>NC_066579.1:340434456-341096956 GCF_024323335.1 Lathyrus oleraceus
CCTACTCATGATATTCCTACTGCATCACCTGCACCAACTGCACCTTCTTCTTCTGACCATTTTGCAGGTATCGCTCCCGATTTTTACATCACTGAGGAGATATGGCACGAGCACCTGGCTCGAGAGGAAAGACGTGACGCCCTTCTGAACACCATAAACCAATAATTGACAGATAATATGAGTTTTATGGTAGCCTCCTAGAAGCATAGTGAGCAAGCACATCGGACTATCACTAAGTCCTTACTTGCGATCACTAATGAGCAGCATCGCCAGCGACAGGCTACTGAGCGTCACTTCGCACTTATCGAGGCCAACCAGAGGTCTCTCTTAGGTCGCTCTAGGAAGCTGCAGGAAGGACTTAGTACTCGTAGCAGGCGTCGTCGACCCAGGCATCCTGACCAGAGCGGTGACGGTGGCGGTACCAGTGATCACCCATAGTTCTCTCTCTCTCTCTCTTTCAGGTTACTCCTACCCTATCTCATATCGGAACATTGAGGATAATGTTCGGTTTAAGTGTGGGAGGAGATTTTTATCGCTTTTTATCGCTTTCCTTTATTTTTAGAATGTTTTGTGTATTTTAGTTGTTTGCTTTTTCTTTCAATAAATAACATGTGTTTGACGAGTCATCTATGTAGTGTATCCGTACTTCTCCCATTTCTTTAACCTTACCAAAAAAAAATTGTGAGCAAAGAAAATAGTGTATCTTGAATATTCAGGATATAAGATAGGTTTATGACGGGATGTAAAACACTTGGGAAAACTTTTTCTAAAAATCGACATTGTCTTAACACCGTAGGCTTCATGATTATAAGAGTCGATTCTGATACCCCATATGTTGTGGCCCTAATTTTTGTTCCAAATAAGTCCTTAAGTAGTTTATCCTTGCAGTCAGCTCCGGCTTAAGCATGCTCTACGTAGGGGACCGATGAAAATAAGTGAATGATCACAAAAATTCTTGCTTTGTTCTCTAGTTGTATGAAAATCCGGGCTAGGTGACTCTCACACGGTCATTTAACCAGCAAAATAAAGACATTTACGAAACATGCAGAAGAAAAATAAAAAATATATATAATAATATGCCTATTACTGGTTGGTTCAGAGGTATCTGGTGCTGAACTTGGTAGGATGGATTACGATCCAATCCCCCACAACTACTTTGGATTAAATAAAGGGGTTACACCAACTTATGTACCAGAGCCCCATGCTTAAGATCATAATCACTAACCGGTCACCTTACTATGAGTATGTACAGATAATGGGCTTAATGTGATTGCACCTGAATGAAAAGGACTTGAATAAGATGAAAAGAAGGCCTAGGTATGGTGGGGTGATGTGGATTGATTTGTATAGGAACAAAGCCTATGATCGCATTTGCGGGAAGTGTCACTACAATATCCTTAGTTCGATTCGTTAGTACCTATCGATACATTCCTTGAATGAACTTATAAGCCTTTTTTCCTTGAATTAACTCTGGTTGATACTGCTTTTCTTGCATGAGCTATAAAGAGTTTTGCTTGAGGACAATCAAAGGTTTAAGTGTGGGAGAATTTAATCACACTGAATCACACCGCGTTTTTGACTCAGATTTCACATGTTTATTAGGTCTTTATTATCATTTTGCTTGTGTTATGATCTCTTTTATGTTTTTTTCCAGGTATTTAGCTCTTTCGGGACCTTTTTAGAAGAAACGAAGCAAAAAGACCAAAAATTAGGGTTTTTCGGCAAATATTGTACACATGGCGTTATGCATGGCGGCCACTATAGGAGAAGCCATGACACATCAGCCCTCAACCAAGAGGAAACCGTCACGATCCCATGAACTTTCCCATTCACACACATGGCGGGCGCCATGAAGGGGTGGCGAGCGCCACCTTTGCATTTCATGTTCCCACTAAGGAGAAGTTGAAGGGTATCATGGTCTTTGCATGCTGCTGAGTTCCTCTATAAATAGGTCGTTCTAGTTCATTTTCAAATCATCCAACTTAGTTTACGACACTAAGACTATATTATCATCTATAAAAGCGGTAATCCGTCACGTCGAGGGGTTATCGCATCGTAGTGTAATTGAGTTGGAGCACTTTGATTTTGCTGTCGTCTTTATCTTCAAAGTCAAAGGTTTATTTTCCTTGTTATAGATTTAAAGCCTCCGTTTGGAGCAGGTTCTAATTTAATCTCTTTTATTTATTTGACTTGTCATGCTTTACTTTATTTAATTTCTTGCCACACTTTACTAGATTTAATTTCTTGTCATGCTTTACTTTATTTAATACCTTGTCATTGTCTTTACATTATTTAATTTTCTCGCCGTTATCTTTATTGCTCGTTTTAATCGTTTTACACGCTTTACTTGTTCTTCACACCTTACATTATAAACTTCTTTTCATCATGTTCAACATTGTTGTATTTGTTTGTATTATCATGTCTGGCTAAATCTTTCAAAGGTTAGAATGTAAGGATCGCGGTTAAAGAGATGTTTCACATATTGAATTTGTAGAAATGCTTTAAAGGCTGTTTTGATTTTTAATTCGAGTTTTCTGAAACAAACTTGGTTAGTTTTAACTACTCAAGGAGTGCGAAAGCACCCTGGCTTAGTTAACTAGGAACTTTTATCACTTTAAGGAAAAACGATTTTTGAAACTGTTTTTGGACGCGTTGATAGATTTAAAATCAGGAAACTCCTTGGGTAAACTTTCCAAATCAAAATCACTTTTCAACTAAGTTTACGAGTCTTATTTCTTAAAAATAAGTTTACTACTTTAGCATTCTGCGCACCTTTTATAAGTGACAATAAAAGGCCTTAATTTAAGGGTAAACTCGGTTCTGAATACGCAAAAGCGACAGTTCCTGTTAAATGGATTCTTTTTAAGAGTAGAAAATATTTCCCCATAAGTAGTTCTATTTAGACAATTGAAACATCGTTTAACTGACGTGAATTACATTCAAGCCTATCTTTATCTGCACTGTATTTATCATTTCCTTTATTTACTGTTATTTTGTGACATCAATATCTATTTTGTACCGCCTTAGATAAACATCGTAACAATAGTAATCGATAGATTGACGATTTGGTCTTTGTGGGATCAATATTCTTTTATATTACTCTAACGTGATTCGTGCACTTGAGAATTGATCGGTCAATTATAAGTTCGTGGAATCTCGACTGTCTTGAGAGGACTTGGGGCACGTTTAGACCTGGGACACAAAGATGACTTCAAGGGGGATTATGGTAACCTTTTGGGCATTCTGAACACCGAAGTCAACATCACTGTCGTGCACACTCTGGTGCAACTCTGTGACCCCCCACTGAGATGCTTTACTTTCCAAGATTACCAGTTGGCACCTACATTGGAAGAGTACTCACATATTCTGGATATTAGGATCAAGAACCAAGTTCCCTACATTCTCACTAAGGAACTTCCTAAATATCAAGACCTTGCTGAAGCTCTACACATAGGAAAGAAGAAAGTAGAACTGAACTTGAAGACTAAGGGTGGAATTCATGGCTTCACCTCTAAGTTTCTAGTGGACAAAGCTATTGCCTTCGCTGAAGCTGGGAGTTGGAAGACCTTCAACATCAATCTAGCTCTACTCATCTATGGGATCGTATTGTTTCCGAATATGGAGGAATTTGTAGACCTGGCTGCCATTCATATCTTCCTGACTCAGAATCCTATTCCTACTCTTCTTGCTGATACTTACTACTCCATACATGTGAGGACTCATAAGAAGAAACGGACTATCGTCTGTTGTACCCCTTTGCTATATAGATGGTTTATTTTGCATCTACCCAACAAAGGCCCTTTTGTTGAGAACTAAGACAACCTGAAGTGGTCCCAGTGGATCATGTCCTTGAAAGCCGAAGACATTTCTTGGTACTCTCGAGTTTATGATGGTGTCAAGCTTATCCTCAATTGTGGGGATTTTCCTAATGTACCTCTTCTTGGTACAAAAGGAGGAATCAACTACAACCTGAGGTTAGCACTACGACAACTGGGATACCCTATGGTGGACAAGCCTGATCTCAAGAGTGTGGAAGGTTTTATCTTATATGAAGGGGTCGAAGAGCCAGAGTTGATCAAGAAGATCATCAAGGCTTGGGGAGCGATTTGTCCTCAAGGAAGAGCAGAGATGGGTAAGAAGAATTGCATCGCCAAGGAAGCTTACACCAGTTGGGTCAAAGACAGAGTCATTGGGATTTTGTTGTTGTTTCTGCTCGATCCGTCCATGAACGTCCAGCCTCTTGAACCAGTGAACCATCAAAATTCTGATGTCGCTGAATTGAAGAAAGTTATTAAGACCCTAGAGAAAGAGAATGATGATCTCAAATCTAGGCTTGGTAATATCCCTTTAGAAAAGGAAACCCTGAAGTTCAATCTGAATCAGAAGAGAGACCGAGTTTGTTAAGCAGATGATGAGGTACAAACAGAGGTATTCAAGAGACCTAATGTGGGTGACACACTCAAAGGGGCTTATGCTAGTTTGGCAGCCAAAAAGAAGCAGTTAGCTGAGACTCAATACCGAGCTAGCAAAGCGGAGCTTGAACACATGGAACAAACCAAGAAACTACAAAGTCTGCTAGAAGCTTGCAAGAAAGAGTTGAAGGATGAGAAAAGCCGTACCAAGCCGTTAGAAGTCACCCTTCGCCAAAATCAGTACGAGCTAAACCAGAGACTAGAAGAGATTCGAGAGCTAAAGAAGAAATCACATAAGAACCAGGAAGACACCAACACACAAGTGAAGAAGCATCCTGGAGATCTCTCCAACCGAGAGAAGACAATTGTGAACAACGTTCCAGGCGAACTAGATCACGACTTACCACCTGAAGGGAGTGCGATATTGGGGAAGTGAGGCGCATGCCTGTCCCCAAAATCTCACTTATTATGAAAAGTTGTTATCAAAATGCTTCTAATTTGACTTGTAATTCACTAGGTTGAGGTCTGATAGGACCAATGTGATACTCTTGTAGCCCAATGGGCAGTTCCTTGACATGTACTTGTATTCCGATATTGAGTAAAAGAGTTTCTCGGTTATTGGCTTCATAAAATGTCTCTCTTTATGCTTTGTATTTGCTTGTGTTAAATAAACAGACTCACGGATTCCTTGGACTTGTTTTCCTGTACAAAAATAAATGAATGAAAAAATAATAAATGTACATATCAAATCTTTTGCATACATACATGCATCCACGCATTTATTTGTCAAAATCCGCCAGAAAACAAAATGCTTACACTCCCCGTTTTTCCACAGCAACAACGACGACTCATCATCAATACTACACTCGCTCCAACTAGTCAAAGATCATGGCCGAATACGAAGCTGACAATGCTGCTGTCTGCGAGTCCCTTGCCCAGGTTCAAGGTGAAATGAACCTCTTCAGGGGGAACATGGAGACTATTATTAAGATTCTCCAATCTCAGAGGACCCATGCCTCTACTGCTGTGAATAACACCCATGCTGTTGGGGTGACCATTCCTACTGCTGTTGCTGGCACTACCATCGAGACTCCGACGGAAACTGTGGTGCCGAATCCTGGGAACTGTCAAATGGTCCCTGTTGATTCTGCTAGGCTTGCTGCTTCCTACCCACGGGGAATGCCCCCACACTTAGTTTTCAGTCTCGCCCATGGGGGGGCTTTCTTCCCTCACCCGGCTCTCTCTAACGTCGTTGTTGCTGGAAACACTAGTTTCCCTTGGGGTATTCCCACCATCTAGACTACTCTGGTTAATCCTGCTGATCTGGAGAACAACCAAGGTCAGGTTCCTGACGACACTCCTAACGCTGAAGAGGACTACCGAGGGCCGCACCTCCACTTCCAGATTCCCACTCAGACTGCTCAAGCTGCGAGCACCTGTTAATTCCTGACCATCCCACTTGGTTATCCTGGGGAAACTTCCATGCCCATGCTGACATACCCTGCACTTCAGCATGTGCAGACAGGGGAACCTCAGGCCCCCAATGCTCAGACTGTAGGGCAATACCCTCATACGATTCATGCTGCTCAAACCGTGCCACCGGGTTTCTCTGACCCACCACAGATATGGTTCACCCCGAATATGCTTGCATCGATTGCTCCAGAAGCTTCCCGACCGGCCACTCAGAAAAATCCGAACCAACAATATAATCGTGATAACATAGGACAAAATCGAGGTCAGTACAACAGGGGCAATTTTGGTAATCGTCCCCAATTTGATAAGATCCCGGTACCATATGCAGAGTTAGTGTTGTATTTGATTCACGTGGGGGCTATCATACCAAGAGAACTTCCAGCAGCCTCTCCTCCCTTCAATCCCAGTCACAATCCTAATGCCACATGCACTTTCCACGCAGGGTATATAGGACATTCCATCGAAGACTGTTGGGCTCTCAAAAAGAGGATCCAAAAGTTAATCGATCAAGAGATTATGTCTTTCTCTGAAGAAAAACCTAATGTAAAGACGAATCCCTTGCCAAACCACAGTGGCGCAATAGTCAATGCTGTGATCAAAGAGGAGACCATCGAATCTATACTAAGGGATGAAGAAGTGAAGACTTAGATGTCCGTTGTGTTACAAAGGCTTGAACAGTTTGCGTTTCTAGAAGGGGTACATGATGATTACGTAGTATGCGAGTTTGATCCAGATAATTGCAACTAGCTGAGGGGTTGTGTGCAAGAACTGGTGAATCAAGGATCAATACAGTTCTCCAAGTCTCAAGCAGCAGAAGAAGTGGTAGTAATTGAACAAATAACAATTGTGTATAGAAAAAAGAAGGTTGAAGGTCCTCCCAAGAGGATTCAGCCGATTCATTTCCGTGTTCCCACTCCGTTCCCGTATCAGAATACCAAGGCAGTGCCTTGGAATTATGAGACTACAACGTATTTGGGAGGAAAAGAAATTCGCATTCCTGACACAGAAATCGTCAACATTGCTGGAACGGGAGGCATAACTTGAAGTGGTTGTGTATTCGCTTCTAA
Source organism: Lathyrus oleraceus (assembly GCF_024323335.1). Lineage (NCBI taxonomy): Eukaryota > Viridiplantae > Streptophyta > Magnoliopsida > Fabales > Fabaceae > Lathyrus > Lathyrus oleraceus. The sequence goes on from NC_066579.1 coordinate 340,441,409, forward strand.
ATACACTCCTAGGGTGTCTCTAGCACCCACAATTATCCCGCCTAAGGAGAAGGTCATTCCTACTCCGACTCCGCAGGCAGGGGCAATTGTACCTGCCACTCCGAACGTGACGACTGCTCCGGTGTTGACGAAGGTTATTAACAATAAAGCTGCCGAATATGAAACGTCCAAGGGTAAATGGATGATGGTTGAGAAGGAACAGATTGAAGATCACAAGAAGAGTATCACTTTTGAGGAAAGCCAAGAATTCCTCAAATTGATTAAGAAAAGTGATTTCAAGATTGTTGACCAGTTGAACCAGACCCTCTCCAAAATATCAATTTTGTCTTTGTTGTTGAGTTCTGAGGCTCATCGGAAAGCATTGCTGAAAGTTCTAAATACCGCTCACGTGATGCAAGATATCACAGTCGATCAATTTGACGACGTGGTTGCCAATATCACCGCTAGTAGGTATCTGGGATTTAATGAAGCATAGCTACCTCCTGAGGGAAATGCCCATAACAAAGCACTACACATCTCGGTCACATGTACTGACTCTCTCTTATCTCGAGTCCTCGTTGATACTGGTTCTTCGCTTAATGTACTGCCAAAATCTACATTGAGCCAATTACAATTTAAGGGGCCCGGGATGAGGACCATCGCATTGATCGTTCGAGCTTTCGATGGTTCCCGAAGACAGGTAATCGAGGAGGTCGATTTTCCTATCTGTGTTGGACCCCACTAGTTCAACATCACCTTCCAAGTCATGGACATCAACCCAGCTTACAGTTGTTTGTTGGGCAGACCATAGATTCATGTCGTTGGGGTAGTCACTTCTACATTGCACTAGAGGCTGAAGTACTTGATAGATGACAAACTGGTAATTATGTGTGGTGAAGAAGATTTGTTGATTAGTTAACTCTCCTCTTTCAGATATGTCGAAACAGATGAAGGGATCGTCGAAGTTCCGTTCCACTGTTTAGAGTTTGAAGATGTCAGTTCCACTACTGCCAACAACAACCAATCATCCGCTACCATCCTATCCTCAGCAAAGAGTGCCAAGCAGACATTGGAGAAAGGCCCGCTTCCCGGTAGGGGTAAGGTCGTCAATATGGTAGAGAAGCGTGTCAGGTTTGGTATCGGTTATCACCCAGTAGCGCGCAAGGCAAGCCCGAAGAAAAAGCAATTCAACCCGGTCAAGTTCAGCAGCGCCGACTATCAAAACGAGCATACTGTGGCAGTTACTGGAGAGTCCAGTGGTAGCAATCCAGGGGCACCCAACCTTGTTCGCAGATGTCCTTCAGGGTTCAAGCTTCCCAATTGAACGGCCACCATGATTCCCATGGTGTACTCGGAAAAAACGTAATGCATTTTGTTTTCTCCATCCCTCGTCCTCGCTCGAGACGAGAGGGTAGCTTGTAAGGGCCCCCATGTTTAAAAGTATTATGTGAATAAATAAAAAATACTTTTTGCATGCAAAACTTGTGTTCCCTTTCTTTTAGTTATTTTCCTTTTTCACTAAAAATAATAAAATGGCAAAAGATTTCCTTTTCTTTTTTCCACTTTTCTCAAAAAAGCATACTAAAATAAGCTCATCATATGTAGAGCAAACAAAATTATTGATTACAACATGGCTAAAATCAACCGTAAATTTGAATTTCCAATCAACCAAGCTGAAGACGACAGTGAGGAAGATTGCGAATTACCAGCTGAACTAGCACGACTCCTTGAGCACGAAGAAAAAGTGATTCAACCATACAAAGAACCGGTGGATGTCATTAACTTGGGTTCTGAAACTGACAAAAAATAAGTAAAAGTTAGGGCATCTCTTGTCGAGCATGTACACTCCGAGTTGGTAGAGTTGTTGCGTGAATATGTTGCGTCTTCGCTTGGTCGTATCAAGATATGCCAGGATTAGACACCAGCATTTTTGAACATCACTTGCCACTCAAGCCTGAATATCCTCCAGTCAAGCAAAAGCTCAGAAGGACTAGACCCGATATGGCACTGAAGATCAAGGAAGAGGTTAAGAAGCAGCTAGACACTGGCTTCTTAGCCATTTCTGAATATCTGCAGTGGGTTACTAATATCGTTCCAGTTCCGAAGAAATATGGTAAAGTCAGAATGTGTGTGGACTATCGAGACCTCAATAGAGAGAGTCCAAAGGATGACTTCCCTTTGCCTCATATTGATGTTTTGGTTGATAACACAAATCAATTCTCCATCTTTCCTTTCATGGATGGGTTCTCCGGGTACAGTCAGATAAAGATGTCACCATACGATATGGAGAAGACAACTTTTATCACACCTTGGGGAACTTACTGCTACAAAGTCATGCCATTCGGCCTGAAAAACACAGAGGAAATATATCAACGCGCCATGGTAACCCTCTTCCACGACATGATTCATGAAGAGATCGAGGTTTATGTGGACGACATGATTGCCAAATCCAGAACTGAAGAAGATCACTTGGTGAACCTGAGGAAATTGTTTGTTAGAATTTGAAAGTTTAAACTGCACCTAAATTCGGCTAAATGTACTTTTGGGGCCCGATTCGGTAAACTATTGGGTTTCATAGTCAGTCGGAAGGGTATTGAGGTTGATCCCGACAAAGTTCGAGCCATCCAAGAAATTCCAGGTCCCCAAATAGAAAAAGAAGTCTGAGGCTTCCTTGGGAGACTTAATTACATCTCTAGATTCATATCGCATTTGACGACTACCTGCGAACCGATATTCAAACTGTTGAGAAAAAACCAATCGATTGTGTGGAACAACGATTGCCAAGCGGTATTCTATAAAATAAAAAAGTACTTGCAAGAACCACCAATCTTGATACCACCGGCTCTTGGTAGGCCTCTCATTATGTACCTCACAGTACTCGATGAATCCATGGGTTGCGTTTTGGGTCAACACGATGACACAAGCAAGAAGGAACATGATATTTACTATCTCAGCAAGAAATTCACTGATTGTGAGACCAGATACTCACTTTTGGAGAAGACTTGTTGTGCTTTGACTTGGGCTGCTCGACGCCTGAGACAATATATGATTTGCCATACTACTTTATTGATATCCAAGATGGATTCGATAAAGTATATATTCGAAAAGCCTATTGTTATTGGTCGAATTGCCCGGTGGAAAATGTTGTTAACCGAGTATGATATACAATATGTGACCCAGAAAGCAATAAAAGGGAGTGTTATGTCTGACTACCTTGCTTACCTGCATGTCGAAGGTTATCAACCGTTGAGGTTTGACATTCCAGATGAAGATATCTTGTTTATCAGAGACTTCACTATGCCAGGCTTCGAGGTAAGCCATGAGGAAGGCCCCGAACCAGGATCGCGATGGACGCTCGTGTTCGACGGTGATTCCAATGCTTGAGGCCATGGTATAGGTGTTGTTATCACTTCCCCAACTGGTTTCCACCTTCCATTTATCGCTAGGTTATGTTTTGACTGCACCAACAACATGGCAGAATATGAAGCATGTATCTACGGTTTAGAGGCGGCAATCGACTTGAGGATCAAGATTCTTGAGGTATTCGGTTATTCCGCTCTGGTAATCAGTCAGGTGAAAGGTGATTGGGAGACTCGGGATAGCAAGTTGGTACCTTATAAAGAGCATATCAGAAAACTGATACCTTATTTTGACGAAATCTCTTTTCATCATATTTCTAGGGAGGAAAATCAGTTAGCAGGCGCTCTAGCCACGTTGGCATCTATGTTCAAGGTCAAATGGAAGAATTAAGCACCATCCATCCAGATTGACCACTTAGATGAACCAACACATTGTCTAGTAGTTGAGGCCGATCCTGATGATAAGCCTTGGTTCTATGACATAAAGACATTTCTGGAGAAACGGAAATATCTCGGGGGTATATCCATTACCTATAAGAAAGCTCTGAGAAGACTCTCTTCCAATTTATTTCTAAACGGTGATGTATTATACAAAAGGAATTATGATTCTGTACTGCTCAGATGCGTGGATAGACACGAAACTAGTACAATCATAAAATCCATACATGAAGGCTGCAAGGGTGTACACGCAAAGGGTCCTACTATGGCGAAGAAGATCCTTCAGACTGGTTATTATTGGACGAAAATGGAGATTGATTGCTACAATTTTGTGAAAAGATGTCATAAGTGCTAGATTTATGGTGACAAGATCTTTCCGCCACCTACTCCGTTGAATGTTATGACTTCTCCATGGCCTTTTTCTATGTGGGGCATCGATATGATTGGGATGATGGAGCCCAAAGCTTCCAATGGACATCGATTCATCCTAGTCGCCATTGATTACTTCACGAAATGGGTCGAAGCTGCTTCATGTGCTAATGTCACCCGACAAGTGGTTACCCGGTTTATCAAGAAAGAGATAATCTGCCGCTATGGGATACCTAGCAAGATCATCACTAACAACGTCAGTAGCCTCAACAACAATATGATGAAGGAGTTGTACGAAAAATTTAAGATCGAGCACCACAACTCTTCACCATACCGGCCCAAGATGAACGACGTCGTAGAAGTAACTAATAAGAATATCAAGAGAATCATCCAGAAGATGGTCAAGACATACAAGGATTGGCATGAGCTGTTACCCTTCGCTCTGCACGGTTACAGAACCTCAGTATGCACATCCACTAGGGCAACTCCATACTCATTGGTATATGGGATGGAGGCGGTCCTACCGATTGAAGTCGAGATCCTTTCACTCAGAGTCATCATGGAAGCTGATCTTGATGAAGCTGAATGGGTTCTATCACGGTATGAATAGTTGAATTTGATATAAGAAAAGTGTTTGACGGCCGTCTGTAATGGTCAGCTATACCAAAGACGTCTCAAACGAGATTTTGACAAGAAGGTTCTCCCTCATGAGTACCGCGTCGGAGAACTCGTGCTCAAAAGGTATTCTGCTATTCACTCAGACCCGTGAGGAAAATGGACTCCCAACTATGAGGGACCTTTCGTTGTTAAGAAGGCCTTCTCAGGTGGGTCTCTAATCGTCACAATAATGGGTGGGGAAGACTTGCCCTCGCCAATGAATGCAAACATAGTCAAAAAATATTATGCCTAAAAAGAAATGCTGAAAGCCTGCTAGATTAATCTCTGCAAGGTCGATCTAGGCAAAATTGGCTATCCCGATGGACCAAAAAATGAATTGTCCATGCAAAAGTTAGGGAACACATATAAAGCTCGCTAAGTCGAAAATCCCAAAGGGCGGCTTAGGAAAAAAGGAGCATCCCGGTGGACGAAAAGAATTGAAATGTCCAGGAAGAAGTTAGGGATAAAGGCACTGACTATGATCCTTGAGCCCATACGCTACAAGCTAGATATCAGAGGGTTAAAAACCGATCCAATCACCGTCAGCCGAAGCAAGGTCTTGGGATTCAGATTCTATGATAGACTAAGGCCAGTGTTGTAATCAATGGAGAAAAATATACAAAATATTTTCCATTGCCATTTCATTTATTTTTCAATTTTGCAACATCCTTATCAAGGGTGTCTGCATCCTTGTACTCACTACATGTACAATTCCATATCAATAAAATCAAGTTATTCCATCAAACATTTTTCTTGTGTGTATTGCGTGCAAAATAATTTACTTGCCTTACTCACATAATGCTTTAAAATTTCGAGAAATAATAAAAAGCTACACTAAAGAGAAATATTTCGCATTACTGTTAAAACCCGATAAACTTGAAAGATGACCGATGACTAAAAAACGGTTGTACTTGAACTCCTGTGACATCTAATCAGTTGGGATACCGTGTTGATTCTAGCATTTCAGCATTCCCTGACAAGCAAAGATTCCTTGTCAGCAGTATTGGTATCACCTAAGTTCCACCACAATTGTATTCGATGATGAGTCGGAGTTCCCATCATAATAAAGACTCATCCCCATAAATGACAGATAAACAAACAAACATGCATCATAAAAGATAAGCATACATCATGCACTACATATAGCATCTTCCCCATAATACCTGGTGTAAACACCCAAAGTCTGGGATAACTTCAACCACCTGTCCAAGCAAATTTTGGGTACGTCGGTATTTAATCACCTTCCACCTCGAATACCCGAAAAGCTCTCGCAACTCTTGTATTCAGGTTCAAGAAGATTAAATAAGGGCAGCTGTTGTACCCCAAAATTTTCCCTCCCCTTTTCTTATTTATTCATCCAACCACTTGATCAGGAGATCACTTGCATACATTCATAGTTCATGCACATGCATCATCCATCATGGATTCAAAAACTAGGGCTTATGCAGCTAGGGTTTATGTGGATATCAAGGCTCAAGAGCACGGTCTAACCATATCATCAGCATGGGGGATGCAAAACCCTAATTATGGTGGTAAAGGCTTGAGTTCAACAAAGATTTGGCCAAGCAATCTTCTAGGGCCTTCAAAACCCTAATTTCTCAAGGCATGATCTCATGGAGCTTCCCTAGGCCTTGTCTTGGCCTTCAAAACCCTAATCAGGAGATGGTGAATCAGATGGACTTGGTGACCTAACTGTGTATCCATGACCCTTAATCTTCACCTTTTTATCATTATGCTTGGCCTAACCTTACTTTGGGCTTATATGAGTATTGGTCTTGGTCCAAAATCATGGTGTTATTCATGTGATTGTGGACACATCTTTGGTCTTGGTCATCTAAACAACCATGCTCATTGTGTCTCAAGCCAATTTATAGTCATGCCCATTGATTCATGAATATCACATTAAAACCCTAATCTTATGACCTCATTTCATGGCCTTGTTAGCATACATTATCAGTCAAGTTATTTTCTTTTTCAAAGTCAAGCAGTCAAGTCATAAGGGAACCAATTCTAAAACCAATTTCCAACCATCTTTTTATCCATTTCATGTCATTTTAAACCATTAAATTTGATTCTACATAAGAAAATACAAGTCTTGACATTTTTGACCAAATGTTGACTTTGGTCAACAGTTGACTTTTTGGTCAACTTTGACCAAAGTCAACCCAAAATCCAAAGACCTTAAAATTCATCCTAACCAATAATCCATTGTCCATTTACAAAGAAAATGCATTTTTGACCATTTGTTGACTTTGGTCAACTTTGACCAAAGTCAACCCTCACTTGTTCTTGACTATCCAAACTTGGTCTGGCCCTTTGCTTCAATGTACATCCAATCTTCATGCTTGATGGTGTTTTTCCCTTAGATGCTTCCATTGCAAGTAATGCATTTTGTGCACCATGTTGTCTTAACACTTTTGAACCATTGACCATTGGTCTTACTCTGCCCCTAACCAATGTTCAAGGAGTCCTCTAACAGTCCAACCATGTCCTTTTATCATCACTCTTGGTTTGAACCTAAAACAACACAACAAAACCATGGAGATACATGATCTAGCCAATGGAAGTGCACCATGTTGGCCCTGCTGCTGCAGCAGTCCATGTTACATCATGTTGCACACACATTGCCTTGCCTAATACTTTGCAGCATCACCATGACCAGTTGGTAATCAGTTGAACATACCCTCACATGCACTTGGCCTTGAGTTTGTGATGATGGTGATGGCTCATGGAAGCTGCAACTTGGAAACCTTTCTGCAGCAACAGACCAACACAACCAAATTCAGTCATGACACATGAACCTAACATACAAACCTGTACCACATGCCATCCGCAGCACCACATTGCCTTGCCTAATACTCTGCAACAGTACCACAACCATTGGAACATGCTCATGTATACATTTGGCCAAGGACTAGTGGTGATGGCTCATGGGAGCTATAACTTGGAAACTCCCTGCTCACAGTACAACACAACAGTCCCCAAGAATCACCAAAACAAATAAACCAATCCACATACCAACTTGCAATTTGAGCCAAGTTAGAACAAAGCTCGGTACACCATGTCATGATCCATGTCCAAACTAGTTGGCATTGTGCCAGCAAACCATCGTGCAAAAGACCTGCAGTGGAAACATGCTACAAAAACATCAATACACTATTGTCCTCATCCAACTACCCTGCAACACACAACCACTCCACACTATGCCCACTCTTTCCATCATCACTAAACACCATGACCATAAGACATGCAATAAAAGGAATCGAGACAAATGAAGTGTAGGGCATTGGAAACCTAAACCTATTGACTTGCCATAAGCAACAATAAACCAAGTTATCAACAAGCCATGCCAAGAGGCATCATGCCAACAACCTTACAAAACCAAACCTCATACCTGTTGCAACACACCAAGGCCACGATGCTGCAAGTCAAAACCTGAATAATGAGTGAGACATCAAGTTGCAGAGGGCAAACCATGATGAATGCAAAATCCAAGTCATAAAAATGAGACATACCTCAAGGCCTGCAACAAGCCAAATGGAGTCACCAAAACAGTGGGATCACAAGACTTGTCCTCATGGCCACCCTTCAGACAGGAATTTGGACACAAATGCTATGGTGATTGTGTCCTACAGAAGCCAACACTACGCCAAAAATGACTTTTAACAGCGCATCTTAGACAGCGCTTTTAAAAGAAAGCGCTGTCTAAGGTTAAAATTAAAATAAAACACGGAAAATGTTCCAAAAAAATAATGAAAGCGCTGTCTAAGGGGGGGTCTTAGACAGCGCTTTCTAAAAGCGCTGTCTAAGACCCCCCCTTAGACAGCGCTTTTAGAAAGCGCTTTTAAATATAGACCTTAGTCAGCGCTTTTGATAAAGCGCTGTCTAAAGTCTTTAAATTAAAAAAAAAATTAAAACCAAAAGCGCTGTCTAAGGGGGGGTTTAGAAAGCGCTTTTGGAAAGCGCTGTCTAAGGCATATCTTAGAAAGCGCTTTCCACAAAAGCGCTGTCTAAGGTCTAAATAAAATTAAATTTCAGACTTCTATTTTCGTTCTCAGTCTAAGGCATGGAATTGGTAGGGTTTGTCACGATGGCGGAAGAACCACAATACGCCCTAAAACGCAAATACGAAGACCAACCCACCGCCACTGACATTCAACTCGAAGTCGCAAACGCTAAACAGAAAGCTCAAGAAGCCGCCGCTCGGCTCCTCAGTGTCACCGGCGGCGCTCCTCCACTTTCCTTCGATCCTAAACGTTCCAAGTCCGATAATGGTGCTCCTCAATCTGGCTTCGATTCTTACGATTTGAAGCCGCAATATTCAGCTGGTTCTTATGGTGGTTCTAGTAAGAAGATTGAGATACCTAATGGTAGGGTTGGGGTTCTTATTGGGAAAGGAGGTGAGACTATTAAGTATCTTCAGTTGCAGTCTGGGGCTAAGATTCAGGTTACTCGTGATATGGATGCGGATCCTAATTCTACTACGAGGATGGTTGAGCTTATGGGTACTTCTGATGCTGTTGCTTCTGCTGAGAAACTTATCAATGAAGTCCTTGCTGAGGTTTGTTTTAAATTTTCTCTAATTATGTTGTGGAATCACTGTAACTTTGGCCTGTTAGTGAAATATCACTGGTTAGAGTTGTTTTCAACTGATTTTGTAAATGCAATGTGAAATGTTTAATGATAAATTTGCTTAAATTATATTGGAATTAGTGCGCTCTGTATCCTGCCAGGGAAAATTCACTGATAAGAGTGGTTTTGAATTGACTTTCTATTTGTAATATGGTGTGTTTTCTGGTTAATTTGCTCTAGTGAGGTTTGAATGACTGCAACTGTAACCTGCTAGTGAAATATTGCTGACAGTATTTGTTTTGAACTGATTTTGTAACTTTAGTATGATTGTTTTGTGCTGAATTTGTTAAAATGATCTTCAAAGTCGAATGGCCTTAACTGTAACCTGTTAGTGAAGCGTCATTGACGATGGTTGTTTTCTACTGATTTTTAACTGTAATAATCTGGGGGAAATGTAACCATTAACATCACTGATAAGAGTTGCTTCTTTACTAGGCTGAAGCCGGGGCTTCTGCCGGTGGTGGTACTAGACGGATGGCTGCACAATCTGGGGGTGATGAATTTTCGATGCAAATCCCAAACAATAAGGTGTGCAAAGTTGCCCGAAATATGTACACCCATGTACTTTCTACAGTGTTTTGTTTATAGTTGATTTGGTTTCTTAGGTCGGCCTTATAATTGGTAAAGGAGGAGAAACAATTAAGAGTATGCAAGCTTCTACTGGAGCACGGATTCAGGTTATCTCTTGTTCTTTGTTTTCTCTGCTTCTTTTGTTATATATTTTCAAAATCATAATTATGTTTGAAGTTGGATGGTGTTAAGGTTAACAGCTGACTGCCCAAACTCTCATGTCTCAAGACTTGGATTTTCCATTGTTAGTAACTTTTGACAACTAATGCCTTATAATTGAACAGATTACTTTTAATGTTAAACACCAATTGCGAATGGAAGATCGAATTTGGATCCAACTCCAATCTGGCTCAGAATTCCGGTGCGGTGGATTTTCAGAGAATCGCAGGTATTAGCTTCTCTTCCTCTTGTTGTGTCACTCGTTATGTATCTTATTCTTCTCAACTGTGATTGCGATTCTTCTTCTTCTTCAACTCTTCTGAACTGTGTTATGGAATTGCAGAGTCATCACTGCGGTGGTTACGTGGCGAAGTGGTCACGCGAGAGGGAAGTGAAGTGAGCTTCTCAGAGATGAACTGTGAAGAATGAGCTCTAATCTTTGAGCAAAAAGCAACCGATTCTGAATATGAGGGTAGAGAGCTTGAGAGTGAAGAGTGAAGATTGAAGGTGAGGAATGAAAAAACTAGAAAAGCTTCTGATTGCACTGTTATATACATGGTATTCTCAACCAAATCGGGCAACGGATCGGGCAGGTTAGTTATGTTAGGGCAGGTTGTTAGGATTTTTGTTAAAACTCTGTTAGTTGCAAGTTAATTTTATATGTGAATTGATTTTCTATTAATTATTTCCATCAGTTAAAATAGTTGTATTGCTTGCAGGGATAAGTCAAAATTGGACCTTAGCTTGCAGTTCAGCTGGATTTGCACGTTACTTCTATGAAGGTTTGTTGTGGTTGGAAGTTCTGCTGTTAAAATGTTAGTTTGTTTTGTTAGTTACAAGTCTGTCAAATCAATTTAAAATTAGTTAGGTTAATTTAGAGAACTAGTTAGTCATGGTTATTATGAAATTAGAAAAAAAAACTTAACTGTTAGTCAAAGTCCTGCTGTTAGTTATTTCCCATTTTTTGACTCTGTTAGTTTTATTTATAATCGATTGCTTTGAAATTATGTTACTACAAAAGGTTAGATTGATGTTAGTAAATCTGTTAGCAAGTTGATGGTGAGATCTGTCATGGCCTATTAGTATCAGAAACATTATTAGTGAAGGCCAAGACCATGACCAAACACTTGCCTGATTATTTGATGTAGAACTTACTTGCTGAAACTTTCCGCTATGCTAATGATTGTCTTGGTGCATGACTTGTCATTGGGCATGAGCGCCGGGAGCTGTTACCGCAGCAAGTTGTATCAGTTAAGTTGTTATGACTAATTTTTGGAATCTGCTAACGACTCGTTTTAGACAGCACTAGCTAGTGTGTTTTGAGTTGCTCACTTGCCAACAACTTAATAATTGTAATGGATTTGAAGTTAATTGAGAATTTTGCCACCGATACTTAGTAAAACTCGATTAAAATGTCGTTTACGATGGTTATAACATACTGCTATGTTGTTAAAAAGCTGTTTGAATGGTTTGAATTGTGAGTTGTTTAGAAAACCATGTTAATAACTTGAAGTAGGGTTAGTGACGGTATTACATGATTATGTTAGATTCAGTTATATTGGTTAATGTTAACTTACAACATTCGTTCTGTTGTGATAATTATGCAGGATGTACTACCTTCGTTTCGAACTGATTTCAGAATTTGCATCTGTACCGAATTGGGGTGGGCTGCCACGGTTAATTCTTGCACTTTTGGTAATTTTTTATTAGCGAGTTTCAATGATGTCTATGTGTAATTATTAGGATTTAATTAAGGGTATACTTATTTTCCTGTGGAATGCTAACTGTGGCGTTGTTATGTATGTTCTAAAACTTTTGATTTGTGCCGTTTCTGACTTGTGGAAAATTCATGGATGAATATATGACAATTCTGCTTCATGAATGAATGAAGAATTTCTTCTGTGAAACTGGAATTTTGTGAATGAGTGAATCTTTAAAAATTGGAATGGATGAAGAAAATTGCTTTTGTGAAACTGGAATTTCGTTTATATATCCTTCAAAATCTGTTACAATGCTCATGAAATTAATGCTAAACTTATTTGAAATGCAATGGTTAGTTACAAATCAAAATGTTAGTTTCAATTTGGACTTGAGTGGATGTGTAACTTAATTTGGCTTTGTTTTGTTATATTGGTTAGTTTTGTGAATTATGAATATAATGTTATCGTGGACTTGTATAATGGTACGTTGTTATGACAATTGGTCTATTCCGTTTCTGGTATGAATTAAGAACTTCTGTTATAGTTTGCAGGGTGGTATGAACTTTTGTCCTGGCCTTTTCTGTTAGTTGCAATTCCGAAAGTGGTTTTTAAACTGTTATTGAAACGTGCAGGTTGATATTCATTCTGAACCTGTTTATTACACACTTATGCATGCTATGCTTGGATTACGGAAAGCCCACATCCTGTTGAAAGGGGCAACAGTAGTATATAGCAAAAATAAAGATGCGGAGAAGTTGTTTTTTATACCGTTTAATACCGGGTTAGCATTTCATTCTAAATTCATCTATTATAATTATTTTCCAAGTTACCATCTAACATTTGCCTAATCATTACAGTGGACATTGGTTGTTGCTCGCAATCAATCCTATCCGAGAAATTGTGTATTATCTTGACTCGTTAGGAAATGATTGGACAACATACCCGGATATGAAGGTCCTAATTGACACGTAAGTGAGAATGTTCAAAATTTTTCTTAGTTTATGTGAATTGTTCTAATTGCTTCATTTTTATTTTATTAGCGTCCTACAAGCTTTTCGGGCCCAACGAGATATCCAAACCTCAAGGAGGGGCGCCAACTCCATTACATGGATTAAACTTAAGATTTATAATCCATATTTTTTTTTTCATATGTAGTGTCCTCAACAACGTAATCAAATAGATTGCGGGTATTTCATGTTGAGGTTTATGCGAGATACTCTTGCTTTGGGCCGATTAAAGATTCCCACCGATGTATGTATTTCTAACTTATGAGTTATTTTTATATTTACACATATCTCATATAATTAAATAGTTGGAATTAATTCAAAATATGTTATATTATTATGTAGTACTTTGATGAATTCAAGTGTGCATTTTATACAAAGGATCAAGTGGACGAAATCAAAGAGGAGTGGTGTCAATTCATGATAAAGCTCAATGTTTGTTCATAAATTTCTGTAATTAATGTGTACATTTGTAGTATATGTTATGACTTGTAAATGTGTACATAAATTTGTATATATTTTGATACATTTAAGGCAAAATTGGTTTGAATTGGTATATATATATATTTGTTAGCCAAAAATTGGTAGAAAAAAGGCCAAAATGGCATATATAAAATGTGATAATTGTCTGTCAAAATCTGGTTGAAAACAGGTAGAAATTCATTTACAGCAAGATTAAAATAGGAGGGTCTTAGAAAGCGCTTTTGGCCAAAGCGCTGTCTAAGGGGGTGGGGCTTAGACAGCGCTTTTCAAGAGCGCTGTCTAAGGTATACCTAAAAAATTTAAAATAAGAGGGTCTTATAAAGCGCTTTTGGCCAAAGCGCTGTCTAAGGGGGGGGGGGGGGGGCTTAGACAGCGCTTTTAAGATTTAAAAAAGCGCTGTCTAAACCTTTAGCAGCGGAGGTTTAGACAGCGCTTTAAAGCGCTGTCTAAGGCTAAAAAAAGCGCTGTCTAAGGTCTTGTTTGTTGTAGTGCAAAATCAATATGAGCCTTACACAGAACAACCATACTTAGCTATTGAACTGAAAAAAGGAACCTACATGGCATTACAATACCAAGCCAACTTCATTTACAGCAAGAGAACCCAAGGAGAACAAGGTATTGAATATAAACAGTGAAAATTAAACCCATGAAGCATTGAACCAAAGCATCACATTCATCATTTCAAAATACAAACCATAACACACTTGCAATTCAGCAGGTTACTGTTGATCTAAGGGACTCATCTCCTAACTCCATTTTTATATGTTACTTGTTATAGCCAGTTGGTGTATCAAAGCCATTAACATTCACATATAAGCCATTAACACTCATACAACAAGCTATGCAAAACAGAAGCAAGGTCACTTAAGTTCCACCTGCAACATGGATAGCAGGTCACCAAAATCATTTCAACATGACTGTAATCTCTAATCCTAACCTGCAACATCCAGTCAAGCTTCAACTCACTCATTCACAAGCCAACTCAAACCAACCTAACTAACTAAATTTCTATCTCATTAACCAACTGAGTTTGCAGTTAACTCAGTGAGTCATGTCTAACTAACTCCTAACCACACTTAACTAACTCCTAACCTCATTCCAAAGCTAACATTTTCCAAACCTAAGCTCTATTTAATAAACTCACCATTCACATTTTCATCCCCCTTGGAAATCTGCGTGAATTTGTGCACACTCTCTCTGCAATCTCTTCCCTCACCCTACTCAGAGCTCTACCTTCCCCTAGAAGCCATTGAAGCTTCACATCGAAGCTTCAATTTCGCTTGAGCTAAGCCACAACATCCTCACTTTTCACTATGCCAGTTCACAAGAAGAAGAAAGAGATGAAAAGAGAAGAAGAAGAAGAAAGAATCAAGTCTAGGAAGCTTACCGGAGAATCTTCTGATCATCTTCTCCGGTATGTCATTTTCATTTCAGTAGCATTTTCTTGCTTTGAGCTCACCAAGGTGTAGTACATAGGTTACGGAGTAAAATCCCCTTGGTGTTAGGGATTGATTCACACCATACGCCTTTTAATTTAACTTCTAGATGGTTAGGGTTCCTCCGTTTAGCTGCTCGATTCGACCAAGACATGGGCGGTTTCACAATTTCATCCCTATATCCGTGCTTGGCTTGCCATGACACTTTAATTGATGTTGCGATTTTGACCATAAGCTAACACCAGCGCCGACGACGGTCGCCGGTGCGGTGAGCGAAGTGAGTGGACGGTGAGGAAGCGCGCGCATGAGGAAAGGTTTGAACTCTGTTGACTTAGACAAGTCAACAAAGGTGTGTGTTTTGGGCTCAATCAGTTAGGCCCATGCAATTTACTTGCCAAACACCAACCATTACTAATACACACCCCTAGTGACTTGAGAAGGAAATGGGATTGGGCTTAATCGAGCCCATGGTCATTTTCACTGGCTTCACCTCACAATTCCAATGTACACCCCTTTTTTTCAGCGCTTGAATGTTGTTTGGGCTCAGGTAGCCCATTCCTGTTTTTAATTCGCATACCCCCATTTTTGGACATTAGCTGGCTGTACCAAAAACAACAATGGGCTCCTCTAGCAGCCCAATAACCATTTTACCATTCCGCACCCCCTTTTCCATTTTAATTGTTTTCTTTTATTTTCTTTTATTGTTTTCTACATTTTAATTAGATTAATTAGCATATTATTAGTTTAATTAGGTTAATCATTGAAATTAGAATTTAAATCTTGATCATTAGGATATTAGAATTTAATTAGGATTTTAACAATTTAATTAGAATTTTTAATTTGGACTTTCATTAGAATTTTATTAGGATTTTTCCCTTAGAATTTTAATTAGGACTCTTAATTAGAAACAATTAGGTTTGACTAATTTGAGAATCATGACAACTTTTAACATTAGGTTAAGATCAACATTAGGTTAGGACCAACTTTAGACCATAAAATTTGGCATATTTTGCAATTGACCATTTTGCCCTTATGGGCTTATTTTGGTATTTTTGTGATAGAATAACATGATCCCCTTAGAATTAGGGTTTGACATAGAACTTTAATCATTTCCTTACGATTTTAGGACTTATACCTAAGACTTTTAATCAACATTCTGACCAATTTGCACATGCTCCTTTAGGACTTCTAACATAGAATTTTCAATCAATAATATTGAATCAATGCATGATCCCTTAGGGTAGTTTCTAACAATTACTAACTTTGATTAGATCCAAACCTAGTTCCTTAAAACCAAAACAAAACCCACGATTAAATTGATCAAAAGTCATTTTGATTGATTAAATCCTTTGAACTTGTATAATCCCACAGTCTAAATTGAGTGACCAAAAGACCCTTGGTCACTTATTAAGACTTTCCTTCTAGCTGTGGAGCTTAAAGCCTCAAGACAAGATCTTCATCCAAGGCATCCTCAGTCATACCAAGGAGTGGATTATTGAAGCACGTCAAAGGTGGCATCTTCAAGAACTTGTTAAATCAAAGTGAGAAGAGTGTGACACGAGCCTTAAATGATAGATAAGGAGTGGGAATGGAGTATTCCTACCCCCATTCTGAGTATCTTTGGGTATGGGATGTATGACCCAGCGTTCATCGCATTCACCTTTATTCATAGACTTTAGCACAATTCTAATCCTACGATTGACAAGTCTTTCTCTTCACAAAGCAAAAACAACAAAAGCAAGGACTACAATCAACAACCTATCAATCATGAATCAAGTTGTACGATACGAGCCTTAAGTAATGGAGAAGGAGTGAGACTGGAGTATTCCTACCCCCATTCTGAGTATCTTTGGGTATGGGACGTATGACCCAGCGCTCATCGTATTTTCCTCTATTCATAGACTTTAGTACAATTCGAATCAAACGATTGATAAGGTCTTCATCCTCGCTACAAGAAACAACTACAAAGACTCTCCTCTCTCTTCATGAAGTTTAATACGAGAGTTACATGCCATGAGCCTTAAGTGGTAAAGAAGGAATGAGACTGGAGCTTTCCTACACTCATTCTGGATGTCTTTGGGTGCGAGACGTTTGGCTCGTTGCTTATCGTATCCACCTTTACCCATAGACTTTAGTGTGATTCTCATCCAGTAACTATCAAGTCTCTCCATTCCATTCAAATCATTTCAATCTCAATCATTCATTCCTCTTGCCTCCATCATCTTCTTTTCAGTCCTAGTAGGTTGTACTACGAAAGCTCTGATTTCCTTATTGCACTATAAGGGTACGTAGGCAGGAGAACCCAGTTTCTTTGCGAGCTATCTTATTTATCAATCTATCTTCTCTATCCAATGGATCATTCTCCGTTCATTCAATCTATACCATCTTTTTGAGATCAATTATACTTCTCCTTGGACTCCTTATCTATCCTTTTAGGACGTCCTAATGATAGTCCATCTCATCAATCGAGAGATTTTTGGCCCTTAACCTAAACATTTAATTCAGTCTTCCTTTTTGGGTTTACCTTATAGTGGCGGCCTGCTAGTCCACGTATTGGTAAATGCCTACCTTTCTCTTCAATTAAGAGTATATCTTTCTCTTGGATCTAGGATATTATTCTTATTTGATCTCGAATTGTCGATTCCCCAACAAGTGACACTACTCCTTGCACTCAAGTACTGCAGTCCTTCCTTGAAGATGTGTTTGTCTTGTGAGTCCCTGTTGCTTAGACAAATCTCTATCTCTTTCCCTTTATTCTCGTAGTTCCAAACTACGATTACTCTGACTTTCTCATTGCACGATGAGAATACGTAGGCACGAGGACGCGAATCCTTGGCGATCATACTTCTAATTATTCCTCCATCGCCTTAGGGAATCATCCAGATCTTCCATAATCCATTACCTACCTTCGATCATAAATCGTTCACCCAGTGACATACTGTCTCTTTGACATCGAAATACACTTTCTTTGGAATTCCGTATACACCCTTTTAGGATGCCTAATGAAAAGTCCGCATTTCTATCTAGAGTTGTTTGGCCCTTAACCAAAACATTTAATTCCTTCTTTTTAGCTAACACCTTGTAGCGGTTAAAGTTGTTTCCCTCTATGGTAGAAATCTCATTTTTCTTATGGATTCCAATACACTTTCACCTTTTGATTTCAAATAATACTTCTTCAGTCACTTATCACCAAGTATCCAATTATGTGACTTTGGTCACTTCATCCCGTTCATATCCATGATGCTTTCATAATCTACCTTCATTCACTCCATGTGATATACCGGTTATCTTTGAGACAAATACATTATACCTTTGTGCTCCATCTTGTACTTTCTTGTGAACCAAGAGCTGTTTGACCCTTAACCCAAACACCTAATTCCTCTCTTTTTAGGTTGTTCTAATACAGTGATACATCGTTGTAGGCCCTCACTTGTTGGTTCATACCACTTTACTCTTGGGTTCACATTTTCACCCTTGTTGGAGTTCAAAAAACTATTTGTTGGTTCAGACCATACTTCGATCACACTTCTTTTCACCTACCTCTAGTTCCTGGAACTACGAAGCTTTGAATTCCTCATTGCACTATGAGGATACGTAGGCATGAGGGCCTCAATCCTCACTGAGCACTTTATCTATTTCTCTTCCTTCCCTCGTTCTTTTGCGAGTAATATTAGATCTAACACCTATTCGAGCGAGAACAATCCAAACGGTTCCCATGGAGTACCATGGATGTTTGGGGTGCTAATACCTTCCCCTTGCATAACCGACTTTCTTACCCATCATATCTCTTTCCCCCAGGTTTTATCGATGTTTTCCCTTCCCTTTGGGGACAAATAAAGTTCGATGGCGACTTTGTTGTATGTTCGAGTGTGCGATATGTTCGGGTATATTTCCACTAGCTTCAATATCTATCATTTCGGCACAAAGCACTCGTGGTGTGAGGAAGTGTCGAAGTCTACCTTCTATAAGGGAAGACGAATGCGAGACTTAGGAATAATCCCAAGTTCAGTATATCACTTCGACGAAAGAGTTTGTTCGACGTATATTTGAATTTGAGTAACCGTATTTCATTCTTATCCACTTTTTATAGAAAGGACACGTGGAATGTTGTTCTGAATCACAGACATGCCCAGTGTAATGTGTCAGTGCCTAGGAGAAGATCTGTTGGCAATGGTTATTTCAATTTAGTATTTATAGGTGTCTTAGTGTTAGGATTAGGGTGTGTTCAAATTACTGCACAATCAATTATATTTACTCAAAGTATCCAACGTGTTGAGAAACAAGTACAATTGAGAATGTACGTTTGATAATACCATTATCTTTATATCAATCAAAGTTTATTTACACCTTTTGTTCAACAATTATCCTTTATTACCAGTCATTTGTTAAGCATTGTTTTACACTTTACTTACATTTCCGTCATTTATCTTCTTAAAAAGCGCTTTAAGCAAACATTCCTTACTCAAGAATAATGTTGAAATGTTCATCTTTTATATACAATTTTAGAATAATAGCACATGTCCTATGATCAATCTGTTCGATCCTGTGAGTAACCAAAGTTTATGTAATTTGGAAGACCAACGGTTGTTTACCAATTTTCACGGTAAAAAAATTGGCACGCCCAGTGGGACTGTGCTAGTATTTTCTGAAAATCTTTATTCGTTCTTTATTTTTTCAATATCTCTTTGTATAACTCCATTGCATTCTTTTGAGAAGTGGTAAAGTAGCCACAACCAACGAAGATAGACCAAGGAGAAGGTACATGATGAGAATGGTAAATCGACCAAATAATCAGAACCCTCCAGATAATAATGGAGAACCATCCCCTACGTCAGTGTCAGGGGAAAGTACGGTTACAACGTCTGTTGCGGAACTGGTACCATCCACGAAGAATTCAATGCCTGTGCGGTCGAGGGCCCATAGTGGGCCTGTTCTGTCTTATGTGGGGCCACAAGTCCCACCAGAAAATCCTTTAGGAACATAGGGTCCACTAGGGACCCCTCTCCAAGGGGAAATCAATTTTTTAGGCCTTATGTGAGTGGCTTTTCGATGCCAATGAATGGTCGTGAACAACCCTTTGGCATGCCAACTGCGATGATGACGAATTTACATAATTCGACATTGACATATGTCGACCCACTGGTGAATGCATCTTTGCCATTGCAGGGATCTGGGTCCGGTGTAAACAATTTGGGTCAAAACCAACCTTTAGGTATAGGTCTTCATACCCAGATGTCCAATATGACCAATAATTCCGCAGCGGTGTTGAGGCAGCAAATGGACAAAAGTAACCATGAAATGGTCCAGATGCTGGCCCAAACAATGGGTACAACATTCAACCCATTAATCCAAGATACTATCCATTCGAACCAACAAATGGCATCACAAATTACGCGCATTGTAGGTTTTTTTGGTGTCCCACAACCTCCTCTATACCCTCAGAGGGGATGAACAAGAGAAAATCAAGGAGTAGCCATCGAGGATGGCTTTACCATTAACCAGGTCCCACGAAATGCACCACAAGTGAACGTGGCAAATTAGGGGACAAAAGTGGAACCACCTAGGGTTGAAGCCTCTAGGGCTAAACAACAAATCCCAAGGGAAAGGGAGCCAAGGGTAGTAATGGTAAATATGTACCAAAATGCTGACGAGCTCGTACAACAAATTCTACGCGATAATATGGTAGTAGATAATAATCTGGCAGCCATGGTCGAAAGAATCATGGCGTGAAATGGGGTAGATGCTGGCCTCCACAGGCCAAATTATACGTCACATTTTTTTGAGTATGTTCTGCAGTTAGAATTATCCTCTAGGTGGAAGGTCCCGAAATTCACCATGTTTTCTAAGGATACTAGTGAGTCCACTGTAGAACACGTGGCCAGATACCTCATAAAGGTAGGGGAAATTGCAAACAATGAGAGTCTTAGGATAAAATGTTTCCCAAGTTCCCTTACGAAGAACGCATTTATGTGGTTCATGAGATTACCAGCAAATTCCATTGATACTTGGACTCGTTTGGAAAGACTGCTCCATGAGAAATTTTAATGGGACAGTCGAAGATAAGTCTGAAAGAATTGGCCAGTATTAAATGAAAGTTTACTGAGTCAATAGATGATTACCTGAACAGGTTTTGTCTGCTTAAGGAAAGATGTTTTACGCAAGTGCCTGAGCATGAGTTGGTTGAAATGGCAGCTGGTGGCCTTGACTATTCTATTAGGAAAAAGTTGGATACCCAATACCTGAGAGATATGGCCCAATTGGCTGATAGAGTTCGATAGGTGGAACGTTTGAAGGCTGAGAAAGCCAGATCAAACAAAATCAATAGGAATGATAGAATAGCCTATGTCGAATTAAGTAACGACAAACCTGAAACATCTGGGGAACAAGTAGGTTTCGACGAATGTGAGATCGACCTTGCTGAACTAAAGCAAGGACCACCTTATTCCTGCAAAGTCCTAACCCCTTCAAGTGGGAAGAATCCAGTCAAACCAGATAAGAATGTTAGGTTCCCTAAGAAGACTAATACCTTCAACGTCATAAAATGTGACAAAATCTTTGATTTACTTGTCAAAGATGGTCAGATGATAGTGCCTCCTGGCGCTAAAATTACCCCTCTAGAACAAAGAAAAAAGAGGGGGGTTTGTAAGTATCATAATTTTTTAGGGCATAAAACCTCAAAATGTTTTCTTTTCAGGGACCTTGTGCAAAGTGCTATGCAGGAGTTAGACATTACTGAGGATGTCAACATGGTCAAATTGACCCAGAAGACCGTTGAAATGGAGGTAGATGAAGAAAGCCTCCGACAGGAAGAATACAACAAAATGGCATACCCTAAATAGGAAGAAGGCCTGGTCGAATTCCTCCATAGGTGCCAGATGAAAAGGTCAGAAGTGATGTTATGCCCAAGGTGCAGTTCAGTTTTCGACAGGATAGTTGCGGAGAACCTCGAGGGGGTTCGACTGGCCAAGAAGGGGAGAAATTGGAGGGACCACATAAATAGCCAAGCATTCGACAACAGATGGGATCCCATAAGGGGAAACCAAAAGGGCCTACCTCTTTAGAAGAATAAGCATTCGACCTATAAGCCTACTACTGAAGCCCCTAGGGGTACTTGGACGAAACCAGCCGGAAGGAGAGGACAAGGCCATCAAAAATGGAAAAATTTTGATGTCAAAAGAGGGCCTTCAATGGCCTACCGAAAAGAGTTTTAGGCGTCAAAACAAGTGACCTATCGTTCCGAGAATTACAAAGGAAAAATCCAATGTCCCGATCCCAGTGGAGAAGGCAACAATGGCAAAGGAAAGCCGAAAGAGAAGCTGCATAATAGTCGAAGTCTGAATCCAATAGCAACATGTCGCTAAAGCAGGAAAGGAAAGAGGAAAGGAAGACGGTCGAGAGGAAGTTGTTTTCTCCTCAAGAGAAGGTGCCTGTGGTAAAGTCTAATCATGATGAAGAAATGATGACAGACGACTTCGATTCTGATTCGGACGCTTCTCTAGACATTGCGTGCAATATGGTATCTGTCCTTCCCAGAGAATATGACCAAGTCATGGAGGTGAAGGAGCCAGAAGATATGGCTGAAATGGAGATGGCGAGAGACAAGCCTTCGTGTTATTACGTCATGAACAATGGTTGTGTGGAGGAGCAAAATGCTTTCTTCGAAAGGCCAGACGAGTCGATGAAAATCCATCTAAAACCTAAGTTTATCAAAGGCAAAGTAGGTGTAGCGGGGTTTTCGTTACCTTTAGGTTTATTGACTAAACCAAAAGTAAACATACAATTCGAGTCGCCACCTCACTTTTATTTGTCCAAAGGAAAGGCTAAAAAGCAAACAAAATCCAAGTAAGAAGTTTTTCAAATCAAAAACTAATAAAAATGTCAGAGATCTGGGTAAGGGGGTTGGTTATGAAATGGGAAGGTTTTACGCACCCAAAACATCCTTAGTACTCTAAGGGAACCCTTTTTGCAAACATGTGTTGTAGGTTGGTATTTGTGAAAAGATTTGTACAAAGGATTGGAGGGATGAGAAGAGAATAGATTATATTTACAATTTTTTTGTTTAAATGGATGAACCCATTGCCTACGTGCCATCCCAAAGGAGGATCAAAACCTCGTAGTTCGGGGTAAAAATCTCAAAGGATTGGTGAATTGATTTGACCAAAAGCCTTAAGGTCTTTTGTTATCAAAGGGAGAAAACTCAACCTAAACCAACAATCCACCATGTGAGGAAAGCTTCAACATACTAGTGAGGGGTTAACCCTATAATAAGTATGGAAGACTTATAATCCAATCAATAAGGATGAGGTGAGATTTACATCAACCATTATGATAACTCAATCCTATGACTAATGCTTATGAAAAGGTTTTAATAAGGTGGTCATTGGAACAACAAAAACAACTTGAAGTGAGTTATGTTTACAAATTAGATTTATTTACAAAAATGAAGTCAAAGTTGGATTAAGATTTATTCACAATGAGTATTTATAAAAAGAGTTTGAAAAAGTCAAAGGCATAAGGCCTAGGTTTCTAGTTTGAAACAAAGTCAAATTTTTGAAAATAATTTTTGGCTTGGGTTAGAGTGGGGAGAAGAAGAGAAAAGATGGTCCTAAAGCATACAAAGATAAAAGGGGAAAGATACACCCTTGGAGTTACTTTTCTTGAAATCATAAAGATGATTCAAGATGCTTCTTTCCTTTGGACTTAGCACACACAAGCAATCAAATAATTTGAGTTCAAGCTCCTAGGATCTCCATTTGGCTTGTCTCTCTTAACTTGGCTACTCATGACAATGGTCCTCTTTTCACAATATTAAGGTGGTATCCCTATCACACAAAAGCAAACATAAAAAAGCTCACAACACAATAAGGGGAATTGACAAAGAATAGGTTTGGATGAGAAGTCCTTTGAGATCAACTTTGAGATTTAGCATTCTAAAGGCATGAGACCTAGTTGCTCTCCAATAAGTTTAGCATTCTAAAGGCATGAGGTTTAGTTGCTCTTGAACTCCTTTAAGCATAGGTAAGTCATAATTCTAAGTCCTTTCTCCTTTTGCATTAGGTTTACACAAAGCAAACACAAAAAAAAAACACAAGATAACAATATATTTATATACAATAATGAGCTCAAATGAGCAAAAGAAAAATGACATAAACATAAAATATGTGCTCAAATGAGCAAAAGGAAAATCAATATGAATAATGAGAAGGAAATAAATGACATTAAAGTAAATGACAAGAAAATTAAATGCTCAAATTAAAGTTAGTAATTAGTGTAGTTATGTTAGTTTATCATAAGACAATGTAGCACTATGTTAAGCAATCGTAAGTGGACTAATGTAGTAGTCACACCTATCTGAGGTCGGCCAATAAGAATATAGGCAAAGAAACACAAGTTAGAGGTCATGACTAGTAAGCCAAGCTCCATGAACTTGCCATGCCAAAACAAAAGGGGAAGGGCCTTGTATTGTCTTTAGGTTATTTGCTTGACCAAGAAGCAACATATCTTGGACACAAAACAACTCACTTGATCATGGATAAATTTGAGTTTGGTTTGGATCAAAGAAGGTTAAACCTCTCATTTGTCAAGACCAACCATAAAAAAACTTAACTAATTGGCCATTGATGGAAAGAATGGGATGAAGATGAAAGGGAATGGAAAATGAGACAAGTATCAAGTCCAATTGATCAAATGTGAATCAAATCAACATCAACCAATACCAAACAGAAAAGAAATGAAGATTACAAGTCAACAAGTTAACCATAATTTTTTTGGTATTTTTTGAATTAAAATAAAAGGCAAATATAAAATAAATAAATAAGGCCAAACCTCAAATTCAAATCAAATCAACTTCAACAAGTTCAATTAAATTCTCATAGGTCTAACATGGTCAAACAAACTTTGACTAATTTTCCCAACAATTTTTGAAATCAGAAAGTAATTAAAAACAATTAAAAACACTAAAAAATAACACAATATGAGTTAGAATCTCAAATAAATCTCAAATCAAATAAGAAATTGATGAGACTATTTTTCATTGACTTATCATGATCCATAGGTGTTAGGAAAATATTTTTGGATTTTTCAAATATCGGAAAGTATTTAAAAATGAATTAAAACTATTAAAACTCAAATAATTCACAAAAAATATTAAATGAAGTCACAAAAATAATTAAAAATCAAAATATGAAACTAGATTTTTCAAGAAATTTTTTGGAGTTGGTCTCATATTTTTGTGACTTCAAATAATTTTTTTATGAATTTTTGAAAATAAAAAGAATTAACTGAAATAAAAAGAAAATAGAAATAATAGAAAAATGCGCAGCCACAAGATCAGGTTCATTAATTGACGTGGCATGGATTAAAGGCTCAGATGTGAGGACGCATGGTGTGACCAAGTCAAACGCGTGGCAATGTGAATTAAATAAAGTAAGCATAATGGATGAATGAGATTAGGACGTGGCATTCAGATCTAAGCGTCAGGAAGTAAGACACGTCAATGGTGGTGGTGGAAACCACCGTCTTCTCCGATTAGCCAACGGAATCCGGCCACTAGTTGCAGAGAAAAAAGTTTATCAAAAATGGAAAGTAAGGACATCAAATTGAAGCTCGTGTGATGTAGATCACCACTGTATCCATGGAGCTTCCTCACTCTTCCTATATTGAGAGAAATATGAAGTGGAAGATCATGGTGCTCAAACTGAAAGTGCACGAAATGGAAAATTGAAACCACCATTGGCTTGCCTCAAGTGTGAGGACTTCAGAAAACCACACAAACAAGAGAATACTACATTGAATTGCAAGTTCTAGATCCAAAAAATTTGAAGTTCTACCTATGAATTGAAGCTCTTCAAGCCACAAATTCTTCAAGATCTTGACTCCTCTTTGCTCTAGGGATGTAATGGAGATGATAGGCTAAGGAATTAAGCTTTAAAAATCAACTAATGATGTTGAATTTCAAGATTAAAAGTGAGAAAAAATTATGAAAAATTCCTTTGGTATGGCTATGGTTTCAGTGCTGCAGGGTTTCAGATCTCCAAAAGGTTACCAAATGAATGAGATAGAGTGCTTATTTATAGTTGAAATGGCATGTGCATCATGCTTCACTCGTGTACATGGCAAATGGAAATTGGATGCATGGGCCTGTACAGGCGCATGTGAGGCCCAATGATGGGTGTAAAACCATGTTGAGTTCATTTGAAATGGAATTGGACGTGTAATTTGGAGGGAACTGGCTTGCACATTAAGTTTCATCATGAAATGTCAAAATGAACATAAAAGAAGAGCTCTTCGAAACTCCCAAATGGTATGTCCAAAAAAGTAATGTGAGTAATGGTTGGAAAGCCCTTGAAATAAGGAAAAAAAGTCATGTTGGGCAAAAATTCATTTGGAATTTGGAAATTAATGAAAACTGTCTGTGAAAATTTAGGTACAAAACATGTTTAAGTCACCTTTGAAAATTTTCACCAAAAGCAAGCCTATTCAAACCCCTCTGTTTGCATGATTCAAGCTTCAATTGGAAAAACTTCCAATATAATAGTTGTAGATATTTTCAATATGATCAATCTAGACTCAAAGTTTGCATAATTTGGATTTTCTATGACAATGTTATGGGCATTTGAAGTTGGGTACTTTTTCAAATTTAATGACTTAGGTCCAAGATGACCTATAATATTTTGTATTATCAGATGTATTTATTTTAGGATTATGAAATTTTGTCCAACATAACATTTGAATTATACATATCTAGATTTCCAATGCATTTGGTCTCATCTAAAAATAATAAAAATTAAGGAAGTTATGTCCTTGGTAAGTTGACCCAAAATTAGGGTTTCAGTCAAAATGGCCTATAATGTTTTGAAATGAATGATGACCTTAAAAGTTTCGAATGGATTTTTGATTAACATGAAAGTTGTTCATATGGTTCTTAAGAACATTTTTTCTCTTGGCATAATCTTCATTTGACAAACACATCAAAAGTTGTATCTCAATGGACCTCAGTTTAGTCAGATGACTTGACTGGTCAACTTTTCAAGGCCACACTTCCAATCTTGATGAATAAATGATTGAGGGGCCTCACATAGGCTCATATATGCATAAAATAATGAATGAAAGAACTTCCCTTGATTAATTTTTATCATAGGTTGAGGTTGCTTCATAAGCAAGGCACAGTCAAGGCACAATTGAATTAGGGTTTCCTTGGGAAACAATCCTCAAGCCCCTTGGGTTATCTTGATCAAATTGGCAAATTGAGATACTTGGGAGACATATATGATGACTAGGAGCTTTGTGGACCATTTTCATGCTTTTCCTCACCTTCATTCAGTCACTTCATTGGGCTTAGGAGCCTCCTAAGAGCATTGGAGCACATGATCACTTGAGCTTCAAAACAAAAAGAGTTAGTGACATATTTTTGTGCTTTTGGTTAGTAAACAAATAAGAAAATCAATAATATACAATACAAGCATGCTTGGTGGTTTCAAAACACTCAAACAATTCCCAACCCAAGGGTTAAGGAGCCAAACATGCTATGATCCCTGAGGCAATGCACTTGTACAATAACATGATGCCTTGAGGGATCTTAGGCTCAAAATTAGGGTCTTACAGATGCCCCTATTTAAGGTCATTCTAGCCGGAGATATGAAGGTTAAAATCTTCGTCTCGACGAGGTAGGATGAGCTTAAATAATAACAAAGAGACGAATTTTGGTCCCTAAGAGACCTCATGATGCAGATGTATGCATGAAAAATAAAGTCTTCATGGTGAATAATTGCCACGAAGGAAAAGAAATCAGGAGAAACTGGAAAATCCATAGGAGTAACACACTCACTAGGGAGACAGAGACTCTGGGGCAAATAAGGTAAAAATGCATGAGCAAGTCACGACTTGAAAACTTGCTGGGAGACACGAAGGGATTCCACGAATATGAATCGATGGGAAGACTCGAGCTGATGCAAAAATGCATGTATCGGGGAATATGCCAATACAACAAAACTATCCACAAAGGATACATCGGATAAAAATCCGGACTCAGACGGGGAGATCCACAAAGGACTCAGCTGAGGAAGAAGCAACGAGATATTACCGGTTACAGGGTAATAAACTCAAAGTGAGACATGTTATTAAAACACCGGTTACTGGGTGGGAGAACAACACGCTCAGGGAGAAATCTGACTCCACAGGGGACAAAAAAAGGTCATAATAGGGAGCAGAAGGAAGGAACACCAGGGATACTGGTTACTGGGCATATAATAGGTGACCAACCAGGCGTGAATTGGGAATATATCCAAGACACTCATCATCCGAAAGAAAGGCTGGAAAAGCAAACTCGACTTATAGGATGGGCATTCGATTCCACGAGGAAATACGAATCTTACTCAACTGGGGAAGAAAAAGACTTCGACTGAAGAGCGCATGAGATATATTATCTATTACTGTCATAACATAGATAACATACTCGCATGGCAGATTATCCACAACCGGTTACTGGGTTAATGAAGGATAAATCGATCGAAAAGAAAGGACATCGGGATACCGGTTACTGGGTATAAACTGATGACCAATCAGGATGGAGAAACAATCATTACCACACAAAGGTAAATGAAATATGACTCACCGGGGATAAATTTCCTGTCAAAAAAAATTATCCAAGAGATATATCAACGACTACTGGGTGGTATACTAAAAAATGAAGGAATATCAAAACCGATTACTGGGTAAAGATAACCAATAAAGAGGGGATTACATCTACCGGTTACTGGGTAGAAAACCACAGAAATAGGACTTATAACTACCAGTTACTGGGTAGAAGGCCACATAATCCACTAGGGAAAGAATGAACAATTACTGGTTACTGAGCAATTGAACAAACGAACCACAGGGAACTACAGGGGATAACAAGAAAGGAGTCAATCTAGGAAAAAACTAGAAAGATACAATCAAACAAGACTCAACCCGATGAGGATATAACTCAGGGGAGTAATTCCATCCTGATACATACTGGGGAGGAAACTGAAACAATAATCATCCACGAGGACTTAACTCAGTGGGGAAGAACGGAAGAAAAGATAGACACTTTCTACCTATGGGGCTGACTCTATATGGAGAGATCAGACACAAACATCTGCTTGGGGAAGAACATTTCACCAATAGCAAGAGATAACGAGCAAAGATATATGGCAAAGAATGCAATCATGAATATCTGAATGCTATGATTATGCATGTATATGTATGATTTGTGTATGATCAATGTTGACAAACAGACATATCTAACACAAACAAGTCCAAGTATCATGAACGGACACCCAACACAACATCTCGACAAGAAGGGTGAAGCCTACTAGAGAACTCAGTTTGGGAACAACCCGAGCAAAATGAAAATAAATCATCGAGGATATCAAACCCTAACCCAAGGCTACACTCGCTGAGGATACAAAAAAAATGTATTCATGAGCAGCGAAAGAAGGTAACCAAAGAACTCAACTCTGGCAGAGATTATCTCTGGAAGAAGAATAATCACGGGGAGACGTCGACTACAGCTGGGGACGAGGAAAGTCAAAGCTTCCAACTGCAAGAA
Source organism: Lathyrus oleraceus (assembly GCF_024323335.1). Taxonomy (NCBI): domain Eukaryota; kingdom Viridiplantae; phylum Streptophyta; class Magnoliopsida; order Fabales; family Fabaceae; genus Lathyrus; species Lathyrus oleraceus. Next base: position 340,470,767 of record NC_066579.1, read on the forward strand.
ACAATACTTTGCATAGGAGGAGTCTTCTAGGGGTAAACAATCCTGTCATAAGGAAGATGTAGAAGACCCGTCGGGGAATTCCATCAACTCTCTCGGGGACAGGTGGTTACTAACGGTAAGATCCGCCGGAGAAGAAACTCTACTGGGGGAAGCTTATCAAGGAATGATATGAAACTTTGTGGGGAACAAACACCAACCAGATGCACATCAATCAAAACACTCCCTTCTATCCGACGAAGAGGAAACTCTACAAAGGGGGAAATAGCATTTTTCTCCACTGGGGAAAGAAAATAAACATCTTAAACACCAGCTCTCAATGCTAAAGGTAAATCATTAAACTCGGATCAGGCAACCATACGGGGGACTACCCTGGTTGAGGAAATCGGAAATGAATCCTTCGTCAACAAGCGACATGCTAGGGATGAAAAAGGGGAGACAAGTCCTCCACCAACTATTTTAAGCAACTTTCAGCTAAGGAGACAGTTATCTGGAAAGATAGTTCTGCAGGGAAACACATGCTTACTCCGCTGGGCACTTCTACTCATGCTGGGTAAAGGCAAATTTCCTCGCGAGTAGAATTAGCATAGAAATTTTTATCAATCTATAGGGGATTTTAAGTCAGTCCACTCAAGGGATAACAACCATATAATTGATAAAACACAAATGCTAGTGCCTGATAGAGAGGGATACATGTCTCTACAAGATCAAGGCAAGAACTGGAACAGAAGGGATCATCCATAGATCAACCATACAACCCGACATGGATTGCTAAGACTCCACGGGGGGAACAAACATGTATGCACAAACAAACTATCCGAGAACCACGTTGGATGAAGATCCATAAATTCTACTAGGAGAAAGAAATCCAATAAGATAGATCCATCTACTGCCATCAAAGAGAAATTCTCAGACCAGACACTCTGGGAAGCTGATGACGTAATATTCTTTCTGCGCTTGACGAGGAGACAACTGAAAGCTGATGAAGAGGCTATAAACATGTCAGCATATGAACAAATGTCTTACCCTTTGGAAATCATACTATCCTAGGGAAAGCACCGAGGACATTCCATTTATCTTTTCAGCCCTTGTGAATGTTCATTTTGTTTAAACAGTTTATTTTTGAAACCTTATTTGTTTAAAACAATGATATTCACCAATTAGAACATGCAAACATTTGTTAAACAGAAACAAGTAAGAGTGCAAAGAATTGGATAAAGGCTCAAATATATTTAATAGAATGGTAGTCTGCAAATGGCGAGACTCCATGGCTCTTTACAAATTTGAAATTGGTGATGTACATGGAAAAAGGGCTACATTGAACATAATGACCGTTTCTCCACCAACTTTGAATCCACTGTATTTGAGGCTTCAGTTGACGATGACTGAGCGAGAATCCTTGATAGACAACAGTTGTAGAACAAAGTCTTGTCAGGATGAAGTTACTTGCCAAATCCCTAATTTTTGCCTAGATAGCCCCAGGGTGAGGTACTCAATCTAGTGGGATATATTTATTCGTTTCTCATGTCTCCAACTTTTGCCTGGACCGCCCTTTCGGGTTTTCAATCCACCGAGACGCTCATTTTTGCCTAAGCCACCCTTTCGGGTTTTCAACTTAGCGAGCTATTCTGTTTTTATTTTTAGGCGGAGTATTTCTTGATTGCATCTGAATTCACAGGACGAGTGAAATCCTCCCCATCCATAGTTGTAAGCAACAAAGCACCGCCTAAAAAGGCTCTCTTAACAACGTATGGTCCTTCATAGTTTGGAGTCCACTTGCCCCTGGAATCGGGCGTGAAAGACAAGACTTTCTTGAGCACGAGGTCACCTTCTCGAAACACACGAGGCTTTACCTTCTTATCAAAATCTTTCTTCATCCTTTGCTGATACAACTGACCATGGCACATGGCAGTTAATCTCTTTTCTTCAATCAAATTCAGTTGGTCATAACGACTCTGAACCCATTCATCCTCAGTCAACTTGGCTTCCATCAAAACTCTCATTGATAGGATCTCGACCTCCACGGGGAGCACAACCTCCATGCCATATACAAGAGAGAAAGGGGTTGCCCCTGTTGAAGTGCGGACGAATGTACGATAGCCATGCAAAGCATATGGCAACATCTCGTGCCAATCTTTGTACTTAACAACCATCTTCTGAATAATCTTCTTGATGTTCTTGTTAGAAGCTTCAATAGCCCCATTCATCTTGGGTCTATAGGGAGAAGAATTATGATGTGCAATCTTGAACTCGCTACACAGCTCTTTCATCATCTTATTATTCAAGTTAGATCCATTATCAGTAATGATCTTGTCTGGCACACCATATCGGCATATGAGTTGGTTCTTGATAAACTTCACAACCACCTGACTGGTTACATTTACATATGATTCCGCTTCAACCCATTTGGTGAATTAACCAATGGCTACAAGAATAAAACGGTGATCGTTCAATGCCTTAGGTTCAATCATGCCAATCATGTCAATTCCCCACATGGAGAAAGGCCATGGTGAGGAAATAACATTTAGAAGTGTCGGGGGAATATGAATTTTATCCTCATAAATTTGACACTTGTGGCATTTCTTCACATACTTGCAGCAGTCAGACTCCATTGTCAGCCAATAGTAGCCTACTCTCAACATCTTCTTCGCCATAGCATGTCCATTGGAATGGGTACCAAATGAACCTTCATGGACTTCAGTCATCAACAGATCTGCTTTGTGTCTATCCACGCATCTAAGCAGAACCATGTCGAAATTCCTCTTGTAAAGCACATCACCATTAAGGTAGAAACTGCCAGATAATCTCCTCAAAGTCTTCTTGTCTTTAACAGATGCCCCGGACGGGTAAGTCTGACTTTGGAGAAAGCACTTGATATCATAATACCATGCATTATCATCTTTCACCTCCTCAACTGCAAACACATGAGTTGGTCTATCCAAGTGCATCACAATAATGTTGGGAACTTCATTCCAATACTTCACTATAATCATTGAAGCAAGCGTAGCGAGAGCATCCGTCATTCGATTCTCATCTCGAGGAATATGATGGAAATCAACTTTAGTAAAGAAAGTTGAAATCCTCCTCGCATAATCTCTATATGGGATGAGGCCAGGCTGATTCGTCTCCCATTCACCATTAATCTGATTAACAACAAGGGCCGAATCACCACAAACATCAAGGTGTTTGATCCTAAGATCAATACATTCTTCCAAACCCATAATACAGGCCTCATACTCCGCCATATTATTCGTGCATTTGAAAGTTAGTCTTGCTGTAAAAGGAAAATGTGTGCCTTGAGGAGTAATAATCACTGCCGCAATACCATTTCCATACTGATTAACAGCACCATCGAACACCATGCCCCATCGGGAACCAGGCTCTGGCCCTTCATCGAGCGTAGGCTCGTCACAATCTTTCATCTTCAAATACATAATCTCCTCATCAGGGAAGTCGTACTGCACAGACTGATAATCTTCAATTGGTTGATGTGTCAAATGGTCAGCCAATATACTACCCTTAATAGCTTTTTGAGCTCGATACTCAATATCATACTCAGACAACAACATCTACCACCGGGAAATCCTCCCAGTTAAGGAAGGCTTCTCAAAGATATACTTGATTGGATCCATTTTGGATATCAACCAAGTTGTATGATTCAACATACACTGGCGTAAACCCTTAGCAGCCCAAGCCAAAGCACAACATGTCTTCTCAAGCATTGAGTACCAAGACTCATAGTCAGTGAACTTCTTACTCAAGTAGTATATCGCGTATTCTTTCTTTCCTGATTCATCTTGCTGACCAAGAACACAACCCATGGAATCATCAAGCACGGTCAAGTACATAATCAATGGTCTCCCTTCAACAGGCGAAGGCAGAATCAGGGGCTCAGACAAATACTCTTTAATACTGTCAAAGGCCTTTTAGCAATCTTCGGTCCAATCATGACGCTGATCTTTCCGGAGGAGCTTGAATATAGGCGCACATGTGACAGTCATGTGGGATATAAATCTCGAAATGTAATTCAAGCGGCCAAGAAAACCTCGGACTTGCTTCTCAGTTTTGGGCACAGGCATCTCTTGTATTGCTTTGACCTTGGCAGGATCAACCTCAATACCTCTCTCGCTAACAATAAAGCCCAATAACTTGCCGGAACGGACTCCCAATGTACACTTGTTCGGATTCAGACGGAGTTTGTACTTCCTCAAACGCTGGAAAAGCTTCAACAAATGTTCTACATGTTCAACTTCCGTTTCTTTGCAATCATATCATCAACATACACCTCAATCTCTTTGTGCATCATGTCATGAAACAAGGTAGTCATAGCACATTGATACATGGCTCCGGCGTTCTTCAAACCGAAGGGCATCACTCGATAACAGAATGTTCCCCAAGGTGTGATGAATGTTGTCTTCTCCATATCCTCGGGTGCCATTTTAATCTGATTATAACCGAAAAACCCGTCCATAAATGAAAAGACATTGAACTTAGTTGTATTGTCTACCAACATATCAATGTGTGGTAGAGGAAAATCATCTTTCGGACTAGCTTTGTTCAAGTCACGGTAATCAACACACATTCGGACTTTTCCATCTTTCTTAGGCACAGGCACAATATTGGCCACCCATTGAGGATATGTAGAAGTCACCAGAAACCCTGCATCAATTTGCTTCTGAACTTCTTCTTTAATCTTCACTGCCATATCAGGATGAGTTCTTCTGAGCTTTTGCTTCACAGGCACACACTCAGGCTTTAGCGGCAAGAAATGTTGCACGATATCAGTATCTAAACCAGGCATGTCTTCATACGACCAGGCAAAGACGTCAACATATTCTCGTAGCAACTCAATCAAACCCTTCTTAACAGACTCTTCAAGGAGTGCCCCAATCTGCACTTCATGAATACAGTCTTTAGACCCCAAGTTGATTGTTTCCAGATTCTCAAGATGCGGCTGAATGATCTTCTCCTCGTGCTCAAGCAGACGGGTAATCTCATCAGGAATCTCTTCAACATCATCTTCTTCTACCTCAAATACAGGGAACTCAAAGTTGGGAGATGGTGTTGGATCATTATGTTCAATGGGTTTGATTAACCTGCACAATGATTTTGAGTATAAAAGAGATTTCAGAATTCAAACAAGGCAAATCATTATGCAGATGAAAAGATTGATTTTATTCTCTTTTTAAGGTTTTATGGTGATCACCAATTTCATGCAAAAAGCAAAAAGGAAAAATAATTTTGAAAAACAAACATTTAACATGCGATTATTGAATGAATATCATTTATTAATCAAATATGCTGACACTGTCTTCACTTTTCCTTTTGGCATGGGAGAAGGGTTTTTAATCAAAATGAACACATTACGTTGACTTATGGATAACTGTTGGAACATCGACGGCGACCCAATTATTGCAGATTCCTCCAGGTATGACAAAGTTGCCAAGGTCTTCCTCTTCATCTTCTTCAACGATGGCAGCAACTTCCTGATCTTCAATGGTGTGGATGAAACCTCCACTCTAGAACAGCCCAAGATCATTAGAAACACCAGAAGAGTACCCTATACCAGCTCGGGATTTATTATCTTACATCTTGATCATTTTCCCCAAACCAGTAGTTGCACCATGCTCAATGGCCAACTTTGCATCATTATAGAAGACAAATGAAGAAAGTCCTTTCCTAGAAGGCTCAGCAATATATAAGGCTTGGAACGGAGTCCCAACCTCATCCTCAACATCAATATAGGAGAAGGAAGATAAATGGCTGACCAAGAGAGCCTTCTCTCCCCTATCACCACCAACTTCTTGTTCTTCACGAACTTCAATTTTTTGGTGTAGGGTGGATGTCACGGCGCCTGCCTCGTGAATCCATGGTCTGCCAAGCAAACAACTATAAGACAGATTAATATCCATGACCTGGAAAGTGATCTGGAAGTCACTAGGTCCAATCTTGATCGGGAATTCTAATTCGTCGATCACAGTTTTGCGCGATCCATCAAAAGCTTTCACTACCACTCTACTCTGCCTCATGGGAGGCCCCTGGTATGAAAGTTTGGCAAGAGTGGATTTTGGTAATACATAGAGTGATGACCCTGTGTCCACCAACACATTGGACAGGGCATCGTCTTTACAATTCATGGATATATGTAAAGCCAAATTGTGGTATTTTCCCTCCTCGGGAAGATCGTCATCACAGAAGCTCAAATTGTTGCAGGCGGTTATATTTACAACAATGCTATCAAATCGCTCAATTGTGACATCGTGATCCACGTATGCCACGTCCAACACCCTCTGCAATGCTTCACGATGTGGCTCGGAATTCATTAACAAAGATAAGACAGATATCTTTGATAGAGTTTGTAGCAACTGATCCACAACATTATACTCACTCCTTTTGATGAGCCTCAGCATCTCATCACCATCCTCTCTCATCATGCCAGACTGGCCAACTAGGATAGGAGTATTATTGGTTTTCACAACAACAGGCTCAACACCCTTCATAACAGGAACGAACGGATTTGAAGAAGAAGTCCCCAGGGGACCAGCAGTATTGACAACAGCCTTCTTCACAACACCTTCGTGGGATTTCGGCTGAGTCGAGAAAACACGACCACACGGGTCACTCCACTGACATCTGAATGCTCACCATAGAAGTTGAGGGCAACGACACCTCCTTTCCATCTTCTAGCATGACTGCATTATATCGGTACGGGACCGTTTTGTCTGACTCATACGGGACAGGACCCACTGGCTTGATCACAAGAGTTGGCGAAACTTTCTTCTTGCTACCATCATATTTGATAACAACAGGATCAGGAATTTTAAACACAAAAGTGATAACATCGACTTCATCCTTATTACGATTCTGAAGTATCTCAATCATCCCTTGGTCCAACATCTCTTGGATGTCCTTTCTCACTTGACGGCATCCTCTTTCATTGATAGTGCACACTTGGAACCTATCATGATCATGCTCATAATGGTTGTGTTCACACAACAGCTTATGCATTTCTACTAAGGACTGCCTTATGTCATTCACATAAAGGACTTTGTACTTGCCAGGGCACCACTGAACCATATTAACAGCTGCTTTCCCATGCTCGGGCAATGGGTTCTTCTTCACATTCGGGCATACGTCCTCAAATAACAGTATCCCATTCCTCACAAGGTTTTGCACCTTGGTCTTCAATGGAAAGCAATTCTCCACATCATGTTCGGGCGCACAGGAATGATACACATAGTGAAGTTCGGGCTTGTACCACCATTGAGGATTGGCTGGCATAGCAGGAGGATCACGAGGAGTTATCAGCTTCCTATCAATCAAGGAAGGATAAAGCTCAGCATAAGTCATCGGAATTGGGTCAAAAGTTACCCTCTTCCTCTCGTAGTTGTTGGTTCTGGTGTTATTATTGTTGCGAGGCTGGTAAGCCTGCTGTTGTTGACAATGTTGTTGTTGTGGTTGTTGTTGAACTTCTCTGAAAGCAGGTGCTATATGAGCCACCTGGTGTTGGTTGACAGTTGGACGGATTTCTCTCCTCTTCACAGAGGGCCTTCTTTTAACATGGGAAGAGACAACATGAGTCTCCCCATCCTTCTTCCTAGCAAATCCCCCATATTTCTTTGATGAGGAACCATCATCACGAGATAAACGTCCTTCACGGACCCCTTCCTCTAGTCTCATCCTCATATTCACCATTTCGGTGAAGTCCGAGGGAGCACTAACAATCATTCGCTCGTAATAGAAAGAGCTCAAAGTCTTCAGGAAGATCTTTGTCATCTCCTTCTCCTCCATGGGTGGCACTATCTGAGCTGCTAGTTCTCGCCATCTCTGGGCGTATTCCTTGAAGGTCTCTTTTCCTTTCTGGGATATTTCCCTCAATTGGTCCCTATCTGGAGCCATATCCATATTATATTTATACTGCTTTACAAAGGCCTCGCCTAGATCGTTGAAAGTGCGGATGCTTGCACTCTCCAACCCCATATACCACCGAAGCGCAACATCTGTCAGGCTATCCTGAAAGTAGTGAATCAGCAGTTGATCGTTGTTAGTTTGTGTTGACATCTTGCGAGCATACATCACAAGATGGCTGAGTGGACATGTGTTTCCCTTATACTTCTCAAAGTCAGGCACTTTGAATTTAACAGGGATTTTAACGTTGGGCACCAGGCATAACTTGGCAGCACTTTTCCCAAAGAGGTCCTTACCCCTCAAAGTCTTCAATTCCTTGTGCAACTCAAGGAATTGATCTTTCATTTCGTCCATTTTCTCGTATACGTTCGGGCCCTCAGATGGCTCGGAATGATAAATGGTGTCTTCTACACGGGGTAAGGTGTGCACAACGGGAGGTGGCACAGACAGGACCGAGCTAGATGTCGGCATAGAAGCAAGAGTAGGAGCAAAACCCTCTGGCATGAAATTAGAAGGCATTCCCCAAGGGAATCCGGCTGGCATAGTTGGAGCGAAGTGGGCTGTAGCAGCAGGCATCGTTGAAGTAGCTACTTCAGAAATGACAGTCCTCGCGGGAGGAGTTGCAGGAGTTGGAGAAGCTTGACTTTGTGCGGCCAGAACTGACTCCATCATGGCAGTCAGTCTAGCGATCTCTTCCTTCAGGTCCCTGTTCTCTTGCTCGAGGTGTTCCATTATCTTCGGATGATTTGCTCTGATGTTATACCAGTGCGTCAGCTTGTCTTCAAAATAAATGAAGAACAAAGAGTTAGACCACTGATCAAGAGCTCGGAACAAAACCTGCTTATGCGTATGATGCATGCAATGCTTGTGAATATGACTTTTTTTTAATCAGAGGAACTTTATAGAGATCTATTTGAAAATATTTGAAAATTTTGAACTTTTAAGACATATATGGAATACTCATAGCAATAATATTTGGAAACTTTTTAATCCAAAGAAGTAGTACAGTTTTGGTAACCAAATACAATACAAGAGAAATGGAGAATAAACATCCTATGGAGCCCTAGAAGCAATCGTCGAAAGCCTTCGAGATCGGAAGATAAGTTGCACGAAGCCTCTTCACCTCTCTCTCATAAGCTGCTTCCATGTCGGCCTTCTCCTTGGCGAGCTGATCATACTTCCTCTTCCAAAACCTAGATGAGTGAGGAAGAAGATAAGTAACTACATCATCGGGCTCATCGATAACCTGATGCTCTAGAAACTCTATCATTGCATCCTTATCCTTGAGCTTCTGAAGAAGTTCCTCACGCTCACGAACCCATGCATACGACCGGTCTTCGTCTCTCAACTCCTCAACTCCTTGATTAGAGAGGGTTGAAGGCTCAACCATAACCACGGGGGTAGGTCTCGGATACTCGTACGGCATGTGGTACTCGAGAGCTCTCTTCCTCACCCAAGAGGTGTAAGGTTCCGAAGCAATACAATTCTTCGGACCAAGCTCATTCCTCCCTTTTCTATGAACCTTGCGCCAAGCGCGGACCATCCTATCCTTCAAGTTTTGGGGATCTTTTCCCTCTTGAAAGAACAAGCCTTCCAATAAAACGTTGTTAGGTTTATCCTTTAAGGGGAACCCAAGCCGACGGCGAGCCAAAGTAGGATTGTAGTTAATTCCACCACATGTACCAAGAAGAGGTACATTGGAGAATTCACCACAAGAGTCAATAATCTGAACGCCATCATAAACACAATTATACCAAGAGATATCATCATTAGTGAGAGACATAAGTCTCGTGGACCACCGTAGACATCCCTTATTCTCCTTGAAGGCAAGCGTCTGAGGCAAGTGCGAAATAAAGCACTTGTACAACAGAGGCAGACAACACACAATGGAACCACCACCCTTTGCATTCCTCATATGCAAATAGAAATAAGTGTCACCCAACAGAGTCGGAACGGGATTAAGAGAAGAGAAAATCCTAATAGCGTTCACATCCACAAAGTTGTCGATGTTGGGAAATAACACTAGCCCATAGATGACTAGTACAAATATGGCTTCAAAAGCTTCCTTACTCATGGCCTTCCCAAATAAAGTAGCCTTGGCAACCAGAAAATCAGACGGGAGACCTTGAATTCCACCTTTGGTAGTCATATGGGCAACAATGTCAGATACATCTACGTGGAGCATATCAGCAATCTCTTGAGAAGATGAAATCTTCTCCAAGCCACTGAAGGTCAACTGGTCAAGAATAGGTATACCCACATGGTAGGCATACTCCTCAAGTGTAGGCAAAAGCTGGAAATTTGGAAAAGTGAAGCACCGATACAGAGGATCATAGAGCTGCACCAACACACTCATCAGACCTTCATCCACCTTAGTAGAAAGAATAGACAAAAGCTTCCCATGGCGAGCTTTGAACTCCAAAGGCTCTAATACATAAGATTTCAAACTCCTTAACTCTTTCAAGTCGGGTTGTCTGAAACTGTACTTCTTCGTATTCCTTCTTTGCTTATCCATGTCTGAAAATTTGCAAATAGACCTCTTAAGTTCCTTGAAAAATCTTATTGTTGATGGCATGAATGCATGGATGCAACAATCACACTCAAGGATCAAGCAAGTCATACCACACAAAGGTCACGGGATGACTCAAGTCATCGTCAATATCAATCATCCATTTTGGTGGATTATGGTTTACACCTTATCAACACCCAAGTTCCATTGATATTGAGGATATACGAGAACGAATCTACCGTAAATCAAGGATTTGTTGAGAGTCATGAGCATGGGGTCTTGGTTAAGAACCACCCAATGGGAGTGTACTATGGTTTAAACCTTACAATCATGTTCTAAAAAGGTTCCCATAGTCATCATCCCATCTTTCGGATATTATCGGATAAAACGACTACTCGTATTCCAAAAGTATTCTCAAGAGAGACTCTTATGAGTGTAGTATCGCGTAACAATCGTCTCAAGTCTTACACTTGAACGACCTTCGCACTACGTCCTAAAATAGGCCAAGATGGGCTAGGTATCAAAGGTCCTTGGCTTCTAAGGTTTATATTGGAAAGAGTAATGCCTAACCACGACTACTCGTGTGACATTATTGATCCCAACAAGACCTCCACCAAGTGAATAGGATTGCAAGTTAACTTGTTAAGGAATAACTCCACACAAGTCAACAAGACTATGTCATTCTCCTATCATAAGTGCACTCGAGTTCGGGTATAGAACTCATCTCACAAGAAACCACCAACCATACAAGCAATTAATATATCAAGCAATTCATACATTACAAACAATACATTCATCCCAAATTTGCACAAAAAATATGCCACAAATAAATATAAATATACAACACATATAAGCAAAAAGTAGGCTAAACCTACTAGAGATGATATGTCCCTGTAAGACCCCAATTTTTGCCCTAAGATCCCTCATGGCATCATATCATATCATATCATGGCCTCAAGGATCATTGCATACCTTTGTTTCCCTCCTAGTGGGTGGGTATCTTGTGAGTGTGGTTCTTGATCACCAAGCATGTATTGCATTTGTATATCATTGCTTTTCATCTGTCTATTAACCAAAAGTACAAAAATATTGTCATCTAACCATGTTACTTGCAGATGAAGCAAATTAGGTCAAATCAGTCAAAGTCAGTCATTGAGATAGATGGTGGCCATTCTTGCAGAATTTGGGCACCATGATCATTCATCAAGAGTTCATATGAGTTGTGACATCATTTTGGATCAAGATATCAAGTGGTAGGGGCTTGGAATTCATCAGAACATGGTTCAGTCAAGCAAAACCCTAGAAAGTCAACTGAAGTCAACCTTGGTCAACTGTCCATTTAGTCAGTGATTTGATGGTGGGAATTGGTCTGAGAGGTCTCATTCATGTCCATATAAGCCTCATATAACATGTCAAGCATCATCAGTGAAGAATTTGAAGTCAGACAAGAAATTTCCAAAAATAGAAAGTTGACCTGTAATTGGATTTTGCCAAAAATGGAAACTTCTTCTCCTCAACATTACATCATCATACAAGCTTCAAATGAATTTTTGTCCAACATGAAAGTTGAAGATCTTGTTCTCCCATTTTCAAAAAATCCAAGAACACTCAATTTCCATTTATGGTTGGCAAGTTATGATCAAATCATTCTCAAGAATTTTTGAACTTCAAAAGGCCATATCTTCGAAACCATTTGGCCAAATTGGGTGGGGTTTTTTGCTACAAGTCCTATTTGATGTGCTCTATCCAAATCTTCCATCATAATTCACCAAAAGGTCACCAATCAAAATGGCATTTTTGAAGTGGTTTGAATTTAATTAAGTGAGGTAAAAAAATGACCTTTCAAAATATTTATTTCCAACCATTTCTACCAATTGAAAGAGTTCTGAAATGATGTTTGGAAGTTGTCTAGGGCCCAATTTCGTGCAGCCTCCTACACCCCATACAAACTTGGTTGGATTTTAGCAAATGACCAAAAACACTTCATTTAAGTTAATTCCAATTACCACTTCCATTAACCAACTTAAACCAACATTAAACAGCATATATATACTGCATTTTCTGCTGAACAAAAGCCCTAGCAGCCACAACATTCTAAACAGAAAAAACTCATTTTGCTCTCAAATCACATCAATTCTTCATCTGAACTTTTTTCCTAAAATCTTCAAAGAGCTCGTGTTTTTGAGCTTGGTTCCATCATTTACCAACCATTTGGAAGCATTTGCAAGGATCATTTCCCAGCTGTAAAGCCATTGCAAGCACTGTGACATCAAGAGCTCATCCATGGCAGTCTTCGATTTGAGCTATTTCAAAGGTAGTTGAGCCAAAAGTCTTCGCTCATTCATCAAAGCAAACCTTCTTGCACATCTGTTTCAGCCATTTGAAGCCAAAGAACCACTGCATCACAACTGTTCTTCAAATTTGGTAAGTTTTCGACCTTAACCATTCCCAAAATCATGCTATGCTTATGATAGATCTTGCTTTGCTGGTCACAATAAGCTTTGAACCTAGGAAAATGGCTGTGTATTTTGAAAGATATGTTGATTTAAAGATTGATGTTCATTTGTGTTTATGCATGATTCATCCATATTAGCTCGAGTTAATGAAATTGGTTGCTGGATTATTGATGTATGTGGTCTGCTGGTTCGAATGCCATGTTTGTTTTCAAAATCTGGAACCAAAATTTTTTCACGATTGTTGAAAAAGATGAATGTTGTTACTGTAGCTGCAAGAACCCTAATTGCATATCCAGAAAATTGTGTTTTGCTTGCTGGTTTGTGTTTGCTGCATGAGAATCACTGTTTTATTGCCCATGTCCAATCAGAACGCGGCATTACTTTAAGTGAAACGCAGAGTTTCACTTAAAGTTCCAAGAAATTACAAATATGCCATTTCCGTGTCACATTTAATCCATTAAATCATTTATTTTGCAATATTTATTTCATTTTGTGACCAATCTTCCAAAAATCATAGAGCACTCATTATTTATCCAAATTTCATGGGATTTTTTGCAAAATGTCTCTCTTGATCTCTAGTTTTTTATCATGATTTTTCCAGATTTTTTGCATGATTGGATTTTTATTGGTGTTAGGGTTTGTCATATGTGTCCATTTTATGTATGTTTTGCCAAATCAATTGTGAAATGATGATACTTTATCCAATGACTCCCAAATATTTTGTGCTTAAACTAGACACATTCATGGTGATTTTGGTGTAGAGTTTGTGAATTTATCATTGCTGGTTTGTGAGTTATGATTTTTTGAATTAGGGTGTGACAATTTGTGTCACACCATTGATGTCCAACTTCATGATTTTAATTACCATGCTTCTTGAACTCAAATTGGCTTGAATTTTTGCATGAACATACTTGTGGATGTCTAGTTTACATGTGATTTTTTCTGGAATTATTGATGGCATTTCCTAATTGTTTGGGATTTTCTACCCTGTTTGGTCATATGTTGACTTTTTGTGACACATGTTCTCATTTGATTTGTGAAATTCTCATACTTAATTGGATGGACTTGAAATTTGACATGTGATTAGTAGACATCTTAAGCTTTGTCATGGTTTTGGTCCCATCCATTTCTCATATGTTGTCACTGATCTATGATTTATTGAAGTTGGTGTATGTTTGGTTGACTTCTTTGAGCATGCTTGAACTTGCTTTGACTTTCTGATTTTCATTGACCAACTTCCCTTGATCCAAATGAGCTGAAATTTGATATGCTTACCATGTTATTGATTATGATTGATCATGAATTATTTGATGATTTATTGAATTGTTTATGATTGGTTTTGAGTTGAGTCTTGCTGTTGACTTCTATGAGCTTCTATATGCCATGCCTTGACCCAATTTGCTTATGAAATGATGATGGTGAATGATATGAACATGAAACCAATTGAGTTTGTTTCTTGATTGTTTGAACATGACTTTGGATATTTGTCACTTGCTGTTTTGACTTTCTCATCTCTTTTTGACCCTAGGCTTGTTCTAGTGGTCATGTTGCTCATGTTTAAGTTTGTTGTTTCAGGTTAAGCAACAAATTCCCAAAGAGACCAATACAAATTGATTGAGCTTGATTTGATTATCATGACTAACTTGCTTATTTTGTAGGTTGCTTGGCTCACATGCTTTGAGCCTTGTGCATTGCACATTTAACTGATTGTGTTGACTGTTGATCCCTATCTTATTTTGGTTTGACTTTGAGTTGTGTACTGATTCTGTTTGACTAGTTTCAGGTACCCTTAGTTGCTTAGTTCTTTAAGAACTTGCTTTGCTTTGCTTTAATAGCAATTTGCATTGAGGTATAATTCCTTATCTTCATGTAGTCTGGAAGACCTGGCCTGTTACTTGGCCAGGCAACTGTCTGAAGTCCTCCTTAAGAGGCAATGCTTGTGTGTGTTTACATTTGTCCCAAGCAGGAAAAGTCCTTTAAATAAGGCAATTGGTAGAATCCAAGAGATATGCAACCTATCTCCTACTATTCTGTGAGTCACTCACATTGCTCACACTACTTGTGTTTGATGCATGTTGAGTAAAAACCCAAGATCTATCGAGTCAATAATCTGTGGAGAGAGTTCCTACTTTCTGAACTCCCACACCTTCTGATATTCAAATGCTCTCCCTGGCCAGGGATAAGAGCAATGAGGCACACCGCTCATATCCTTTCATCTGCTTCACCTTAGCCCCTCAATGGCAAGGTTAAGAGCACCATTAACCCTATTCCAGTTGGCTTCAATGCCTAACCCTTTGTGTGAGCCTAATTGTTTGGTTATAGTGTGTGCTGAATGACTTTGATTGATTGATTGCTTACCTCATATACACATGTCCGCTTGCATGCTTTGTGCATTTATCATCATTAATTGCTCATTAGTGCATGATCATTTCATTTGTCTCTGTGACATATCTTTGTTGTTTGCCCATTGAGGACAATTGTAAGACCATTCATTGGCCATTGATCCTATGATATGGAAGTGAGTATAAGACCATCTCATTGGCCACTCATCTTCTCTTTGCTTGATGCATTTGTTTGTCGTATGTGAGGATGCAATTGTAAGTCCCTGCAAGTTGGCATTTGTATTCCTAGGACCATACTGTGGAGGTTAGAGTAAGCCCAGATAGATTGGCATCTGACATCCATGTTCTGCTTTTCTTTGTTTATGTGAGGATGCAATTGTAAGTCCCTGCAAGTTGGCCTTTGCTTTCCTATGATCATATGTTGGATATTGGTATAAGTCCAGACAGATTGGCATCCGGTATCCAAGTTTCGTTTTGTTTTAGGAGATTGGAATAAGTCCATCTATTGGCTTCCGGTATCCTTGTTTCTTTGTTTAGGAGATTGGTGTAAATCCATCTATTGGTATCCGGTATCCGCTTTTGTTTGTGAGATTGGAGTAAGACCATTAAGTGGCATCCGGTATCATTTGTTTGATTATTTTGTTATTACCCATTGCCTATTCCAAAGGACACACTTGAATCATCTTCTATATGATTTCAAGAGGTGAACCTTCTAAGAAGTTTTACAATCCATCTTCATCCATTCATTCCCATTATGTCCTAAACCTTTTCACACATTACTTTCAAACTTGAGATAGATATTGTGCAAACATCTTCATGCTTTTCAAATTAAAAACCTGGACCCCAAGTCCTTGACTTTTTTTCAAACTCCATTTCATAATACTTCTTTTGAATTAATCTTAACCATACTTTGACCCTACTTTCATGAATACTCATAATCAATTAATTCCACCCATTCAATTGTTTTGTGGCTTTGTCCATTCTTACTAAGTTTTCATACATGAGCTATAGGTTTGATTTATCCTAGTTGGTTGATGTCAATCTCACCTATTTGTCCTTAGTTGATTGAATTATAAGTCTTCCTTGCTTATTATAGGGTTAACCCCTCACTAGCAAGTTGAAGCTGTTCTCACATGGTGGACTCGTTGTTTGTATAAGGTTGAGTTTTCTCCCGTGGATAACGTAAGACCTTAGGGCTTGTGTTTAAAATTGAATCCACTAACTTTTGGAAATCTTTTAGCCGAACTACGGCGTTTTGATCCTTACCTTTGATGGAAGGTACGTAGGCAACGGGTTCATCCGTTCGAACACAAAAATAATAAAAATTGTATATTCTTTTCTCATCATCTCAATCATGTTTGCACAATACTTATGTCATAACAAATAACAATTTTATACAACAAGTGTGAAAAGGGCTCCCTAGGAGTACCTAGGACGTAGTGGGTGCCTAACACCTTCCCATTGCGTAATTTACCCCTTACCCAGACTCTCTGATCTTTTTATTAGTTTTCTACGCGTAAAACTTCTTAGGCTTTTGTTCGCTTTTTAGCCAGTCCTTTGGATAAATAAAAGTGCGGTGGCGACTCGAATTTCATTGTATGCTTTGCTTATGGTTTAATCAATAAATCATATAGCGACGAATACACCGCTACAGTCCCCAGCAGAGTCGCCACTTTTCTGTAGCGGGGTTTTCGTTACCTTTAGGTTTATTGACTAAACCAAAAGTAAACATACAATTCGAGTCGCCACCGCACTTTTATTTGTCCAAAGGAAAGGCTAAAAAGCGAACAAAAGCCAAGTAAGAAGTTTTTCAAATCAAAAACTAATAAAAATGTCAGAGATCTGGGTAAGGGGTTGCTTATGAAATGGGAAGGTTTTACGCATCCAAAACATCCTTAGTACTCTAAGGGAACCCTTTTTGCAAACATGTGTTGTAGATTGGTATTTGTGAAAAGATTTATACAAAGGATTGGAGAGATGAGAAGAGAATAGATTATATTTACAATTTTGTTGTTTGAATGGATGAACCCATTGCCTACGTACCATCCCAAAGGAGGATCAAAACCTCGTAGTTCGGGGTAAAAATCTCAAAGGATTGGTGAATTGATTTTACCAAAAGCCTTAAGGTCTTTTGTTATCAAAGGGAGAAAACTCAACCTAAACCAACAATCCACCATGTGAGGAAAGCTTCAACATACTAGTGAGGGGTTAACCCTATAATAAGTATGGAAGACTTATAATCCAATCACTAAGGATGAGGTGAGATTTACATCAACCACTATGATAACTCAAACCTATGACTAATGTTTATGAAAAGTTTTTATAAGGTGGCCATTGGAACCACAAAAACAACTTGAAGTGAGCTATGTTTACAAATTAGATTTATGAACAAAAATAAAGTCAAAGTTGGATTAAGATTTATTCACAATGAGTATTTATAAAAAGAGTTTGAAAAAGTCAAAGGCATAAGGCCTAGGTTTCTAGTTTGAAACAAAGTCAAAGTTTTGAAAATGATTTTTGGCTTGGGTTAGAGTGGGGAGAAGAAGAGAAAGGCTAGTCCTAAAGCATACAAAGATAAGAGGGGAAAGATAAACCCTTGGATTCCTTTTTTTTAAAATCATAAAAATGATTTAAGA
The DNA here is from genome assembly GCF_024323335.1 of Lathyrus oleraceus. Classification (NCBI taxonomy): domain Eukaryota; kingdom Viridiplantae; phylum Streptophyta; class Magnoliopsida; order Fabales; family Fabaceae; genus Lathyrus; species Lathyrus oleraceus. The sequence goes on from NC_066579.1 coordinate 340,488,615, forward strand.
TGCTCCTTTCCTTTGGACTTAGCACACACAAGCAATCAAATAATTTGAGTTCAAGCTCCTAGGATCTCCATTTGGCTTGTCTCTCTTAACTTGGCTACTCATGACAATGGTCCTCTTTTCACAATCTCAAGGTGGGATCCCTATCACACAAAAGCAAACATCAAAAAGTTCACAACACAATAAGGGGAATGGACAAAGAATAGGTTTGGATGAGAAGTCCTTTGAGATCAACTTTGAGATTTAGCATTCTAAAGGCATGAGGCCTAGTTGCTATTCAACAATTTTAGCATTCTAAAGGCATGAGGCCTAGTTTCTCTTGAACTTCTTTAAGCATAGGAAAGTCCTAATTCTAAGTCCTTTCTCCTTTTGCATTAGGTTTACACAAAGCAAACACACAAAAAAACACAAGATAACAATATATTTATATACAATAATGAGCTCAAATGAGCAAAAGAAAAATGACATAAACATAAAATATGTGCTTAAATGAGCAAAAGGAAAATCAATATGAATAATGAGCAAGAAATAAATGACATTAAAGTAAATGACAAGAAAATTAAATGCTCAAATTAAAGTTAGTAATTAATGTAGTTACGTTAGTTTGTCATAAGACAATGTAGCGCTATGTTAAGCAATCGTTAATGGACTAATGTAGTAGTCAAACCTATCCAAGGCTGGTCAATAAGAATATAGGCAAAGAAACACAAGTTAGTGGTCATGACTAGTAAGCCAAGCTCCATGAACTTGCCATGCCAAAACAAAAGGGGAAGGGCCTTGTATTGTCTTTAGATTATTTTCTTGACCAAGAAGCAACCTATCTTGGACACAAAACAACTCACTTGATCATGGATCAAGTTGAGTTTGGTTTGGATCAAAGAAGGTTAAACCTCTCATTTGTCAAGACCAACCATAAAAAACTTAACTCATTGGCCATTGATGGAAAGAACGGGATGAAGATGAAAGGGAATGGAAAAGGAAACAAGTATCAAGTCCAATTGATCAAATGTGAATCAAATCAACATCAACCAATACCAAACAGAAGAGAAATGAAGATTACAAGTCAACAAGTCAACCATAATTTTTTTGGTATTTTTTGAATAAATATAAAATGCAAATATAAAATAAACAAATAAGGTCAAACCTCAAATTCAATTCAAATCAACTTCAACAAGTCCAATTAAATTCTCATAGGTCTAACATGGTCAAACAAGCTTTGACTAATTTTCCCAACAATTTTTGAAATCAGAAAGTAATTAAAAACAATTAAAAACACTAAAAAAATAACACAATATGAATTAAAATCTCAAATAAATCTCAAATCAAATAAGAAATTGATGAGACTATTTTTCATTGACTTATCATGATCCATAGGTGTTAGGAAAATATTTTTAAATTTTTCAAATATCAGAAAGTATTTAAAAATGAACTAAAACTATTAAAACTCAAATAATTCACAAAAAATATTAAATGAAGTCACAAAAATAATTAAAAATCAAAATATGAAACTAGATTTTTCAAGAAAATTTTTGGAGTTGGTCTTATATTTTTGTGACTTCAAAATAATTTTTTTATGAATTTTTGAAAATAAAAGGAATTAACTGAAATTAAAAGAAAATAGAAATAATAGAAAAATGCGCAGCCACAGGATCAGGTTCATTAATTGACGTGGCATGGATTAAAGGCTCAGATGTGAGGGCGCATGGTGTGACCAAGTCAAACGCGTGGCAATGTCAATTAAATAAAGTAAGCATAATGGATGAATGAGATTAGAACGTGGCATTCAGATCTAAGGGCTAGGAAGTAAGACACGTCAATGATGGTGGTGGAAACCACCGTCTTCTCCGGCGAGCCAACGGAATTCGGCCATCAGTTGCAGAGAAAAAAGTTTATCAAAAATGGAAAGTAAGGACATCAAATTGAAGCTCGTATGATGTAGATCACCACTGTATCCATGTATCTTCCTCACTCTTCCTATATTGAAGTAAATGTGAAGTGGAAGATCATGGTGCTCACACTGAAAGTGCACGAAATGGAAAATTGAAACCACCATTAGGTTGCTTCAAGTGTGAGGACTTCAGAAAATCACACAAATAAGAGAATACTACATTGAATTGCAAGTTCTAGATCCAAAAAGTTTGAAGTTCTACCTCTGAATTGAAGCTCTTGAAGCTACGAATTCTTCAAGATCTTGACTCCTCTTTGCTCTAGGGATGTAATGGAGATGATAGGCTAAGGAATTGAGCTTTAAAAATCAACTAAGATGTTGAATTTCAAGCTTGAAAGTGAGAAAATATTCTGAAAAATTCCTTTGGTATGGCTATGGTTTCAGTGTTGCATGGTTTCAGATCTCCAAAAGGTTACCAAATGAATGAGATGGAGTGCTTATTTATAGTTGAAATGGTCTGTGCATCATGCTTCACTCGTGTGCATGGCAAATGGAAATTGGATGCATGGGCCTGTACAGGCACATGTGAGGCCCAATGATGGGTGCAAAACCATGCTAAGTTCATTTGAAATGGAATTGGACGTGTAATTTGAAGGGAACTGGCTTGCACATTAAGTTTCATCATGAAATGTCAAAATGAACATAAAAGAAGAGCTCTTCGAAACTCCCAAATGGTAAGTCCAAAAAAGTAATGTGAGTAATGGTTGGAAAGCCCTTGAAATAAGGAAAAATAGTCATGTTGGGAAAAAATTCATTTGGAATTTGGAAATTAATGAAAACTGTCTGTGAAAATTTAGGTACAAAACATGTTTAAGTCACCTTTGAAAATTTTCACCAAAAGCAAGCCTATTCAAACCCCTCTGTTTGCATGATTCAAGCTTCAATTGGAAAAACTTACAACATAAGAGTTGTAGATATTTTCAAGATGATCAATCTAGACTCAAATTTTGCATAATTTGGATTTTCTATGACAATGTTATGGGCATTTGAAGTTGGGTACTTTTTCAAATTCAATGACTTAGGTCCAAGATGACCTATAATGTTTTGTATTATCACATGTAATTATTTTAGGATTATGAAATTTTTTCCAACATAAAATTTTAAGAAGAATTCTCTATCTTTCTAATTCATTTGGTCTCATCTCAAAATCATAAAAATTAAGGAAGTTATGTCCTTGGTAAGTTGACCCAAAATTAGGGTTTCAGTCAAAATGACATATAATGTTTTGAAATGAATGATGACCTTATAAGTTTCAAATGGATTTTTGATTAACATGATCATTGTTAATATGGTTCTTAAGAACAATTTTTATCTTGGGGTCATCTTCATTTGACAAACATATCAAAAGTTGTATCTCAATGGACCTCAGTTTAGTCAGATGACTTGACTGATCAACTTTTCAAGGCCAAACTTCCAATCTTGATGAATAAATGTTTGAGGGGACTCACATAGGATCATATATGCATAAAATAATGAATTAAAGAAATTCTCTTTATTAAATTTGATCATAGGTTGAGGTTGCTTCATAAGCAAGGCACAGTCAAGGCACAATTGAATTAGGGTTTCCTTGGGAAACAATCCTCAAGCCCCTTGGGTTATCTTGATCAAATTGGCAAATTGAGATACTTGGGAGACATATATGATGACTAGGAGCTTTGTGGACCATTTTCATGCTTTTCCTCACCTTCATTCAGTCACTTCATTGGGCTTAGGAGCCTCCTAAGAGCATTGGAGCACATGATCACTTGAGCTTCAAAACAAAAAGAGTTAGTGACATATTTTTGTGTTTTTGGTTAGTAAACAAATAAGAAAATCAATAATATACAATACAAGCATGCTTGGTGGTTTCAAAACACTCAAACAATTCCCAACCCAAGGGTTAAGGAGCCAAACATGCTATGATCCTTGAGGCAATACACTTGTGCAATAACATGATGCCATGAGGGATATTAGGGTCAAAATTAGGGTCTTACAGTAGGAAATATGGGGGTAAATAATATCCTCGTTGATGGTGGAGCGACAGTGAACTCGATGTTGCATTACATGCTAAAAAGGTACGGTAAGGATGACACCGACACAAGACCCCACAACATGGTTCTCTCGAACTATGAAAGGAAATTCGAAACTACAATAGGGGTGATACAAGTTAACCTCACTGTCGGCACAATAACCAGGCCGAAAATGTTCATGGTGATAGCATCAAAAGCCAACTATAATTTGTTGCTAGGTAGCGAATGGATTCATGGCATAGGTGTAGTCCCTTCTTCGATGCACCATAGGGTCACCATCTGGCAAAGTGATGGGATTATGGAAAATATAGAAGCATACCAAAGATATTTCATGGCCAAACTTAATCATGTGGACAGGAGCAGCTTCGACAGGAACCTAGCCCACATAGCGTCTTGCAGTCCAGCAGGTTTCGACCTTTCACCTGCGGACAACGCATTTTGCTCCCTCTATCTACACCCAAAATACGGGTTTCGATGGGATAGAGAAGTGGTAGGCGAATAGGACTTCAGCTATGGAGGTACCGAAGGTAACTAACCCACAGGTTGGGGAAGTGAATTCGATGATGATGTCTGATCTGAAGACATTAAAAAGGATTTCGGCTTATGTAGCCAAAAATAAATTGAAAGCGACCTTAGAGGCCGAAGTTAAATACATGGTTGTCGAAGCCAAAAAGATAGAAATGCACTTGGATGGTCCTGGTAAGGACTTCGATCCAGAACCACCTGATAAGGTTCCAGACGAAGTGCAAGGCTAGAGGCTCGATGCCATCTACGATGACGAGCCTTTGGGTTTTGAAAAGGATCTGTTGGCAAGTAACATGAAGATGCTAGCACAGGATCCCTTAGAAGAAATCGACTTGGGGACAGAGGGAATCAAAAGGCCCACATATATAAGTGCCAACATCAGCCTAAGACTCAAGATCGAAGTGATCCAGTTCCTGAAGGAGTAAAAAGACTGCTTCGCATGGGATTACGATGAAATTCCTGGTTTGAGCAGAGATTTGGTCGAACTGAAGTTGCCAATAAACCCTGGGAAGAAGCCTATCAAGCAGGCCCAGAGGCGATTTGCACCTGAAGTTCTGCCGAAGATCAAAGAGGAGGTCGAAAGGCTTTTCAGATGCAATTTCATCCGCACCACCAAAATGTCAAATGGATTGCTAATATTGTACCAGTTATTAAAAAGAATGATACTCTGAGAGTTTGCATTGACTTCAGATTTGAATGTTGTAACCCTAAAAGATGAGTATCCAATGCTTGTGACGAAAATGCTAGTAGATTTTGTCGCAGTACACGAGTATCTTAGTATGCTCGACGGATATTCTGGATATAACCAGATTTTCATTGCATACGAAGATGTGCCAAAGATGGCATTTCGATGCCCCGGAGCATTAGGCACCTATGAATGGGTAGTAATAATGCCTTTTGGCCTAAAAACGTTGGGGCAACCTATCAACGGGAAATGAATTCCATTTTTCATGATTTCATCGAAACGTTTATGCAAATTTACATATATGATATTGTGGTTAAGTCCGTTTCAGCAAAGAATCATATAGACCAGCTTCGACAATCATTTGACAGAATGAGGAAACATGGTCTAAAAACGAATCCTCTAAAGTGTGCTTTATGTGTGTAGGAAGGGTATTTCTTAGGCTTCATGGTATATCAGAAAGGGATCGCAATTAATCAGAATAAGACCAAGGCCATTATGGAGGAGAAAGCGCCATCAACAAAGAAGGAACTACAGTCGTTGCTAGGCAAGATCAACTTCTTAAGGAGATTTATATCGAACTTAAGTGGCAAGACTCAAGCCTTCTCACCTCTACTTCGACTTAACCATAAAAGCTTTGAATGGGGGCAAGTACAACAAGAGGCTTTTGACCAGATCAAAGACTACCTTGTGCATCCTCTGATTCTGTCACCTCCTTGTAGGAATAGAAGTATGAGATTGTACATAGTTGTATCTGATGTAACTTTAGGGAGCATGTTGGCTCAGGAGGATGATAATGGCGTCGAAAGGGCCATTTAATACTTTAGTAGAGTTCTAAATGATGCAAAAGCCAGATATAGTATAGTCGAAAAATTATGCCTATGTCTATATTTCTCTTGTACAAAACTAAAGCATTATATAAAGCCGATTGATGTGTATTTTTCGTCTCATTTCGACGTTATTAGGCATATGTTATCTAAACCTATCTTACATAGTCGAATTGGTAAATGGGCATTGGCTTTGACCGAGTATTCTTTAACTTATATGCCTTTAAAGGCTGTTAAGGGACAACTGGTAGCAGACTTTATAGTTGACCACTCCATAGTACAAAACTCCTTAATCTATCTGGAGTTTGAGCCTTGGAAGTTGTACTTCGATGGTTCTACTCATAAAGATGGAACGAGTGTGGGGATATTAATTATTTCTCCTAGCAAAATTCTAACAAAATTCAAGTATAAGGTCGAAGGCCTTTGTTCGAACAATGAGGCTGAGTATGAGGCTCTGTTAGCCGGCCTTGAGATCTTGTTGGAATTGGGGGCAACTCGAGTCGAAATAATGGGAGACTCAGAATTAGTAATAAAACAAATCACAAAGGAGTATAAATGTGTTAAATAAAATCTGATTATGTACTTTGTGATAGCTAGTAGACTCTTATGTAAGTTTGAAGTGGTAAACATTCGACATATACCTCAACTTCAGAATCAAGAGGTCAATGACTTAGCTCAGATTGCCTCTGGATATAAAATTTCGAAAGAGAAATTATAAGATGTGATCAATGTCAGAGGAAGATTAATGTCGACTAGACTCTCCCCATCATATTTGGAGGAAACAAAGCTAGGATCTACTGACGAAGAGAATTTCGAGATTCTAGCAATGGATTGTTTGGCAGACGAAGATTGGAGAAAGCCAATAGTAGACTATTTACAAAATCCAACAGCATCTACTAAACGGAAAGTCAGGTATCGAGCTTTAAGCTACATTCCTATGCGAAACGAATTGTTCAAAAGGACACCTTAAGAGTCTTACTTAAATGCCTTAGTGAATCTGAGGCATACATAGCCCTCTCTTGTGTCCATATTGGGGAATGTGGGGCACATCATGTGGGTCATAAGATGAAATGGCTATTATTTAGACAAGGAATGTATTGGCCTACCATGCTTAAGTATTGTATGGAATTCGCTAAAGGGTGTCAAGAGCGCCAAGTGCATGCAGACATACAACATGTCTCTGCAAGCGAACTCCACTTCATTGTGAAACCTTGGCCTTTTAGAGGTTGGGTGTTGGACATAGTTGGAGAAATTCGACCAACGTCATCTAAAAGTGAAAGATACATTCTAGTGGGTATAGATTATTTTACCAAGTGGATTAAAGTTATACCTTTGACGAATGTTGACCAAGAGACTGTAATTGAATTCATTTAGAAGCATATTATCTATAGGTTTGGAATCCCATAAACTATTACAACGAATCAAGGATCAATTTTCACTGGTCGAAAAGTCCAGGAGTTTGCTAAGGAAATGGGGTTCAAATTACTAACATCTACACCCTATTACGCTCAGACTAATGGTCAGGTTGAAGCAGCGAACAAGATAGTAATTGGGTTAATTAAAAAGCATGTGGCAAAAAAGCCAAGAAATTGGCATAAGACATTAGACCATATTTTATGGGTATGTCGAACCTCCCCTAAAGAGGCTACAAATACTACACCTTTCCAGTTAACATATGGTCATGATGTTGTTTTGCCAATCGAAATCTACTTACAATCAACTAGAATTCAGAGGCATCATGAAATTCTATCTGAGTCTTATTGGAACATGTTGTTGGATGAATTAGTTGATTTAGATGAAGAAAGATTAAGTGCCTTAGAATTATTAAAAAAAGCAGAAAAAGAGAGTATAAAAGTCGTATAACAAAAGGGTCAAAGTTAAATTATTTTCAACTAAAGATTTAGTGTGGAAGTGATTTTACCCATTGATCGAAAAGATAGAAAATTTGGAAAATGGTCCCCTAAATAGGAAGGCCCTTTTCAAGTTACTCAAGTTTTTTCAAACGGCATACGAAATCGAAGAGTTAGTTGAAGATCGAGGACACTTGAGAATAAATGGGAAGTATTTTAAGAAATATAAGTCTGCACTTCAGGAGGTAAAAATTGAGAAAGAATAATTTATGTAAAAGAGTCAAAGCCATAATGGTAAAATCAATGCCAACCAAATTGCCAAAATGGCCAAGTCATTACATAAAGAGCCACAAAGGGCTTTAAAAAATCATCACATTGGAATTAAATTGAGACAAACACTTCGAATAAGTTCGACTAATTCAAAAGGGAAGACATTCTTTCATTTTTTGGGACTTCGATTTTTGAAGTTGTAAGCGACGTTCCCTACCAGATTTGTAAGAAGTAAGAGTGTCAATCTCCTCCCCCATTTTTGGGGCCCTTTCCCCATGTTGCAGGCCAATTTGAACTTCTTTCGCCAACACATCTTCGTCCAGCTTTAGGAGTTCCTCTTTGTGCTCTTTAGCCCTGACAATTTTGGTTTGCAACTCTTTGATTCGTTGTTCCCAAGCTTTTATGTTCTTGTCACAGGCTTCAATTTCCTTCTTATTCTTCTCAGAAGCTTTCTCCAACTCAGCACTTTTCACAATGGATTCAGAGGCTACTTCCCATTTTGTTGTCTGAGTTTTTTATTTGCTTTGAATTTTGTTAGAAGCTTCCCTTATTCGACTAAGGTCAGCAACAACACAATCAATCAGTAGCCCCAAATCCATGATCAAATATGCAACTTCTGAGGAGGCATGTACGACATTGATTTGTTTTAGGAGATCTTTGATCCCGTAGGAGGCAGAGGTGTCATTTTCTAAAAGTTGGATTAAGTCAATGTAGAAGGCTTTCTCTCTAAGTTTCTGGAGCACTTCTCTACCAGACTGGCTTATAGTTGTACCTCCTGACACTGTCAAAGTGCTGGTAGTTTTCTCTGATGAGCTACCTTTGGCACTACTGATGTCCTTCAAATATTCCAATGGATTGCTTCATTTTAGCGCTTCTAACTCTGTAGGAGATAGGTCAACGGCAGTATCTATCGAAGGCCTTGTGGCATTGTTGACAGTATCATCTTTTGAGTTGGTCTTGGGTTGTTCCGGTGTTTGTTGATCATCTTGGACATTCCTTTCTTCATTGCCAACATCATTTTGATCCTCATCCTCGTCCTCTGGGGGTTCTAGTCAAAGTTAAACATATATTGATCATCTTCTTCTTCGTTATCAAGATCACCCATATCTTGGTTAGTTCCGGGTGAACCGTCTTCAAACTCGTCTTCAGGAATTTCCCCAGTGTCTTGCATTTCTGCATCTTTTTCCATTGGGGCAACTTCATCTTGCTTATCCTTAGGTTCAGAGCCACTAGTGTGGGAATGTTGGGTGATTATTTTTGGTAGAGAGTTTTCCTGTCTTTCTGTAGCAGGTTTGTTTACTTCTCCCATAGACCCTGTATAGGAATCAAGAGGAGTTGTGGGATGATAAGTGGGAGCCCCACAGCTTTCAGGGAGAATTGTAACGACGATCGGTGTGACGGTTGGATGTTGGGACTTCCTGCAGCATCCTGGGAATAAGACAAAGATTGGGTAAGTCGAAGGTAAAAGGAGAGTGTAGTTAATTAGTCAAAAGTAAAGGTCAGACGTTTTATCTTAGGGTCTTCAGCCCCAGAAATGGAGTTATCACTCTCCATTTGTTCTGGCGTCTTCTTCGACTTAGGCTCAGATTCAGTCTCGGGTATTTTTAGGGCAGGAGGTCTTTTCGATGCACTGGTTTTTATTTTCGGATGGACATGAGCACCTTGAAGCTTCAGTTGTTTCTTCCTTCTTTGTTTGGTGAGTTTAGAGGCATCTGGAGATAAGTCTTCGTCATCATATTCAATGGCTTTAACCTCAGTTTCTTTTTGCTTTCTTTTCTTGGGAGTTAGCGGTGGCTTTCGGCTGGCCTAAAGGAAAAAGGAGTGCAAATATTTAGCAACGAGAAAGTCATGCCTAAGTCGAAGGTGTCAAAATATGGAATGCACATACCTTTTTTGTTGTTGCTTTGCTGGTATCTTCCTCTCTTGCTTCGGTGGATCTTTTTGTTATGGGGGTAGCTTTCTTGGGTGGGACTCTTACAGTTGAAAAAAGAATCAAATTATTGCAAAATAAAGAAGTGAGAAGGACCAAGAGAAGGAGTGAGTTGAAAAACCTCCCATTCCACACCTTCATAGATTTCAGATTCTATATGAACGTCTTCTATGCCAATATGAAGGTGCCCTTTAAAACTATCCAAGTTGTGCTTAGTCGAAACGACCCGGTTAGATTTTTTTTGAGATTCTAGTTGAAGGATTTTTATAAAGTCGCCACAGACGAACCAGTCTGGAAATGGAGGGCTAAAAGCCACACCAAATTTAGTATTTGGCAGTCGAGGGAATTTAGGAGGATACATGTTAAAAGTATATTGATATCATTGCTCAGGTTTAACGTACAAAGGTAATTTTAAAAATTCCATTTTTTTCATAAATTTCTCCTTCAGAGTGACTGCTGCTTCGCTGACGATTTGACTAAGATCATCAAGTCTATAGGCAGTTTCAAAGTACTTTTCGAATGCTTGGATTTCTGTGATGTGAGTCGAAATACCCTTTTAACCTTATCTTGCACAGAAGTAAAAGCTTTAGTAAGATGATGATGAAATGCAGGAACATTAAAAAAAATTGTTTCATAGTAATCACGCTACCACATGTCAAATTCATGAGTGCAGAGAAAGTAAGGTTTTAAGGCAAATGGACTAAGTTTTGTTTGACCAACATATCTAGCTATTTGCCTGCTGCTGGTAGCCTCGGTGTGGGTTGCATTGTAAAGAATGAGAGAATTCTTTCTTGCATAGAGGGGTTCGGGGAAGATCTGAATGAGGCCAAATTATCGTGCGACAAGATTTGGTTGGTATGCTATCAGGGTAACATGGCTTTTTGATTGATTGAGTCTCAGGGAGAATACCCTAGAAGTGAGGAATGCTTCCCAGATAGTAATTGGTGAAGCTTTGCTGAAGATTTCTACCTTCATCACTTGGAGTTAACATTGTTAAACGTGTTCCTCCGACTCTCTTATTCTTCACTACTGTAGCATTTGCATCAATGGGGTTGTGAGTTGGAAGACATGCTTCGAAACTAGCATTCAACCATAACTGTAGTAACCAGAAGGGGCCAGAGAGCAATAAATTTCCCTTTGTTCAAATGTTTTTAAGGGCAGTGACTCCTTCGCCTAGAGATTCATAAAGATTGCCTAAGATCATTTGTTGAGGCATACGTTGCGTCTAGCATGAAGTTGATTTTCTAATGTGAGGAATTTCTTGGCGACTTAGAGAGACTTCGAACAAAAAACAAAGCGAGACAACCACAAAGCAAGAAAAGAAATATGATATGTGTCATACACTTCATCAATATCTTTATCATGGTAATAAGCAATATGCATGGTGAAGGCTGATAACGCGAAAACGTATCGTATATTTGACGTAACATGCATTGCTTTTTACTTGATTTTCTTTAGTGTTATGCCGTATTTTATGTTTATTTCAGGTATTTATCAAATAAGAGATGTCTAGGAAAGCGAAGAGGAAAATAGCAAAAAGGAAAGAAAAAGAGAAGAAAATGGAGAAAAAATAGGAATAGTGGCGCCCACCACACTTGGAAGGGTGGTGCCCACCACAATTTGAAGAGTGGTGTCCGCCACAAGGTTTTAGGAAGTGGTGGCGCCCACCAAAATGCATTTAGGTGGCGCCCACCACACTACGTGAAGGTGGCACCCACCTCACATGAAGTGGCGCCCGCCACGAGGCCCGGATTATGGTTGTGGCAGCCGCCACCAACCCGATCCTCCTTGTTTTTATCCACACTTTTCGCCATGACAATTTCTTACTTTTTCAACCAACCGCTCCCCACTAGTAGATATTCAAGGCTATTTTTAAGAAAGGTGGGGAGTATATAAGGAGAAGTGAGTCTTCACGGGTGGGGTGCGATTTTTTCCAGTCAGATTCTTGTTGTTAGATTTTCTTAGGCAGTTTCCTACCTTGTAAAAGCAATAGATTCTCCATATCAGGGACTATTGCAATTATTGTTTAAGAAATTGAATTTGATTGTAACGGTGTACTCGATTGCCAAAGTGTGCCAACATTGTTTAATTTGAAGAATCAGTATTCATTACAAGTTCTCGATTTATATTCAAGTTTTATTTTAATTGCATTTTTATTGCTTATGCCTTATCGTATGCTTAATTATCTGAATATCATATTTGTTCCCGGATCCATGTCCGGCTAAACCAATAGGTATCAGTATGTAAAGGCCGTCGAAACGACGGGATTCATAAATAATTGGTGTTGGCTTTTATAAAATATTATTTTCCGGTTTTAGTTTCTTGTTTTAAATTTGAAACTATTTTTCGTACGAGAGTACAAAGAAAATAAAGGTTACGATCAATAAGAACGAGAGTTTGAGATTTTAATCGGATAACTGAAACTAGGCATTAATCTTAAACACAGCGAGAGCGCTTTAGGATTAATTATACTTTTTTATATTCAAACATTACTTTTAAATTCAAACGAGACCGCGAGAGCCAAGCATTCGGGTTTAAGAGTATGGTCAGAGTAAAATAAAAACGAGAGTGTGAGACAAAGTCCTTTATATAAATAATTTCTACTGAGAACTTTAAGACTACACCAATTATCCATCGAATCCCTGAAGTTTAATGCGTTACATACCGATATCCCGCTATTAAATATCTTTATTAATATTTTGTTCTCGTTATAGTTATTTCTCTTCGTCCCTCCACTCTTAGAAATATCCTCAGCCTTAGATTTACATAGTAACATTAGATAACGCTACGTTCAATTATTAGTCCTTTGGGTTCGATAATCTTTAAAACTATGCGATAAGACTGTGCACTTGTAGTCACGAATCCCATGGACTTAGTAAGTCACGCGATCAAGTTTTTGGCGCCGTTGCCAGGGACTAATTTAGTCGATATCATAACTCCAGTGTTTCCCAGTATAAACTAAGGCAAACAAGCCTATTTCCCTATCTAATATGTCAAGTGTATGCCAAGTACTCGCTCTCAAGGCGAGAATTGAAACTATCATTCGACGAACCAGAGCATTATCTAAGATTAGAACACCGGATACAAGACCTGATACGAGAACATCGTATCAAGAAAAATCTTCCTGGTCCTAATATCCCTATTTCTGAACCACCAGTTATACAACCAGAGATTGTCGAAGGACCGCAGAACCGTCCTCTTAAGTACTATGTCATCCCTTCGCAGGATGAACCACATAACAACATCGCTTCCCCTGCCATTTAGGCAAATAATTTCGAGCTAAAACCTTCGTTGTTGCCAGTCGTACAACAAAACCAATTTTCAGGTAGTCCCACAGAGGACCTGAACCTACATTTGTCAGTGTTTTTGCAATACGCAGACACAATGAAAGCAAATGGTGTCAACCCCAAAACTATAAGACTACGTCTTTTCCCATTCTCATTAAGAGATAGAGCTAGAGCTTGGCTCCAGTCTCTACCATCCAACTTTGTCACTACGTAGAACGAGTTGAAGAAAGTTTTCTTAGCACGATATTTCCCACCTAGTAAGACGGCTATGCTAAGAGCCCAAATAAACGAGTTTAAACAAAAAGACAACAAATCACTTTTTGAAGCTTGGGAGAGATACAAAGACATGATGAGGCTTTGTCCACATCACGGTCTAGAAGAGTGGTTGATCATTCATACCTTTTACAACGGTCTTTTGTACAACACAAGATTGACAATAGACGCCGCCACATATGCCACACTGATGGATAAACCCTACAATGAGGCCTATCAACTTATCGAAAGTATGGCCCAGAATCATTACTAGTGGGGAAGCGAAAGAACCTCCGTAGAGAAACCTCCAACGAAAGGCGGTATGTACGAAATAGGTAGTCTTGACCATGTCAATGCTAAGGTAAATGCTCTTACTCAAAAGATAGAAAACCTGACCATAACACCCGCAACCACCGTGGCTGCCGTAGCACTAAACTACGAGATATGCGGAGTTCCTGGGCATGATGCCTCTGAATGTCAACTTTTGACAGGAGTCTCCACAGACCAGGTGAACTACGCTCAAGGAAACCCTTACTCAAACACCTATAACCCAGGTTGGAAGAACCATCCTAACTTTTCATACAAAAACAATAATGCATTGTATGCACTTAACCAAGCACCTGTTGTACCACCAGGATATCATAAAGTTGCCACAAATGCTCCAAATGCTCCTAGGAAGTCAAACCTTGAAATAATGATGGAAAACTTCATAGCTACCCAAGCCCAAACAAATAAGGATTTCCTAAATCAAAACATACGCACAAGTGAGCAAATCAAGCAGTTAGTAAACAAGGTAGACACTTTAGCCACCCATAACAAAATGTTGGAAACACAAATTTCGCAAGTGGCTCAACAACAAGCATCTACTGCTGCTCCTGCAGGCACATTTCCTGGACAGCCGCAACAAAACCCGAAAGGTCATGCAAATGTTATTATACTACAAAGTGGGACATAACTAGACGGACCGACCGACCCTAGAATTCAAAACCCAGCCATGCACCAAGACCCTGGTAAGATAACTGAGAAGGAAGACGAATTAAAGGAAGATAAAAGTGAAAAGGCCGTAGAGAAAGAAGCACTATATGTGCCTCCACCACCATATAAACCTCATATCCCTTATCCTCAAAGACTCGTTAAATCTAAAAGTGTAGGGCAATTTAAAAAAATTGTAGAGCTTTTAAAATAATTGAATATCATAATACCCTTTACAGAAGCCATCACCCAAATGCCCTCATAGGCTAAGTTTCTTAAGAAAATCTTATCTAACAAGAAGAAGATCGAGGATAACGAAACTGTTACACTTACCACTGAGTGTAGCGCCATAATACAAAATAATATGCCTCATAAGCTGAAAGACCCAGGGAGTTTCTCCATACCCTGTGTAATCGGAAAGTTTGTCATAGACAAAGCACTATGCGACTTAGGAGTCAGTATTAGCTTAATGCCCTTGTCTATATGCGAAAGGCTTAAAATGGTAGAACTAAGACCTACTAGGATGTTCGTACAACTTGCGAATCATTCTGTTAAATTTCCCGTAGATATGTTAGAGAACGTTCTACGCATAGGTCAGTTCTATATTCCTACGGATTTCATAATCATGGACATAAAAGAGGATTCAAATATCCCTATCATATTAGGAAGACCATTCTTAGCCACTATCGGAGCTATTATAGATGTTAAGAAAGGCAAGCTAACCTTTGAAGTTCGTGAGGAAAAAGTCGAATTCATTTTGACGCAATTCTTAAAGGCACCTGCTATAGACAATACATGTTGTCTACTGGATGTCATCGATGAATGTATAAGAGAAATGGAGAATGAACAAACATCATACTCCGAAATACTGAAAATTCCAAGGCCTCATACTTTTGAAGATGAAAATTGGAGTAAGGAACACCAAGATGACAACCTAAGCGAATGCCTAGCACTAACGCCCGATCATATGCCTTGCCCAAAGAAACCAACCATAGAACTTAAAACGCTACCCAAAAATCTAAGGTACGAATTCCTAGACATTGAACTCGAGCGACCTGTAATAGTTAATGCAAACTTAGGGCAGATGGAGACCGAAAAGCTTCTACACGTTTTAAGGAAATATCCAACTACTTTAGGCTACAACATTTCAGATCTAAATGGAATAAGCCCTTCCATATGCGTGCATCGTAAAATGCTAGAGAAAGACAGTAAGACCTCTAGAGAACATCAAAGAAGGATAAATCCCATTCTGATTGATGTAGTAAAGAAAGAAGTGCAAAAGTTATTAGAAGCATGGATTATCTACCCAATATCCGATAGTCAATGGGTCAGCCAAGTACATGTCATACCGAAATAGGGAGACGTCACAGTTGTTAATAATGAAAAAGGAGAATCTATAGCACAAAGAGTGATTACTGGAAGTAGAATGTGCATTGATTATAGAAAATTAAACAAAGTCACTCGTTTATTGGTCAAATGCTTAAACGATTGGCTAAGCATTCTCACTTCTGCTATTTAGACGGTTATTCGAGATTTTTCCAAATTCCTATTCATCCTGACGACCAAGAGAAAATGACCTTCACATGTCCGTTCGGACTATGTAACGCTCCCGCAACATTCCAAAGATGCATGATGTCAATTTTGTTGATTTTATAGACGACATCATGGAAGTCTTTATGGATAATTTCTCTGTATATGGACAGAGCTTTGAAGGATGTTTATCGAATCTTGAAATGGTACTCGAAAGATGCGTAAAAGTGAACCTCGTGTTAAACTGGGAAAATCTCATTTCATGGTCCGACAAGGAATCGTACTTGGACACATAGTGTCTGATAAGGGGATTTAAGTTGACAAGGCTAAAATAGAAGTTATAGAAAACCTTCAACCTCCGAAAACCGTAAGAGAAATACGAAGCTTCTTAGGACACGTCGGTTTCTACCGGCGATTCATTAAAGATTTCTCAAAAATCACCAAACCAATGACTGGCTTATTGATGAAAGACGCCAAATTCATCTTTGACGACAAATGCCTAGCGGCGTTTGAACAACTGAAAACAACTCTTATCATCACACACATCATGCAACCGCCCGATTGGAGATTACCGTTTGAAATCATGTGTGACACTAGTGACTATGTTGTAGGCGCAGTCTTAGGACAAAGAGGGATAAGAAACTTCATGCAATATACTACACAAGTAGAACCCTAGACCCTGCGTAGATGAACTACACCACCACAGAAAAGGAACTTTTAGTTGTAGTGTTCGCTCTAGATAAATTTCGTTCTTACCTAGTAGGAGCAAAGATAATTATCTATACCGATCATGCTGCAATTAGGTACCTGTTAAGTAAAAAGGACGTTAAACCAAGACTCCTAAGGTGGATTTTACTCCTACAAGAGTTTGATCTAGAGATCAAAGATAAGAGGGGCACTGAAAACGTCGTGGTTGATCACTTGTCAAGAATCGAAGGTATTGAACCTGAACGAGTGCCTATAAATGACGATTTTCCTTATGAACGACTCATAGCCAAATTGGAAAGCAATACAACTAAATATGCATTAACCAATAAGGATATAGAAACAAACGAGGTAGTGGAAGCAATTTACACTAAAACCACGCTGCCATGGTATGCTGACTTCGTCAACTACTTAGTAGCTGGGGTCCTTCCACCAGACTTGACTTACCAACAAAAGAAAAAATTCCTCCACGATCTTAAACATTACTATTGGGATGAGCCTCTACTTTTAAAGAGAGGTGCCGACGGTATATTCCGTCGATGTGTACCCGAAGATGAGGTAGAAAATATAATCTCCCACTGTCATTTTGCTCCCTATGGAGGACATGCAAGCACCTCGAAGACTTGCGCCAAGATCTTGCAAGCCGGCCTCTTTTGGCCCACTCTGTGGAAAGATGTCCACATCATGATCATAAATTGCGACCGGTGTCAACGCACTGGCAACATATCTAGACGCGACGAAATGCCACTTAAAGGCATTTTGGAAGTAGAAGTCTTTGATGTTTGGGGAATTGATTTTATGGGACCATTCTCATCTTCTTTTGGTAACAAGTACACCCTCGTTGCGGTCGATTATGTATCAAAATAGATCGAGGTTATACCCTCTCCAACAAATGACACATGAGTGGTAATTAGACTCTTTAAGCGCATAATCTTACCTAGATTCGGCGTGCCGAGACTTGTCATCAGTGATGGTGGTTCCCATTTCATTTCAAATTTTTTTGAAAAGCTATTATTCAAATATGGAGGCCAGCGCCGCATAGCAACGCCCTATCACCCACAAACGAGTGGGCCAGTAGAGGTCTCAAACAGAGAAATCAAACAAATCTTAGAAAATACGGTTGCCACTTCTAGGAAAGATTGGTCCTCAAAATTACACGAAACCCTGTGGGCATATAAGACAACTTATAAGACCCCAATAGGAACCACGCCTTTTAAGCTAGTTTATGGAAAATCGTGTCATCTGCCGGTAGAATTGGAACATAAAGCATATTGGGTCATTAAGACCCTTAATCTTAATTATACTGCCGCAGGCGAGAAAAGAATATTAGATATCCATGAACTATAAGAACTTCGATTAGATGCATACGAGAATGCCCAGATCTATAAAGAAAGAACAAAGAAATGGCATGACAATCGCATATCGAGGAAATAGTTTAAGGAAGGTGACAAAGTACTTTTGTTTAACTCCCGACTTAGACTCTTTCTAGGAAAACTTCATTCTAGGTGGTCCGGTCCCTTCGAAATTACCAACGTCTTTCCAAATGGAGCGATAGAGATAAAAGGAAAAGCTAGCGAACCATTTACAGTAAATGGTCAGTGCCTGAAACATTACCATAACATTGAAAACAATGATTTCATCGTGAATCTAAAACTTACATAGATGCCCGCTCATTCACCAGATTGACATCTATCCAATTTTTTTCGAGCTTACGACAATAAACAAAGCGTTTGGTGGGAGACAACCCACACTCTACTTTTAATTATTAATTCAATCATCTAAATTTCTATTTATTATTATTGCTTGTTTCTCATTATCTTTCTTTCTTATTTTTCACAAGTCAATCGGTATTTTTCTTTATTATTAACTATTACTAACTTAATGTTATTACTACTTAAATTTATCTAGCTACTGACCATCACAATGCAACAAGTAGATTACATGGATATAGTCTTCAGAGGCAGAGGTCAAAGGAGACATTTTGAGGCTCTAGCTCTGAGAGAAATGGCACTAACCATATACCCAGATGGACATATTATGACCAAGTTAGGTATAAGAGACAATGTTATGTTCCTAATTAACCAAATCGACTGGGATACCTTTGCTATCAAAAGAAAATTTAGTTCCTACCGTAGGTTAACTTTAGAATTCCTAAGCTCCCTAGTTTACCTTCCAAACCATGGTATGGGATTTAACAAAGGCCTCATCACCTTTAGGTTGTTCGATAGTGAGTATCGCTACACTCATACAGAAATAGCTGAACTCCTAGGATGCCCTAATGGTCCTGATACCTTTACCATCACCCAGGAAGATAAGCTTGTAGACCTTGAATTAGATTACTTTTGGGGTAGCATCACAGGAAACAACCATCCCAAGTCGGATCTCATGCATTCCGAGAATATCCACAACCCTGCCATTCGTTACTTTCATAAGATCCTAACTTACACCCTATTTGGAAAGGAACATAACATAACCTCTGTGTCCAAGGACGAGCTCTTTATAATGTATTGTGCATCACAAGCTCGTCCTATTAACGCCGTTACATTTATGATAGCTAATTTGGACCATTTAGCGTAAGATAACCATGGACCAATCTTAGTAGGGGGCTTAGTGACCATGATCGCAAATGCCATTGGACTGAAACATCCACTTATCAGACTTATACGACCAATGAACATCCAATTCTATTTCAACACTAGTATCATTAGAAACCTGGGCCCGGATGTGTTTGAATTTCTAATTAACCGCCAAGTAGTACACCTATTTACCCTGCTAGACCATAGGACGAGTGTACATGATAGGAACAACTGTCTTTACGACTTGGATGGACCACCTGATGCGCCACTCTCTCCTCTAGAGATTCCCCTAAATCTACTACCACTATGATACCTTTCTCTCTGACGTTGAATCACGCGCCCCTGCTATACCTGTTGCACCTCTTATCGATCATGTTGCTGCCATCGACGTTGTCCAAACATACATCGCCAACCTGAGAGGTGAGATGAGCACTTTGTGTGTGGACTTCCGCAATTTTATGGATGTAGTGACAGAGAACCTGGATCACATTTACCAGCACTTCTACTCGTTTGCTCCTCCTGCCAGCAGTCGCCATAATGGCTAATTTTTATGAATATTACTGATTTACTGACATTGATTTTAGATTTTATTTTCATGTTTTGAATTTTATTGTTGTTTTTACACATTGAGAATTTGTAATTATTTCATTCTTATCTAATAGACGAATTATATTATTCTTTCCTATCTTCCTCGTTCTTTTCTTTTTCGATTTTATGTTTTGATTTCATTTTACCATATCCTATTTTATCCGTAATTTTCACTCCTATGTATCCTGTTTTTTTTCTTTCACCTAATATTACAATTACTATTAAATGCCGGTCAAATTAAGTTCACATGCAAAATCTTGGTCAAAAAGATAATATGCAAAGTCAAAATGAGAACACATGGGAACACACAACACTGCATGTGGCGCCTGCCACACACAGGCTGTGCCCATGTGAACATTGTGGCACCCATCACACCCTCTTAGTGGCGCCCTCCATACACATGAAAAGTGGCGTCAACCACTTCATTAATCCTCACGTGCACGTTGTTGTGCTATTGTCACATCGATTCCTTAACTGCCTTGTCCCTTGCATGCTAGACAATGTATTAAAGACTTTTCAACCATTTTCAAATTCTTTGACCGAGGCATTGAACTCCATTCAAGAAAATTTATCTCATTAATCAATTTCCAACCACCATCATCTCTATGTAAACCACCAATATAATCTCACAAAACCACACCTCTCATAAACATAATTCTCCTCTTTCTTGCTGCATTCTTACTACATTACACAAGTAGTGTGAATTTTAGTCATGGCACAAATGAGAGAATACAAAGTATTGTTCAGAAACGGCGAACCAGGTGAATTGCAGGAAGAGATTTACACGGCCTTAGGCGCAAGAGAAATCGAATCAACAAGGTACGCCGATGAACCCTGCTTAATAGCCTTAGGAATTCTCGATAGTGTTAATCATATGTTAAATACTTTAAATTTAAATTATTTCCTATCTTTTAAAGACACGGTGTATGCCCAATTAACACTAGAATTCCTTGGTTCACTTATTTTTAGTCCTGCATCCAACACAAACTATTCCAGTGGGACTGTCCAGTTCCGCTTGTTCAATATAAAATATGCTTTTACCTTTGCCCAACTAGCGGACCTGCTACAATTCCCCCATGGGAATGACGTAGTAGGTGAGGTCCCAGATACTGAAGGTTGGCAGCATGCCTTCCAACCATTTTGTAGGGTAATAGCAGGTACAATAACCCATGGTTTTGAGGGAAATAAAGCCACTTTAATTCATAATCCGACTATTCGTTATTTCTGCCAAATATTGGCATGCACCATTTTTGGTCGATCTAACACTAACAAGGTGAACGAAAAAGAACTATTTTATTTGTTCGCCACTTTTCTGCCACAAAAGGTAAATACCGCCCCTTTCATGTTCTCTCACATGTAGGTCATTGTCAACGCGAGGAGATGGCCAATTATTTTAGGAGGTTTAATAACCTCAATAGCCTGAGTCCTAGGACTCGAAGATAAATTCTCCTGGATAACTCTGCTCCCGCCTCGTGCTATTGACATTGACATGATAAGGAGCATCAAATTGGTAAAACGAAGGCGAGACGGTAAGTTTCACCTAATGGTTGCAAATAATGTTTTTCAAGATTTCATCCTCCCAAACCCAATTCGCACAGATGTGTGCAACCTGGAAAATTATTGCTATATTCATGATACGGTCCCTAACCAAGTCCCCGCGCACATTCCTGAGAAGGTAGTTGCTGGCAGGGACATCGATGAGGATTATATTCAGGAGCAAGCTACTCCCGCTACTGACACACACCCACACACCACACACATGTCTTCTGAAAATGTTGCAGGTACATCATCCATCCAAAGACCCATAATAAGAAATGGGGCACCTGCCACTCTGGATGACATATATGCTGAACTGTTGCGGCGTAGCGAATTAGACGCCCAGTGCGACTAATAATTTCAAAACATGGAAGCTCAGCAAACAGAAATGATGCAAATACTTCTCCAGATGCAGCATGACCAACATGATTACGCTTTCAGGACTAAACAGAACATGTCTAGTCTGATTGATGAAATGGCAGCATTGACAGTGCGTGTGGAGGATCTACAAGAATATGGCTCTTATGTGAGTACGCCACCTCACCAGCCTGGGAATGGTGGACATGCACGAACACGTGGTAGAAGGCGCCAGTAGCAGGCTACCCAAGTTCTACCTTTCTTTGCTATCTAATGTCGTTGCATTGGGGACAATGCTCGGTTTAAGTATGGGAGAAGAAGCTTTACTGCTTTTATTTATCGCTTTCTAGGTAGATTTAAATTATTGTTATTTCCTTTTGTTATTTTCTTTGTTAAATTGATAAGTGTTAGTTGAGTCAAATATCATTACACTGTCGAGTCTTTATGTGTGGTTTATGTTGTTTACTGACTCTCCAATTTGCTTAAGCCATACCAAATTTTTGCAAAAAACTTGACTTAGAAACACGGTACATCTTTTGAAAATTCTAAACTATAAATAAAACTTAGGTTGAATAGTAGAAATTTGGAAAAACTTTACAAGATCGGTATCGTTTTAACACCTTAAATCTCCCAAGTATAAGATCGATTTGAGTATTTGTCATGTCGTAGCCTTAAATTCTATCCTTTAATATTCCTTAAGTAGTTTATCTAGCAGGCAGCACCATCCTAAGCACACACTACGTAAGAAATTGATGCAAATAAGTGTATGATCTCGGGCTTAAAAGAGAAAAAGATTAACAAAATATATGAAAAATGTTGTTCCTTCTAAGTTAGGTGACCCTCACCCGGTCATTTAACCCAACGGTATAACCATCTTTAGCTGTATTTGAGCCAAAGTGTTAAAAAGAAATAAATAAATAATGATGAGATCATAGTCACTAACAAATTATCTTGCTATGAATGTGAAAGGATAACAGGCTTAATGTGATTGCACTAGAATGAAAAAGGATAAAAAGAAGGATTAGTAAGGTAGGCTTAGGCACAATGACATGATATTGATTGGTCTATGTAGGAGGGAGACTTATGGTTGCACGATTACGACTATGTGTTACAATGATACCCTTAGTGTGGAAGTTAGTACTTGTAGATGCAATCTCTGACCAAAGTAGAGTTTGTAGGCTAGAATGAGTATCTGAATGCAACTATGTTTTTCACTAGTCTTGATATTGTATGCTGCAGAATTTTACAAAATTCTTTTATTTATGTACGCAACATTTGCTTGAGGACAAGCAAAGGTTTAAGTATGATGGAGTTTGATAACGCGAAAACGTATCGTATATTTGACGTAACATGCATTGCTTTTTACTTGATTTTCCATAGTATTACGTCGTATTTTATGTTTATTTCAGGTATTTATCGAATAAGAGATGTCTAGGCAAGCGAAGAGGAAAATATCAAAAAGGAAAGAAAAAGAGAAGAAAATGGAGCAAAAATAGGAATAGTGGCGCCCATCACACTTGGAAGGGTGGCGCCCACCATAATTTGAAGAGTGGCGCCCTCCATAAGGTTTTAGGAAGTGGTGGCGCCCACCACACTGCATTTAGGTGATGCCCACCACACTACATGAAGGTGACGCCCACCTCACATGAAACGGCGCCCGCCATGAGGACCAGATTAGGGTTGTGGCAGCCGCTACCAACCCGGTCCTCCTTGTTTTTCTCAACACTTTTCGCCACGATGGTTTCTTATTTTTTCAACCAACCGCTCCCCACTAGTAGATATCCAAGGCTATTTTTAAGGAGAGTGGGGATTATATAAGGAGAAGTGAGTCTTTGCGGACGGGGTGCGATTTTTTCCAGTCAGATTCTTGTTGTTAGATTTTCTTAGGCAGTTTCCTACCTTATAAAAGCAATAGATTCTACACATCAGGGACTATTGCAATTATTATGTAAGCAACTGAATTTGATTGTTACGGTGTACTCGATTGCCAAAGCATGTCGGTATTGTTTAATTTGAAGAATCAGTATTCATTCCAAGTTCTCAATTTGCATTCAGGTTTTATTTTAATTACATTTTTATTGCTTATGCCTTATCGTATGCTTAATCATCTGAATATGATGTTTGTTCCCAGATCCATGTTCAGCTAAACCAATAGGTATCAGTATGTAAAAACCGTCGAAACGAAGGGATTCATAAATAATGGGTGTTGGCTTTTATAAAATATTATTTTCCGATTTTAGTTTCTTGTTTTAAATTCGAAATTGTTTTTCGTACGAAAGTACAAAGCAAACAAAGGTTACGGTCAATAAGAACGAGAGTTTGAGATTTTAACCGGATAACTGAAACTAGGCATTAATCCTAAACACAGCGAGAGCGCTTTAGGATTAATTAGACTTTATTTATATTCAAAAATTACTTTTAAATTCAAATGAGACCGCGAGAGCCAAGCATTCTGGTTTAAGAGTATGGTCAGAGTCAATAAAAACGAGAGTGTGAGACGAAGTCCTTTATATAAATAATTTCTACGGAGATCTTTAAGATTACACCAACTATCCATCAGATCCCCGAAGTTTGATGCGTTACATACCGATATCCCGCTATTAAATATCTTTATTAATATTTTGTTCTCCTTATAGTTATTTCTCTTTTTCCCTCCACTCTTAGAAAGATCCTCAGCCTTATATTTACATAGTAACATTAGATAACGTATGTTCGATTATTAGTCATTTGGGTTCGATAATCTTTAAAACTACGTGATAAGACTATGCACTTGCAGTCGCGAATCCCATAGACTTACTAAGCCACGCGATCAAAGGAGGCCCTAGAAGTGTCGAAGTTAATAGTGTCTTTGGATAGGAAATCCGGATCATAGGTTTCACCCATAGGCTTAAGCCCTGTGATGACAGCGATGTCGAAGAGTGTAGGTGTCATCATGCCATAGGGGGGTGAAAAGTGTGGTGGGTACTATCCCAAAAGTACAAAGAAGAAACTAGCATGGTCTGACAATAACCAGGTTCTACTTTCGAAAATTGTATTAAGTCGAAAATACCCATTTCTTTCCAGACTTGGGATTTCTTTTTCTCAATTTTTTCTAACCAACCTAAATAATCGGAGGGATCTCGAAATAAAGGGCATGATCGAAATACCCTGAAACCACTATTCATATAGGTTAAGTCGACGGGTTCATCAGTCGAAAGGTTTCCCTGATTATCTGGATTAGGGTTTTCCTCAGTGTTGGATTCCTCGCTAACCTTAGGTTTTCCTCAGTCTGGATTAGGGTTTTCTGGAATCTTTGGTGTTTTTGTTGGATTCCTTGTTGGTTTTCGTAGATGATTCCATTGTTCAAAGAAAGAAATGAACTGGGTTTTTTGGCTTGAGGAAGATGAAAAGTAGAAGAAATAGTTATTTGAGAAGGGTAGGAATGTGAAAAGTTAAGAAAGAAGAAGAAAAAGTGTTGAGTATGTCTATTTATAAGTTGCGGAAGTGGAAGCGGTTTCGGTTAGGCAATAATGGGAAAAAAAGAAAGTGGACATCTGTCAGTATAAATGGTCATGATAAGCGGTAGCAGTTAGAGGCTAGGCACGATTTCTTAGGGGCAAGGAAACATGATGATTACCTAAAGATCCTCACGTGGGTTCTGAAGAGACATTTTGCTAAAGTTGTCATCATGACTGTGATGTCATAGCAGATGTATAATTTTGTAATGTCGAATTAGATTGTCAAAAATAAAAAATACCTTTTTCTTCGGTATATCAAAAAAGACATTGTTTAGGGGGCAACTTTTTAGGTGGAAATTTTGACATCAGGTTGGAGGTGATAAACTAAGGAAAGAGAATGCTCTTCGGAGATATCTGTGATTTCGACACAAAGCATTTGTGGTGTGGGGAAGTGTCGAAGTCTTCCTTCTGTAAGGGAAGACGAATGTGAGACTTAGGAATAATCCCAAGTTCATAATATCACTTCAACGGAAGAGTTTGTTCGATGTATATTTGAATTTGAGTAACCGTATTTCATTCTTATCCACTTTTGATAGAAAGGACGCGTAGAATGTTGTCCTGAATCACAGACATGCCGAGTGTAACGTGTCAGTGCCTAGGAGAAGATCCGTTGGCGACGATTATTTCAATTTAGTATATATAGGTGTCTTAGTGTTAGGATTAGGGTGTGTTCAAATTGTTGTACAATCAATCATATTTACTCAAAGTATCCAGCGTGTTGAGAAACAAGTACAATTGAGAATGTATGTTTGATAACACCATTATCTTTGTATCAATCAAAGTTTATTTACACCTTTTGTTCAGCAATTATCCTTTATTACTAGTCATTTATTAAGCATTGTTTTACACTTTACTTACATTTCCGCCATTTATCTTCTTAAAAAACGCTTTAAGCAAACATTCCTTACTCAAGAATATTGTCGAAGTGTTCATATTTTATATACAATTTTAGAATAATAGCAGATGTCCTAGGATCAATCCGGTCGATCCTTTGAGTAACCAAATTTTTTGTAATTTGGAAGACCAGCGGTTGTTTACCAATTTTCACGGTAAACAATATTGCCCATCAATTAAGAATAAAGATTGTTGTCTCTGAATCTGTTTTCTAATACTATAATGTTGTGACTAAATGATGTTTGTATCTCGTTATGCTAGTTTGGATAATTTGGTTCGCAGAGTTTCAATCTCTACATAAATCATTTTTACTATTTTCCAACCAATTCTTCAATGTAGCATGACAGATTCAACCATGTTAGTGGTTGTATTTCTAAAGTGTCTAACATGATCAGTTGAAGCGCAAACAATCTTCTCATTCACCTGGTCTAGAATTTTACTTCAATATATTTCAAGAAATTCGAATATTTATCATACACCCTCCTAAAATATATTACATATTCGACATATAACTCTTCCATAAAAGAATTTTTTATAACATGTCAGGCATCCATTATGCTTTTCAATATCATACAAGTTTTGACGATTTTCCCATTTCACCATTGACTTATTTGGTCTCTACCGTAGGCTTAAGTCTACTTCTCACATATTTTGTAATGTGATACCTACAAAGTAATTCAAATGATGTTGGAAACACCTTTAAAATCGAAATCATCAGTATGGTATCATGATCGCTGACAATGACCTTTTGCATATTTTTTTGGTCCTTCAACATACTACGACACGCTTCTAAAGCCCAAGTAACATTGACCTCTTTTTCATTTTCCAAAAATGAAATCCCAACTGAAAAAGACATCTTTGTAGAAGTAACACCAATAATTTCCAGATGTAGAAGCCTATACTTATTGGTCTTATACGTTGAATCAATAATGAGCACAGTGGGAAATATGTTGAATAACTTAATAGAATCAGGATGAGTCCAAAATATATCTCGAGCATTTTTTTCATCCTCACATACTTTATACATAGATACAAAAGATTCAATAGTTGTTGCATTTAAGTTCTTAGAGCTCTTTTATCGCCTTTTTGTTTTGGGCATGAACATTAAATACTTGCTTGATATTTGAGACATTTTAAGATCTTTTTCGTTTCAAAGTTGCAAGTATGTTTTTGGGCTTCACCATGTTCAATGTGATGTCGGAAATAAGATCTTTCTTTTTAGGATTAAGGCGGCATGCAATGGGATGACCAACTAACTTGTAACACATGTCATGATTAAGTATACCACAAACCACATTAAATGTCCATATATTATTCTTCATAAGGTACTCGCGCAACTTAAAAGGATACTCATATTTCCTCGTTCCAGTGTCATCCTCCTTCAACTTTCGGATAGGTTTTGTGTACTTGTCACTTCTTTCGCATCTCATTGTAACAATGTATGTATTCTATCAGAACTATTATCTCACCTCTCCATTACAATGTTGAACCCCAATTTGGCAGTCTCCGTACGAATCCATTAGAGCAAATGTTCACGAACAACAAACTCCTGCTTATTTGTAAATTGTTTATCAACATATACCTTAACATCAATCAGTTTAACATAATAGAAGAAATTAAAATCAATAATTCAGAAATACACTTTTGTATTACGTTCAACAATAATCCAAAGTTACACTTTTGAACGCAACATTCATTTTTCCACAACAAAAACTAGATTCAAGCTAGTAATGAGGAATGAAATACATGTACATCACCTTAAATTCCAGCTTATTTCACTCCTTTTGATGTGAAAAAAGAGAAGAATGTTATCTTAAAGTACAAAACTTGATTGACTATGGAATGAGGTTTTGGTAGGGTTTGAAGAAGAATGGTGGTATGATCATGAATGAAGAATACATGCAAGGTGACGCTTTATTGAATTTCTCGCTTGACAAAATCATAACTGTACTTTCGAATTATTCATCAAGTTGTACAATAAACACAACTCAGTGTATAAGTCAGTCCGAAGATACACTTCCAAACTACATGCAAGGTGGTATTTTATTCAATTTCAATTTTTCATTTGACAAATCCAAAACTTCACTTCCAAATTATTCACTGAGTTGTGAAATAAACGCAACTCGGTGTAGGGGTTAATCCAGAGATACACTTTTGGACTATTCTTTTATTTAGAAAATGGGAGATCTCACTTATAACGTGTTTTGGTGTGCATTAGGGTGTTCAGATGTGTACTTTCAAAATGTTAAAAGGGAAATTGTGGGATTCATTAGGGTGGCTCTTCACCACTAAGGGTGGGAAGAGCAACCCCTAATATTTATTGCAAAGTTAGTCTCATAAACTCTCTCGCTAAAAATTTTATAACATATTTCTTTAAAACTTCAAAAAAAATTATTTCATCCTTAGTAAATAATTGTGTTTTGTAGCACAATTAAACTCTCTTCGTTTTTAATGGTTGTTGGTATGCCGCACCCTGATGTTTTCAAACAAATTAATGCATTTGAGAATGGTGTGTCAAAAGATCCCTAACCTAGTGTTGTATACATTGATGTTGGAAAAAAATTTACCACTAAACAAAAGTTTGCATTACATGATCATATATATAATGAGTTTATGCACAAACTAGCAAATTAGGTTTTGAGATGTATGACTTAGGTTATATTAGAACACAAACATTTATTAAGATGAGATGTGAAATAGATGGTGTAATACACGACAAAAATTGTTTTGACATTTAATATGATTTGTTGTGTACATAACCATGGATTTGACTGTAAGTTAGTTGATAATCTAATTGTTGGTCGTTTAGATTCTGAAAAGAAGGAATTTTTTGTAGATGACCATGAACATGGTTCAGTCCAAAAACATACTCGTGTCTTTGAAACGGAAAAAACTTGAAAGTATCTCAAATATTAAGCAAGTTAATGATGTCTGACATAAAAACAAAAAAGCAATAAGGGATCAATGATCTAAAATGTAACAATCATTTAAATTATTAGATTTACATCAATATGTTTCTAGATATAGAGAATGCGAGTATGAGAAATTTGTTCGAGATCTATGTAGGATGCACCCTGAAATCATCAAGTTGTTTAACAATTTTTTTGGATGTATTGATAATTGATTTAACGTATAAAACCAACAAATATAGGTTACCTCTACTTGAAATTATAGGTCTTACTTCTACAGAGATAACATATTCAATTGCCTTTAACTTTTTGGAATATGAAAAATAGGATAGTGTTACTTGGCCTTTAGAAATGCGTCGGAGTCTATTGAAACACTAAGAAAATATGTCATAGGTGATTGTCACTGATCGTGATACTTCACTGATTGCAAAAATATTTCATTCTTCATTTACTTTACTATGTCTCTATCACATAACAAAAAATGTGAGATCTAAAATTAAAGGAATCTTGGGAAACAAACAAATCAATGATGAAGACGGAAAAATGTACGGACATACACAAATATTGGAATCTATAATGGATATGTGAAATGTTATACTTAATTTTTCAAGAAAGAATTCATATATTAATCATGGCATGCAGTTCAGATGTATATGCGTGAAATATCAAAAAATAAAATAAAATATGCGAAACTACAATCTCCGTCTTTTTGATGATGACAACAAATGTATTTAAGAACAATGGTTAATGATTTAATTAACACAGTCTAACATCAGACGATGAGGTTTGTAAGCTCCCCTTTTGTTAGACAGTCCATTAAGGTGAGGTTTGTAAGTTCCCCTTAAGTCTGATAGTCCATTAAGACGAGGTTTGTAAGCTCTTCTTAACTCCTTATTTGTGTTAGTTTAATCCTATAATATTAATCAACAAAGTCTAACATTAGAGTCTGAAGTTTGTAAGCCCCCCTTGAGTTTGACAAACCATAGGTTGAGATTTGTAAGCTCTTCCTTTAGTCTTGACAACTCATTAAGGTAAGGTTTGTAAGCTTTTTCTTAAATCATTGTCTTTGTTAGATTAAAATTAGTCATTTAAGCTCAATAAAATAAATTATAACAAAATAAAAATAACATAAAACTTATAAATCAAAAGTTATTTTGATGGAAATTGCTTTGTTCAAGTTCTGATGCTTTATTCTCTTTTTAAATACTCTATCTATTTTCTCCCCATTTGTCATTATCAATAACATTTACGAAAGAAAGAGAAGAACCTTAAAAGTGAGAAAAAAAATAGTTTAAAAACACCGAATTTTGAAAGAAGTTGATACTAAAAACAATTAAAGATGAATTTGATACCAAAATAAAAAGATTAAAAACTATCCAGAGACAGAAGATGATTTAAAATAAATTTAAGAAACTGAAAGATAAAACAGAAACAAAATTAACACATTTTTCATAAGAGACACTTTTTTTTAAAACAGATAAAAGTTCTTTTGAAGAGACTAGAAGAAATTCTTTACTTCTTATGGTAAATCACTATCGTTTCAGTTTTTAAGGAGTAATTATGACTCAGTATGACATGCTTAATTAGTGTTTGGCCTATAGATTTTCACATATCAGAAACTTAAACCCATAAGATATTTGATCTTTAGAAATTTTGTAATAAAGGAACATGTTCATACCATAACACAAATCCTCATTCACTTAATTATACATCTGTTTTAATATGAACACAACTTCTAAACAATCTTATGCTTCTATTATTTCAGAGGCTTCTTTAGTCTCTGATGCAACTTCAGATCAGAAGGTCAGACCCTCTAAAGGTATTCTTTCAATCTTTCTTCCTTAGACATTGAAGCCACAAAAGAGGATTAGAGAAGAAGTCCAAGAGAAGATACCCAGAAGTGTTTCATTTTAATTCAGATGATGAAGAGGAACTGGATTTAGATTGAAAAAAAAAATTAATAAAATTTTCTATGATTGTAGACTTAGGGATGATTAGAATTAATCTTATAAACATCTTTTTGTAATCATTCCTTTAGTTCAATGAAGTCCTTTTCCCCTTTTAATTAGCATACCCTTCTTTAATCATTAGTTAATTCCATTACTGCAAACTGATTTAAGAAGTTTATAATTCAGAAAAGAAGACAAGAGACAACACTCTTAAATTGATATTTCTTTTTCATTCGATTCATTTGATACATCTATTTAACCACGATGAATTACAATTGAATTAAATATTATTGTCAAATTAAAATATATTCTTC
The DNA here is from genome assembly GCF_024323335.1 of Lathyrus oleraceus. Lineage (NCBI taxonomy): Eukaryota > Viridiplantae > Streptophyta > Magnoliopsida > Fabales > Fabaceae > Lathyrus > Lathyrus oleraceus. The sequence goes on from NC_066579.1 coordinate 340,520,019, forward strand.
AAATATATAATTAAATTTAATATTTTATACTATTGTCAAATTAAAATAATAATTATTATAAATCAATTATAATTTATCGTACTTTATTGTTTAAATATTATTTTTCTGAAAATGTATGACTAAGATAGATGTTGAAGAGTATATTTTATATATGAAAAAATCATTTTTCACTAATATAATTAGTTAATTTAACTTTTTTTCTATTTTTTAAATAAAAATAATTATAATTATAATATTATAAAAATTATATACAAGATACATATTTCTGGTTAAAGAATAAAATTAATGTCTTTATTTCATATTGTCAACATAAAAATAAAATAAAAACTTATAATCGTGTAAGCGTACAACTCATACAGTGAAAAAAATGGTAGGGATTGTGATCTATCATTTGAAATCAGGTAGGGAGTATGTCGTTAGCATTGTGAACTTGTGTGATTTATATGCTTTCATTATCTGGAAGATATATTTTTATTACCAGTATCCATGCTTAATTAATATAATTTAATTTTATTATTAAGACAAAATTTAATTTACAAAAATATTTTTATAAAAAAGACTATAATTTATATTATTTAAATAAAAAAATTATTATAAAAGCATTTATTAATAATACTAAAAATGTATTTAAATTTAAAAAAAATAAAACAATCTGATCCTTCAATAACTATTTTTCTGCATTTCCAGAAACGCTGGTCCGTTAAGGCAACGAGTTTGGTTTTATGACACTTCAGTTTAGTGAATGAGATAATTGGGACAAAGTTTTGTTTTCTTAATTGGTTTAAATAATGTTACATTTGAATATTGATTATCTGGCACACAAAAAAAACAATAAGTGCTTACAATTAAATAAGTCACAACCAACTATTGCAATATAACAAATATCTGTAATAACGTGCAAGATATATTAAGTATATTAATAAATTTCTTTATACGTAAGAATCGACTTTTTATTGTAACAATCAACTATATAAATTAGGGGTGTTCGTGGTTCATAAACTGCACTGAACCAAACCACATTTATAGTTCAGTTCAGTTTATAATAACCATTTTACAAAAATGCAGTTAATTGCTAAAATGGTTTCAATTCAATTTAAAACTAGTTTATAACTGGTTTGTATTTATAAACTAGTTTATAATCAGTTTGCAATTATAAACCAATTTTATAATTTGAACTCTTTTAAAATCAATTTTTTTAATTTCATAAAAAATAATTAATTTAAAAAAAAAGAATATTTGAAAATATTTATTTTAAAAAGAAAAACTTTTATTTATAAAAATTATTAAAATTTTTATTTTTTTGAAAAAAAAAATCTGAATAGATATTTTTAAAATTTCATGCTAAAAAAAAATTTTTTTAAAAAATTTAATTTTAAATTTTCGGGGAAAAAAATTCCAGAATAAATTTTTTTTTGAATTTTATTTTTGGAAAAATAAAAAATATATATATTTTATTTTTATATTTCAAAAATTTTGGGAAAAAAACAAAAATTATTTATTCTGAAATTTTTTTTTTTCAAAGAAAAATAATTTTTTCAGAATTTTTTTATTTCAAAAAACAATAATTTTTTATTTTTCTAAAAAAATATTTTTTTTTTATTTTAAATTAAATTATATTTTTTTAATGAATAAAAAAAAAATATTTTCAGAAAAAATTATTTTTTATTTTATGGAATACAAAATATAACTAAAACAGTTTATAAAAGATTATAACTAAAACAGTTTATAAAAGAAAACTGGTTATGAACCGGTTTTAAACTGAATTATAATTGGTTAATTTAAATGGTTCAGTTCATTAACCATTCAAGTGGTTTAGTTATTTTATGGTACAATGCAATTCAGTTTAGTAATATAATTTGATTAACCATATTTTTGAACACCCCTAATATAAATATACTGCAAACATATAAAATAAAAAAACTGCCAGTACTTAAAATATAAAACATATACATTTATTGCCACATAATAAACTGAAAACTAAAGAAAAATAATGTCTAATAGGAAAAATTCAAAAGATAGAAACTTTTGAAATAAACACATGCATTCTAACTAATGCATCAGTAATATCCAGATACACATTATGAGTATAACGGATTAAATTTTTGCTCTTATTTGACATCACTGAACTATGTGATCCATATGACACTAAAAGCATCAAATAAATTTATAGTTGCTCACAGGAAAAGGTTACAAATATTAGGGGTTCCCGCCAAAAAATAACTGTCAATTTAGACCTAATCTTTAGGTCATGTATCTCTGATTTACTTCAAGTTCTTTCTGATTCTAAGCTTCATCGCTACGCGCAGATGAGTTGCAATAGAAGCCGGAATTTCAGCATTCAAACCCATCTCTCACAGTTCACTAGCAACATAAGCAACTGTCGTAGTGCAGGTTAACTTAGATTTTATATGTACAAGATAAAATGGGAAGAAATTATTAATGGGAATCAACATTTTTTAATTTCAAACCCTCCATGCCCTTGACTGCAGTTTCATAATTCTTGACATGAGAACCGTTATTAGAAGATGTTGCTACTCTATTTGGATCTGAGGATCCAATGTGTGAACCTCTTTGTCCACTTGAACTTATGTGTGCTTTTCCGCGGATAGCTTCGGTAGCACGAGAACGAAGATCGGAATCTGCGCCACCAAATGGATTGCGGCTACTACTATCAGCAACACGCCTTGATGACCCACTTGATTCACCCAAGACATTGGAATTTGATAACTGCATGATTTGATACACCAATTTAAAAAATAAATAAAGGTTCTTGTTTATAAAAAGGAAATTATGGAGTTGCGAAAAATCTCACCATAACCTCCTTACTAACAGCAGCATCGCTGGGGGCTGGATTTTTCTGCTTTGAAATATTTACAGAATTTAAAATGGGTCCCGACATTCGTCGTCTTGTAGAGTCTCCTGAAACCAAACCAGGAGGACGCCCATCTTCCCTTCCTGCGAGATAACGCGAAAAAGTTAAAACCGGAAAGCCCAAAAGCATGACTTTAATTTGCTAAAAAATGATTCACACATGTATTATACTGATCAAGCTAAAATTAATGTAAAAGGAAACATACAGACAACAAAGAATTACCAGTGTGTCGGTTAGCACTAGTCATAGCAAGAGGCATTCCTGAACTAGTTCCGGCACCGGGCCCCTAAAATACAAGCATAAGAATTCTATCCATTGCAAATGGCAAAGGTCGCAAATGAGAAAGAAATAGAGAAAAGAAAACTTACAATGCCGCGTGCTGGAGGAGTGACTAGCTGTGATTGCTGATATTTCAAGATAGTCCAATCAAAGACGTAATCAGACTGGAATCCTGTTCAAATACCAAAATATTAAAGAGTCAATTTGCTGCAACAGATTGAAGAGCAGATCTTGCAAGCGTGTATAAAATAAACTTGAAGATCGAGACCATAGTTTTTTTATGAGAATAATTTCAAACCTTCACGAATAAACAGGTCGCGGAATATTCTTTTGAGGTAAGCATAATCTGGTCTGTCATCAAACCTTAATGACCGGCAATAATGGAAGTATGATGCGAATTCTGTTGGATAACCTTGACACAAGGCCTGGAATACACGACAAGGCATTGATGCAATTTAAGACATAGTGCATATTATGTACTCAAGGGGAAATTATAACAAACCCGCGCACCTCAATCGAAGTAGAAACCTTCTTTTCACTGATTTTCTCGTACTTTTCTCTCTTGGTTCTTGCTTGAAGTCCTTGCCATGGGAGACTACATAAAAAATGAAAATCAAGCCAACTGTTTTAAACACAGCACTAGAAGGAAACAATGCAAGGTAGGCAGCAATAATCACCTTCCTCTCAGGAAGTACATCAAGACATAACCAATAGACTCTAAATCATCTCTTCGACTTTGCTCTATGTATTGATCATAAAAATAGTACCAAGCAACATATATATGTTAGATAATACCAATTTGCTGCACATTAAGCAACGTTAAGTATCAAAAGATCGTATATACCAATGCCAAGGTGGGTATTCATGCTAGCATATCTTGCAGTTCCAGTCAAATTCTTATTTTCCCTGTTGTTTCAAAATGAAACACATAACAAGTCATATTCACAAAATAAATTAATACTAAACCAGCAGCAGCCAAACTAGGCAATATAAAATCGGGGTCTAAATAAATATTGACGAAATATCACAGACAAGAATCACAAGCAATGTTTTAAAAATCGAGAGTCTACGTAAAAGAACGAAGAAGCTTGAAAAATCGTAACTCGATGACCGTGGCACAAATTGTAAGATTTTATCCAAGTTACTTAATTATACTTATACATCTACAGATGCATCAAAAGGCACATGGTTAAGAAAAATAGCCTCTAATCATAATATTAAACTGAACTTAAATCGGAAAAACAATAATCAAAAAGAGATATAAAAATACAATTGTGTGGGTATGTATAGTGTTATCATGTTTTATGCTTTAAATAGGAGAAATAATCAATGTTATCATTTTAACACAAAATTTCCGAACTACTATGAGACCTGCCAAGCTGCACATTAGAGAGAAAGGAGGAATGGTCAGAAACAGTGACAGGAAGGAGGAGGTCAAGTCACAGGTGGTGGCGTTGCATGAAACAAATAGAGCTTTATCGTCGAGTAGGATTGGGTGCAAAGAGAACTCGAGAGAAACATAGAAGAAGAATTGATTTCTCTGAACCCGGGCTCGACTCTGAAATAATTAATAACTTAGGATTTTTCCTCCAAAAAACCCGGGCCCAATTGATCAAATTTTCAGAACAATCCACAAAACCAACTCATGATTCTAACGATTCTCCTCAGTCAGTTTCAATGCAACACGCAGCATAAGGGAATGGGTTTGAAACGTTGGATCGTGGGACCCTACGATCCAACTCTAAATTTTGCATACACTGATCACAACTTATCCTAAAAAACAGTTTTGATGAAATAGATATGCCATGAGCATTCTACATGTGGTTAATTCTAATATAGGTCTCATGTCACAACCTATACAATAACAACCAATCCTTATCCCACTAAGAAGGGTTGGCAGCATGGATCAAACAACACCATAATGTTCTGTCATAAATCATATATCTACCCAACTCATTAATCTACAAGTATTTCTTAGTAATCTCTTAAAAAAATTGTAGGTCTTCCCTTGCGTCTTGCGATTTGACTACCTTCTATCTAATCTACTCTTCTTAGTACAGAAAATAAATTACTTTTGAAATTAAGATTATACAACGACATGAACACAATAAAAACTTGTCGAACAATTAAATATGATGTAGCAAGGAGATGATACTATAGGGTCTACTAATACAATTATAATTTCAATTTGGAATTGTTCAAGAATTGTAGTTATCAAAAAGAATCAAGATATAGAATAAAAGATTCTATTGTTGGATGACCAGTTAAAATTTGTATCGATTTAAGAAAATAGTTTTCTAGTTGGAAAAAGGCTTTGTTGGTTGTTTTAAGAAACTAGCTTAAACTGGAGCAGCTCTGGAACTGGACCAGGTTTTAAGGCTTCCATCAAATCCCTAGCCATTGCAACTGCCAGCCCCCCATCTCATCTAAAGTATAGTGTAATGAATAGACTGGTATTCATAGCATCATCATACTAGTCAAAGACAGACAGTGGGCGGACGTTCAAAACAATAATAGACAAGCAGAGCATGATCGATTTATCTACTTGCATTAATGCTGACACAAATGTTTGTTATGAAACGTTTTAACTATATAATAATTAAAAAATCATTCAAATTCAAATAAACCCTACCTCATACATATACATTGCTTGGTCGGATTTATCCGATATGAAGAGGAAAATAAAATAAAATAAAAGTATTATCATAACTTGAAATGTGAAAATTATGTTGGATGATATTAGTTCAAACTGAGTCATTAATTCCACTAAGCCATCAAGGTCTAACAATTTAGGAATAGCCAAGTTTACGAAGGCATTCACAAACCAGCTAAATCATCGTACCTGTAAGGAATGTGTCGATGGGTTGAACTATCTCTATATTTCTTTGCTAAACCAAAATCAATACAGTAAACCTACATATAGACCAATAGACGATAAATACCCAATATATGAACATGAATATACAATACATTGAAGGCCACGTGTAAACAAATTAGCCACCTGGTTTTCCCGCTTTCCCAAGCCCATGAGGAAATTATCTGGTTTGATATCCCGATGGAGAAACGATTTAGAATGAACAAACTCAACACGCTTGATCTGAAAAAAGAAGAAAAATAGTTTTTTGAAGGATTAAAAAACTACTAGTACATCATTTTACCAACAAAAAGAGTCAAAGTAATAATAAAAAGGATTAAAAAATTGATTGTACAAATAGGACCTACCATTTGCTCTGCAAGCATGAGAACTGTCTTTAGCGAGAGCTTTCTATTACAAAAGTTAAACATCTCTTCAAGACTAGGTCCAAGCAGATCCATTACTAGAACATTGTAATCTCCATCCACTCCAAACCATTTAATATTTGGAATCCCAGCTGCCAAGACCAAACTTGAGTTAGGACCATTTACAAGTTATAAATAAGATCAATTATTCAAAAGAAGGGTTTGCTTCAACAAGTGCAATTGAAAATATAAAAAAGAAATTGATATGATTATGACAACAGGCATTACGCTCTCCTTGTAGTATTCTGTACAACTTGGACTCATACAGCAACTGAGGATTCTTCGTTCTGACATTTTCCTAATAAAAAAAGCAGAGGGCAGGAAGAAACAAGTAACAACAAAGTCAGATCTAGAACACTATGAGACATGCAGGACGCAGTAATTAAAAAAAAAAAGCAATGCCCAAAATTACTAGCAAAGTCCAAGTAGAGACTGTATTGGGAATAAATGACAACTATAAAAACTAGTTATTTTGATGTTTACTTGCTACACAAAATATGGCAAATAATTGATTAAAGGATGAATAAACTAGGGAAACACAATGTTAGAAATCATTATGCACAAACAAATGCTTATTTTTGTCAGTCGGCAGGGTGTTAGGAGGAACAACGCAACAAATAAGAAGCATTCCCGACACCACAATCCTTGATTTTTACAGCGAAAAAGAATTGAATTTCAATTCAACTAGATCTAATATGTTAAAACGAGAAGAACAATACCACAAAGTGCTAGTTTTGTTTTTGAACTATAGCAGAGAAACGCATATTAATCATTTCAAACCTACTACTACTCCATAACCACAAAATCCTCACTCATAACAAAAGGGATTTTAACCAAAACGCCCCTTTTTTCTATGCTTGAAAATAATGGTAAGAAAATGTATAAACCCGTCACAGCCCCTTTATATCAATGCTTGATTATAATGTGAAGCTAGAATTCCTAGTTTTTTTGCTTCTACACGCGATTTTTAGTTTTACAATCAAAATTTTGGTTCAACTCACTTTTACATTAACATATTCAAACATGAAATCTGAACAATGTTAAAAACAAATTATGCAGCAAAAACAAAACAAAATTACATAAATAATAACACATAATTAAAAAAACAATTAGTAAACATCACTTACAAGCTTAACTCCAACCTCTTCATTAGTTTGAATATTAGTACCTGCAATTCAATTCAAAACAAAACAAACAAATAAACACCCTCTTAATCAATCACAAATTCAAGTTGAAAAACGAAACAAAATCATAATCAATAGAAAATCAAAACAACCTAAATAGATCTCCCCAAAGGAGCCACTACCGATCTTACGAACAAGACGATACTTATTTCCAACGCGACGTTCCATTCAAAAGGGAAATTGAAAACGACGCCAATTTCAACGCTTAATTCCGAAAATTTTCACGACAAGGAACCGTGTTCTTCGATCGGATTACAACAAAAAAAGTTTTAAGGCGAAAAAAGCGAAGATGGATTTTTGGGGTGTGAGATTAATAGGTTAATTAGGTAAGAAGAAAAAAAAAGGGAAAAAAAATTGTTATCGAGGAAATAAATTGGAGAAAGTTATGAATTTTTGTTGGAAAAATTGGAGGAAATATCATGCATATTAAACTACTAGAGCGAAAACTCATGTAGTGCTTGAGAAAAAAACCGTAGGACACACAATTGGGTTGTTTAATGAAAGTACACAAATATAACTAAAATGTTAAAATTGGTTTTTAAACGAACTTTAAGGATCCATTTGTTATAGCTTAAAAAAATAGTTTTTCAAATAAAATAATTTATTCAAGATTTTTTTTTAAAATTTGTCAAAATTGTTTCGCTCAATAACCAAAAATAGTTAATGATGGAGTGAAGGACTCAAGTGCGGTGGAGCGAGCTTCCGATACGGCGGAACGGGATGGACTTACAAGGTTACCACTCAAACGCTAAGTGAGTGAATGAATAAGAACTAGTACAAGAGTGAGAATGAGTAGAATACATGGGTTTAACACATGAAGAGCTTTATATATGGAAGACGGTAAGAACAGTCTCAGGTCACTCGATGTAGGATGCTGAAAAACCTTCGATTAAATATGACGGTGGCAATCACAAGAGGGCATTGATCCGGTGTTGGCCTCTTGATTGTGGGATCACTCGGCCTCCAGTATTCCAGTGTTTATGCCTTTGAATCAGACATTCTCGTAATTAGGCATCTTCATCTCTAGGCATAAGATCGGCTAGTAACAATTGCCTTTAAAATTTGTCACTATGTAGCAATGTGAAAAGTTGAGATTACCATAACGCTTTCATCTTCTATTATAATAATCCTAACGGGTTCCATGATGGTAGAAGTATGAAAGGTTTGATGAATGAGAGCAAGTGACCTTCAGAACAAAAGCATTAAATATTAGTCTTGTCACTGAATCGTTTCATGTGATCCCTCATGCATCAGGCCTTAAACTTCTAGAATAGGATATTACTCTATCATTTAGGGTGTCAAGTGTACTTGAGTATCGTTGCGGTTTCGAGGTTAATCTATCTATTAATTTTTGTCTATCTACTTTCCTTTGGTTTGGTTTGTAGATCTGCCTACCATGTCCATCTATATAAAGGAAGTTTTCCATTTCACGTTATGTTTCCACTTTTTTGCTTAAACCATCTCTCTCCTTTTCCATCTTCGATTCTCCTTCCCAAAATTCTAACGATACTTTGTCCTGCCCATTTCTTTCTCTTTCAGATTTTGTACCTGTAAAGAAGATGTTCATCATTTATCTTGGTTTAATTTTGATGAAGACAAAATCTAATCAAAGAATAAATATCAAAGAAGAAAAATTTTGGAATCAATAATCAATAATGCACAAGCTTATGGATATTTTGGAAATAAAGAAAAGTGATCTTGATGTTAAGGCACTTAATTGAAATTTATTATATATAATCTTTAGATGCTCAAAAAAAAAATCACCCATTCATCTCTAAAGTTTATAAAACCACCATGCATCAAAACACGCAAGCATTGCCATTTTTCTATTTCTCAATTCATTCTGGTTTTTTTGTAAAGTATGGCATTTGAAACCGCCATAATCACACTTCTAAAACTACTGCAATTTTCTTAACAGTGTAATTGATTACACTATATATGTAATTTATTACACATTCATTCTGCCATAATTTTTTTTACCATTTTCAAGGTGGTAATTGATGACACCAAAAGTGTAATCAATTACACCTTACGAATTTTAGAAAAATCTAAACCATTGTGTAGAAAATGCAATACAGTTCTTTAAGAAACTTCTTCATTCGTTTGCATCCAATCCAAGAGGTGTCCTAGGGCGTATTTAAGGCAAAATACATATGATTTTCAAATTATCTCTTTCATGTATAATTTCTTACAATTCAAATCTTTTTTTCAAGTGCTCATATAACTTTAACAATCAAATTTTGTGCACAACTTTCATATCATTCAAAGAGTTTCATAAAAACTTTCTTAGCACTTAAGTTTATTATATTTGAATTATACACTGAATAAGAAGATCAATTTTATGTATTGGAATTGATTCAAGATTATTTCATATATCCAAAATCTGTTTTGATCACCAAATATGTAGTGATAATTTTTTGTAATAGAAATTGGTGTGCTTTCTAAAAATTGTTTGTAATAGAAACTGGTGTACTTTCTAAAAAGTGTTTGTAATAGAAAGTGGTGTAGTTTATAAGTGTTGTAAACAGAAAACAGTGTACTTTCTGATTTATGTGAGAATCATCATAGTGTTTGATGATATTGAAAAATGTCCTTTGATTCGGGGAGATTCAAAGTTCACCATGGGTTTATTGTTTATGTTAGAAGATTGTAAAAGAGGTATTGGTGTGAGGCTTTTACAAAGATCTAACATAGTGGAAAATACTTCAAGGTGTGAAGGAATTATATGTACCCTTGGTTGATAAGGGAAGCTAGTATAAATCTATTGTGTTCTTTATATTTCTGCACTTTATATTTCTAAGAACATATCATTTTCATATCCAAAGAAAATTAAGAACATAATGCAAAATCAAGAAAAACAGGGAAACCTTAATTCATCATTCCCCATTCTTAGGTTGCATCTCATAGTTATAGTACCCATTTAGTCTTTTGCATATCTTGGTGGTTCCTTCGTTGTTGCTTTGACTTCATCTCTTCAACTTTTCTAGACACCATTTTTATCTTTCTCTTTTACTATTTTCATTCTCTGCTCTTTCCTATTAGAATTGATCAACATAAAAGATAGACCAACAAACTTTATAGATATATCAAGTGAAGATGACATACAGGACACCTCGTCAATTACGGGAGAACTACATCCAAAATTGTTAGATGATTCTCCATCGATGGTGTTAATCCTCTTGCAAACCTTGTCATTCTTAATGATAGTTTTGAGTTTATGGGTGTTCTATTTAAAGTGGTAATGATCCCACAAATCATCATTTTGATATGAAGACAAAGTTCCTTATATGAGAAGATGAAGGGGTGAACTTGGTTCATCCCAGTACTAGGGGAATTGTTCATGGCTCCCCCTTTTATGAATTGCCCATGGTGAATCTGGAGTTTGTTATGGTGTACCTGAGTGATCCGAAGGCCCATACTTATATTAAAGCTTTTAGATCCTTAAATGGTTAGGAGCTCAATGATAGGGAAGTTAGTCTAGATCTTAACTTAGGGGGTCATTCTATAACTCATGATATACATTTTCTTTTTGTTGACAATGGGGAAAATATGGTTTGAAAGGACGAGCAAGGCCTCGAGTTGCTAGCAGATGTTGCTCAGTATTTTTGAATGGATACAAAAATGGTGGGGACTGCTTTCATGATTGGTGACTCCTATAATTTGAGAGTGTTCATTGAGACGTTAAACCATCCTCTAATTGGTCGGTATTTCATATAGAATCCCTTTGATATTTGTTATGTTCCCTTTCATGATTTTTTTATTTTCCAAACTTGGATGCCAACTCCTCATTAATAACTTTGATTGATGTGCAAATGTTAAACAAGTAAAGGCTTCCCCTTCTAAATTACAGCTGATGAGTTGGGCTCATGTGAAGGTGTTATAGTAGTGGTGCGAGTATCAGAGGTGAAGTGTCGTCCTATAAGTTACGTTCCAAATTCGCTTTTGCTAGAGTGGAACGGGGGCATGGACTAATATCTCCTTGTTAGCAGAAGATAATGTTTGATGTTTATATTGATAATTAGAAAAATTTCAAAGATCGGTAATTTTTTGCTATCCCTCGGAGTCATGAGGCTCATCCATGCTTCCACGATCTACCGAAAGACAATATTTTCCTTTCTTGCCACTGGGTCGGAGCCAACCACATGTATGGGTAGATTATGCAATTATTGGATTGAGGCCATTTCTTGAGGACTCCCAACAAGTACGTGTTTTATTCGAACGTATATACCCCAAGAGAATAGAAGTGAAAGGTGGACCTGATTACTTTCTAAGAGATACTGGGCAATGAAGATATGGTTGGCCTTTCGAACATATGTCGCAACTTTAAAAAAGTGTAGTTTTATCGTCTCCACAAATATTGGTTATGTTTTCAAGACCGTTTTGTTGTGTGAGAATATGGACACAAAAATGGTCTATAAGGGTGTGAGTGGTTGAATATACCTATCCCCATATAAACATTTTCAACAAAAAATTAGGTCCCATAAAGGAAATTAGATATTTGAAGAAACACGAAAGAAAAACACAACCCTAAGAGAGCTTGGAAGCATCTCAATAAATTAAACTAATTGAAAAATTACAAGATATCACTAAGGACTTGATTACTTCTAATACAAGCCAGTTACAAGATAACTAAAGTCGCTTTAAAGAAAAGCGATTTAAAAACACTTTACATAGATGTTCATTCAAAACATAATTGAGCTTATGATGAACCAATAAGATTGATCCATCGCAGACCTAAGCTTACACATTAAATCTTTATAAGCACAATCTAACCTAAATGACATACAAACGATGCAATAATGCACTACCTCAATAGCAATATTAATGAATGCTGAAAAATTAAAGGAGATGGTTGTTGAAAAGTATATTTTTGGCAAATATTTTTATATCGTATCCACAGAGATTGGTTGATATTACCGCCGTTCTATAATTCCAATTGTTATAAGTTTGAAATGTAACCAAGTTGTTTTGATTGAATAGTTATCTTTTGATTAAAATGACACTAAGACAATGAAATTAGTTTTAAAATCAAATATAAAAGGCCTGGCAAGATTGGATTTCACTATCCAAATTTCTTATGTTTCCTTAATGACAACTATATGGACTTAAAATTATTGATGATATTCAAGTATCCTCTCAATAACATTTATTTCTAAATGAGATTGTGATAATCACTATATCAATCGTTAGACGATTTCTCCACCTAACTATTAATATAGCAATCTTTAATATTTGATACAAAAGAAGAGTAGTGTATAAATCTATTTCTACAACTTATTCACTATTTGAAAGCATATTTTAAGTCAAGACTTGAATAATCTTTCTCAACAATAACTCAAATTTGATTATTCAAAATAGGGCAAAAATATCATTCATTACATCAATAATCTTTTGTCACATACAAGAGTCAATAGGAATACATAATCAATAAGGGATAGCTACTACCTCCAATCTTGACAAAGTGGGGTTTAGCTCCTCATCATCATGTTTGACAGCAAATGAAATGCACAAGAAAGCCTCTGTTTTTCTTCTCCAACACTTGTGATAATATATTTCCTTTTCTCCCCTGTTGTGTTTAAAGAGTTCATCATTTCCCTAAATGTATCATTTTGGTCTAAAACAGAAAAGGGCTCTAAAAATGATTTAAAACTATCACACTTAAGTTGGGTTCAAAACATAACAAGTGGCCCAAACCAAATAACAAGTTTGCTGTCTTCGCAAGGTTCGCGGCGCCAACAAGGGTCGTGGTGCGAACTGAAGGAAGTTCAGCTTCCTTGCCTTGCAAGCTTCCTTTAAACCATTTCTTTCAAGCTTTGTTCTTCAAATGCTTCCAAAATACCATTCAAACTCCTTCCAAATTATGCTCATGCAATCCAATGCTCTCTTGTTCATAATTTCTACAAAACTAACAGATAAGTGAAATATCTACTCAAAACATAATCAAATTAACTTAATTGCATATTTACTAAATTGTGAGAATAAAAGTGTGTAATTTAATAAGAAAATGGTAAAAGGGACCAATAAAAATATATGAAAAGTAGTGATAATTGGTCCCTAACAATGGTGGAAGAAGGAAAACACACAGAGAGATATATGGCCCGCCTATTTTGGTTTTTTAAAATGATTTTTCTAGTGTAACCTAATTTTATGTAAAAAAATTACAAAGAAACTTTTCATAAAAGCTTCAAATGAAAAATTGGTTTGAATATTTATTCTTAAAATGTTATTTTAGATATTTCATCATTTTATTGAAACTTTTTTTGGATATCAAAAATTTAAAAAATCACTTAATTATGAAGCTATTTCAAATAGTTTTTCATAAAAATTATTTTTGAGATACAACTTTATAAAAAATTGTGATTTTGACTATGTTTTTATCTACAATAATGTATGTTTATGTTATAGGATGTCAAAATTAGTCTTTCAATTTAGGAAAAATCAATATAAAAAACATGTAATATTTTGAAAAACGATTTTATAAAATCCATTTTTGAAAATGCAAAGAAAAATCCATTTTTTAAAGCTAAAACAAACAGGCTCATAGTGGTTTTGCGTTCGTCCTCGCTTTGCCTAATCCACTCTTCAATGGTGTTAAAGAACCATTTTAAAATAATCACAATCTTTCACTATTTTAATAAGTTTTCATACAAGCGTTTTGATTACAACGAAATATAACACAATAATTTCATTTGTTGATGCAGACACTCAAACTAAACATGTATACATGCATACACTAAACATGATATCTGACATACTTTCCATTAAATAGAGTAAGGATTTGATTATACCTCTATACCTGGTAATGTCAAAATCCACTCCTTTCTCATCTTTATCAATTAGCACATTTGATACCATAGGCGTTGAGATACTCTTCGAACCTTTCATATCAAACTTCTTGAGAAGCTCTAAGTAGTATTTTGTTTGACTTATGAACGTGCCTTATTTGGCTTGCTTGATTTATAATCCTAAGAAGTATGTCAACTCTCTCATATGAGACATCTCAAACTCTCCCTATATCAAACTTGTAAACTCTTGACAAAGATATTCGTTAGTATAACCGAAAATAATATCATCTATATATATTTGAACTAAAAGAATATCCTTTGTTTTACGTCTTATAAACAAAGTGGTGTCCATTTTTCCATGATTGAATCCTTGTTTGATTAAAAATCCACTCAATCGCTCATACTAAGCTCTTAGAGCTTGCTTAGGACTAAAGAGGGTTCTTTCCAATTTAAAAGCATGGTTAGGATTATCGTGATCCTCAAAACCCGGGGGTTGTAAGACATATACATCTTTGTTTATATGGTTGTTAAGGAAAGCAGATTTAACATCCATTTGGTAAAGCTTAAAATGCAGGCAGCAAGCAAATTCCAAAAGGAGTCTAATATCTTCTAGACGAGTTACGGGAGCATAAGTCTCATCGTAGTATATTCCTCCAGCTAGACTATATTATTTTACCACTAATCTTTATTTACTTCTAGTAATTATGCCATTTTCATCCATCTTGTTCCTAAATACTCATCTAGTGCCAATGGTGGTTTTATAAACTGGACGCGGAACAAGGTCTCAAAGATCGTTACATTTAAAATGGATAAGTTCTTCTTGCATAAAAAGTAACCATATCTCGTCAAGTAAAGTATCAGATATCGATTTAGGTCAAATCTTAGAAGTGAAAGCAGAGTACTTACAAAAATTATTGACCTGTGATATAGTACTTACACCTCTTTTGATATCCCCCAAAATTTGATCTAACGGATTATCTTTTGTGATTGTCCAGTCTTAAGGCAGCTAGTTTGAGGTCTCTTGTGTTGTCATTCTCATGTAAGTTTTCCTCTTTATCTTCCTTAATGTCCCCATCCTTTTATGAAGGATAAGGATCCTCTTTGGGATTCTCACTGTTGGTCAACTTCTTTGTTATCACACCTGAAACATCATAACAAGTACCTTTTCCGATCTTTTGGGATGAGGACTCATTAAATGCAACATGAATAAATTCTTCTATTGAAGCAGTTCTATTATTGTAAGTCCTATAAGCTTTACTCATAAATGAGTACCCTAAGATTATCCCTTCATAAGACTTACCATAAAATTTACCAAGAATGTCCTTTCCGTTATTTAAAATTAAACATTTTCAATCGAAAACGCGAAAATAAGAAATATTTGGTTTTCTACCTTTAAGTAACTCGTAGGGTGTCTTCTCTAGGATGGGTCAAATGATCACCCTATTTAAGATATGGCATGAGTATTAATTGCGTCGCCAAAAAGTACTTAGGTATGCTCATTTCACTTATCATGGTCCGGACCGATTCTTCTAAAACAATTTTTACGCTCAACAACACCATTTTGTTATGGAGTTCACGGACATGAAATTTTTTTAGCAATCCCATTTTCGGTACAAAAGTTTTGAAATTAATAGTTAACAAATTCACCAACATGATCACTACAGAGTGTGATAATTTTGAAACTAAACATTTTGGACAAACTTAGCAAAATCAACGAAAGCCTTAAAAGCTTCATCCTTATAGGTTAAAAATAAAGTCCAAGTGAATATAAAGTAGTCATCAACGATCACAAATTCGCAATAATTTCCTCCAAAACTTCTTGTCCGCGAAGGTTCAAACAAGTCTAAGTGGAGAAGCTCGAGAGGTTTTGATGTTGAACCAACCTTTTTCAATTAAAATGACACCCTCATTTTCTTTCCGATTTGGAAAGCGTCACATAATTTTTCTTTTGAAATTTTAATTTTAGGAAGACCAAACACTAGATTCTCTGATGCTATTTTATTTATTAACTCGAAATGCACATGACTTAAGCGCTTATGCCATAACCAAGAATCTTCACCCTTGGTGACTAAGCACTTAGCTTTATGCATTGACTGACACATCATATAGACATTATCAATCTTAGAACCCTTAAACATAAGGTTCTTACTTTCCTTATGCTCAATTAACCAAATAAGAGTATCAAAAACCACAGTGTACTCTTTGTCGCATAATAGGCTAATGCTAAATAGGTTGTGTTTAACCCTATTAACTAAAAGCACATTTTAAAGGGTGATTATGGATGGATTTCCCACAATACCTTCTTCTAGAATTTTACCTTGTGTTGTCCCCATGCATGACATGACCGCTTTCCTTATCGTTGAACTTGATGAACATAGAAGCATCTCTCGTCATGTGTCAAGAGCATCTTCTATCTAGAAACCATAATCTTCTCGTGGTGACAAGACTTTTCTATAACAATTAAATAGGAGATTTAGGTCCCCAACTAGTGGGTTCTTTAGGGTTAGTTGAGGTACACTTAGGAATCCATGTCCTTTTTCCATTTGGGAACTTGAAAGTCCTAATATCACAAAGAGCCTAATGTGACCCTAATCACCACAATAAAGACAAATAGCTTTAGTATTTTTTATATTTCTTATAGTGGAATTAGGGTTTTTTCTTAAAAATCGTCCCTCTATCACTTGAAGAGCTATAACAAGTACAAGATAGTGAAGTTGCATGAGTTATTTGTCCTTTGAGAGTTTCAATTTCAAGTTTTAAAGTTGGACACATAACACATTATACTTTTTCTATCCTTTAAACTAAAGTGTCAGAAACGTTATACCGCTCATCAACTACAGATGTATGCGTTTCCTTAAGAGATTCTAAAGCACGATTAAGATGATTTATCTCCTCTTCAAGTTTTAAAATCATTTCTTTTTGGAGATAAGTTTTATTAAATGCATTTATAGAATCCGCATACATGTCATTAAACACTTTCGACAATTCATTATATGAATATTTATCATCAGGTTCAGAAGTATATACCTTTGAAGTTTCACCTTTCTTACGTGCCATCAAACATAAGTTGACACACTCATCATCCGAACTTGTGTAGGAATCTGAGGAGGAGCACTCATCCTCTTCTTCCCACGTGATATAGTCTCTACAACCTTTGAAGCTTTTTCATTTCATCTTATAGAATTCTTTATCTTTTTCTTTATGATGTTTGGTGAGACTTGGACAAGTGGTTCTAAAATGTCCCAATTTTTTGCACTCATAACACGTAATGTCACCATCCTTTTTCTTGTGTTCTCTTTTAGACAGGTGAGTATTTCTAAAACTTATTAAACCTTTTTCGAAATGCTTGAGCTTATTTCTCTTTGAGTATCTATTATAGCGTCTGACAAATAAACACATCTCTTGTTTAGGAGCTTCTTCGTCGGATTTATCATTTTCTTTCTTTGACTTCTTCGCTTTTGATGTCGAAGCTTTCAAAGAAAGACCATGTTTCTCTTCTTTCCCTTTCTCTTTCTTTTTCGACTTTACTTTGCTATCGGTTAGTCATTTTAGTTCATTTTCATGCTCGACTAACTTCCCAAACAACTTTGTAATATACAAAGTATTAAGATCATTAGATTATTTTATAGCGGTAACCTTTAATTGTCACTCTTAGCACATTGATCTCAATATTTTGTTAGTACAATCTTTTTTAGAATAGGTTTTACCTAAGTTTCTTAGTTTGTTGATTAAGTGGAGGAACCTAGTTTGCATGGATTTCACAAATTCTCTAGGTTCCATATGAAATAGTTCAAACTCCTCTGTAAACATATTGACCTTAAAATCCTTGATATCATGTGTTCCCTCATAGAGAGTTTAGAAAGCGTCCCACATACCTTTATCACTTGTATGATGTGAAGATTATTAGAATACTTTCACACTTAAAGCGGAGATAAGTATGTTCCTCGCTTTCAAATCACATGAAGCCTTTTTAGTTTCATCATCCGTCCAATCTTTTGGGTGTTTGACAGCATCGTCATCACCTTTGGGAATAAATGGACATTTGGTGATGGCACACCACAAATTTTTGTCAACTGATGATAACTGTATGTACATGTTCACTTTCCAATAAGTATAATTTCCGCCTTTAAAAATAGGTGCTCTATTATAAGCTCCCTTTGGATCGTCATCATCCGCCATATTCTCAAAACTTTTAGATTTGATTAAACTTAATCAAAAGACTAGATCTTGATGCCAATTCTTGAGTGAGAATATGAGTAAGAAAATAGACTAAAGGGGGTGGGGTGAATATACCCAAAAAAAACTTCGACTGATTTTCCATAAATAGAATATCATAGATTTTTTTAAATTGTGCGCGACAGGTTTTAAAACGAAAATATGGAGATTATACTTTTATTGGAACTTGATCACGTTAAACTAAATCAATTCACAAATACCAAAGATGGTTTTATGATGATACACAAAAGGTAATTAATTAATTTAGTTATATACTTCACGAGGTGTGTTTATATAATGATTTAATTTCAATGAATTCTAGCCTCAACAATTGCTCAGAACTTAATTACCACAAAAGCTCGATTAGGCGCCAATTTTAACAAAACCTAATCTTACATGATAAATTGCTAACAATGGAATAAACTATAAACTTATACTAAGTTTTGAAAAACTAAGCATGAAATATCCTACGAAAATTAAATGTGAGAGTGAAAGTACACCAAGATTTATAGTGCTTTGGTGTTTATGCTCGTTGTGCCCACTACATTTTAATGGTTTCCCATTGGAACATGATGTTAGACGATAGTACCGATCTAGAAGGGGGTTGAATAGATCAGTATTAAATTTAGCGCTTTTTAAAAATGTTTTCAAAGGTTGCGAAAGCTTCCTGGACCACAAACGTCTAAACGATTCATTAATGGAAAGATCGGATATGCGTGAAACCGAATGGAATAACTAAGATAGAGATAATCAAAACACTATCTAAATCAATCGATTAATTACCACGATCCTTGATATAGTTACCTCTAATGATGAGTTAACATAATAAGAGAACAAGTAAAATATTAATAGATTTGTGTGAGATTAATCTTATCAAACGCTTGGTGTGCACTCCACACCAAGTCTCAATTTCACTCAAATTGAATGTGCATAATTTTACTTAGTTGCAATCAAAGTGATTGCACCAATTTATCGAACAACTACTATGCACAAAAATTAAGCGAGATTGATTTTACTATTAATTTCACACAAAATGTAATTAATGTAGAATTTAAAAAGTTAAGAGAAAGAGAGAACAACACCAGATTTGTTTAGGTAGTTCCCCTACTGTACTCGCTTAGGGTACGTCTGCCCTCAATTCTAAATCTAGAATTGAGATATATTTATTATTAAGCTGCAAAGTTGATACAAGAGAAGAAATGATCACCACCAATCAACCCGTAGTGTTATGGCAGATCCTATTCATTTCTCTCCCCTTGATTCGAGTTGAACCAAGTCCTTCAAGTGCTCCGAACAAACCTCTGGTTGTAGCTACCTTATTGCAATAACTCCACGTTCTCCAAAACTTTAGCTCGGCTTATTTCGAACGCAAGACGCTTGAACCCTAATCTTTCTTCACAATCCTCCGGTCACTGCTACTTGTTTGACCAAACCCACCGTTCTTCAAACCATTCACTCGGCTAAATCTATGAAGCAAAGGTTAGTGCAAAACCCCCTAATTCTTGGAGGACAAAACCCCAATGGTTTTATTCAAGAAAAACCCACAAAAAGCCTCAACCCAGACTAAGGTTCCACAATCTTATTTGGACGTTATCACCACAACAATGCACAATGATCAACAAAAATTATTACGTGTAATTGTTAAGAAATGCAATGGAGAATGAAGATGAAGAGCACTCTGGTGTATATCTTTCACTTTTGTTGTTAATTGTTAAAGAAGAGACTCTAGAATATGTATATGATGCATGGACAAAGTAACAGACATAACAGAATAATTTTTCAAAAATGCACAGCAGAAAATTAGGTGCTAACATCGACCAGTCAACCTGTTCACACAGGTCACTCGACCTGTTCAGACCCGAGGCAAAATATACTCAAATGAAGTAGGCGATGAGTCGACTCAAACATGGGATGAGTCGACTCAAATAAGGTTTTTACAAAGTTGAGTCGACTCATGACTCGACCTGTTCAGACCCGAGAGTTACACTCCAAGTCATGAGTCAACTCACAGTTCTACTACTTCAAGTCATGAGTCGACTCATGACTCTACCTGTTCAGACCCGAGAGTGTTACACTCCAAGTCATGAGTCAAATCAAAATTCTTAAATTGTCAAAAATGAGTTTTGATATTTTGGTTAATTCAAACCATTTTCTTATGAACCTAAGGTACCAATGATGATCAAGTGCGTTATTCACATCTATGATATGCTCCTATATGCATGGACTCATTTCCCTTATACTTTGAGCATGTTGGAGGATGAATGAATTTTATGATATGATAACACCGTCCAAAGCACACATTATGAGCAACTAAAAAGGTTTGACATCATTAAAATAAGGACAATGGATCTTTGCCCTCACATACTCCCCCTTTTTGATGATGGCAAACTGTGGCACAATCACGTACTTTGGTAGACATCATCCCCCTGATTTTATGCATGCCTTCAAAAATTCTGCTATTATAAATCTATTATTGTGTTTCCATTGCTTCTCCCCCTTTGACAATATCAAAAATAAACAATGATACAGTCAACGGGAAACAAAGATATTCATAAGCACTTAGTCAACTACTTTGCAACAGATAGACATTAACAACCATGCACATAACATGAAGTCAATGTAAGAATTATAGGCATAAATATTGCACGGAGAAAAAGAAAATAAGTAAATAACATTGCCACATTTATTTAGCATAAACTTTAAGACAAATAACTAAATACAATAACATGCATGTTAAATATGATACCTAAGCAAGTTCAAGCATAATTCAAACATAGAAATTGATCAAACTTAGATCAAACCATAAAATGAACATCAAGAATTGCATTACATAGAATACGTATATACATACATAATTGATCAGGATAGTTCAAATAGATAGGAACGATATTACCTCCAATGATGATAGACGATGAGTGCCCTCACATAGCCCGCACTTATAAATCAAGGAATAGATAGACATATATAGAGAGCAAGCATCATATATAAATTTAAAAGCGATCTGAGATATCGAGAACACCAAGTTCCTTACGGATGTGGAAGAAAGGCTCTATCGCAAGTGATTTTTACTATCGACGTGCTCGAAGACAACATCACCTTTTTCAACATGATCCCTAAAGAAGTGATGCTGAATTTCAATATGTTTAGTGCGTGAATGTAGTATAGGTTTTTTTATTAAATTGATGGCGCTTATGTTGTCACAAAAAATGGGAATAGGTTCAAGTTGAACATTGAAGTCGAGTAATTGTTGTTTGAGCCATAAAATTTGAGCACAACAATTACCCGCTACAACGTATTCTGCCTCGGCCGTTGACAAAGCCACTAAAACTTACTTTTTGCTATGCCAACTCACCAAGGAATTTGAATAAAAATGACAAGTGCCACTAGTGCTTTTCCTATCCAATTTGCAACCGTGAAAGTCGGAATCAGGGTAGCCAACCAAAGAGCAATCACTTACCTTAGAAAACCAAAGCCCATACTTTGAGGTACCACAGAGGTATCTGAGTATGCGTTTGACGATATTTAAATGTGACTCTTGGGGATATGATTAATACCTAGCACACATACATACACTAAACATAATGTCTGGTCGAGATGCGGTAAGATAGAGAAGATATCTGATCATACCTCTATACCTTTTTATATATACATCCTTACCATTTTCATCCCGGTCCATATTAACCGCAGTAGGCATTGGAGTGTTGATTACTTTGGAGCTTTCCATATCGAAGCGCTTGAGTAACTCATTACAATACTTCGTTTGGCTCACAAATGTTCCTTCTTCAAGTTGCTTGATTTAAAGTCCGAGGAAGTAATTTAGCTCCCTCATCATGCTCATTTCAAATTCTCCCTGTATCAACTTAGAGAATTCCTTGACCAAATTTATGTTAGTAGATCTAAAAATAATGTCATCTACATAGACTTGAACTAAAATAGAGTGTTTTCCTTGACGCCTAATAAAAAGGGTTGTATCAACCTTCCCTCTTGATAACCCTTGTTCTAGTAGAAATTTGCTAAGACGCTCATACCATGCCCCAGTGGCTTGTTTGAGACCGTACAAAGCACGCTTAAGCTTATAAACATAGTTATGATGCTCATAGTTTTCAAAGCTTAGAGGTTGAGATAGATAGACCTCTTCATTAATGTAACCGTTTAGGAAAGCACTCTTAGCATCCATTTGAAATAATTTTAAATCTTGAGAACAAGCATAGGCAAGCAGAAGGCGTATAGCCTCGAGTCGGGAAACCGGAGCATAAGTTTCCTCATAGTCGTTGCCTTCCTCTTGGTTATACCCTTGAGTAACAAGGCGAGCCTTATTGCGAGTTATAATTCTGTTTTCGTCTAACTTGTTCCTGAACACCCATTTAGTACCAATTACTCGATGGTCTTACAGAGGGGGAACAAGATCCCATACCTCATTTCTTTTGAACTGATTAAGTTCCTCTTGCATTGCTAAAAACCAATGTTCATCTAGTACTGCGTATTTGGAGTTTTTAGGCTCAATTTGAGAGACGAAAGCGAAATGATAACAAAAGTTACTTATCTTTGACCGTATGGTAACTCCCTTTGAGATATCTCCTAGAATGTTATCGATGGGATGATCCTTAGAATATTTCCATTCTAAAGGAATATGATTGTTATTAATCGAATGATCCTCCTCTTTCTTTTCAGATATGTGATCCGACTCCTCCTCAACTTTTTCCGAATAGGGTTCAACACTCTTTTCTTCTCGATCTCTTATTATGTCTTCCGGAGGAACACCTACACCATCAACAATAATACCTTCTCCGATAATTTTCGAATCAGATTCATCAAAGGAAACATGCACGGATTCTTCAACAATAAGTAACCTTTTGTTGTATACTCTATATGCTTTACTAGATTGAGAGTATCCGAGAAAGATACCTTTATCGGCTTTTGAGTCAAATTTACCAAGGTTTTCTTTACCATTATTTAATACAAAGCATTTACAACCGAAGACATGAAGATGTGAAACATTTGGCCTCCTTCCCTTTAGCAGTTCATAAGGAGTTTTGTTTAGGATAGGACGAATGAGTATCCTATTTAATACACAACCAACCGTATTTATGGCATTGGCCCAAAAATATTTAGGAAGGACATTTTCATTGATCATAGTCCTTCCAAGCTCTTCTAAAATTCGGTTTTTACGTTCCACTACTCCATTTTATTGTGGAGTTCATGGAGCAGAAAAATTATGATCAATGTTGTTTGTTTTACAAAATTCTTCAAAGAGGTGGTTTTTAAGTTCACCTCCGTGATCACTTCGAATAGTAACTATGCTAGTGTTTAATTTGTTTTGAGAAAGCTTGGAAAACTTTTCAAAAGCAGAAAAAGTGTCACTTTTACTTGCTTAGAAGATGGTCCAACATAATCTAGAGTAGTCATCTACTATAACAAAACCATAGTAGTTTCCACCTAGACTTTTAATTATATATGGCCCAAAAAGGTCCATATGGAGAAGTTCAAGGGGTCTCGTTGTGGAAATAATATTTTTAGATTTAAAAGAGATCCTTGTTTGCTTTCCCATTTGGCATGCATCACATAAGTGATCTTTTGAAATTTTGATTTTGGGAAGACCAACTACTAGATCTTTTGCTCTAACTTTATTTAGCAAGTCAAAGTTGAAATGCGCTAATCGCCTATGCCAAAGCCAAGAGTCTTCACTCATGGAGACGATACATTTAGCGCTAGTCAAAGATACTTCATTCAAGTCAAGTATGTATATATTATTTTCCCTCTAACCCTTAAGCACATCATTCTTTTTATCATTATGTTCAATCATGCAACAAACTTTTGAAAATGATACTTTATATCCTTTGTCACATAATTGGCTAATACTAATGAGGATGTGCTTAAGGCCTTTAACTAAAAGGACGTCTGAGATAGTAGTAGAGGAGGGATTACCTACACTACCTTTTCCGAGTATAGTTCCCTTGTTATTATCACCGTAGGTTACAAACCCTTTCTTCTTAGCCACAAAGTCAAAGAACAAGGAAATGTCATCCGTCATGTATCTTGAGCATCCACTATCGAGAATCCATGTTCTCTCCGTATCCTCAAGACATTCTACCTAAAAATTTAAACAAGGGAATGAGGTACCTAATTTTCATTGGGTCCTAGCGTGTGAGTGAAACTTTGGTTGCATTTGCGCAACCATTGAAAAATGCCTTTAGGAACCAAAAATCTCCTAAATCGGCATTTAGCAATAGTATGTCCCCTTTTGCAATAATATAGACAATTTAAGTTCGGATGGGAGTTGCTTTTGCTAACTTGATCCTTTACCACATAAGTGTATTTTTATAAGGATTATTCATGTTACTTCTAAAATGTGATTAATCAATAGCAAAGGTAACTTTAGGTTTTAAAGCCTTGTTTAATTTAGCTTGAAGAGTTCTAACCCCTCTTTGCCAAATGTGATAAGTTTCACATCCAGACCATCTAAACCAAAATCCCTTATCATCTTCAGTTTTTCCTTTAGTAACCTATATCATAGATTTTTTCAGAGTTTCTAATTCCTTTTCGGAATCAGAAATCTTCTTTTCTACATAACAGAAAACTTTCTTATTTGAGGTCAAGCGTTTAAAAGCTTCCTTTGCCTCATTATGTAGAGTACTAAAGGCATTTTGCAAATCAAAATAAGATATTTTATCAACATGATCATACTTAGAATGACTTACATTATTTTTCTTCTTTTGATGAGCCGTAAGACAAATATTGACATTTTCTTCTTCATCACTTGAGTTATCATCGCTTGAGGACTCACTATCACTCTCCCATGCAATGTATACTCTTCTAGCTTTGCTAGATTTTTTGTGACGTTTGTCTCTTCATTTGTCTTTCTTCAACAAGGGACAGTCTGACTTATAGTTATCGGCCTTTCTGCAATTATGGCATGATCCTTTTGACTTAGTTGTCTTACCTTCCTCTCGATTCGGGAATTTTGATTATCTTTTATAGTTGACAAGATTTTTATATGAATGTTGAATTTCATTCTTTCTAAGGTATCGGTTGTACCTCCTTACGAACAACCCAATGTCTTCATTTGAATCTTTATCATCATCACTTGATTCACTCTCACACGCATCATTGGTGGATGAATTATATCTTAAAGCCTTTAAAGCGATAGACTTCTTTTCGGTGTCCTTAACTTTCTCCTTCTTTTCCTTATTTGGACTCTTCTCGTGTTTCTCAAGGTTCATGAGCTCTTGCTCATGCTCTTGAAGCTTACCAAACAATGTTGTCATGTCCAATGTTCTTAGATCATTGGCTTCCTTAATCATGGTGACCTTTGGTAGTCAATCCCTGTTAAGACATCTTAAGATTTTGTTAGTAGCAACATCATTTGGGGTAGTTCTATCAAGATCATTTAACCGATTGATTAGATGAGAAAATCTCTTTTGCATATCGGTAATGGTTTCACCATCCTCCATATGAAAAACGTCAAATTCTTGAGTTAAAGTGTTGATTCTAACTAGTTTGACATCATTGGTTCCCTCATGGGTAATTTGCAATGAGTCCCACATAGTTTTAACACTAGTACAATGGGAAACCCTATAATACTCATCAACATCTAAGGCCGCGATGAGTATGTTTCTGGATTTCCAAACATAGCTATACTTTTTCTCATCTTCTTCATTCCATTGTGCTTCAGGTTTAGGTATAACAACACCATCCGCATTGGTCATGGTTATTTCCATAGGACCATCTTGGATGACTTTCCATACCTTCCTATCAATAGATTTGATATGAATATGCATATAATCTTTCCAATAATTATAGTTTTCACCGGTAAGAATAGGCGCCCTATTATACGCCCCTTTGGGATCGTTACTCATTTTCTAAAAAGTTATATGTGAAGCACTAGATGAATTGGCGCTCGTGATACCACTTGTTAGACGATAGTACCGATCTAAAAGGGGGGTTGAATATATCAGTATTTAAATTTAGCTCTTTTTAAAAATGTTTTCAAAGGTTACGAAAGCTCCCTAGACCATAATCGTCTAAACGACTCATTAATGGAAAGATCGGATATGCGTGAAGCCGAATGGAATAACTAAGATAAAGATAATCAAAACATTATCTAAAGCAATCAATTAATCACCACGATCCTTGATATCGTTACCTCTAATGATGAGTTAACACAATAAGAGAACAAGTAAAATATTAATAGATATTTGTGAGATTAATTTTATCAAACGCTTGGTGTGCACTCCATACCAATTCTCAATTTCACTCAAATCGAATGTGCAGAATTTTACTTAGTTGCAATCAAAGTGATTGCATCAATTTATCGAACAGCTATTATGCACAATAACTAAGCGAGATTGATTTTACTATTAATTTCACACAAAACGTAATTAATTCAGAATTTAAAAAGTTAAGAGAAAGCGAGAACAACACCGGATTTGTTTAGGAAGTTCCCCTACCGTCCTCGCTTAGGGTACGTCTACCCTCAATTCTAACTCTATAATTGAGATATATTTATTATTAAGTTGAAAAGTTGATACAAGAGAAGAAATGATCACCACCAATTAACCCATAGTGTTGTTACAGATCCTATTCACTTCTCTCCCATTGATTCGAGTTGAACCAAGTCCTTTAAGCGCTTCGAACAAACCTCCGGTTGTAGCTATCTTATTGCAAGAACTCCATGTTCTCCAAAACTTTAGCTCGGTTGATTTTGAACGCAAGACGCTTGAACCCTAAGCTTTCTTCACAATCCTCTGGTTACTACTACTTATTTTACCGAACCCACCGTTCTTCAAACCTTTCACTCGACTGAATCTATGAAGCAAATGTTAGTACAAAAAAACCCAATTCTTGGAGGACAAAACCCCAATGGTTTTATTCAAGAAAAACCCACACAGAGCCTTAACCCAAACTAAGATTACACAATCCTATTTGGACGTTATCACCATAGCAATGCACAATGATCAACAAAAATTATTATGTGTAATTGTTGAGAAATGCAATGAAGAATGAAGATGAAGAGAACTTTGGTGTATATCTTTCACTTTTCTTGTTAGTTGTTGAAGAAGAGACTCTAGAATATGTATATGATGCATGGACAAAGTAACAGACATAACAGAATAATTTTTCAAAAATACACAGTAGAAAATTAGGTGCTAACATCGACCAGTCAACTTGTTCATACAGGTCACTCGACCTGTTCAGACCCGATGCAAAAACTACTCAAATGAAGTAGGCGATGAGTCGACTCAAACAGGGTTTTTCTAGAGTTGAGTCGACTCATGACTCGACCTGTTCAGACCCGAGAGTTACACTCCAAGTCATGAGTCAACTCACAGTTCTACTGCTCCAAGTCATGAGTCGACTCATGACTCAACCTGTTCAGACCCGGGAGTGTTACACTCCAAGTCATGAGTCAACTCAAAATTCTTAAACTCTCAAAAATGAGTTTTTGATATTTTGGTCAATTCAAACCATTTTCTTATGAACCTAAGGTACCAATGATGATCAAGTGCATTATTCACATCTATGAAATGCTCCTATATGCATGGACTCATTTCACTTATACTTTGAGCATGTTTGAGGATGAATGAATTCTATGATATGATGACACCGTCCAAAGCACACATTATGAGTAACTAAAAAGGGTTGACATCATTAAAATAAGGACAAGGGATCTTTGCCCTCACACATGATTTGTTCCTTTTTTTTACAAATATTTCAAAAGTTCATATAATCACTAATATACAATAATGCTGAGAAAAATAAATATCCTTTCTGTATATTGACTTGCATCTAGCGTAATTCCAAACTCTTTTATGTAATCTTCATTTGATTCATGCATCTTGAATCTTTCAGATTCACTAATCTACTTCAAGCCTTTGTATGTAGAAATCACCCTTTGATCCTATTGATTCCTTGAGTGATGAACAGTTTGAGGATTTGAGAAGAAATCCACCTTGTTTGTAGACTTCCACATAGTCACTATCAAGGTAATCTTGAGAGAAGAATATATTTCTTTGCATTGGAATTTGTCAGCACCAATTACAACAATTTCAATCTTGCAAGCTACCTGGAAATCTCAATCAAATCTTCAAGAACGATTAGTTTCAAGACAACGTCTCCCCTAATCAATTACAAATCTATCATGATCAGGATCTAAAATTAAACTAGAGGTAGAAGATGCAAGAATTTCATTGCAAGATTTTTTGAACATTAAAAAAGATAGGGTGTTGATTTCACAAAATTACAATGCAAAAACGTTGTAAAGTTGTGTACATATATGTTTGTAAAATGAAGAAAAAAAGATTTTCTATGTGCTTGAGATTAAGCATCACAATGACTGGAAAAAATTTAGTTAAAATTGAATTAAGAACGTTTTATGATTTGAGTTAAATGAGCAAGAAAGTCGAACAAGAAAGCAAAATAATTTTGACCCATTTCTCGTCTGATTCAATCAAGAGCAAAGTCTGATTGGAGTCAGAAAGCCCATGATTCAAATTAAATGTAAACACTTATTCAAATCAATTTAAACAGAGCCACAAGAGAAATGCATAAAAAATTGACTGATTTGAATCAGGTGTAAAGTCTGATTCGAGTCAAATGAAGCAGAGGTGACCCAAATTAGTTTGATTCGAATCAAGTGTAAATTTTGATTCAAATCACAAAGTTGCCTGATTTGAATCAAGTTAAAAGTCTAATTTGAATCAGAGTGGTTGAAAAATTGTAGTTTTCCTCTGTTCAATTTAATTTAAGTTAAGATATGTACATGATTCGTATCATGCACACAAAATCCCAATTTTTTATGATTTTCAAAATGATTTGAGATTTTTCTTTCCACCTAACTTGAACCAATACCTCACATGGTTCTTATTCCACTGACTCAAGCAATTGACTAAAAGTATCATGATCAAACTCAAATATAACCATTGTTTTATGCATGCTAAAAATGAATCAATTCAAACATGATGTGCATTTATGAAGGAGACTTGATAAAAAAAGGTAAATGAAAAAAAAAGTGATAAGACAAGCAATAAAATCATTGTATTGGGGTTCTCCCCCTGAATGTGTTAGGAACATGCAACTTCAGTTCCCCTAGGAATATGCAGCTTCATAAATCGTTACCTAATTCGTTTAAACTTGAATAAGTTGGATTCATCATCTAACCCGCAATTTCATGGTCAAACCGGAACCAAACCCATCCGCTCATTTATGGGTTGGATTGGGTTGGACTGACGGGTTGGGTTTCAAATAAGAATCAATTGATAAATTTTTTTCCAAATATAAAAAAATTATAACAAAATTAAATATTATTACACGCATTTATAACAAACAAATGGGATGAAACACGTCATATAATGTCTAATAAAATTCATCCATATGTCATAACACTTAATAATAGTAGAAAAATCTATAAAAACACATAATTTCTCTAATATATGTAAGTTGAAAATGATACAAAAGAAAATGAGAAATAACACTTTTTTTGGACAAGATGAATGCCTAAGCCCACACAACAACAACAACATTAACCAATCCCCTCAACACCCTGTAGGATAAACCCAAGCAAGAAGGAGGGACATTAGTCATAAATATTGTCAGCAGAATTAGAATATGGGCTAGCATTAGCTAGCTGATATGCACACTTATTAGCTTCACATAGAATAAGTTTAAAAAGATAATTATCCAAATGCTTGAGATCATCCTGAATTTTGCGAACCAAATTGAGACTAGCCTTGCAATTAGCGATATCCTTGACAACTTCACCATTATCAACCTAGAACTCAATTTTGGAAAGATTAAGATTCTTAGCCAATTGAATCCCAATGTGAACTCCCCACATCTCAGTAGAATAACTGTTACATGAGCCTAAAACTTGGAAAAGCCTTCGATTCAGCCACCTGAAGCGTTCCGAGCAATCCCACCACACCGAACTCTACTTTGATTAGAAACATTAACAGCACTAGCACTAAAGGTAACAAACCCATCAACATTTATCGTTGGCAGCTAGCACCCATATAGATAGCTCTTTATTCTGACCTATATGCAACATCGGCTTCTAAAGCAACATAACTCTGGAATACTGGGCTAGCGAAAGCTTTATTACATCAGATAAAGAATCAGGCAACATAAAATCCAAGTTATGATTTTTTTTTATTTCTCCACTGCCAAAGCTTATATCAAGCAATTACCCATAAAGCAGCCCAATCAAGGTTACAATTACCCAAATTCTGAGTAAGATTATAGGCAAACCACTCTTCAAGCTCGATGGAGAAGAAATAAGAATGTTGACTTGTGGAAATCAGATTTAACCAAAGAAGCTTGGAAACCCAGCAATCACAAAACATATGAAGTAAGGACTTAACTATTCCATTACAAGTGCCACAATACGGATCCCGAAGCTTCCGTTGAAAGAGAAAGAGACTGGTTTTCAAACCTTTAACAAGAAGCATCCACGCATGGTATTTGCCTCGCTCAGGGATGACAGGTTTCCAAACCCTGTTCCACTGTCTATCTTGAGCCATATTATTAGAGGGAGAATGTAACTCATAAGAACTAGCTATAGAAAATAAAACATTGGCAGTTGTGCTCCAACCGCAACAATCCTTGTGCCGACTATTCCGATGAGGAGGAACTATATCACTGGTTTGCTGCACAACATTACCAGGAATGTTATCCATGATAATGTTCCAATTCCAATTACTGTAATCATCAGCCAATAATAAGCTTAGTATTCTCTTAACACAGCCCAGGGTTAAGCAGAACATTGCGAAGCCTAACACCACCTTGCTCCCAACAGTCATCCCAAGCATTGGTCGAAGTACCATCACCAATTTTCCATATAATATGCTTATAATTAGTCTCCCATTCTTTAGCCAAGTTCTTCCACAAGCTTAATGAGAAATAACACTTAACCGTAAATTTACCTAAACTCATTAATCTAGTTGTAGTATTGGTGGTGAATAAAAATATTTGGCAAAATTGTGGTTTTTAGTGATATACTAAGTTTATATTTCATTTAAAATAATAAGAAAAAAAAAGTAAATAATTAATGTCACATCAACCGGTTGGGTCAATGGATTGAGAAACTAAAACCCAATACTTGAACTAAAACTATACGAGTTGATACAAATTAGGTTGGATATAGCCGTAACTGAACGGGGTCGGGTAATTTATAGGTTGGTTCACTACTATAAAATAGATATTTCATAACACCATATTACAATGGTTGTTCGGTTAATCGTAGTAATAACTCATTTTTCAGCACTTTTTTTTTGCTATTTACTAAAAGACATTTCACTACGGTCAAAGTTAACAATCGTAGTAAAATGTATCTGGAACGTAAGGGTTTGAGTCCTAACACCAACAATTTTCTATTTTTCGTTATAAAATGAATTTGTCCTTATATATATATATATATATATATATATATATATATATATATATATATATATATATATATATATATATATATATATATATATATATATATATATATATATATATATATATATATATTTATATATATATACGGGTTACGATCAAATGACACTAAGGTGTCAAACTTAGTAACATGACACTTCCGATAACTCTTTAATGTATATTCGTATAACAAAATCCACAGTTGGATTTAAAGATATTATTATATAAATCATCTCTATAAAATTTAACATCAATTGAAAATCATTTGATATGTTAAAGAGAATTATCAAAATTAACGGATTTGTTAAAGTTTTGTAAGCCATTAATTTTTATGCATCTCGTTGATATATCAAATAATTTTTTTTATTAATGTTAAATATAATAGAGATGATCTATATGATAATAAATTTTAATCCAACGATGGATTTTGTTATACGGAAGTGTGGTGAAAAGTTATTAGAGGTGTCATGTTACTAAGTTTGCACTTTGGTGTTATTTGATCGTGAGTATATATATATATATATATATATATATATATATATATATATATATATATATATATATATATATATATATATATATATATATATATATATATATATATATATATATATATATATATATATATATATATATATATATATATATATATATATATATAATATATATATATATATATATATATATATATATATATATATATATATATATATATATATATATATATATATATATATATATATATATATATATATATATATATATATATATATATATATATATATATATTATATATATATATATGTATATATACACAACACCTCCTACAATGTAAGAGAGATTCGCTTTCCCCCATAAAAGAATTTTTTTATCCCCCTCGTAATACCAAGATTCCCTTTATAAGGCCCCCGTTCCCACTATTTCAGTCCAAATTCCCTTATTTTTCCAGCGTGACATTTATTTTAAAGCTAACTAGATCAAATTGGACATCATGGCCATGTGTTGGATTTCACTTCAGCTAGGGGTTTCCAAGCAATCAAAATTTCCATATTTCTTCATCCTCACCATTTGCATATTTTCATTTTTCATTTTTATTCATCCTTTTCCTTTCCTCGTCTTTGACTTTCTTCATTTTGAAAGTAAGTTTCCATTTTGAGTTAACCATCCTTCACGGGTTTGAAAACATGGTTGGAAGCAAAACCCTGTCTTTTGGTAACTCAAGTGGAGCTTCATTGCTGAGATATGGATGTAATGAACCAATGAAGATGTGGGTATCAAACACCAATGAAAACTCTAATAAAAAATTCTGGAAATGTCAAAATTCAGGGGTAAGTTTAGATTCATGTTTCTCTTTGTTTTTTTTCTTCATGTTTCTCTTTGTTTATCCGTTTTTCATGTGGGTAAACAAGTTCCCAGTCTCTTACATTTGTTTTGAACCTAGATGCAGAGTGAGGTAAGTTGTGAATTTTTCATGTGGGACGATGAGGTTGGTCTGGTTAAAAGGACTCAAATGAATCCCATAAAATGTCGTAAATGTGAAATGACAATGGTGTATTTAAGGGAATATCTGAAGGACATTGGCAAGGAAGTTGTGACTGAAATTGGCAAGGAGTTTGATGTAGAATTTAATTCAAATAGACTAGAAAATATGAAAAAAAAAGTTTTTAATGGAGAAGAACAAAAAGTATTGGTTGATGATTGCACTGATTACGTCATGGATGTTCTTCTCAATCTTTATTAACTTAATGTAATCTTGTGTACTAGATGTTGCATCAATTAATGTAATCTTGTTATGTATGAATGTACTCAATATTTATATAATGAAAAAGTTGGTATTGGTTAAAATTGTTGTTTAATGTTGTAGTTTGTTTAAAACTCTGGTTTGATATTGTAGTTTGTTTAAAACTCTGGTTTGATATTATAGTTTGCTAAAGTGAGAAATTATGGATAATCAGTATAAGCATAACATAATGGCACATAATATGCATCAGTACAAGCATAACTTAATGACACATAATGTGCATAAGTACAATTATAACAAAGTACATAAGTCATACAAAAAATGGCATACGAAGTGCATCACTACATAGATAACAAAATGTCATAACCTAAACATAACTTAAACATACTAAGATATTAATTCTTTTTCTTCCAAAACTTAACTGATCTAGTTAACACTGAAGGTGTGAAAAAACGCAAGAAAATGGGGGGGGGGGGGTATTGGGTTTTAAAAACAACTTTTTTTACCAACTTAAAAACTCCACACAATCAAAAGAATAAAGAGAGAAAGACGCGAGGATTTTTATCCTGGTTCTCTTGAAAGCAAAGATATTCCAGTCCATCCGCCAAAGTGATTTTGCCTTATACACGAGTGAATCAGCGCAGAAGCGAAATTCAGAACAAACATTCAAAAACTGATGACGTAGCACGTCAAAAACTCAGAATCATAATTCACTGTTAAAATTACACAATAACAAACCATTAGAGTACCAAAATTATTCTCACACAAATATTGCATTGTTATCTTCAAAACTCAAAGGTATAAATGCAGAACCAAATCTTATTCTAACAATCTCCCCATTTTTATTAGACAAAACCATGTCTTTTGATGAACAGTTTTGTATAGGGTAATCATAGAAAGATACATCATACATAAGCACAAAGATCCCACTGAGATGTACAATCCTAAAAAGTTAAAATCGGAATGAAAGAACATTTTCCTGATTAACCTTTTTTTGCAGAACCAAGATGATCTTCTATCAGAATCTTTGGCTTGTATTTAGAAGTTGCTTGAACTTATCCAGAACACTGGTTTTCAAAGTCAACACTCTGATGAACTTCACTTCAGAAGCTTGGTTGAACTCTTTTTGAAAGAGATTCAGAGACCGGTTCTTTCTGAAAGAGCTTTAAAGCCTAGTTTCAAACCCTTTTTAAAAATCTTCAGAACCTGGTTAAAACCTTAAAACCTGGTTGAATCAATTCTGCTTAACATGGGATTCACAATTCCTCCGAACTTGATGCCTAATTATGTCTGGTTGGAAGTCTTTTTCAAACGGTGAATTTAAAAGTTCAAACTAAGAGAGTAAACCATTTCTGCAGAAATTGGTAACTTAAGTTCTGATATGAAAATCTTAAAGAGCTTATGATGTTCTTGACTTTCCCTGAAAAACAATTAAAAAACTATTATTTAAAGTATTTATTATCAGAAACATTAAAAATGTTTGGGTTCTGATTCACGAACATAGGTATATCAAAATCAATTACGTTTCTCCCCCTTTGTCATTGATCAAAAAGACATAGACAAAATAAAATAAGGAAAGAATAAGATTTTATTGATACCAAAATTCCAAAAGGAACAATACTTTAACTGTTTTCAAAACAGATACAAAAACACTTAGGCAAAATAACACAAAACTGTATAAATTATTTTGAAAACTAAGGGTTAGGGTTCTATGGCGGAGGAGGAGGCGACAATCTGAAGAGAATCATTTTGAACAGAAGATCCTTAATATCCAAGCACTGTCTAACTAGATAACTTTCTTCCTTCATTTTAGTGAGAGTCTTCAGAATCACTTCAGGATTTACCCCAAAAAAGTTCCAACAGCATTTTGATTCTCAGAAACAATAATTTGTTATTATCGCTGACTATCTTGAACTTGTCGTTGATCTTCAGACACGACTTGCTTTTCTTTGTACAATTGAGAAGAAGTATCTTCCATGACAACATTTGGATGTCCATAAGCTTCCTCAATCTCCTTTACTTCTTCCTCAACTTCAGGAGCCGGAAGACATAGTGGAACACATTGTAATTATAAGGCTTTCATTCTAGGTTCAAACCTTGAACATAAATTCCTTTCAGAAACTTTGTATCCAAAGTTCTTCAGCTTAGAAATTTTGGAGTTAACCCATCTTCGATATGCTTCCCAGGCCACGTCATTTTCTGTTGGATTAGTGGATAAAACACTAGTCCACATAGCAGTGTGAAGAAAACTTTTTGAATCTGATTCAAATTTTTTCAGAATATTACCAACATTAGGTTCTTTAGGTTTTGGTTGGCTAGGATATCTGACATAAACATCAGTGATTGTAGGGTGAAAGTCAGGGCCATAGACATTTGGAATAACAAAAGAGGGAATGTCTGAATATTGTTCATCATCAGAATCAGACACAACGTGATCTGGTTCAAAGTTGAACAAGCCTTTGGGAGTGCCCTCAAACTCTTGGTCACCAAAATCTCTCGAAGAAGATTTTTTGGGTGACTCATTTGGATTATTTGGTTAGGGAGAAGAAATACCTAGAGATGATGATGGAATGGGTGAAGATAAAATTGGTGGAAGAGGTGGTATTTATGGTTTCTGTTGTTGTTGTTGAGAAAAAATTATTGTATTTGGAATTGAGAAGGTGTTAAGAGATGTAGGTGGAGATGGTGATGTTAGTAAGACACTTTCAGAAACATTAGTATCAGAAATTAAAAGAGTTCTGGCCGTAGGAGACTTACCATGGATGGGTGCATCAGAGGCCTTCGATGACTGTTGGGCAACACCAAAAGTAATCTTTAGAATCACAACTTTCTAGCGCTCACTGAGAGGCACATCATCTTCATCCAGAAACATTGCCACCTTATTCTTCTTCTACGGTTCAGAAGTTCATTCTATAGTTGTTGATTCTTAACCATTGAAGAAAGTTAAAAGAGATGAACAGTTGCAGAGAGAGTTTGGAGGTTTGAAAGAGAAAAAGTGTGGGAATATTGTGAGCATAGTGTGGAATGTGAGTGAAATGGGTTTATATAAATTTTTTAGTAATGATGAAAACAAGAGATACGTCGTCATAAGGGGAAACATAAATTTTTTAACCCAGTCCCAAGAAGGAGAAACCCAATGTGTCAAGCCATCATCACACATGCTCGGAAAGTGGGACAACTATCACCACTAAGAACCACATGATATCAAATGAAATGACACCCATTAAATGGAATAACTGTTCAGAATCAAGAAGAGAAATTGATAAGATTGCTTCTGATTAGAACCTTCTGATTCATGAAACTTCCTCACTTCATAAAGCTCATGTCTCAGAATCAAACAACACTAAATTCTCAGAACCTAATAAGGAGTTATGGAAGCTTAACATTCTGATAACATCTTTTCATTCTGGACAAGAATCCATATATAAAATTTTCAGAATGAAAACGAATCTATCTTCAATAAGGGGTTTTGTAAAGATATTAGCACATTGATGGTCTGTATCAACAAATTTTAAATTGAAAACACCTTTCTGAACATAGTCACGTAAAAAATGATGCTTAACCTCAACATGTTTAGGTCTAGAATGCAATATAGGATTTTTGGATAAATAAATAGCATAAGTATTATCATAGAGAATAGGAATATTACTCTAAAAAATCTGATAATCTTCCAGCTGACTATTCATCCAGAGTATCTGAGTGTTGTATCCAGAAGCTGGGATATACTTAGCTTCGGCTGTTGAAAGCGCAATTGTTGACTTCCTCTTGCTAAATTATAAGATCAGATTGTCTTTCATAAATTGACAACTTCCAGAGGTAATTTTCCTCTCTATTTTGTCTCCAACATAGTCAGCATTACAATAACCTACTAACTTGTATCACTTGATTTTCTGTAAAACAAACCAAGAGCAGTAGTACCTTTCAAATACCTACAGATTCTCTTAACAGCAGTTAAGTAAGTCTCCTTAGGGTATGATTCGAAGCGAGCACACAAACAAACACTGAATAAAATATCAGGTCTAAAAGCAATTAGATAAAGGACAAAGCCCATCATACCTCTGAATAGCTTTTGATTTACCTTACTACTCACCTCTTCCTTCTTCAGAATGCATGTAGGATGCATTGGAGTTTTTGCTTGCTTGAATTCTGACAAGTTAAACTTCTTCATAAGTTATCTTGTATACTTGCTTTGATGGATGTAAGTTCCTTCTAAATGTTGATTAATCTAAATCCCCAAAAAGAACCTAAGTTCTCCCATCAGACTCATTTCAAATTCAGTCTGCATTAACTTAGCAAACTCTTTGCACAATGAAGCATTAGCATAACTGTAGCACCTCAAATTTGCACCTACCTTGTGTACATACATTTTCATATTAGGTCATTAACATAACATGGTCCACTGCATAACATTGCATTGTCCTTTGCCCAAGTGCAAGTCCTCAGACAAGATTAGGTCAAATTGATCAGGAGAATCAGTCAATCAAGTAAGCAAGTGCATTTCCATGGAGACAAAGCCCTAGGGTTGGTTTATCAAGTTCATATGATTATGTGATCATTGTGAAGTGGTTTGGCCAAAGGTTGGATGCCCAGAAGTCATCAGTCAGGCTGAATTTCAGCTGAAACCCTAGGAAGTCAACTGTGGTCAACTGTGCCTGATTTTATGGATTTAAAGGTGGGAGATGGTTTGAAAGGCTTCATTCATGTCCATACAAGTCTCATTTGACATATCAAAGATCAAGGTTGAAGAAAATAAAGTCAGATCAAAAGTTTCCTAAAATAGCAGGTGACCTGTAATTGGAAACTGCCAAAAATGGAAAGTTCTTCTCCTCAAATTTACATCATCATACAAGCTTCAAATGGAATTTTGTCTAACATGAAAGTTGAAGATCTTGCTCTCACCTTTCCAAAAAGTCCAAGAACACTCATTTCTCATGTGTGGTTGGCAAGTTATGATCAAATCATTTTCAGAAAATGTTGAAATTCAAAGTGCCATAACTTTTGAATGGAAAGGCCAAATTGGGTGATTCTTTTTTTGAGCAAACCACATTTGACATGGACTTTCATGATGCATCATCACATTTCATCAAAAATCATCATAGCAAAAGTCCATTTTTCAAGTGTTCATTTTGCATTTTGGTGTGAAAAATAGTCAATTTGAGAAATACATGTCATTTGCACTTCAAACCATTTCCAACACATTCTAAATGGAAAATGTGACTTGTTTCAGCTGCACTTTTACTGTTCCATTGGCTGCAATTAGAAAAGGGAATTTTGGCCACTTAGCTTAAAATTGCATTTTGCTAATTCACTTCATTTGCTTAATCTTGATTAACAAAGTGATTAGTACATCATATAAGTTCTTAATTGTAACAGAAACAGATAATGAGAATCACTTTTTCAGATCCAAACTCAAAAAATCACCAAATTCTCTCAATTTTCTTCAAAACTTTTTCACACTTTTTCACTATTTCCATTGAAATTCATCATCCATCGTGCTTGTTCTTGTGTGATCCATCATCTGCAGGTACTATAGGAGAACTGTTGAAGCAAACCTTGGAATTTCATTGAAGAAATCGCGACTGTTGCATCCAAGCATTCACATGGCATCTTGATAATTCTTGGAGTTGGAGCTGTGTTGAGCTAAGAGACCTACTCTATTCATCTTCCTAAGCGTCAATCTACATCTGTTTTACACTTTGGGACCTTGAAATCACCAAATCGAGCGACTGCAACTTCAAGAGGTTGGATCTCAAATCTCGTAATTGTTAAAATTGTGATATGGCTTGTGTAGATCTCCTACTGTAGAACATGCTGCAACTTGTAGAATTGAATTTCATTAGGTTTTGAGTGAGAAATCTGAATTTGAATGTTTGATGTTAAATTTTATTTTGATCGATTCGTGCTGGATATTGAGAATTAGGTCAAGGCATGTTGATATTGTTGTTGTGCTTGATTAGACGCTTCCAATGATGTATGATTTGTTAAGTTTCATGAACTTTTGTTCTTGATGATTTCTGGGATGATGAACTGATGAACAATGATGAAGAACACGTCCAGAGTGCCGTTTGATCCATATTGCCTTGCTCTGTTTTCAAATTCATGTTTACCGCGCCAGATAGCCAATTGAGCGCTGCCACCTCACTAAATGAAACGCAACGTTTCATTTAGTGAGCGTCTGAATTACAGAAATGCCATTTTCACCATTTTATTTCATTTTAATTTCAAATGTTTATTTCATTTCAAGATTAAACTTCAAAAAATCATAAGTAATTCATTCTTGATCCAAATTGGTTGGGAATTTTTGCATTCATCTCCATTTTTCATCTAGTTTTTTATAGGCATAATAACACAAGTTGTGCATGTGTGGAAAAAATATTTGGCTAGGGATTGTTTGAACATGTCCTTTTGTACACCATGCTCACTCTTTTGCTCATAAAATGATGATACTTCATTAGAAATTCATGAAATATTTTGTGCTTAAACTAGACTCATTCCTGGTCATTTTGATATATGGTTTGTAATTTTTGAATTCCTGGATTGAGAGTTATGACATGATCTTTGGAGTGTTACATTTTGTGCCATACCATTCCTTGTGCATCTTCTTGATTTTATTTGCCTTGCCATTTGAACTTGAATTGAGCTGGATTTTTGCATGAGAATACTTGTGAATGTTGAGAATACATGTGAATTTTTCTGGAATATATGAAGGCATTTCCTATTTGATTGGGATTTTATTTGCTACTTGACCAATTGTTGACCATTTGTGAGACATGTTTGTATTTGGTTTGTGAAATTCTGGTTATTAATTGGATGGATTTGAAATTTGACATGTATATGGTAGACATCTTGAGGTGCATCTTGGCTTTGGTCCCATTCATTTATCATGATTTGTCTCTGTTTTATGATTGATTGAAGTGAATGCATGTTTTGATGCCTTGTATTGACTTGTTTCAACTTGTCTGAACTTTTTGAATTTCATTGACCTGCTTCCCTTGATCCAAATGAGCTGAAATTTGGTATGATTGACATGTTATGAATTCTGTTTGATCATGAATTTTTTGAGGATTTATTGAAATGTTTTGGTATTGATTTGATTGTGATCATTCTGTTTGGTCCTTTGAGGTTCTAAATTGCATATTTGGTGCTTTTTCTTTCATGAAATGATAATGATGAATGATATGAATGTGAAACCACTTGGGTTGGATTCCTAATTGTTTGACCTTGATTTTGGATAATTTTCACTTGCTGTTTTGGATTTTTGATCTCATTTTGACCCTAGGCTTGTCCTAGTGGTCTTGTTTCTCATGTTTGAGTTTGCTTTTCAGGTTAAGCAGCAAATGCTTTAAGGAGATTGATGCAAGTTGATTAAATTTGGTTGATTGTTATGAACTAACTTGTTTGTTTTGTAGGATGCTTAGCTCACTTGCTTTGGGCTTGTGCTTTGCACATGTGATTGATTGTGTGTCTGTTGATTCTTATTTGTTTGTTTTGACTTTGTGATTGGTATACTGACTGTATTTGATTGATTTCAGGTACATTAGTTGCTAATAGTTCTTTGAGAACTTGCATTGCTTTGCTTGATAGCATTTGCATTGAGGTATAACACCTTCTTCTCCATGTAGTCTGGAAGACCTGGCCTGTTACTTGGCCAGGCACCTGTCTGAAGTCCTTCTTAAGAGGCCATGTTTGTGCTTGTTTATTTTTGTCCCCAAGCAGGAAAAGACCTTTGTTAAGGCAATTGGCAGACACAAGAGGTGTGTAGTCCACCTCCTGCTATTCTGTTGAGTCGTCCCTTGGCTCACATCACATAAGTGTCATAAGTGTAGAAGGGTTCCCACTTTCTGGACCCACACTTCATTGTCTGAAGCTCTCCCTGACCAGGGATAAGAGTTGTGAAGTCTAATCTTCACTCACCTTTCATCTGGCTTCACCTTGACTCTCAATGTCAAGGTTAAGAGCTAACATTACCCTTCCAGTTGGCTTGCTCTTGCAGCCTAACCTTTTGTTTGAGCCCCACTTGGTGTGTATATAGTGTGTGCTATCTGTGATTGTTTGCTTTGCTATTGCCTGTGCTTAGGTTTAGCTTGCTCCCTGTGCAAGTTAGCTA
Source organism: Lathyrus oleraceus (assembly GCF_024323335.1). Taxonomy (NCBI): domain Eukaryota; kingdom Viridiplantae; phylum Streptophyta; class Magnoliopsida; order Fabales; family Fabaceae; genus Lathyrus; species Lathyrus oleraceus. Next base: position 340,561,894 of record NC_066579.1, read on the forward strand.
GAAACCTTGACTTAGGGATGATTTTGCATGATAACATCTAGGCTCGAGTTAGTCTCCCTAGTTGTGTCTCCCTCTGTTATCTGGTTAGGCTAGACCTGTGTCCCTCCGTAGGGGAACTACGTCACCCTGATCCTCATACCAGATGAGGTACGTAGGCAGGAGATGAGCAGATCTCTCCGGGCGCCCTTTTTGTTTTGTCTTTGTGTGTGTCAGGAGATGGATGTAAGCCCAGCGATTGGCATTCTGTATCCTCTTGTTGTGTGCTTGGAGTCCGGTATAAGTCCATCAAGTGGCATCTGGTTTCCAGTGTGGGGGTGTTTGGTTCGGAAGCTGATGTAAGTCCAGTGATTGGCATTCGGGTTCCATGTTTGCCCGTGTTTGTGTGGTTTTGTGTGTGTGTTAGCCGAGCTACGAATGCTCTGATTCTTCTCCGTCCAAGAAGATACGTATGCGTAGGGTGCGACATCCTAGCGAGCATGTGTTTCCCCCAGTCCGAACTACTTTGACTCTGATGTTTATGCTTGATAGACTAAGTAGGCCCAGGATGCGATATCCTGCCGAGTCAGTCTTGTTTGTTTTCTTGTGTCTCTTTCAGCCAGTGTGTGTGTTTGAGCAGTGTTTTAGCAACCATTTTCCTTCCTATTGTGCGTGGATCCCATCGAGTACGACGGATGCGTAGGGGTGCTAATACCTTCCCTTCGCATAACCGACTCCCGATCCCATTCTCTTTGGTCGCGATACCATGCTTTTTCCAGGTTTACTCTGAGCGTTTCCTTTCCCTCTTTTGGGATAAATAACGCATGGTGGCGGCTCTGTTGTTCTTGTTTCCTGCCGGTTTTTCGCGTAATGCGACAGCTGGCGACTCTGCTGGGGATCTTTTTGAAGTTGACCTCTTGCTGGTCCATCTTCCCTAAGCGAGTCTCTCCTAGCGCTCTCTAGGTTAGGGTTTTGGTTGCTTTGTGCTGTTATTTATTGCATTCATTGTTTATTGTTTGCATTTATTGTTTGCATTAATGTTTGCATTCATTCATATTCATCTGCTGGCTGTGCTGTGTTCTCTCTATTTGGGGTGGGAGTTACTCGAGGTAAAAGGCCCAATACCCAGGCTATGAGTGAAATCTAGGAAACCTAGGAATAGAGTGATTCATGGGAAGCGGGTGGTATGCGCCACTTAGCGGAACATTGATATCACGAGCAGTTCAGACCCTGGTGGGATATTATCGTTACATACTTCGGGTGTGTATATGATGATATTCTGCGAAAGGTTATTTATGCTGCATTTCTCTCGACCTTACCCTGGCCTAGATGACACCCGTGAGTGGGGAGGGAATGATCATCTTTACAGGTACTGTAGCTGACTCGTTGGTGACTTGTTGGTGACTCTGGGTACTGATGGTGACTGTGAATTATGGACATTTATTTCTGGGACGCCGGAGTTCTGTCCGTGGTTTATCAGCGGGTTCCGTTTATTTCGGATCCCCGGGTTGAATTTGAGAGTACCTGTTTAGAGGATCTGGCTGTCATCCGTTCATCGGATGTTTCTGTGATGATGATGTAATCTCCAGTTCCGTTTATTTCGGAACTCCCCAAGTCGGATTTATGGTGACTCAGTTGACTGTGACTGGTTCAGAGAATGGGTCTTCAGATGACTAGATGGCACAATAACCGGCATTCATGCATTTGCATCATCTCATTTCGCATTCATCTGCATTCAACCCATATCCATCCGTACTCAGGGTCCATTTTGATTAAGATTCTGGTTAAGAGACATCCAAATGTCAGAATGTTATTAATGAAAAATTATTTGTCTCTGTGATGCTAGAATCAAAGGACAGATATTCCTGGTACGGGTAGACATTGCATGTGTGAGTCATACTAACCCATTTGCTGTTTTGTAGGTGTCAACCGGTGCGCATAGCTCGTTTGCTCAGATATCCTGCTAGGGGCAACAAATCCAAACTGATGGATCCTCCCAACGCCGACATCCTCGAACTGAAAGAGATGGTGAGGGATTTGTTCAGTGTTGTGCAAGGGCTTGCCTTGGGGAAGAAAGCCATGGCTGAGAGATTGGAAAAGATTGAGAAGTGGCTGATAGTGGAGAAAGTTCAGGGGAAGGCTCCGTCCTCCGAAGTGAACAAACCCTCTGGCACTGTAGCCAAGACACTCTCTGACAGTGGTCCGTTCAAGAAGGAGGTTGAGTCAGTTGGTATGCCGGTAAAAAGGGAACGCAGTCAGGATCGTTATCACCCTTATGCTGCCAATGTAACCACTCCTGTTGGTAATCCGCCTGTACCGCAGCAACAACCACCACCTCAACAGAAGGCACCGAGAGCTAAGAGCCAAGTGAAGAAGAAGAAGGAGGATCGTCAGTTTGAGGAACCACCTGTGACTTATACCCTTCTGTTCTAAAGGCTGAGGGATTTGGGGTTAGTCCGGCCAAGGATATTGATTCCCATAGAACGGCAGAAGAGGCCTGCACACTATGATGAGAATGCCAGTTGCGAGTTCCATTCTGAGATGCCCGGACACAGTATTGAGGGCTGTAGAGCTTTTAAGCATGTCGTCCAGGACATGGTGGACTCTAAGACCATCAGCTTGGCACAGATAATGAAGGGGGATATCAACCCCGTACCCAGGAAGGGTCCTGTGAAAGTCAAGATGGTGAAGAAAACCAAGAGAGGGATAGAGGTGACTGAAAAGGGTCAGCTAAAGGTTCCAATGGCTGTGGTCCCAAAACCTCTGGTACAGGATGGAGCTTTCCCTGTTGTTGATAATTGTTGTGCGGCCGTCGCCACCGAGGGGTGTGTACTGATGGGGAATATGACCCAGAAGATGAAGGAAGTAGAAATGGACAGTGAAAAATTTGAAACACCAAGCCAAGCAATTGAAACCGTCAAGGTGGAGAATGCCCTTGCTGCTGAGAAAGAGAAAAGGCTGTCCATTTCTTCTTATAAACAAGCCCTGGAAGTGGTGAAGAACAGAGAGGCCCTGGGATGGGGAAGGATCATTGACATCGTGGTAAAGGCAGACATGTTTGGGGTTGGCTACCAACCAGATCAGAAGTCGTCTAGACCAAACAGAGGATGTCGTCTATCGTACACCTTTGTCAGTGCAAGAATGCTGGATCCTGATCAGGCTTGTTCAGTGAGTGAAGAGATTGACCGCGACCGCGAGCTCGAGGCGTGGATAAAGTCGTGCGTACCAGGCAATTGGAAGGCCTCCAAAATCACCACTGTCACTCATCCAGAAGAATAGTATTTCTGTGTTTCCATTTTGTTTGCATGAAAGCCATACGTTTTGCCCGAAACGTAATGGTCCATTGTAAGGGCCATCTCATGTGTTTCATTGTGCAACATTTTGCATCAGTAATAAATGGATGTTTTTGTGATTAAAAGCGGTGTTCCCTGTTTTTCACTTTTTGCAGTTTTAAAAAATAAAAATAAAAATGGCAATGTTTTTATTCTCTTTCCTTTTGATTCATTTGGTTCCGACCTCAAAAGTGATTACCATCCTGATCTCATCGATAACAATTTGGTTACACCTCTGTATGACTTCGACAATCTGATCTATCATGCCGAAGAATAAGGCGAGGAAGATTGTGATCTGCTGGAATTAGCCAGGTTGTTAAGACAAGAGGAGAAGGTGATTCAACCGCACAAGGAGCGCTTCAAGATTGATAATCCAGGCACCGCCGAGGTCAGAAAGGAAGTGAAAGTTGGTTCCGCCTGGAGGCGAGTGTCAAGAGTGAAGCAGAACGCCGGTGCCACGTATCAGAGATCAAGGGTGACTTTGTTTCATGATATGACTCATCGTGAAAGCGAATGCCATGTTGATGACATGATGGCAAAGTCCCAAGCATAAGAGGGGCATCCGGTGGATCAAGTTGTTTGACAGGTAGAGATAACTCATACTGTTGAGTTCGAAGTCGCGCACTTATGGAGTGTTGTCCGGTAAGTTGCCGAGGCTTATTGTGAACGAAAGAGGAGTCGAGGTCGATCCTGCAAAAAAAAAAAGAGAAAAAAAAAAAGAAAAAAAAAGAAAAGAAAAGAAAAAAAAAGAAAAAAAAAGAAAAGAAAAGAAAAAGAAAAATAATGCAAGGAATGCCTGAACCGAAAACAAAAGAGATCAAACAGTCAGGTAGAATAATGATTGCCAAGGGGCATGGAAAGATAAAAGAATGAGTAGCAGGAACCTCTGATTCCGATATCTTCCATGGAAGAAACAACTGTTAATCTGGTACTTGACAGCCCTCGAGGGGTCTATGAGGTGTGTACTGGGGCAGCATGACGAGTCTGGTTGAAAAGAGCATGCAATTTACCTAAGCAAAAAGTTTATCGACTGTGAAACAATACACTCACTGCTCGAGAAAACTTGATGTACTTTGGCATAGGCTGCTCGCCGACTGAGACAGTATGCTGATTCATACCACTTTATGGATGTCCGAAATGGATCTGATCGAGTATGTGCTTGAGGAGATAACATTGAACGGACGGGTTGCGAGAGGGCAAATGGTGTCGACTGAATACGATATTCAGTATACCTCCCAGAAAGCAATCAAGAGGAGGGTATTGTATGGTTATCTCGTCCAACAACCCATTGATGATTCTCAACCCAGGAAGTCTGAAGTCCCTAATGAGGACATCTCGAGGTGCTCAAATCGAAAGATTGAGAGTGACCGATCCCGGAGGAGGGGCCTGACCCTGAATCCGAACGGATTCTGATGTCTGATGGGGAGAGTTTAAAGTGAATGAGCTAGTGCTTCCCCGATAACATTTGAGTGCACCAACGATGGTGGCTGAGTACGAAGTTGGTATCCTGAGTGTCGTACTTCGGTACGTGCCTCTACTGGGGCAGCGCCTTTCTCACTCCGGTATGGGATGAAGGTTGTACTACCATTTGAGATTCAGGTTTCGTCATGGGGTCCCGTTGGACGTAAACTTGAAAAAGGATGAGTGGATAAGGACTCGGTATAACGCGTTGAGCCTGGCCGAGGAAGGGGGCTGACAGTTACTTGTCATGGGGCAGTTGTACCTAGTGAATGAAGCGTGTTGGTAACCGAGACGTGTGACCTCGTGGGTAGCATGGAAGAGATGGGGTGTTGAAAAGGATCCTTCCTCCTCAAGACGATCGTGGGGCAAATGGATAAGCAGTTATGAATGTTCGTTTGTGGTCAAGAAGGTTTTCTCTGACAGAGCCTTGTTGCTGACGACCACGAATGATGAGGATTTCCCATCCCCTGTGAATGCGGACGCAGTTAAAAGATACTTCGTAAAAATAGACCCGCTGGACAAAAAGAATAAAAGAGTCCAGGCAAAAAAGGGCATCCCGGCGAACCAAGAAAAAGAGAAAAGGTTCGGGCAAAAGTTAGGGATAATAAAAAAGAAAAACTATACACCCGACAAGTCGAAAACCCCACAAGGGCGGCTTGGGCAAAAAAGGGTATCCCGGTGGACTGAAACCCGAAAGGGCGGTCCAGGCAAAAGAGGGATTGAAACGAACAACTGCATCTAGCATGATCGTTTGAGCTTTAGATGACTCGGCTAATCTCCGACAGAGATCGATCGGAAGCGTCTTGTTCAGAAGGCCGAAAGTGCGGAAAGTCTTGAGGACATATGGGGTGTAACCGAGTTGGAACCCGATGAGATCACGGTTTCACATTGCCATTAGGATAGATTTTTCCTTTTGTGCGCAATCACCTCTTTCCAGGGTTTGCTTCCTGTGTGTTGCTCGATTCTGAGCTACCCTTTTTCAGTCAATAAATGCGTGTTCAGTCAAATAGTTTTGTTTTTGTTTTCATTACCGCTTTGATTACGAAAACATCCATTCGTTTTGATAAGAATGTTTGCATTTTGAAACATAGAGGTCCCTTCCGATGCGTGCTTATAAGATTGAAATCTGGAAATCTTATTCGGAGGTTTGAGTGACCCAGATGTTGAAGTGTTGGCACGCCTGGGGCACGCTTTTATCTAACAATCTCTTGTGCAGGTACTGTTAGATATCTTCATTCGCTGGCAGGTAGTGGTATGAAACCTTTTGACAAAAGATCCCCACAGAGCCCGACCAGGGGCAAAGGTTTAGACGAACAGTGAAAGGACAGTGAAGGAGTACGACGACGATCCTGGAAAGTTAATCAATAAGACTCTTCAAAGTCTGAGGACTGGGAAGTTTATATAATCCCAGGAGTTCGATCCCCGTGGAGTACGGAGGAGCCGGGAATACAAGGTGATGAATCAGAAGAGTTCAGATGAGTCTGGGAGTTTTCAAAAGTGGAAAGTCAACACTGTGGTAGGATGGTGAACACCAGTGTTCGACGAATCGAGGGGCGGCCCGTGTCCGATAGGCCGTATTTCCCCAACGGGTTTGAGAGTGTCATCTCCCTAGCAGATTCGAGATCGGTGCCTCCTCAGCAAGCCTGAAGGTTACCATATCCCCAGCGGAGTTGTGATTGTTTTCCAAGTCTGAAGCTGTCTTCCCAGCAGAGGTTGTGTTGATGGTTTTCCCTCAGCAAGGTCCACAAGCGGATCGGGTTCGGCGAAGATCATCCCCAGTAGAGATAAGCATGGGCTGCCTCCTCTAGCAGAGTAATCCCATGCAGTTCGGGTTCGATGGAGGTCATCCCCAGCAAAGGTTGTCTTTCCCCAGCAGGGTGGAAATGGACGTGATAATGAAATCTTCAGCAGAGTTCCTGGAGCTCTCCAGTGTTGTCTCTGAAGGAGACGTGTTTTTATGCATTCATCATTTAGATAAGCATAGCATATTGCATCATTAGTGCGTAGCATTTCCATGATCATGGGGCATTGCGCTAAAAAAAAAACTCATGCATCAGCATTGCAAACACATCCATTAGCCCGAGGCCGTGGTGATCATCCGAGAATGGGGCGTTGGAAAGAGTTTAGCATCGCTTGGATCGATTTCAGAATTGGGTTCCCCAGCAGGGTTGAGAGAATTGTTTCCCCAACAAGTGACTCTTTAGTCGAGTGGGTATCCCCAGCATTGTTACTCCCCGATTGGTAGCGTCTTGCCAGCTTGGATCTTTTCCCCTAGCAGATGTGGGTGTGTCTGATCTCTCCATGTAGAGTTGACCCCTTAAGCAGAAAGTGTATGTCATTTTCTTCTGCACTTCCCCACTGAGTTATATCCTCGTGGATGACGGTTGTTTCCGTTCCCTCCCCTTGGGATGGGTTTTCCCTATTGAGTTCTTTCCTCATTAGGATGTCTTGATTCAGTTTGCCTTGTCGGATCGATCCTAGACTGGCTTCCTTGTGGCTGTCTCTTGTGCTTCCCTGTAGTATAAATGAATAGTTGCTCACTAACCGGCACTCATTCATCTTATCCTCAGCGGAATTCGGTGGCCTCTACCTACAAACCGGTAGTTGTAAGTCCTATCTTTGTGGTTTTCTACCTACTAACTGGTAGTTGTAAAATCCCACTTTCATCCCCTAGCAGAGGTAACCTTTGTGGTTCATTCTGATTGTTGGCGGATTTTGCGGTCTTCTACCCACTACCCGGTAGTTGTAAATCCTTTTTTCTCACTCTGTCTCTCAACAGACTGTATGTTGGCTTCTACCTACAAACCGGTAGTTATAAGTCCTATCTTTGTGATCTTCTACTCGTCAACCGGTAGATGTGAATCCTCTGTTCTCCCCTTAGTGGAGTCAACCCTTTGTGCTCATCCTAGTGGATGACGGTTACTTTTCCGTGGTTTTCTGCCTACTAACCGGTAGATGTAATCCCCTCTTTGTGGTTATCTTTACCCAGTCTCAGTATTGATATTCCTTTCACCTCTCGGATATTTGCTGAGAGTAAGCAACTTTATCCCCTTTTGATTGGTTATCTTTGCATACCTAGTCTTGGTACCCTGAGGCCTTTCTTGTCGGTCGATTTATCCATTTAACAACCTACAACCCGGTTATGGATAATCTTCCATGCGAGTGTGTTATCTACGTTTTGACGGCTATAGATAATATGTCTCATGCGCTCTTGGGTCGAAGTTTTGTCCTCCCCAGCTGAGTAAGATTCGTATTCCTTGTGGAATCGGATGTCCATCCTCTAACAAGACTGCTTTTCTAGCCCTCTTCAGGATGTTGAGTGTTTTGGAACACAAACCAATTCACGTTTTGGTCGGTCACCCGTTTCATACCTACAACCTGGTATCCTTGGTGTTCCTTCCTGTTTGCTCGCTGTCGTGACCTTGATCCCCAGTGAGATCCCCTGCAAGTGTGTAGCTTTGTCCAGACATGTAGATGTCAATATCCTGTCAGCGCCCGCGTGTGTTATTTCTTTGGTGTCGGTAAACACCATCTTTCGGTGATTTCCCAGTCATGCGTAAGTGTTTGGTCTTCTTTGGTGTCGGTAAACACCATCTTTCGGTGCTTTCCCAGTCATTCATTAATGTCTGGTCTTCTTTGGTGTCGGTAAACATCATCTTTCGATGTTCGTAACATCGTTCTCCTTCCCTAGTGAAGCCTTCCTCCTCTCCGTTGGTGTCGATAAACGTCGAGTTTTTCCCGGTCGTCCGTTGATGATTTGGTTGTGTTCATTCTCCCTAGTGAAGAATCCTCCTCTCCGTTGGTGTCGATAAACGTCGAGTTTTTCCTATGCGTCCGTTGACGTATAGTTGCTTATTCCCCACAGATCATTTGGTAATACCAGATGCTTTCCCTCAGAGTCTCCTCCTCTCCGTTGGTGTCGATAAACGTCGAGTTTTTCCTAGTCGTCCTATGGCGTCTAGTTGTACCCTTCCCCATGCGGATTTACCTCTCCGTTGGTTTCGATAAACGTTGAGTTTTTCTCATTCGTCCGTTGACGTCTGATTGTATACCCTATTCCCCAGTCATTCATTAATGTCTGGTTGATTCCCAACCCAGAATCCCCAGTAGAGTCGTCGGTGACGTCCTATTTGGTTTCAGGTTGTTGTATCCCTTCCTTGGTGAAGTGGGTTCTCCTTCTCCGTTGGTGTCGATAAACGTCGAGCTTCTCCCGTTCGTCCGTTGACGTCTGGTCGAGTTTTCCTGGTCGTCCCCAGTAGAGTTACCTCTCCGTTGGTTTTGGTAAACGATGAGTTTTTCCCACTACGTCCGCTGACATGTGGTTGTATCTCTTCCAATCATTCATTAATGTCTGGTCACCTCTCCGTTGGTTTTGGTAAACGTCGAGTTTTTCCTGGTCGTCCCCAGTAGAGTTACCTCTCCGTTGGTCTTGGTAAACGTCGAGTTTTTCCTAGTTGTCCGTTGGCATCTGGTTGTGATTTCTGTTCCCATTCATCGTCGTTGTGATGTCTGGAGGTGACTGTATCCTTGAAAAGAAGAAAGAAAACAAAAATTCCCTGTATTGTGCAAATTCTACGGTTCTTGGTATTCAATCCCTGTTTACCCTGAAAGTCTGACAGCCGTTACTCTCATCCGTTCGGGTTCCCAGTTGATTGAATAGGGGCAGCTGTAGCACCTCAAATTTGCACCTACCTTGTGTACATACATTTTCATATTAGGTCATTAACATAACATGGTCCACTGCATAACATTGCATTGTCCTTTGCCCAAGTGCAAGTCCTCAGACAAGATTAGGTCAAATTGATCAGGAGAATCAGTCAATCAAGTAAGCAAGTGCATTTCCATGGAGACAAAGCCCTAGGGTTGGTTTATCAAGTTAATATGATTATGTGATCATTGTGAAGTGGTTTGGCCAAAGGTTGGATGCCCAGAAGTCATCAGTCAGGCTGAATTTCAGCTGAAATCCTAGGAAGTCAACTGTGGTCAACTGTGCCTGATTTTATGGATTTAAAGGTGGGAGATGGTTTGAAAGGCTTCATTCATGTCCATACAAGTCTCATTTGACATATCAAAGATCAAGGTTGAAGAAAATAAAGTCAGATCAAAAGTTTCCTAAAATAGCAGGTGACTTGTAATTGGAAACTGCCAAAAATGGGAAGTTCTTCTCCTCAAATTTACATCATCATACAAGCTTCAAATGGAATTTTGTCCAACATGAAAGTTGAAGATCTTACTCTCACCTTTCCAAAAAGTCCAAGAACACTCATTTCATATGTGTGGTTGGCAAGTTATGATCAAATCATTTTCAGAAAATGTTGAAATTCAAAGTGCCATAACTTTTGAATGGAAAGGCCAAATTGGGTGATTCTTTTTTTGAGCAAACCACATTTGACATGGACTTTCATGATGCATCATCACATTTCATCAAAAATCATCATAGCAAAAGTCCATTTTTCAAGTGTTCATTTTGCATTTTGGTGTGAAAAATAGTCAATTTGAGAAATACATGTCATTTGCACTTCAAACCATTTCCAACACATTCTAAATGGAAAATGTGACTTGTTTCAGCTGCACTTTTACTGTTCCATTGGCTGCAATTAGAAAAGGGAATTTTGGCCACTTAGCTTAAAATTGCATTTTGCTAATTCACTTCATTTGCTTAATCTTGATTAACAAAGTGATTAGTACATCATATAAGTTCTTAATTGTAACAGAAACAGATAATGAGAATCACTTTTTCAGATCCAAACTCAAAAAATCACCAAATTCTCTCAATTTTCTTCAAAACTTTTTCACACTTTTTCACCATTTCCATTGAAATTCATCATCCATCGTGCTTGTTCTTGTGTGATCCATCATCTGCAGGTACTATAGGAGAACTGTTGAAGCAAACCTTGGAATTTCATTGAAGAAATCGCGACTGTTGCATCCAAGCATTCACATGGCATCTTGATAATTCTTGGAGTTGGAGCTGTGTTGAGCTAAGAGACCTACTCTATTCATCTTCCTAAGCGTCAATCTACATCTGTTTTACACTTTGGGACCTTGAAATCACCAAATCGAGCGACTGCAACTTCAAGTGGTTGGATCTCAAATCTCGTAATTGTTAAAATTGTGATATGGCTTGTGTAGATCTCCTACTGTAGAACATGCTGCAACTTGTAGAATTGAATTTCATTAGGTTTTGAGTGAGAAATCTGAATTTGAATGTTTGATGTTAAATTTTCTTTTGATCGATTCGTGTTGGATATTGAGAATTAGGTCAAGGCATGTTGATATTGTTGTTGTGCTTGATTAGACGCTTCCAATGATGTATGATTTGTTAAGTTTCATGAACTTTTGTTCTTGATGATTTCTGGGATGATGAATTGATGAACAATGATGAAGAACACGTCCAGAGTGCCGTTTGATCCATATTGCCTTGCTCTGTTTTCAAATTCATGTTTACCGCGCCAGATAGCCAATTGAGCGCTGCCACCTCACTAAATGAAACGCAGCGTTTCATTTAGTGAGCGTCTGAATTACAGAAATGCCATTTTCACCATTTTATTTCATTTTAATTTCAAATGTTTATTTCATTTCAAGGTTAAACTTCAAAAAATCATAAGTAATTCATTCTTGATCCAAATTGGTTGGGAATTTTTGCATTCATCTCCATTTTTCATCTAGTTTTTTATAGGCATAATAACACAAGTTGTGCACGTGTGGAAAAAATATTTGGCTAGGGATTGTTTGAACATGTCCTTTTGTACACCATGCTCACTCTTTTGCTCATAAAATGATGATACTTCATTAGAAATTCATGAATTTTTTTTTGCTTAAACTAGACTCATTCCTGGTCATTTTGATATGTGGTTTGTAATTTTTGAATTCCTGGATTGAGAGTTATGACATGATCTTTGGAGTGTTACATTTTGTGCCATGCCATTCCTTGTGCATCTTCTTGATTTTATTTGCCTTGCCATTTGAACTTGAATTGAGCTGGATTTTTGCATGAGAATACTTGTGAATGTTGAGAATACATGTGAATTTTTCTGGAATATTTGAAGGCATTTCCTATTTGATTGGGATTTTATTTGCTACTTGACCAATTGTTGACCATTTGTGAGACATGTTTGTATTTGGTTTGTGAAATTCTGGTTATTAATTGGATGGATTTGAAATTTGACATGTATATGGTAGACATCTTGAAGTGCATCTTGGCTTTGGTCCCATTCATTTATCATGATTTGTCTCTGTTTTATGATTGATTGAAGTGAATGCATGTTTTGATGCCTTGTATTGACTTGTTTCAACTTGTCTGAACTTTTTGAATTTCATTGACCTGCTTCCCTTGATCCAAATGAGCTGAAATTTGGTATGATTGACATGTTATGAATTCTGTTTGATCATGAATTTTTTGAGGATTTATTGAAATGTTTTGGTATTGATTTGATTGTGATCATTCTGTTTGGTCCTTTGAGGTTCTAAATTGCATATTTGGTGCTTTTTCTTTCATGAAATGATAATGATGAATGATATGAATGTGAAACCACTTGGGTTGGATTCCTAATTGTTTGACCTTGATTTTGGATAATTTTCACTTGCTGTTTTGGATTTTTGATCTCATTTTGACCCTAGGCTTGTCCTAGTGGTCTTGTTTCTCATGTTTGAGTTTGCTTTTCAGGTTAAGCAGCAAATGCTTTAAGGAGATTGATGCAAGTTGATTAAATTTGGTTGATTGTTATGAACTAACTTGTTTGTTTTGTAGGATGCTTAGCTCACTTGCTTTGGGCTTGTGCTTTGCACATGTGATTGATTGTGTGTCTGTTGATTCTTATTTGTTTGTTTTGACTTTGTGATTGGTATACTGACTGTATTTGATTGATTTCAGGTACATTAGTTGCTAATAGTTCTTTGAGAACTTGCATTGCTTTGCTTGATAGCATTTGCATTGAGGTATAACACCTTCTTCTCCATGTAGTCTGGAAGACCTGGCCTGTTACTTGGCCAGGCACCTGTCTGAAGTCCTCCTTAAGAGGCCATGTTTGTGCTTGTTTATTTTTGTCCCCAAGCAGGAAAAGACCTTTGTTAAGGCAATTGGCAGACACAAGAGGTGTGTAGTCCACCTCCTGCTATTCTGTTGAGTCGTCCCTTGGCTCACATCACATGTTGATGCCTTGCGGACATTAACCCAAGATCAGTTGAGTCAGTGTCATAAGTGTAGAAGGGTTCCCACTTTCTGGACCCACACTTCATTGTCTGAAGCTCTCCCTGACCAGGGATAAGAGCTGTGAAGTCTAATCTTCACTCACCTTTCATCTGGCTTCACCTTGACTCTCAATGTCAAGGTTAAGAGCTAACATTACCCTTCCAGTTGGCTTGCTCTTGCAGCCTAACCTTTTGTTTGAGCCCCACTTGGTGTGTATATAGTGTGTGCTATCTGTGATTGTTTGCTTTGCTATTGCCTATGCTTAGGTTTAGCTTGCTCCATGTGCAAGTTAGCTAGAAACCTTGACTTAGGGATGATTTTGCATGATAACATCTAGGCTCGAGTTAGTCTCCCTAGTTGTGTCTCCCTCTGTTATCTGGTTAGGCTAGACCTGTGTCCCTCCGTAGGGGAACTACGTCACCCTGATCCTCATACCAGATGAGGTACGTAGGCAGGAGATGAGCAGATCTCTCCGGGCGCCCTTTTTGTTTTGTCTTTGTGTGTGTCAGGAGATGGATGTAAGCCCAGCGATTGGCATTCTGTATCCTCTTGTTGTGTGCTTGGAGTCCGGTATAAGTCCATCAAGTGGCATCTGGTTTCCAGTGTGGGGGTGTTTGGTTCGGAAGCTGATGTAAGTCCAGTGATTGGCATTCGGGTTCCATGTTTGCCCGTGTTTGTGTGGTTTTGTGTGTGTGTTAGCCGAGCTACGAATGCTCTGATTCTTCTCCGTCCAAGAAGATACGTATGCATAGGGTGCGACATCCTAGCGAGCATGTGTTTCCCCCAGTCCGAACTACTTTGACTCTGATGTCTATGCTTGATAGACTAAGTAGGCCCAGGATGCGATATCCTGCCGAGTCAGTCTTGTTTGTTTTCTTGTGTCTCTTTCAGCCAGTGTGTGTGTTTGAGCAGTGTTTTAGCAACCATTTTCCTTCCTATTGTGCGTGGATCCCATCGAGTACGACGGATGCGTAGGGGTGCTAATACCTTCCCTTCGCATAACCGACTCCCGATCCCATTCTCTTTGGTCGCGATACCATGCTTTTTCCAGGTTTACTCTGAGCGTTTCCTTTCCCTCTTTTGGGATAAATAACGCATGGTGGCGGCTCTGTTGTTCTTGTTTCCCGCCGGTTTTTCGTGTAATGCGACAATAACCAATTATAATATCATCAACATAAATTTGCACCACCAGAATATCATTCTTAAAGATTTTGCAAAAGAGCGTTGTGTCCATTTTCCCTCTGGTAAAATCATTTTCCAAAAGGAAGTTGCTTACTCTTTCATACCAAGCTCTGGGAGCTTGTTTCAGACCATATAACAATTTTTTAAGTTTGAAAACAAAATTTGGGTTTTGAGAACTTTCAAAACCAAGGGGGTTGGTGCACATACACTTCTTCAAAAATGTATTCGTTCAAGAATACACTCTTAACACCCATCTGATACATAATGATGTTATGATTTACTCCAAACGAAACTAAAAGACGAATAGATTCTAACCTGACAATTAGTGTAAAGGTTTTTGTATAGTTTATACCTTCTTGCTGACTATAACCTTGTACTACCAATCGATCCTTGTTTCTGACGACTTCACCTTTCTCATTGAACTTGTTTTTTAACACCCATATGGTTCCAATGACATGGACACCCTTTGGTTTCTGAACAAGATCCCAAACGTCGTTTCTGGTGAATTGATTAAGTTCCTCTTGCATAACCAGAATCCATTCATTATCCAGAAGAGCTTCATCAATAGATGTGTGATCTATCAAAGATACCAAACCCAAAAGAGTTTCTTCAAAAGGTTTGGATGAGGATCGAGTTCTAACTGGTGCGTCCTTATCTCCGAGAATCAATTCTTCAAAATGAGAAGCTCTTGGTATACCCTTTTTCTGATGAGTTGGACCAACGATAGTTTCTGGTTGATCGTTTCTGACTCTTTTGCTTCAGCGTCCTTAGCTTTGCCTTCTGAGTCTTTGTCTCCAGAATCTTTATTCGTGGATTCTAAAAAACTGATCTTCATATCTGCAAATTTCTCAACTAGCTTTGACTTTTAAGGGTCAAGCTTATCATTGAATCTAATATGAATTAATTCCTTGACAATTCATGTCTCAGTGTTAAAGATTATGTAGCCTTTTGAGCATTAAGAATATCCTAACAATAAGCACTTATGTGCCTTAGATTCAAACTTTCCATGATTCTCTTTAGTGTTCAACATAAAGCAATCACAACCAAAAGGATGGAAATAAAAAATGTTGGGCTTTCTATTCTCCCACAATTCATAAGGAGTCTTACCCATAATAGGTCTAATAAAAATATTATTCTGAATATAACATGTTATGTTAACTGCCTTTGCCCAAAAATGCTTAGCCATATTAGTTTCTTGGCTCATGGTGTGAGCCATTTCTTGCAAAGTCATATTCTTCCTTTCTACAACCCCATTTTTCTATGGAGTTCTAGGATAGGAGAAATATGGGAAATGCTATTTTCATCAAAAAGATTTTCAAAGTTCTTATTTTCAAATTCGCCACCATGATCACTTCTGACTTTGACTATTTTGCAATCCATCTCTATTTGCACTTGTGAGCAGAAGGTAGAGAACATAGAATGTGATTCATCCTTGTGTTTCAAGAACTTTACCCATGTCCAACGACTGTAGTCATCAACTATGACCAATCCATACTTTTTACCACCGATAAAGACGATTTTCACTGGCCCAAACAAATTAATGTGCATAAGCTCTAACGGTCTAGAGCTAGAAACAATATTTTTTACTTTGAAAGAAGTTTTAGAAAACTTGCCTTTCTGACATGCTTCACAAAGAGAATCTAAGCGAACTTCAGGTTGGTTAAGCCTCTGACTAATCCAAGCTTATTTAGTTGAGATATCTTTCTCATGCTAACATGGCCCAAACGCCTATGCCATGCCCATTGCTCCTCATTAACAGACATTAAGCATTTTACATTTTGATCCTCAAGATTAGAAAGTATGATTATATAAATGTTGTTCTTCCTCTTTCTGTTAAAAAACATTGTGCCATCTTTCTGACTGACAACCTTACATGAATTTTGATGAAAAATGATATCATAACCATTGTCACTAAGCTTCCTGATAGATAATAAGTATATACATTAAACCATTGACCAAGAGGACATTAGTAATAGAAGGGAGTTTACCATTACCTATAGTTCCAGATCCAATGATCTTCCCTTTCTGGTTTCCTCCGAAACCAACGAAGCCTCCAGACTTAAGTTCCAAATCTTGGAACATATACCTTATGCTTGTCATGTGTCACGAGCAACCATTGTCAAGATACCATGATTGATGTCTCAACTAAGCTTGTAAGGATGTCTACAACATAAATGATCTTATCCTTAGGTACCAATTTTATGGGTTCTCTTTTGTCAGTTCTCTTAGAGTTTTTTATAACCTTGGGTTTTTGTGCAGCAGGATAATCAAAGGGAATTTGTGCATTATACTTGGGTTTCAGAATTGAGTTCTTCTTCCGTGTCTTCGCAGGTTTCTGTGCCTATGCATAATAGTTAAGCTCAATGCCAGCAAGCATGAAATGCTCATAGAGAGGTTTCAGTTTTACCTTCTGACTTTCGTTAGGTTTTCCAGTTTATGCACAACCTAGACCTTTCTTACCATTTCTACTAACTTCATAGATCATGGAAACCATTTTGATTCTATCTATGCTTTTAGCCTAAAAGTACTGGAATGATTTGTCATATCTGATGACACAATCAGTACCAAAAGCTTCTAAGATTATTTCTTCCTCTAGTTTTGAAATTTTTCTTTTCAAAGCAGAGTTATTACTTTCTAAAATTTTTTTTCGTTTAGGGAAGAAATATCATTCTCAAGCTCACTACGGGTTTCAGAAGCAACTACTTGGACTTATTTAAGGTCCTTGTACCTACTCTGAAGACTTAGGTACTTTTCCAACATTTCAGAGAGGCATGACTCTAAATTAGAACAAGATAGTTTAGAAAATACCACTTGAGAATCAGAGTCTGATTATGATTCTGACAACATCTTGTCTTCTGGTTCTTCAGAACTTTCAAGATCAGTTGTAGTTGTCATCAATGCAACGTTGGCCTATTCCTTGTCAAAATCTTCTTCTTCTTCTTCTGATTCGTCCCATGTAGCCATTAGCCCCTTCTTGACTTTAGAAAACTTTTTCTTAGGCCTTTTGTCCTTCTTTAGCTTAGGACACCCATTCTTATAGTGTCGTGGCTCCTTGCACTCATAGTAGATAACCTTTTTACCAGAACCTTGCTTCTTTGATCCAGAAGAAGAATCAGAACAACAAACAATCCTTCTAGCTCCTCTGAACTTTTCTTGTCCATTCTGCCTGTGCCTTTAGAGTCTGTTGACCCTCTTGGAAATCAAAGACAACTCATCATCATCTTCCGAGTCTTCATCAGAATCTTCTTATTCTTCCTCAACTTGATAAACCCTTGTCTTCTCAGGCTTGGACTTTAAAGAAACAGATTTACCTCACTTCTAAGGTCATCTTCCTCAAGTTCTATCTCATGGCTTCCCAAAGAACTAACAAGTTTTTCAAGACTAATATTGTTCAAGTCTTTTTCCAACTTTAAGGCAGTTGCCATAGGTCTCCATTTTTTGGGGAGACTTTTGATGATTTTCTTGACATGGTCAGTTGTAGAATACCCTTTGTCCAGGACCTTTATTCCTGCGACAAGCATCTAAAATCTTGAGAACATAGTCTCAATGGTTTCATCGTCTTCCATTTTGAATGCCTCATATTTCTGATTTAAGGTCAAAGCCTTTGTCTCCTTAACTTGGGAATTCCTTTCATGAGCTACTCTCAAAGAATCAGAGATAGACTTAGCAAAATTTATGTTTGTTATCTTCTCATACTCAGTATAATAGATAACATTAAACAATATCATTCTAGACTTATGATGATTCTTGAAATCCTTCTTTTGTTGATCTGTCATAACACTTCTTGCTATATTATTTCCTTCAGCATTTATTGGGTGAACGTAGCCATCGACTACAAGACCCCAGAGATCAATATCATATCCCATAAAGAAACTTTCAATTTTGTCTTTCTAGTAATCAAACTTTTCACCATCAAAGATTGGTGGTTTATCGTTGTAGTGATCTTTCTTGATGTTGTTAGCAACGTTAGGAGAGTCCACAAACTGGATCGATACTGAACACAGTGAAGTGTTGATAAAACTTTATCAAAATTAGAATAGGAGCTCTGATGCAAATTGAAGGTGTGAAAACGCAAGAAAGGGGGGGGGGAGGGTGAATTGGGTTTTAAAAACAAAAGTTTTTTACCAACTCAAAAACTCCACATAATCAAAAGAACAAAGAGATAAAGACACAAGGATTTTTATCCTAGTTCGCTTGAAATCAAAGCTACTCCAGTCCACCCGCCAAGGTGATTTCGCCTTATACACAAGGACTTAATCCATTATAACTAAACAGATTACAAGGAATCACAAAGAACAACTTCCTTTGTCTTCTTAAGGATCTGACTACAACTTAGTCTCCTTAAGAAAATCACAAAGAACAACTTTCTTTGTCTTCTCAAGGATCCGATTATAATCTAGTCTCCTTAAGGAAATCAAACAAACAAGTTTGAATACAACTTTTTATGTTACAAGTTGCTTCTACCCAAACATATTTTGCACAAATGAAATACAAACACTTAAAGAAAAGTAAGCACAACTTTAAGAGCTTTTCACATCGAAATAGTCTAGTAAATGTTGTAGCAGTTTTCTTCAAGTCTCCAAGTCCTACTTATATAGCATAAGAAAGAGACCATTGGAGGGCAAATCTGGGATACCAAAAAGTAGCTATCCACTAATAAATTAGTGATATGTGTGATGAATAGTATTGTTCTTCGCCCATGTTTTCAGGTAGTGGAAGGAATATTTATAATTTGTATTGTGTATTATTTGATCATGTATCCACTTGATCTTATCTTCAAATTCACTAGATTTTGATGAAAATTTGATGAAACATGAAAAGAAGAAACACAAAGCTGAAATCAGAATCTTCAGCCAAAACCTTGACCACATCAGCATCTGGCTTGAGATCTTCAAAGGCTTCAACTAAGTAACAAAACTTCAAAATCTTCAGTCAGAATCTTGACGGTGTCAGCGTCTGGCTTGAGATATTCAGAATCTTCACCTAAGGAACAAAGCTTTAGATGCTTTCCATTCTTCAGAAGGTTGATAATCAGAGTCACATCCAGAAGCAGAAGCGGAGAGATCATTGCAGCATCAATATAGCGTCTTTCCAGAACTTCTCAAGAGTGAATCAGCGCATAAGCAGAAAGAACATTGCAACATCAACATAGCATCTTTCAAAACTTCTTAAGAGTGAATCAACACAAAAGTAGAAAGAACATTGTAGTAATAACATATCATCTTTCAAAACTTCTCATGAGTGAATCAGCACGGAAGCAGAACTCAAAACAAATGTTCAGAAACTGATGATGTAGCACGTCATAAACTCATAATCAGAATTGGTCGCTAAAGCTACACAAAAATAAACCATTAGAGTACCAAAATTGTTCTTACATAAATACTACATTGTTAGCATCAAAACTCAAAGGTATAGATGTAAAACCAAATCTTGTTCTAACAAACACCCCAATCTTTGAGTCATGTCCACGAGCTATTTTTCCATGTGAACTTGTAACTTCATCATGTTTTGTTACTATGATTGGATGGTCACTAGATGAACCCATACCTATGACTAGTTTTTAAAAGCATCTCAACTTAATTCTTTCACTCTGCCTTTTTCTCATCTTCATTATAGGTTTTGATCCCTTCTTTTCTTTTGCTTGTACTTGACTTAAACCAATACGACTTATGTCAACCACACATGAGCTTGCTTGACTTATATCAACCCTATTATCAGGATGCACATCATTATTAACTTGACTTGCATCAGGTTGCACATCATCATTAACTTGAATTGCATCAGGCTGCACATCATCATTAACTTGACTTGCATTTGACTGTACATCATCTGCTTTGGCTCAACTCTTGCATGTTCAGATTTTGGTTTCCTCTACATTCAGAATAACACAATGCATACTAATAAAGTTTATGTTACATTCAAAACACTACAATGCATACAAATAATGTTTTTGTTACCTTTCGTTTCAAAGTATTAGGGTCTTGTGTAAGACTCTTGCATGACAAAACATTGGGACCAAACTTGTCACATTTGGTGCACTTATAAGCTACACCAGGTCCCATCCTCCTTGTGAAGTTAAGACTCTCCTTCCAATGTGTTTTGATGAAGACAAAGTGCAAATCAAATGATCATGTCAAAAGTATGGAAAAAGCTTCAAGTTCATTTAATCAAATAAAGTACTCAAAATTCAATATGTGTGAAAGCTAGCATCAAAGGATTCAAGCCTTATTTTGAAGACTAACATTGATCTTGAGTTATTGTACAAGCATGCAATATATATTGATGACTTAGTGCTCAAAATTACTCCAAATATTCCTTGCATGCATGGTCCATTGTGTCTCAAATGTCACTGTTTCTAGACTACTTTTTCAAATATTTTCTCAAGATTTAGTTCAGGAAATCGATTACCCCTTTACTAGGAATCAATTTCCATTTCGTGTCCTGCCTTTCTGTGTTTACAAGAATTCAATTTTTATGCAAGGAAATCGATTACCCCCTTTTGGGAAATCGATTTCCCTCACGAAATTTTGAATATTTCAGTAGCAATGCTTTAGTGGAACTGATTACCCACTTTTCAGAAATCGATTTCCACTAAAGCAATAGCTGTTTCAAGTCTGTTTTATGATCTGAATATTTTTCAAATATCACACACACACACACACACACACACACACACACACACACACACACACACACACACACATATATATATATATATATATATATATATATATATATATATATATATATATATATATATATATATATATATATATATATATATATATATATATATATATATATATATATATATATATAGAGAGAGAGAGAGAGAGAGAGAGAGAGAGAGAGAGAGATTCCTATTTTCAGAAATCAAAAGTCATAAACACTTCATTCATTTTCAAACAAGTGTTTTGATCATTGAACTTTCATTATGAAATTTTCTGAAAATTCCTCTTATATTCATAAACACTTCAGCACTAATATATCCTTATAATTTGCTTGTTTGGAAGAGAAGATCAGTCATAGTGATTGATATGTTTTGATATACTTTCTTTACTTAACATTTTCCAGAATTTGTTATAAACACCTTGTTGTCCAGGATTGTTGGAAGCAAGAGGGTTGAGTTTGAGAGGATTGTTCTCATATCAACTTGGTGAATCACAAAAGGATTGTTCTTGGTGATTGTGTCGGTCTTGTACAAGTCCTAACAGATAGTAAAATCTCTTTCGTGTTGAAAGGGGATTAGACGTACCTTCAGACTGTGAAGGGAACTATGATACATCCTTGTGTTCTTTACTTTTATGCACTTTATCGCTTTCTAAACTCATCACCAAACCAGAAAAATAAGAACTAACTTGTCTCTAAAACCAGAATTTTTAATTGGTCCTAATTCACCCCTCACCCCTCTTAGGCGCACTCCGAACTTACACTTCTAACACATCCTCACCATATTCCCTTATCCTACCTTTATAGTAAGTGGCCTTAGCAACTCTCATCATCAAATCCATTATAAGGGTTCCACCACCAAACCTTTTCTTAAAATTTGCATACAAGTGCCGGAGACACAATTTATGCTCAATCATGTCAAACATTTCTTCAAAAACAACTACTGACCCCTGAAATGATGAACAACTTATAAATTAGGTGACGAACATATACACAGATATAGGTGATGAAATGAATAAAACACATAATATTATTTCCATACCTTCTGTTGATCCAAGATGAATACATATCTTCTTTCTTGTCAAATATCTTCCATCAATAATTGTAGAAACCACCTCCAATTATCCTTTATTTCAGTTTCAACAAAACCAAATGCTAATGGGAAGTACTGATCATCGGGATCCCTACCCACAACAATTAAAAGTTGTCCACCATATTTGGAGTTCAGATGACAACCATCAACTCCAACAAATAGTCTACATCCATTTATGAAACCCTTTTTACAACCATCAAAACAAAAGTAAAATGAGCCAAACCTTGGTTGTTCGATGGCAATGGTCGTTCAACATTGATCTTCATAGTATTCCCAAGATTAACCCTTCTTAACTCAACAACATACCTCCATAGATTTGCATATTGCTTATCAGCACCCCTTTCAATAATTTTCTTTGCTATCAACTTTGCCCTCCATGCTCTAGCAACACTAATACCTACAAATAAATTTTGTCTGATATATTGCATAATATCACAAATTCTAGCTATTTCAAATGTTTGAATTCTCTTAACTACAACCTTGGCCATCCACTTTGAGCCTGCATATCTATTATTCAAAACCCTAGCACATGTGTGGGTATCCACCAATGTTTTAATAAATATGTGTGTTTGTGGCCCATTTTAGAGCATAAGAATAAAAAACCATATTTATCCTTGCATTCTACTCTTACCCTATAACTCTCATTTTTTACAAATTTAATTTCCCTACCATTTAAAATCAACCACTCATGAATTTCCTCCCTAAAGTCAACAAGAGAGTTAAATTCTATATCCCACTTAAATTTGTAGTCCTTATTGAGTTGTTATTACCTAAACCTTTCAAACTTGGGCCCTTCTTCACCTCCAGATTCATATGGATTCGAACTATCTAATTCATCACTAACATATTCATCATCTTTAGTTTTCTTATCGTGCTTACCTATTAATCTTGAAACTAGCTCCCATTGATTTATAGGTACACTTACATCAACTCCATCAAATCCATCTACAATAGCATTAACTTTATCATCCTCACTATCATCTAACCATTCAACCACCTCATCATATATTCCTGCCACATCTGCAACCCCATTAATACACTTAGGAACCCTTACTCTCACTTCTATGTCATCAACATCATGTTCCACAAATATATCTCCATCAACATTAGTTGCACAAGTATATGTAACAAAATCATAAGCATCATCATCTTTTGATATCTGAAAGAAATCCTCATCTATTTCCAGAATTTTTGTCCACAACCTATAAGTTTCTTCCTTATAACCCCACTTATTCATCAACTTATGAATACTTCCTATAATGCATTTGTCTATGTGTTACTCAGAAACATGTGTATCTACAACCCTTTTATAAATGATGTCATTCGGCTTGACCAATATAAATTCACCCCCATGGTGAAAATTCACATTAAAATGTTGCATATCTTGGTAAATGGATTCGAAACAACATTTAAATTTCAATATGTCGTCTTCAACCAACAGAAACTCAGACATTATAAGAGAAGAAGAAAATTCAAAAAACTTACCCCATACATGATAAGCTTTAATGTCATCTTCAATAGTCCATAAACAAGCTTCGTATTCATCTTCAACCGTCCAGCTTCGTCTTCGTGTCCGTCTTCATCCAACTAAGTATTTGTCTTCGTCTTCAACGCAGCTTGCCAAAATTGGGATTTGTCTGAAACCCTAACATTCACATGGGGTATTAAATAATGTAATTAACAAAATATGGGCGAAGCTGTCCAACACATGCCACATTGTCCAATTTAATCCACCTGGCTTTAAAATAAATTCCACGCTGGAAAAATAAGGGAATTTGGAATGAAATAGTAGGAACGGGGGCCTTACTGAGTGAATCTTGGTATTACTATGTGGGATAAAAAGAATCTTTTATTTGGGGGAAAAACAAATCTCGCTTACATTGCACGAGGGTGTTGTATATTTAACCTATCTATCAATACATAACAACCTTATCTCTCAGAACAAAACCCTAACATATCTCTCACTGGTCTCTCTCATATATCCTAATCTCCATTAACGTTTCGACAACCTTTCTTCACAAACATGATAAATGAAAACATCAAACTCATGCAACAAACTTGTCTTTTTCGAAGGGTTACCTTTGTTGCATCAAAGCTTAGAAAGGTGATCTAACTCCATCAAATCTTAGGAAATGGCTACGTTAAAGGTTAGTCTTCACAATATATAATATAACTTCTTTCATGGTTCAATAGTTTATGTTTTCAAATCTGTTTAACTTAAGATGTGTGGACGTATAACCTAACAAGTGAACTATGTGATTTTATTGACCAAATATGTTTCCAAATCTGTTGTTTATGTTTCCAAATATGTTTAACTTAATATGGGTGAATGTATAACCTAAGAAGTGAATGTATAACAAAATATGTTTCTAAATCTGTGATTTTATTGAGATGTATAATATAGTTTCTTTCATGTTGTTTGTAGGATAATATGACCTAAGAAATGAACTTAAGATGACTATAATAGTTTTAGAAGTTAACTTAATATGAGTGAATGTATAATCTAAAAAGTGAACTTGTTGTTTATGTTTCTATAGCCTCTTTCATGTTGTTTGTAGGATAATATGAAATTTATAACTTAATATTCAGTGAACTTTATGCTAGTTTATGGATTATAGAAGTGTATGGGTTATAGAAGTGAACTTTATGCATCTCTTATAATTATAATGTCATGCTAATACATTTTGACTTGTAGGGAAGGTGAATGAAGAAAAAATAAAAATGGTTTGTGTTACTATGGAGAAAAAATATAAGGAAAGGATGAAGCGAAAGTGAAAGCTGCAAACTTGCGTGAAAGACCTAGAATGACATCCATTCAAATTTAACACAAGTTTGCAGCTTTCACTTCAGGTTCATCCTCCTTTCATTATGGATTCCATTATGAGACAAGTAGATCATTTCTTCGTCTTCATTCTCCACAAATCTTTTCAACAAAAAGTAAGTTCGTGAAACATTTTATAAGCTAATATGTTGTTATTGTTCAAAATGTTTGCCTTGTTGATTTTTTTGTTAATAAATGTTGTTGTTTGTGTTATTGTTAATGTCCTAGAATATAAGTTTACTATGTCCAATAACAAACTTATTTTGTGCAACTAGCTGTGAGTTTATTATATCGTATATGCTTGTTTCAGTAACCCCTCACTGAGCATGCATTCATTTAAATTGATTTAAAAAGTAATAATTTGAAAATTAAGTTATATTTGAAAACCAACTTAGATCAATCAATGTTTTTCAAATTGTATGCATCTTGTAATTCATCTCTCAATCTTTAACATATAGAATTTGGTCCAATGCCCCAAGTTCTTCAAATAACCAGTTCTTTTCTTCTAATTTATTTTGTAAAGCATCAATTTTTTTGAGAAATTTTGATTCATCATCATCTTTGTCATCATAATCATCATCATCTAAGATAATTATGATGATAATGATGATAATGGATCCAAATTAGTCAATAAATTGTTGCTTTTCAAAATAAACTGGAAGAGAAGGGATCATTGCTTTAAAGAACTTGGGGCATTGAACCAAATTCTATATGTTAAAGAGCGAGAGATAAATTACGAGATGCATGCAATTCGAAAAACAATGAATCACTTAAGTTGGTTTTCAAGAATACTTAAAATTTTCATATTATTATTTTCTAATTCAATTTAAAAGGTTGTATATGTTTATTGATGGGTAGGGAAAAACAAGCAATCCACATATTTTATAATAAACTCACGTATACATACCACCACAGTTAGAATTTAGAATTGTGGTGAAATTTTAATTTTATAAGCACTTTAATTAAATAGTTGTTGCTGGATTTCAAACCCATAACCTTTATATATATATATATATATATATATATATATATATATATATATATATATATATATATATATATATATAAAACTATTATGGTAGGTAGCATACTACATAGTCTATCACTACGATCTCATGACCGTGGTGGAATGTAGCATACTTACAACCACAACATACCTTACCACAATTCGTCAACCATGATGGTATCCCTTTACCAATCATGATGAAAAGGTCTTTATATAGTAGTGGTTCAGTTTGGGTCGGCGGGTTCGCGGATTGACTCACACCCATAAACACCTCTATCATCTTCTTCATAATTTGCCATGAGACAAATATTTTCTTCTTCCACATATGATAATTCCATGTAATCTTTCTTTGCTTCCTTTTGAAGTTTCTTGAACTTTATTTGATTTTGATTCTGGTTCCTTCTCAGGTTCTGTTTTGAGGGTAATTTGGTTGTATGTGCTTTTTTTCCGCATTAATAACATGTAGGAACAAATGAGGGCCTTACTTTGTACTTGTGTTGATGATCTTCTTGCTTTTAAAATTTTGAAGTTTTTTTTTCGTACTTAAACAATTCCTTAAATTTGGGAAACATGAGTTTCATGTCTTCATCAATTTCACTTTGAAAGTCTTCATCTGATGACTTCATGTCTTTGGCATTTGTAACATTCTTCTTCATGTTACCTTCTTTAATATAGGCTATATATCCTCTTCAACTCTATCTCGTGTTTATGCAATTCACCAAATAAAGTAGGCAAATGTATGGAAGACAAGTCCCTAAATTAATAAATCATTAAGACTTTATGTTTCTAACTATTACTTAAGAAGCTAAGGACTTTTATAAGCAAATCCTCATTTTGAAATACTTTTCCAAGAGTTCTCACGTGATTCATAATTTGAATGATTTTTTTTTCATATCATAAATATTTCCCCATATTTTATTCTGAAGAGTTCGTACTCGTGGATTAATGTGATCATTCTAAGCTTTTTTTTACCTCAGATGTTCCTTCATGGGTAACTTGAAAGATGTCTCACATTTCTTTTGTAGTCTCGCAAATATAAACACACAAAAACTCATCAAGACCAGGAGCAATACTAATGATAGTTTTAGCTTTCAAACTACACTTCAGTTTTTCTTTTCATTCTTTGGTCCAATCATATGTGTCTTTGTTTACAACTACACCATTAACTTGATGTATGAAAATAAATGGACAATTTTCATAACTTTCTAAATATCATAATCTATCCCCTATATTGAAATATAAGGCTTGTTTAGTGAATCATTTGAACTCGTTCATTCTTCCTAGGACGATTAGTCTTATAACATAAGTTAGGCCTTGATGTCACTTGCTAACCAAGTGACTCCAAACACAAGAGAAAGGGGTGAATTGTGATATTTGAGATTCATGATTAATTAAAAAAACTTTTACTTTTAAAAACATTTATGTTAGTGAACATAAATTAGATAAAAGAAAGATGGACATGAAGAAAGATACACAACAAAAATAAAATAATCAACGAAAATTAAAGAGAGAAGAGTTTAGAGAAAATGCATTAGAGATTTATACAGGTTTAGCCTAACCTCTATGCCTACTTTTATCCCCAAGAGTTTTCTTTTGAGAGTTACACTAAGATCATATTTGAAGTTTTGTTGGATGAGTCCACGAACCTTCAACAATTAAACAGAGATTTTAACACAAGGTGAGCTCAAGAAACTTCACCCGAACTTTTTTCAGGTTTAACCTTCAATCTTTAAGTCCTTTATAAATACAATTCACAGGAGAAGCACACTCTTGAATAAAGCAAATAAAGCACAACACCGATTACAACAAAATCCTGACAAGAGATTTTCAGTCTTCTAGCACTACAATAATTCTCGTGAAAAGAAAATTCAAAAATAAAGAAATTAGAAGAAATCAAAATTTTGATGTAAAATAAAATGAGGAGAATCATCATCATATATATAGGGGAAATTGGCTTAAAATGGAAACGATTCATAGGTCATTTTAATGACTTAATTGATTAATCTTAGTTGATAATTGATTAAAACCTTTCAACATATGACAATCTTATTCCAAAAAAGGAAACTTTAAAATGATTATATAGTTTAATCGATTAAAAGTTTTTCTAATCGATTGAGAGGTCATGTACCTTGTTCTAATCGATTGAACTAAATCCTTAATCGATTAGACATGGTGAAAACTTCCCCAATTGATTATAAATACTTCTTAGTGAATTCCATAAAGGCCTTGACATGTTTTTAAGATGTTTTATGAAATAAGAAAGGGTTTAAAAACTTTTTGTGTGCGTCTGTGTGATTGACTCAATACTTTAAGACTTAATTTTGACCTTTTACATTATAAGTGATCACTCTAAGACGCTAATCATAGGATAAGATAAACTTTAACACTTTCACAATTTCAAATCTTCAAGTTCCTTTGCTAGCTACAATGATGACTTATAACACTTCAACTAAAACTTAATTCTTCTAACTAGTGAAACTTGAGATATCTTCTTGATCGATTATGTGTCATCATCAAAAGTTTTATCTAACCATTGAAATCAACTCACATATCACAAAGAACCGTCAACATAAAAGAAAATGTCGTTTGACTTATGGAGTTGTTATCTTCAAAACTGTTTAATCAATTGTCATCATTAAAACTAACTGACGACCATACCTGCAACCACATAGATCCAGTAGTTGACCATAAGAACTGATGTCTATGTATATAGTCTTGATCTAAAGAGTCATATACCATTTTCTTTTACTTTTTATTTGTTTGAATATAAGTATCGTATGTCTCCTAAAAAGTGTTTGATTTTTACTTTTTATTTGTCTGAATATAAATATCTCTTTATCATATAAATGCAATATTTATTATTATTTTTTCACTATTATATCATGGTTTATTATTTTTTCACTATATTCAACTAATAAATAATAATAATTTTATCATTAAAATTAATATATTTAATCATTTTTTACAGAAATGCACATAGGTTAAATAAGATATTTGTATTAAATTATTATTATTATTATTATTATTATAAATGAATTAATAATCCAAAATTTTAATAATTATAAAAAGAAAATATCAAATTATAGTAACATGTCTCATAAAGTCATATCAAATTACATAAATTATCCCAAAACAAATTATAAAAACATTATAGTACAAAAAACTAAGAATTTCATAAAAATTTAAAGTTGTTGAAGTAAAAACAGTATCAAAATAGGATGATATCGAATAAAAACATACAACATTCTATTCAATTTCCGAGAATTTTATACCGGTTATCTAGGATAAAATTGGATTTAGCTCAGATTTTAAGCTAGATCAATTCCGTAAATAATTTAAGTCAAAATTTGTATCTAAAATATGAAATCAATACAATAATTAGATTTTAACCATCTTGGTTTGAACACAATTGAAGAAGCGTCATGATGAACAAGAAGATTGAGTGATGAAGAAGATTTAAAAAAAATGTTCTATTACTTGTTATTCAGCTTTGAGACATTGAACACATTCCATACATTGCATGAAGAAAGTCTCATATAAACTAGATAACAATAAATAGAAAATGGTTACATCTATGAACTCCCAAATTAACTCACTCTAACAGAATTAATAACTAAACTATTTAAGTCGGTTTATAGTTCTGCAAATACATCTGACTGTGTAAATACATTAGACTGCAGAGACACAAATTCGATCCTGCAATATATATATATATATATATATATATATATATATATATATATATATATATATATATATATATATATATATATATAAAATTCTAATTAGGGGTTGAAGAAAGAAGTGCCACACTTGCATTTCCATCCCTCAGGCTCATAATTAGCATACTGAACACCAATAAGATGTTTGTTGGTAGGAATCTGAATTGGGTTACAAGGAATGCATCCTCCACATCTGTGTTCACATCTTGGTGGTCTTGAACCAATCCTACTACTCATTCCTCTCAATGCTTCTTCATATTCCTTCACCTTCTTCACTCCCTTCAACTAAATCAAAACCATAATCATAAAACCATATAATATTATTACTAATATATATTATTGGTGTAAAGAACTGTGTACCTGTGTAGAAGAGTCAAAGGGTCTTGAAACATGTTGTATTCTAGTTGTTGGATCAACTTTGAAGAGTGCTGTCGGTAAAAAGAAAAAGAAAAGGTTATATAAGTGTTTCAAAGCAAACATTTTTTGAGTTCAAAGGTGTAACCATGTTTTACTAACCTTGTTGATTTGCAGCATTGAACATGAACAAAGGTTTGCTTATTACAGAAAGAACCAAACTTGAAAGTAGAATGGAAGCTTTAAGAATTAGAGTGTAGCACATTGTTCTCTTCATATTTCATAAAAGTTGATATTGATATTTAACAATGATGGCCAGCTTTATATGAGAGAGAGAGACAGATAGATATGGCAGAGATGTAGCCATTTCGTTGGTTGGAAATTCCTTTTATCAAAGACATGCATTTTATTTGTATATTTATTTTATAATTTTTGTTAAAAATTAAAACAGAAAAGTTAACATTCAAAATTTATTTTAAAAAAAATTAAAAACTAAAAACAAAAACACATCCATTTATTGAAATAAAAAAAAAATTAAACTTTTTTTTTAATGTATAGTATAACAATTATATAATTTTGAAAAATAAGATTAATTGAAAAGGAATTTAGTGATCGGGGCCAGTCGAAAATTGATTACGTACGAAGTGCATTAATGTAGCTCTGAAGTTGAGTACTTTTACATATCATGTATAGTATATGCCTAGACTGCAGAAAACTTCTTTCATAACTTTTTATTTCAAACAGTTTTCGATTGACTTTTCCAAATATTGACTCAACTTATTACACGGTTAAAACTAATTTTACTATACTTATTTTTTATAAGTATTTGAAATTCTTGTTGACATGATATTTAAGGGTCTTCAAAACTTTGCAAATTAAACTAAACGAAATTAAAATTATAAAAAATAGAATTTGATTCGAATGTGTTTATACTATTCTAGGGTCAGTTTGATTTGTGTTTTGTATTTTTCAAACAGAATTAAATCAAATCAAACCACATTATATTACAATTCAAATTTCATTTATTTTACATTCAACCTAAAATCCAAACCTATTATGTTTTAACCTTACGAATATTCACATTTAGAGTTTTAATTTCAACCTTCTCAAATCTCTCATAATAGTATCATGCATTCTTTTCATCTTCTTTCTCATGTACTTCTCACATCTTCTACTATAATCTTTCATCTCTTATGTTCTTTCTTTTTCATCTTCTCGTTTTTATGTTATTATTTTCTCTTTCAATTACGTTTTTATCACATTTTTCTTCTTTAATATCGCATCTCTTATATTCTTTCTTTTTCAAATTCTCTAATCTCTTTTGTCCTCTGTTTTTTCTTTTTTATTTAAATATTTTTTATATTTTTTACTACTATTATTTTTTATTTTTTATTCTACTTTTGTTTAATCTGATTTTTGTATATTGAACGAGAAGTTTTTGTTTAAATATGATAAATTTTATTATTATTTGATCATGTATGAATGACTAAACACAAAGTTAAGTTGTTCTCGTTAGGTGTATGTATAGCACAATAAAAATATTATAAAAAACCGAACCAATAGAACTAATACAAACCACATTGGTTTGGTTTGGTTCAGTTCGATTTTATTTCTAATAGTCAATCAAACCAAATCAAACCGCATGTTTTTTTCTCTTGTGGTTCGGATGATTTTTAGTGTCAAAGTTGTTCAAACCACACCGCGAACACACCTAATGATATTATTTGTTATTTTAAAATTTAACTAAACGCTACTTGTCTTTTAGATTTGTTTTTTTTAATTAGTCATACTTTAAAAAAAGTTCAAAATAACCATATTTAAAAAAAATAATCAAAATATCATGTTTAAAACAAAAAAAATTGCCAACAAGAGGAAGCGCCACATGCAGTGGTGGCGCATGCAGTCAAATTTGAACTAAGGCATCACTGGCACAAATCATTTACAAAATATGATTCCATATATGAATGTATGTGTCATTCCTTATTCGCCTTAGTACAAAATAAGAATGCATGTGCCTCTGCCTATGGTGCCTCCTCGTGGGGGTAATTTTTTTTTGTTTGAAATATGATTATTTTTATATTTTTTTTGAAAATATAGTTATTTTAAAAATTATTTTAAAAACATGATAATTTTTATAAAAAAAATCTGTTTATATTAATATTTTTATTTATAATATCTCAATCAATTAAACTAAAAGTTGTGAGTTAATGGAAAACAAAGTATGGAAAAATTATTCATAATACTCCCTTTTCAATATTCATTAATGATATGACTAATTAAAATCTTATTTGAAAAAACTCGATTAGAAAAATTTAGTGTAGGAAAAAAAGTATAACATCTTTTTATAAAGTTTAAGATACATTTATCTTTTCCTATAATCGAAAGTTCATTTCTTCGATAATGATGGAAAATTTATTACACTAGTTGATTAAAAAAATTGGGAGTGATTTTGTGTATGAATTTGCAAGATTATTTCAAAATAGAAATTTGTTATAGACTTATATCACCACTCTTTTGAAGATTATGAGTGAAAAGAAATATTGGGAAAATATTTTTTGTTTAATCTCTTTTAGACTATGTTTGGATGAGAGAAAAATTAAAGGAAAGAAACTAAAAGGAATGTAAGTGACTAGAAAGTAGAAAGAAAGGAAGATGCTTTTTAATTGTTTGGTATAAGTGAAAGTAAAATAAAAATAAAAACATAACATTTCATTCTACAAATCCCCTAAAGTCTTTATCAAAGAATTAATCCAAATCTAGAGAAACATTTTTTTGGGAGGCCTCGATGCTAGTAGAAAACTTGTTGAGATTAGTTGAGATAATATTTGTAAATTCAAAAGTCAATGAGACCTTAGAGTAAAACATATTGGAAGATTTAACACAACCCTCTTAAGCAAATGGTTTTGGCGTATCCTTGATAATCACGATCATATTTGGCTTTCTCTACTTCGATTCAGGTATGGAGACCTGACTTCAAAAATTCTTCGCCCCGATCCTCATTCTACTAGTAAACATGATTCCATATGGTGGAGAGATCTCTTGTTCACCACAATTTCTGATTCAAATGTTAATTGGTTCTCAAATTATATTAGTTGCAAAATTGGTAACGGTAGAAGACTGAAATTTTAGAAAAACATTTGGCTAGGTCCTACGACTCTCAGTTTTTAGTTTCCTTACTTATTTCTCATAATTGTATTGTCCAATGTCAAGATCGCATATTTGAAGAATCATGGATGATGGAATTTGGCTCTGTCACCATTTCCTCTGAATCAGATTGAATCCCTTCAACTCGATGACTTTTTTAATGAAAATATATGTGATAATTTTGTATGGTGGAAAGGTTGCACCGATTACTCTATTAACAATACTTATTTGATTCTTTCAGATTTGGAAAATCCATGCCTTTGTTGTTCCGAAAAACCTTTACAGGCATAAAGTCTTATCAGAAAAACAAACAGTCCTTCTAATGTACAATGCTTTTGTTGGAGACTCCTTCTTAATCGTCTGCCAACCAAGCTCCAACTTGGAAAGAAAGGAATTATTACTGGGATCCATAACATCATGTGTTTTCTCTGTTTTTCTCAATACGAAGATGTGATACATCTCTTCTTTTTCTGCCAATCATGTTGTGCTCGAATATTTATGTTTGACTTGGAATCCCTTTTGTTATTGCAACAGATTTTCGATTAATCAACACCTTGCCCATTTCAGTTCTTCTTTTTATATATTTTTTTTGTCTGAGTTTCTATATCTCACTTTTGTGTTGACATTAGTCCATGGGGTTAGAATTCTGTTAAAAAAATGTGACTGAACTAACAAGGCACATGTGAAAATGTTGAGTTGGTTAACATCGTTGACGTGACATTTTTTTTAATAGTTGGAATATTTAAAAAAATTATTATTAGTTGAAATATTAAATAGTTGAAATATTAAATATTTTAAAATATTAAATAATTTAAATATTTAATAAATTAATATTTAATAAATTAAATAATTGAAATATTAAATAGATGAAATAATGATAAAATAAATAGTTGAAATACTAATAGTTGAAATATTAGATACTTGAAATACTAATTAAACTATTTAATGATATGAAATAATTATACTATTTCATAAACTATTTAGGCAACTCTAGACTATTTATGTAATATATAAATTTGTTGCAAAAAATTTAACAAATGTGTTGATTGGTCTAGTGGTTATGTACTACCATGTTAATGGAAATCCTGGATATTACAAAAATTCGAAGAAAAAAAACTGTCACTTCAGCGATGTTAACCAACCCAACATTTTCACGTGTGCACCGTTAGTTCAGTCAACTTTTTTTTAATAGAATTTTAACTCAAGGGACTAACGTCAACACAAAAGTGAGATATAGAGACTAAATGTTCAATAAAGTAAATCATTTTTTCTTGTTGTAATCACCATATAGAAGAAGAGAGTGAAAATCATAGTCTCTTAATATTGTTGCAAAATCTACCTACACTTTCTATAAAAGTAAATAAAAGAAGGAAGAAATTTAAAAAATAATTTATGAAAGCAATATTTATGGGGCAAAAGTATAAGAACTAAACTAATTTCGGCAAAGAAATATTAATAGGGGCTAATGTAACATCGAATGAAAAAAAAATTGATGGAAAAAGTATCGATTGTGATAATGTGATAAATATTGTTGAGATGATATTATTTTATAGTCTTTGATTCCAAATCTACTATCTCTGTAATATCCTATTTGAATAACAACGTCGTCAGGAAAATTATAGTATTCAATAAGAAAAATTCAACCATTGATTACAAGGGGATGATTGTTGTCTTTGTTATATATAATAACACTGAGGAATCCCTTCATTGTTTAATAAAGTTATGTTTTTTTTTTCATGTCATTTTGATACATATTAACAAAATCTGGATCAATTTCTAGATATGTCTGTACAAAAAAAAAAGAGGAAAAAATGATCAAACTTAAAGATAGAAGTGTTTGATAAGTTTTTGTCAAAGTTATTATTGAAAAAAATGTTAAAGACTTACTTGGGTAGATATTTTTACAATTGTGAATGTGTCTATGAGAGTAGAGTGAATAAGAACTCCATTTGATGCCATGACTATTTCAAAAAAAAAATTCTAATTGATGTTTGTTAAGAATTTAGTAGTTTCTAGATTTTGAAAGAAAAATTTGACGAGTGTTATGAAATTGACATGTGTATAGTATTTAAAGAGTGGTACTTTTTGTATGTGTTAAGATGGAATGGATGAGATAGAATTGATAAAAGTTGTTGCATTTGGATTTATGTAGTAGCAAGTTCACGTGTAAGCATTATATGGATAAATGATGACACAACTTTTGCAACTTCACGTGTGAATATTATTGGCATGACTTTTGAAATTCATGTGCATACCAAATGTTTTGTAACTGAAGTGTTATTGTAAAGCCCGGCTCCACATGATATGGAAAATAAAAAGTCATAAAAGTTGCACCATAGCATTGTCACATATATGTTGAGTGTAAAACTGAATTAATCCTAATGATGCATCTTCTTAATGGGCCATGTATATTATTGTATAATTTGACCTATTAAATCGAATAAAGAATGAATATAAAAGACAATAGGTTTTTTAATATTTGCATCATCATGTGTTATGTTAAGTGTTGTTTGCATGTGTGTTAACATATGACATGAAAGTTGAATATGTAGCATTTATTGTTTATTGTTTGGATTGTAGTTCATCCGAAGATTTTGATGGCCAGAGAGAAAAGATTCAACGCAAACTGGCAATGTTAAGAGATGAAGTAGAGCCTCAAAATTATGAGATAGAAAACAATGAGATAGACACTGGGAGTGAAGAATCTTCAAATGATACTGAAGATGACGGTTCTGATGATAATGATGACGATGTGCCTATTATTGGGAGAAAGCTATTAGATATGGTTTTAAGGAAAAAATATGTTTTGGTAGTAAAGGTATGATAAAAGATTTATTTAGTGAAAGTAAAAAAATTATTGATTTGCATGTTTTAACATAACTTGTTGTTATATTTGTAGTATTTCCCCAAACCAGTTTCAGAAAGATGTTTGCATAACAATCAAACTTCAATCCATTTGATTGATATAAATAATGGAAATACATATGAGTGTGATGTTCACAGTGCCAATCGAGATATATATGAGAAGTATAATTGAAATGGTTGATATAAATATGCAAAGGAGAAGAGACTCTGAAAAGGTGATTTGTTGGTATGTAAGATTGCGTTTGGTCCTGAGAGGTTGTACGTAAAAAGGTTAAAAGTTGATGCGAGGAGATGGAAGAAGAAATCGTTTAATAGGCAAAGTTGCAGGATGAGATTGGGTGTTTTGAGTTGCATGAAGAATGTAAATTTCATGTAAAATTGATCAAGTTCTCTTGTTTAATTTT
This sequence comes from Lathyrus oleraceus, assembly GCF_024323335.1. NCBI lineage: Eukaryota > Viridiplantae > Streptophyta > Magnoliopsida > Fabales > Fabaceae > Lathyrus > Lathyrus oleraceus. The sequence continues at coordinate 340,598,114 of NC_066579.1, forward strand.
TTTATGATGGATGTCAAACCTTTATAAATATATATGATGGATGTCAAACCAATTTATGAAATCACTTATTTAGTATAAGATATAAATTTTTTGTCTATAATTAGAAATATTTTTAATAGCTCTATTTAGTGCAAAAATAGTTATCAAAGTATTTAAACTTTGTGATTTGAAAAAAGTCAAGCGAACGAGATGAACACCACGATGTATAGAGGTTTCGTCAAACAAGAAAATGGCATACTACTCTCTTCTAGAATTGATTTGCGAGTATCCAATCAACATTAAGAGTTTTTAGTAGGAAAGACTCATGAACCCCCTTATACAAGGAAATGATGGTTGACCTCCAACCAAATAATACAAGAGTTCGATTGTATAATAATTTGAGTCTTATCTTTGAAATGGTGAATCCAAGCGGTTAGTCCTTTCTCCACAAGGTAGATAGAAGCGATTAGTCTTCTCTCCACAAAAGATGACCTTGGAGAAGTTAGTCATCAAGTTTCTAAACCTTGCAAGATTTTACATGGACTGAGATCACGAACCTTAACCCCTGGTTTTACACAGGATAACCAATAACCTATGATATTTTAATATCGAGCTAATCTCGAAAATATGAAGCTCCTAATACCTGATTGAGCTTCAACCTATCTTGGTTTTAATATCGGGTTGATCAATAACCTATGAGATTTTATAACAGGCTAATCTCAAACCTAAACCAGAATTGAATCACACAATCTCAAACCAAAGCTTTTTACGGATTTAGCTTCTAGCCCACAAATAATCCCTGAATGGATAACATTCTACCAAGGTGTATACAAAATATTTCCTTGGCGAATTTATAATTTTACCCTTCCAGAATTACAAAATAATCTCACTCATAAAAGGACTTTTCTCACAAAAGCATTATAGCTAAAATATTAGTGACAAAAAGTAACTAAAATGTTTATATATATATATATATATATATATATATATATATATATATATATATATATATATATATATATATATATATATATATATATATATATTATATATATATATATATATATATATATATATATATATATATATATATATATATATATATATATATATATATATATATATATATATATATATATATATATATATATATAGAGAGAGAGAGAGAGAGAGAGAGAGAGAGAGAGAGAGAGAGAGAGAGAGGTTAATAAAAAAGGATGAAATTAAATTAGAAAAGGGACCTCTATTTATAGGATATAGGTTAATCAAAAAGGAATTTCCAATAAATGTTTTTTTATGAAAATCTAATCTTTTTCACAATCGATTTGAAGTTTAAAATATAATTGACTGTAAGTTTTAAAATGGAAAGAAAATATATCTAGTTGTTGCACATCATTAAGGCGATGTACTAACCTCTTGGGACTCAATTTAGAACTGAGCTAATCGATTAGAAAAAAAATTCTAATCAATTAGATAAGTCAAAATTTTGCCTATAGCAATTTTAACAGCTCCTAGTTCATCTAGCACAACTTAAAGATGTTTTTGAAAATATTTTCTTCGGTAAAATCATTTTGAAAAACATTTTTATGTGTGTGTGTATGCTTTAGCCATGCGCTTCTACGATAAATCCCTTATGTTTTACAATAGGTTCACTAACTACTAAATTAGGAGGCTCTCTAATACTTCAAGACTTGCAAGATGTTTTCTCTTATATGGGAACTTGCTTGAGTATCTTGAGATGAGGCTTTAGATTCCATTCCATTTGATTGCCAACATCAGATAGTCAAGTCCTATCAAATCCTACTTAATAGGTTTTCACCTTTATCCACTTAATCATTCATGTTTGACTTATCATAAGACATTAGTTGTTATCATCAAAAGACATCCTTGTAAAAAGCATATCACCTACAAAATAAGGTTCCACATTCTCCCCCTTTTTGATGATGACAACATATCTTTCAAAGGTGGTGGTAAAAGAAACAATATATATATATATATATATATATATATATATATATATATATATATATATATATATATATATATATATATATATATATATATATATATAAAACTCATATTATATATATGGAAAGATTAAACTTCCCCTGAGTTAAATAAAGAGTATATCCTACTCCCCTTAAGAGTATACTTCTTCCCCTTTGTCAAAATAAAAAAGATGGGTAAATATGCATTGTGAAAAATAAATATACAAAAAGGGAAATTTAGACATTTAAATAAGAAAAACACTCATATTATTACTAAGCAATTCAAATTACAAAAATATTTTTTGCGGAATTAAATACAAGAAGGGGAGATACTGAATTTAAAGTTTCCGAGAAAAACAAAGAATAACAAGAATTTGAAAAACACATAAGTGAGACTATTCTATGCCACGAGTTTCACCATTCCTTGCCATGAATTTCTTCATATCCTCATCTATAGTTTGGAAGAGCTTGAGGATTTTGTTAGTCTTAGTGCTCTCGTCCTCAGTTGGTTCATCCTCTTCTTCTTCCTTAAAGGATGAATCTTCTACTATCTCTCTATGCTAGATGTGAAATCTAATATATTTTAGGGAATTATAGGTGATCCTATGGTTTATCGATTCTTCTATTTCGTCCAATGTATAAACATTGAAGGTGGTTAGAAGTTTTATGATTATTGGTCCATAAGGTAGCTACGCGAATGGGTTTTCTTGCATTAGATCATGTGGTTAAAAATGCCTTCTATCCAATTGGTTGGGATTTCTTGGGTTAGAAGCCACACGGGTACCACATCTTCCCTAACCATATAGCCATGGTTTATGACCCTTGGAAAGAGGATTCTAGTGATACGGTAGTAGAGGATTCTAACCTTTGGTTTTAAGCGAGTGGATTTGAAAGGGACTTTCGTATTTTCCATGGGGTTGATTACCAGGTGGTTGATGGCGGTGGAGTGTTTAAAGTTCTTAAAGCCTATTGGTCTATCAAGAGTGTAGGTCATCCCTTTAGAGGGAAACTTAAAGGTTCTCCCAAACTGGTCCTTATGAATAGGGATTTCAACTCCTTTTATAAATGTTCTTAAATGATATCCTACAAGTCTTAGGTTTAAGTAGAATTATTTTACTAAGCTTGGAAAGATCCTACTAGGTAGGTATGTTTGTGAAGAGTTATTTGAGGGAAGCCTGACATATTTGGTGGCAGGACTTGTGGCTTTTTAAAAGGCTGGGATCAAGGAACCAGGGTTGAATAACTCTCTCAGATATGATTATCATATTTTCTTCTTGTTTCCGTTTTATTGATCCGATAGTCAAGGGATTTGTTCTAGATTTTTGGAATGAAAAGGCCATTGTGATACTTATGGCAAGAAGAAAAACTCACAAAAGAAAAGATGTGGGAAAGTATGAGATGCAGGAAGAACTGGATATATCTATACCTATTTATAGAGTGCTATTTAAGGATTTGAGTTTGTATTCTTGGAAAGCATTCAATGTAGACTATGTTGATCGAATATCAAATAATTTTTTTTCCTATTTGAGTCTCCTAATCATTTAGCTAAGGGATCCAGTCAGTTGGATTTCCAAATTTATCAAGATTTTATGAAATCTTCATTAATGATGGGATTTGCTTTGCTTGAGGCACAAGTTAAACTTGGATTTGGTATGAAAATCTTTGTGTCAAGCTTTTCCAATCGGTTGTCATTAAGTGCTAACCGATTGGGCTTACATAGTTCATTCTCCTTGGTGCATGTTAGGCCTTATGTTGGATTTTTTTATCTTTTTAGCACCCCATGTTTCATTTTTTGCACCCATTTTGCTAGAAAATACTAAAATACCCATCTCATGGGTTATAAAATATTTTTTTAGATGAGTAAAAAATTAGAATTATTATTTTAAAGGTTTAATTATATTTTTCTGATTATCTCAACCTTAAAATAACGTATACCACATTTATAAAAAATTATTGATAAATATTTCCCAAAGAGGGAAGACACCAAATGGTGTATCCTCCTCTACACATAATTGGATGCGAGAATCGGTAAAACCACAAAATGGATAAGTCCATTACAAACATATTCATTTAACTTATCACTAAAGATTACATAATTTGAGATATTCTCAAATAATTTGATTTTATCATAACGATTAATATTTTCCATCATCGTTCATCCTCAAATCAGAGACTTCATAAATATTGTATACTTTGGAAGTATACTATTTTTTGCACAGCTCCATTGATAATCATCAAAGTTCCAAGTTGCAAATCACACCTACAAAACACTGAGGTTTCACCTTTGGTGTCCATATATTCTTAGGCCCAGGTGCATTAGTCATAAAAGATCTAAGGTACCTTTAGATCCTTTCAATTTGTAAAAACAAAAGGGATCTAAGTGTCTTATTCTGTTACAGTATGTATGTTTATAAACCAAACACTTATTATCCTTTTGATATACATATTTCATGGGTTTTCTATCCCTTTTTAATCCTATTTCATTTCTACTTAAGGAGGTCCTTTGACTAGATAAAATTAGGTCAACCTTTTCTTTCCTTTGGGTAAACTCTCATAAGGTTTCATGAAGCTTATTTACTTCTTTTATAAGAGAGTCACATTGCTTACATTCTTCTTGTAAGCTTCTAAGCTTAGTTATCTCTATTTTGAAAGAATTTTGTATTTCTTTAAGACCTATGGTACGTTCTCTTAGTTTAGAATTTTCTTCCTCCAATTGGTCAATCATTCTAAATAGTTGAGCCTAAGATGGTTTTATAATTGAAATAGTATCCTCCCTCGTAGGATGTATTTAAGAAGATTTCGTTAGCAACTAGTTGAGATTTGTATCTCATAATTTATCATTTTCTTTCATTTTCACATTAAAATGTATTATGTTCCAACTAGATTCATACTTTGAGTTATTCAGACATTAGATCTAAAAACTCATCGCTTGTAAAGTGAGTTTCATTCAAATTCAATGGTATCTTTCCATTTTGGTCAATCCTCACTTCGTATACAATCTTTAATAGAAGTTAATTCGTGATCCTCATTGTCGTTTATTACCTTTAGTGCTATATTATATGCAAAATATCTTCAATGTAAACTTTATGTAGGTTCTATTGTATTCCATTATGGACATAATTTGTCGAGGTCACTTTATTTTCATGAATTTCAGGTACTTGGTCAATCTCTTTTGGAGCTGAAATTTGTATTATGTCTGAAAACTCTTTTATAGTTTTTATATCCTCGTTAAGACATATTTTTCCTTAGCTCCCTTTCTTATTTGAGGATTTTCATCTTTGGAACCAATTGGTATTCCATGCTTCATGAGCGGTTTAGACTTGATAAATTATCCAATAAGGACATCCATTTTTATTGGAGCATTAGTTATTGGTATATAAAACTTAGTCACATTTTTTAGATCAACGAATGTATTTGGCAATTGATTTACTAAGTTTTGCAAATGAATTATATTTTGAACTTTTAGTTCACATTGTTTAGTTCGAGGATCAAGATCAGATAATGATAATTCATTTTAACTATTTCTTTCCCAACTTCTTATTCTATCCCTTTAATATTATAATATTTTATTCGTCAAAATGACAATCATAAAATCAAGTACTGGATAAGTCTTTTTTTGTTGTTTCAAGATACTATATAATAAATGGAGATTTATATCAAACATATATTCATAGTCTCCATTGAGGATAAATCTTAGTGTTGCATGATAGAGAGATTGAAATATACACCACATATCAAAATAATTCTTAGATGGAAAATATTAGGTTTTTTCACCAAAAACTAATTGTAAAGGGGAGAGTTCTGATAAATTGTTGGTATAATGTTAATCAATATTGTAGAAAGCAAAATTGCATGTCCCTCATATGGAAATGTTAAGTTTGCATCTCATGATAAATGGTCTTGCAATTAATTTTATATGTTTAATAAATCATTCTACAATCCCATTTTGTGTATGAACATGAGCTTCTAGATGTTCAATGGCAATTCCAACAAAAAACTGAGGTTTCTTTTCCCTATAGGGCTTTGGTTTTGTTGCTTGTCTCGTTTATTATTGTTTATCATTTACCGATTTCGTAGTTGAGTCAACTTTAGTAGATCTTTGCAAATATCTAATAATTGAGTGCAATTCTTTTTAAATAAGTGGTTTGTATTAAATCATGTTTTTGCATGCATAAATCAAAAAATTTGTTTTTTAGTGTGAGCAATATGCCTTAAGTCAACTGGTAGAGTTTTTGGATCAAAATCCATATTTGAGATTGGTTCAAGTCATGTCATTAGTAGAATCGCAAAGCACCTTTAAAATTTCAAAAAATTGAGATTTTAGGCATGTGATTCGAATCACACATCCTATGATTCGAATCAAATGAAACCAAGGCTTTTATAACAGTTTTGATGTTGTCATTGTTTGACTCACACTATTCATGACTCAAATCACACTGTTCCTACCTCGAATCACGATGTGATGAAAACTCCGGGATTTACCTCTAATTTGCTTGATTCGACTCACACTATTCATGACTTGAGTTACACTGTTCATGACTCAAATCACAACTTGAATCATACAAATAGGTTTCTCATATGTTGTAGAGCTTGATCCAAATTACTTTTCCACTTGACTCAAATTATACATGTGCTTATGACTCAAATCAAACATAATTTTTTCATTAGTTTAGCGTATAATATCAAGCATCTATATAAAACATTTTTCCTCTCTCCCTCACCATCAAGTTGTAGTGATTATTGTGATGATAATCATATGTTTGAACGTTTTTCTAAAAACTTGGAAATCCACTTTCAAAGAACAACTATCATATATATCTTTTGCATCTGAACTCATCCTTAACCTCTAGTAAAATTAACATCAGTTGTTTCTTATTACTTAGAGAATGCGAGATCTATCATAGAAGAGGTTCATTCTTTGTTCAATTTTGTGAAGTTCTTTAGTAGCAGGTCTAGATTCAGGTTGTGTGGTATTGCTTGAGTTTGGAAATCCAACCAGAAAAATAAGAAGTATTTTCTCCAGGTTACTTCGGTAGAGTTGTGTGGAACCCTGTAGAGGAAGTCAGAGTTTCTATGTTCTTCAAACAAATCAATGTTCAAAGGACCGATAGGACCGAGTAAATGTTTCTACAGAATGAAAGCTTGACAAAATTATTGATTCTAGAAGACTTAAGTTAAAGTCAGGTGGATCTTGTAAGATAGGCGAAGTAGACGCCGTATACAAAGATAGAGGATCAATATAATAAGACTAGTTATTTTTAGGAGTATCTTGTATCAAGTGGTTGTATAATTTCTATAAAAAATTATCATATTATTTTATAGTGGAAGAAAACAAATTTTAATGGGAAACCATTGAAAAGTGGATTAAGCACCTGCGAGGACGATAGAGCTGAACCACATATATCCGATGTATTATTCTCATCCCTCTCTCTCTCTCTCTCTCTCTCTCTCTCTATATATATATATATATATATAATTTTCTCCATAGTTTTGCATGCTTAGGTTTATATCTCATTTTTAGAATAACATGATGTTTGAGTTTATCTGCTTATAGCAATTTCGTGATTAAAGTTTAGGTCTGTGATAGATCTAGACATTTGAACATTTCTTGCATTTATTACTATATGAACTCTTATTGTTAGATTGATCATTTGATTAATCAAATGCAATTTGAGCTTTGTGTGAAAATTAAATTATGATCATTGTTGAATTGCTTGTTTAAGAAAATTCATACTTCTCAATTGTTGTGATTTTTTATCATCTGAGCTAACTTTAGTATCCATTTAATTGTATGTTTTATAAAAATGTCGCTATCTTTCACTTTTCGTTTGTAATTTGTTTCTATGATATCAACAACTAGCCTCAGAGCTTATGATTTGTGTATTTTTTCATAAAACTCTGATTTTCTAAAAGGAAATGCTTTTGAAAATGGTTTTAGGGGAACCGTCTATTCAACCTCTCTTTCTAGATCATTATATCCCCATAGTCTCCACCAACACAAACATGTGACCATCTAGTTGATGCATTAATTAAAACCATAAAATATTTAAATGGTCTATATGATGGGTCAATTGACCCACAAGTATCACCATGTATACGCTCTAAAAGATTGAGTGATTCATTTTCATTTGTTGTTGGTGATGGTAAATTATCAACTTCCCCTAAGAACAAGAGTTGCATGAGAACTTATTAGATTGAGTAATCTATTGACTATTCAATTGATGAGCACATGAATTTTAATTTTTTTTCATCCTTATAAAACTGGGATGGCCCAATCGATCATGCCAAATAAATTTTTTATTATTATTTGTAAACTTCTGATTTACAATGACATGTACTACAAGAAATCTATTTCTTAATACTTACGTACCCAATAAGGTGATCATTTTTTCATATGGAACAACAAAATAATCATTAATCTCTAAGTGAGTAACATCCTTATTACCATAATCTACATCACCATCTTCATGAGAAAATGAATTTCAATCATTTTTATCTTTATTTTGTAGTGATCCTTGCTAAAGGTCAATAAGATGCTTTGGTGTACGAGAAATACAACTCTAATGATCTTTTCCTCCACAACGACTGCAAATATTTTTATTAGTTTTGATATTATTATCACTTTTTCCCGTTATTTTTAATATTTTTCCACTTCTTGTGAAAAAATGTGTTTGTGTAACTATCATTGCGTCTATGATCAAAACTAATGTGTTTTTCTACATTCACTTATGCAAATAGGGAACTACTAGTGGGATAAGTCTCATAAGAGCTCATTATTTTTTTTTGCCACAAGAAATCAAGTCAGAGTATTAATTAAATATTTTTTCTTAATATTTGGAACACATTAGATGCATTAAAAATGAAAAATATTTACAACTACAAAAGGATAATTTTTTTATATGTTTAGGACATTCTTTTCATTTGGCCAAAGCCTTAATTTTCTTAGTATAGGCTCGCAATTCCATTTGGCATGAGTATATATTCAACCGAATATAAATAAGGATTTATTAGTAGTCATTATGCACACTTCTTTATATCTTCTTATAATTTGTTTATTTTTCAAACATGTATACTAATTCTTTTGCATTTTTCAGAAACATAAGTAGCCAATGAATTATATTAGAAGTGGATTAGAATCAAACCGCCAATCAGTATTGGCGCCTCCTGCATAAAGTATAAGAGACCACAAATTTGTATGGCGCCTCATTTAAATATAATATGGGATCACCATTTACTCAGGCTCATTATGTATACTAGTCGTTCTGTATACTAGCCATGCAATATGCACATAACATGCATGCAAATAAATATCTTCTCTCACTATAGTATTCACACAACACATACTACATTATTAATTTTTAAATAAAAAAATAACTACATTCAATTCCTATAAATACCACTACTACACATTTCATTTTCACAGATTCAAAAATTCTCCTCACTCTTATTTTGATTTAACATTCTTATAACTTTATCTTCAACAACGTCTTTGTTAAGAGCTGCTAAAAAACTCAGGGGGAACACACATGAATATTGATTCATATGTGTATTATCTTTGCCTACTAATTTCATTGTAATATTGTTAGACTGATTTAAATCCTTGTTTGTTTCTTTCTGTTAGGATGCATCCAAATTTAGACATCATGTTCATGGATATATTAACCTAAACAACATTATACATCCATATTTGAATCAAGCGAGATTTGGACAAGTTATCAATATTACCTAATATAGTATTCATTCTAAATATATCCAATTTCTCGTAGAAAGATGAAAATCAAATACACGCATATTTTATCTTCCTACAAAAGAATGCACAAATACTTTGGAAGAGGTCAAAATGTTGTTGAGATTACATGTGGATGATAAATGGTAAAACAAATCAAGACTTGGGCCTCACCGAAGAGCTGTTGGGAGAAAGATTAGAGGATGATGATAAGAGAGTCAAGAATTATAATATGTATAAACTTGTGATGATTCTATTGATCAGTAACATACACATATATACAGATGAGAAAGGAGAGCATGATCCTACAATTAAGCTAATATTGATGGCTATACACTGAATATGGAAACATAATATTCTAGCCTATAATTATAACATAGATGCTATTGACTATACATGAAACAATAGGGACACAATGATGATATTAAGTAATCATGTTTCTAATTCCCCCCTTCAAACTGGTGGTGAATGGATAACACTAAGTTTGTCTCTGAACTGGCTGAAACTTGTGTGGCTTAATGGCTTGGTGAGGCAGTCTGCAATTTGATCAGTTGTAGGAACATAGGCCACAACAACTTTATTTTGTAGTACTTGATCTCTGATATAGTGAATATCAATTTCAATGTGTTTGGAGCAAGCATGGAGGATAGGATTTGAAGTTAGTGCCTTGGCACTCAAGTTATCACACCACAATATGGGTTTCCTTGGAAATGGGAGTTTAAGTTCAGCAAGTAATGACTGAATCCATGCTATTTCAGCAGCTAGGTTAGCTAGGGCTCTGTATTCTGACTCAGTGCTTGATCTTGATACCACCTTTTTCTTCCTTGATGACCAAGAAACAAGTGTTTCACCAAGAAACACACATTGACCAGCCATGGATTTCCTGTCATCAATACTAGTGGCCCAGTCTGCATCAGAGAAGCCATGAATGTCCAGATCACTGATGTACTTAGATTGTTCAAGATACATTCCACTGGTATCTCTTTTCCCTTCTATGCCCAGAAAGTAGTGTAGCTGACCCAAGTCTTTGAGAGAGAATACATCATTAAGGTGAGTGATGAAAGCTTGAAGGAACTTGGTGTTGCTTCCTGTAATTATTATGCCATCCACATAGATAATCAAAAAAGTAATGTGATATTTACCTTTTAGGAGGAAAAGAGAGGAATCACTCTTTGTGTTTTGAAAACCTCACTTCAGTAATGCAACCTTGAGACTATCAAACCAAGCTCTCGGTGCTTGCTTCAGTTCATAGATTGCTTTAGATAGCCCGCATATGTGATTAGGCCTGGTTGGATCAACAAATCCTTCAGGATGATGCATGAACATTGTTTCCGTGAGATATCCATTTAGGAAAGCATTGTTAATGTCTAGTTTCCTGACTTCCCATATGAGATGGACTGCAATTGAAAGAATGATTCTGATAGTGCTAGCTTTGACTACAAGGCTGAAGGTTTCTTCATAATCAATGCCAATTGTTTGTTGAAATCCTTTGGCAACTATCCTAGCTTTTCTCCTTTCTATGGTACCATCTGACTTGTATTTGGTCTTGAAGACCCATTTTGAGTCAACTATGTTTTCTTCATCTTGATAAGGGACTAGTGTCCAAGTTTTGTTAGACATGAGTGCTTGAAACTCCTTTTGCATTGCTTCCTTCCATAAGGGACTTGTGAGAGCATTCTTGGCATTTGGCGGTTCCACTATATCTTTGTAGGTCTCAGCTAGACCAATGTAAGGAAGCTTTGGCTTGTGAGTGCCTGACTTGCTTCTGGTTTATATAATGCCTGCTTTGCTTGCTTCACCTGTACTTTGTTGGGTTATGTCAGGTTGTATCTCTGGATGAGTTGCATCATCTAGTACAATATTTTCAGATTATTCTGTGATATTGTTGTCAACTTTTGTGGCATTGTTGTCATTTTGTGATTGTTGATCAATTTGTGAGTCAGCTGAGTTCACTTCATCTGAGATATCTCCTTTAGGGATTGCATCAGTGATAGGATTACCTGTAGGGCATAAGGGAAAAGAGAATGATTGATTGTTAGTTGTTTTTAGAGGACCTTTTGTATTGAGAAATCCATCATGGAATGGGAAGTGATCTTCATTAAAAATAACATGTCTTGATATGAAGATCCTGCCATGGGAATTGAGACATTTATACCCTTTGTGAGAGTTACTATAGCCTAAGAATACACACCTGGCTGTATGAAATTGCAGCTTGTGTTGATTGTAGGGTTTGAGGCATGGATAATAAGCACAACCAAATGGTTTTAAGAGCTTATAGTCAGGTTCCTTATGAAGCAGGAGCGAGTAGGGGGTCTCATTTTGGGTAACTTGAGATGGCAGTCTGTTTATAAGGTATACTGTAGTGGAGAATGCTTTCCACCAATATTGAAATGGCATTTGAGCTTGTGCAAGCAGAGTTAAAAAAAATCATCTATATGTGTGTGTTTCCTCTCAGCTCTTCCATTTTGCTGAGAGGTATAAGGATAAGACATTATAAAACCTATATCAGCTTCTATCACAATTTTCTGCACAAGTTTGTATTCACCACCACCATCACAATGAATTACTTTGATTCTCTTATTGTATTGATTTTCAGCCAAGGCTTTAAATTTAATGAAAGCTTGCCTAATTTCAGACTTTTGTTTTAAAGTATAAATCCAAGTGAACCTACTAAAATCATCAAAAAAATGCACATAATATTTGAAACCAGAAGATGACAATATTGGTGCAGGGCCTAATACATTAGTGTGAACCAACTCAAGTGGTTCCTTATCATGAGATGAAGAAGACTTAAAGGGCAAGATGTGCATTTTTCCATATTGGCAGGCCTCACAAAAACTAAAGTGATCACTATGTGATACTTTGACATTACAATTTTTCAAGACTTTGTCTAATGTGATGTTGTTTGGGTGACCAAGTCTTCTATGCCAGCTCTCCTTGACAGATATATAAGCACTTGTGCTCATTTCAATTCCTGAGAGCTGGTATATGTAGCGGTAAATTCATGATCATCAAGCTATGGATAAGCTAGAGATCAATAAAACCAGAGTCGCCACCGCGCTTTTATTATTTCCAAGGGAAAAGGGAAAAAGTACGAACAAAACCCAAAAGTAAGAAGTTTTCAAATCAAAACTAATAAAATGTCAGAGATTACAAGTAAGGGGGTTGGTTACATAGAGGGAAGGTGTCAGCACCCAAAGTGTCCTAGGTACTCATAGGGAGCCCTTTTTGTGTGCATATGTATTTTGTACAAAATGATGTTTACAAACAAATAGAGTGAGGGGATGAGAAAAGAATTCATTAATTATATTTTTGTGTTTGACAAGACCTTCGGACTTGTGCCTACGTACCAACATAAGAATGAGGGATCAAAACCTCATAGTTCGTGATACAAATTTCAAAGTGGATGCATTGCTTTTAACAAAATTTAAGTTTGAAAGGCACAAAGGCCTGAAAATGGTTCGAATGAGTTAGTTCTTTTTGGACTTTGAAAGTTTAGGTCAAGTATAATTAAGTTCATTTACAAGTTTGATTAAGAAAAGAAGTTTTAAAATGCAATGGCATAAGGCCAAAGTTTCTAGTTTGCAAATTGGTCAAAGTTTAGAACAAAATGAGTTCAATCAAAGAAGATTTTTAAAAGGAGAGAGAGATTTTTGAAATTAAAGAAACGGGGAGGAGATGAAGAGACTAATCCTATGCACAAAATTAAAAGTTAAGAGTTGAAAAGATCTGACCAATGGGTAGCAATCCAATAGACAAGAATGTCAATAGAAACCCAAATTCCCTTGGATATTTAGAATCAAGCAACACACAAATGCATAATTATATCAATCTTGAAGAGCAAGGCATCAAATAAAGATAGCCACATACAAGTTTAGCCACTCTATAATCTTCTTCAAATTAACCCTTGTAACAGATGAACTCAAAGGGATCTTGAATGATGTATCAGATGAAGTTTCAAATTGCAAGCACTTGGTTTCAAAAGTTGGCATTGGCCAAGTCCTTTAGTATAGGATAGTTGCCTAGATTCTAAGTACAATTGTCCAAGATCAAGCCAACAACCCACACAAAAGTTTTTTTAGAGTTTTTTGTTGTTATTATGTACATTAATGGTCAAAAACCACACAAACAAACAAAGTATACACAAACAAGATGTATCATACAATATGGTCCAAATGGACAAAGTGAAAATTGCATTAACATAAACAATTAGAATGGTATGAATAATGGCAAATGAATAGAACTTAAAAATTAAAGAGCATTAAAATACAGGACTTGAAATTAAATGTTAGTTGTTAATGAGTTAGAAGTTAGTATTGTTTTGCTTTTATTTTTTTTATTTGAAGTCATTCTTTGGAGAACACTCAACCCACTTATCACAAGCATGGATCCTTGAACCAAGACATCTTCCAAAGGAAGGAAAAAAGACCAAGTTTCCACACAATACCATGAAAGAGGGGAGACTTACAATCTCACTAACTAGAATGCTATGCCTTTTTTGTGTCACAAATTTAGCGCTATGTTAAGCAATCGTAATTGGACTTATGTAGAAGTCACAACTATTTGAGGCGGGGCAATATAATTTTGGTGTTAATGCATGTTAGAGACATAGTATAATGGACTATGCTCATGAAACATACCACACACAAAAATAATATGCAAAAGAGGTGGCTTAATCTCATCCATACTTATGTTGATTTTGCAATCAACTAGCCTTAGGACTTAGAGATATCATATGCCAAATGAGATGAATGCATAAAGAATGGGAATGAGATGAAGAGGGAGGGGAAGGGATCAAAACTCAAATTGGTCAAAGGAGGGCTTTTACCAAATTAATATCATCCATTCATTTTGGGAGATGAAATGTACATTTCATCAATCCCCTAAATCCAATGATATTAACTTGACAAAGTTAAATCAACCTTGACCAAGGCCCAACAACAAGAGTCAAACTTATACAAGTCATCACAAGAGGTCAACACAATTAATTGGCATTTATTCAAGTTAAAAATACTAAAATAATACATTTAAATTAAATATGGTTTGTCAAATTCCTAAAACCTCATCAAAACACCAAAGAAATGGCCATGAGATTTATCATAGGTCAAACAAGGTCAAAGGACCTTGGAGAAGAAATTTCATAATTTTTAAAGACTTAAAAGTATTTTTAAACAATTAAAAATATTCACAAAATCAATTAAATCATGAAAAATATTAATAATGATCCAAAAAATAATTTTAATTCAAAATATGAAAGAGGAAATTATTTGAATTTTTTTGGTGAAACTCTCAAATGTTTTGAATCAATATTAAAATTAATATGAATTAATGAAAATAAAAGGAATAAAAGAAAAATCAGAAAATATCAAAAAACGTGGACCACTTGATCTCCCTCATTAATTGAGGTGGTAGATCAAGTGGATCAGCGCACTGCATTCAATGAGGCATATGTTTGGTATTTAAAAGCAACGCACGAGATTAAAAGATTTCAAGCTCATCTAATGGCTCTGAACACTTCTAGCTCATCGCCGGAACCAAAGGTCGGTCATCTTCTCCGATGACCCTGGCCGGACTGGTTCAGTCATCACCACATCATAAATGACAAAAGAGGACATGATCCGAAAGATAAAATGGTGTAGATCACGAATATCACCTCAATTTTAACTAACTCCACACATATAAAGAGATATATGGAGTTGAATTTTGAGGTGTATCAATTGAGTTACTTCGATTTGACCTCTAAGCAACTCAATCTTCTTGCCTACATTGGTAGGACTTCAGACAACCAAAGATCCAAGAGAATTGATGAGAATTGAATGAGAATCGAAGAGATAAAGTTTTCTGAAAATTACCTTCAATGTTGTGCAGAACTTAATGTTGCTTGCTTCAAACACGATCTTATCACACTTGAGAAGCTTGCAAGAAGTGATTAGCAAGGGTGCAAGGCTTTGGATCCTGGAGTTTTTGAATCTCCAACAGTTGAGATTCAAACTCAATTTTCAAATTGAAAATTCACAGGTTTTCCTTTTGAATGAGAGGGTTTGAATTGGGGGGCAAAGCTGGCGCGCAAGGTGTCTTTGAATTGAGCACAGAGGTCATGTATTTATAGCATGAGAGAATGATATTTACACACTTGAAATTTTCTCCAAATTTAACAATGTGAATGACACGAGTACATGGGCATGTACAGGCCCATGAGGCAATGCATTAATGTCAAAAATCAATCATGTTAAAGTCTGAATGGAGCTTAATTGACAAGGCAATGTGAAATGAAGTTTGTACATTTGATTCCTTCCAATGATGCATCTATGTTAAAGCCATGTGCAGCCCTAGAAAATCTTATCCAAAATGCATGAACTTGGGTTCTTTGGAAATCTTGGATCAAGGGGAACAAGTTTGATGTTCAACACTTTTTCATTTAGAGCTTGGATCATGGTGAATTTTGAGGTGGAAGTTTGGAAATTTCAACATGTTGAAATTTTTCTAAGTGTCAAGCCATATATCTCAATATTCCACCTTACTTAACTTTTTATGTGAGATTCAAATGAGAAAAGTGTCTTCATCAAAGTTGTAGATATTTCAAATAGCTTAAAAATAGTCACCAATTTTATTTAATTTGGATTTGGAATGATAGAGTTATGCATTTTTGAAGTTTAGAAAAATAATTTGTTCAATGGTATATGTAAAAAATGACCTATAATGTATCCTCATATCACATGCTCATAAAAGTTGTATTTAATTCCACTAAAAACATAAAAGTTGAATTAGACATATTGGATTTTATTGTGCAACTTAGAAATCTTTCATCTCATAAATATTGAGCAAGTTATGGCCTTGGGAAGTTGACT
Source organism: Lathyrus oleraceus (assembly GCF_024323335.1). Lineage (NCBI taxonomy): Eukaryota > Viridiplantae > Streptophyta > Magnoliopsida > Fabales > Fabaceae > Lathyrus > Lathyrus oleraceus. The sequence goes on from NC_066579.1 coordinate 340,614,655, forward strand.
TTCAAATTAGGGTTTAGACAAAATGTCCTATAATGTTTCAACATAGAAAATGATTTTCCAAGCAAAACCAGCTCTAGGTCTTAACATGAAAGTTGTTTGTAATGTCATTTAGAGTAACTTTTATCTTGGAAGCATTTTCATATGGTGAAAATTGTAGGAGATAGGGTCTAGGGAGGCCCAGTTTTGATCAGATAAATTCATCTGGCCAACCACCATCAACCAACTTGCTAACTTTCAATTCTCTTGAATTTCTTGGCTCATGGTAGATCATATATGCATAAGATGATGAATTTTGAAGTTTCCCTTGAGGAATTTGATCAATTGGTGAGATAGCTTGTTGGAGAAGTTACTCAAGATACCTAGTCGAACTAGGGTTTCCAAGGCAAATCATCCTCAAACTCTTGAAGAAAACTTGATCAATATGACATGTAGAGATCATTGGGACTAATATATAATTCTCATAACCATTCTTGGATCAATTCATGGTTGTGCTCTTTGTCATGAGGGTCTCAAACCCTAGATATGAACTTGATAGATCAATGGTGATCATGCCCTTCCTACAAAAGAATTAGGCAAATGCAAAGACATATTTTTGGTATTTTGGTTAGTAAAATAATAATATACAAACATGTTAGGAACTTATAGTATATCATATAAATTAAGTGACTTGAGTTTGGAAGAGCCTGTGGCTATAATTTCTAGTTGCTCCCCATTTCCAATAATCAAAGAGTTCTTACCATGATGTTCATTTATTTCTTGGAATTTTTCAGTTTGATGTGTCACATGATTGCTTGCTCCACTGCCAAAGTACCATCTTGATTGGTTCCTTGTGATGTTAGGAAAGGAAATTTCTCTTCCTCTTCTGCTGAGTGATTTGATCCTGAGTAGGTTTTATCAAACCTATAGAAACACTACACTACTGTGTGACCAGTCTTTGAGCATACTTGACAGGTAGGTTTAGAGAACCTGCCTCTAACTCTGCCTCCTCTCCAAATTCTCGAGTTGGAGCCTCTCCAGTTTCCATTTGAGCCATGGAATCCAAGTCTATAATTTCTCCAGTTTCCTTTATAATCAGTCTTATTTGCAACATTTGCTGAGGCATTGAGACTTAAGTTGTTAAAGGAATTGAGCTGCTCAATTCTACTCTCAAAACTCAGCAATTTAGATTGTAAATTAATCCAACTGAGATTGATTTGATCAGAGAGTTTTACCACTACAGGATTGTACTCAGAATCCAATCCATTCAGGGTTTGAATGATTAGATCTGAGTTGAGAATTGGATTTCCTGCCAGCTTAAGTTTATCAACAATATTTTTCATCTTGGACAGATAATCATGCATTTTCATTTCCCCTTTTCTGGTACTGTGGAATTCTGACTTCATGTAGGTGATTCTAGACCTTGTATGTGCTCCAGCTAGACTTTGGGCCTCCTCCCAAAGTTGCTTTGAATTTTCACAGTGTACAAATTATGTTGCAATGTCTGCAATCATGTAATTCTTTAACCAACCTAGAAGTTGTTGGTCATAAGCTGGCCAATCTTCAAACGAAGGATTCAACTTCTTGCTTGAATATGAATTTGTGATATATTGCTCATGACACTCCTTTATCCCTAGCATGTATCCTTCAAGTCTGCAGCCTCTGATGATGGGCAAGACTAAGGACTGCTACAAGGGAAAATTGTCTCTATCCAGCATGACAAAGATAGTTGATGGAAGATTATTTTCGTTGTTTGTATTTGCAGCGGATGCCATGATTTTTAATTGGATCACGAGCCTTTTAACAACAACGCTCTGATACTAAGTGAAGAATTATAATATGTATAAACTTGTGATGATTCTATTGATCAGTAACATCCACATATATACATATGAGAAGGGAGAACATGATCCTACAATTAAGCTAGTATTGATGGCTATATACTGAACATGGAAACATAATATTCTAGCCTATAATTAGAACATAAATGCTATTGACTATATATGAAACAATAGGGATACGATGCTGATATTAAGAAATCATATTTTTAATGGTCTATGTATTAAACTAAATATACTTAAATCACTACATAATGATCTTCACTTACACAAGACGTATTTGGAGGATGAAAAAATAAAAAAAGAACGATGATGTACATACTACTTCTTATAGGTAAATTTGTATTTCCAAAGAATTCTGATAGCAATGTACATTTAAATTGGTTAGCATTGTTAAGGAATTTAGATAAAATAAGTAAATATGATAGAGGATTTTTTTATGATATTAATTACTATACACTGTTAGTGTAAAAAAATTTACACTGCTGATTCATCACCATCACCCGTTTCCATTATTTTATAAATTTTTAAAATAAAAGTCAAATTTATTTTACTATCCAACGTATAGGATTAACTGACGATGTAAAATCCCTTTACACAATCAGTGTATTTTAATTAAATCATTTGTTTATTTATCACAACATTATAGAGATATGTCTAAATTCGCATACAAAGATGTGAATATGTTGACCAGTGTAATCTTGCTCTAATAATAAAAATGGTTAAAATTGTAATCTCTAGCATCATACAATATAAATCCATATTATATTCTACCAAGTAAATTTCAAACTTATTATATTTTATTAAATTTATAAATATATATCATCATATATTTTATATTACACTTTGTTCAATTATTTTTTTAACAACTGTTGTAAAAACACCATTTTTTTATTGACAACTTTTTATTAACAAAAATATAAAAACTGTTATAAAAATATATAAAAAAATAACAAAAATAACAAAAACACCAATTTTTTATTGACAATGTAACTGTTGTAAAAAATATAAAAATTAAAATTTAACATCAATTTAAACGGTTAAGAAAGTTTATAAAAAAATACCGACGGTTTGAAGTGTGACAATTTCATATTTGAAGCGGTTAGCTACCGTGCAATAAACTATCTAAAACAAATTGTCCAATTAAATTAATGGCAGATACAACCCTCATAATAAGAAGCTTCAAAACCGTCGCTATATGCTCCCGCGGTTGGGGAGGTGATTTTTCTAACCGTCGCAAACTAAACTCGTGATACAAGATTTTTCAAGAGTTGGCATACCATCGCAACCCATAAATAGTGACGAATAATATATCATCATTTTTCACAACTTAATTATGTTTTGAAATTTTTATATTTAATGGTCCGTACACAGGACGGAATATGACAAAACCACACTTTGGTATGTTATAGCGTATTAATCCCGTATCGATCAAGGTAGGTCAAACAATGTAAATCTTCTTCATTTAATTACTTCTCCTTTTTTAATATATCGATTACACCGAGAAGATAATTTTTTGTGCCAATATATCAATAGGCTTATCTTGTTCTCGAGGATGCTAATCCAAGAGATGTAACAATTTGGAGTAAAAGAACTTTGTTGATCTGTTTCCACATGGTATAAATGCATGAAACAGATTGAGTGAAACTCCATTTTGAAATGCATCAAGACACATTCGTTCTATGTACATACTTAGGAGAACAACATGAAATGACCATGAGCGACGCTTGGAAAACCCACAATTGGAAATGGTTAATAAGAAAGAGAATAAAGAATAAAAGAACCGACACAATCTCATCTTAATTGACTATATCATGCGATGAAAACTAAACCTGGCCAGAAATACATGGCCTGGTATATATCTATTGCATCACCGTGTCTCTCTAAAAATAGACTACTATATGACCCACGTGAACAATCATCTTTCTCAAACTTTCAACACACGCAACCACATAAGTACATCCAAATCCCAACACAACTCACTTACATAAATACACAATAAGCTTTCTTTAACGATCAATACCAATACATGTAAAACACCCAAACAAAAACAATTTAACTCCTAATTTACATAACAAACATCATCCACAAACCCTTGTAATTCATACTCATAACACAACCAACTGCAACTTTTAAACACCTCAACAATAATTTTTATTCTTCCAATACAATCATTCACCCTAAATAAACCCCAAATAAACAAACTTTTACTATCTCTCCATTGAAACATCAAACGAGCAAAGGACAGAACCACATTACCATCGAATTGATTTTTGATAGCAAATTGTATAACAACTTCTTCAACGATGTGTCACTGAAAATCGATTATATACTAAATACTACAGATGAAGGATGAACTTCTTCCTCGCCACTCCAAATTGTAGACAACCAACGAGTATCTCGTAGGGATGAGCGACAAAGAGCATCTCATTGATGTGAAGTCGATAGTCACCTACTAGAATCCGGCCAAGGACGATTTTATTTGTTATTCTAATTTTTTAATTAAATCTTATAAATTTATTTGTAATATTTGTTTTTTCTAATAAAATTTATAAAATCTTATAGTTTATTAAAAATTGTTACTAATGGTTAAATAATTCACTTATACATTAATTATTTAAAATAATTAATTTAATAATTTTTTATAATTATTAAATTATTTGAATAATAAATTTTTTTATATAAAAAGTTTTGTTTAAAAAGTGTATATTGAGATATAAGATAGAAAAATGAGAATATAGGATCTTGGTGAAGAAAAGAAGTTATATGGATAAAAAGTTATGTTGTATTTAAGTGAAAATGTATTTGATAAAGATTTGATTTGCGATCTCCAACACTATTGTTGAGAACGATGAGAGTCAAAGATGGGTTGGATTGGAGCTGGAAACGAGTGGGGCTGATAGTTTGATACATACAATACATGATGTTGATTTAAGCCGTTTTGCTCACTGACTCAATTGTACAACCATTTGATTGGACCCATCACATTTTAGAAGAAACTAAATTAATTTTATTTTAAAATTCAGTCTACATTAATTAATTTATCAGATTCAGATTACAAGATGATGTCACCATTTTTGATTTAGCAAAGTTACTTAACTATGAGAAGGAACATAAAGAAAGAAAATGTATTAATGAGAGATTTTGTAGTGTAGTGAAAAAAAGTAGGATAGCGATGGATGATGAGTAGTTTTGTAGAAAGAAAGATTTGATTGATGAAGTTTGTGTATTACCTTACCTACCCAGATCAGATCTGAAACAAAATATTGAGATGTTCTCATCTTTTGTTCTGTACCAATATTGCTTCCTACTCTAGTCTGTATGCAGAAATCACCGTACCGGTTCAAAAAGCTGAAATTTCCTCAATATTATGATATTTTTAATAACTAGTCTAATACAACTAATTTCATGATTTATTCATTTTTCTTTTTCAAATTATTTTATTTGATTTTTTTTCTTCAAAATAACCATTTTTTTTCAATTTAATTTCCAAACTAATTATCTTTTTCAATTTTATATCAAAGTTTGGAAAATAGTTTAAACAAAAAAAGTTTATAGCTAATGATAAAAGGTTTCATATAAAAATGTTTACTATCTTCTCCAATAAAACACAAGCGAAAAAAAAACCGTCTTTGTTTATTTATTTATTCCACAAACCATGATAATTACGAAATTCTGTGTCTGCCTAAATGCTTTTCGATGGCACACACCATATTTCTTTTCTTTTTTCTAAAATATTACTGGTTTATAATGTGATCAATTTAATTTAAAAAAATTATATATAGGTTTGATGCAAGAGACATATACTTCTATAATAAATCACTACAAGCATGCTTTTATATAGACGAGATACAAATTATGAAATAATTTAATTTTTATATGATGAATTGAAGAAAATTAAAGGGAGATAGGGAAGAAAGATAGGATACATAGATATATAGTGGTTCGACAATTGTCATCGCCATGTTTATTCCACTCTTTAATGATTTGAAACCATTGGAAAATAATCATGACTTTCATTATTTTCAAAAGTTAATATATAAGTATTTTGATACAATGAAATATCAAATGACAATTCCTTCTATTGATGTTGATATTCAACTATTACACACAAGATCCTCAATGATCTTGATCTAATAATCTTGCTATCTACAATAACCTGCTCCAAGCTTCCTTTCTGTAGCATTTTTCCTCGAACTTGACAAAGATTTGTCTGAGCGATTTCCATTAGCCTCGAATAATTGGATAACTCCCAACTTTGTTATGTGACAAACTTCACATGGTTTCATTAAAGTCTTCAATGGAGTATAGAAACATCCATCTCTCTTTGTGAACAACACACAACCCAAATTCATGTCCAAGAAACAATTCTTCCACCTGATACACAAAAATATAACTTCAAAGAAAAATATTAGATTCCCTAATGTATCTTTAGTCTAACTCTCACACTCAAACTTTAGAGTTAGAGATCCATAACAATCGTTCTTGACTAATGTTGAATGTGATGAATAGTATCTGATGAATCACACACACACATACACGCACACACACAACTAATTCTCTCAAGATTCAGATTCTAGGAGGTTAATCACAAGACATCAATAAGGAATTAGGTGTTGGTGAATGAAGAAAACACTCACTAGGTTCTCTCAAGATTCTTGGTAAAAATGAGTTTCTAGGTTCTTGTTGATTGTTCAGAGATTGAAAATTATATCACTTGATTGATCAATCCTCTATCTCTAGATTTCTTGTTCTACAACAAGAAAACACAATGATATTTTGAGAGATGTGATTCCTCACACATTTTTTGAGTTTTTCTCTCATTGGTGACATTCTATAACTTATTGACAAAAACTAAAGAGATAGATGATTAATTGGTGCTAGAGGATTTTCTCTCTTAAAAAACAACTGAGACAAAGGGTTTTTTAATCAAATTATAAAGTAATGATTTGAATCAAAGAAACAATTAACTTGAATCATAGGTTGGAAAAAAGGTAAAAGACCGTGATTCGAGTCATGTGTATCTTATGATTCGAGTCAAGTGGAGATGCGATTCGAATCACACTCTTTCCTGATTCGACTCAAATGAGACAGAGCCAACTCCTAGATTTCATGAGATTTCTTGATTCGAGTCACAATATGCATGTTGTGAATCACACATCTTTGCAGCCTTGATTCAAGCAATACTTAATACGTTGATACAAAACCAATTACTAGGCTAAAAAAGGAGACAATTACATGGATACAACAACTAAGACAATGAATGGATAGGTTTCTCAAAGGTATAAAAACTAGATATAGCCGAAGAGAACAAATACAAATTATTCCAAATGAATTGCAACAATAATGAATAAATTCATAATGAACAAAGTACAAGCACACGATAAATCAAATAATGCATATACACGCTTTCATACCCCAATTTTGTCTGGGCATTTTAAAATTTTCATAAATTCGATTTTTATTTTCAATTTGCATCATTTGTATAGTATAACACGCGTTTCATTTTTGAATGATACCTAAAATATCAGTCAGAATAAATCCTCGAATATACAGACATATCGGTTGAATCATTTCACAAATACATGAAAAATCACTGGGTAAAAAGTTTCAAAGTCAAGCTTACAGACGTCAGTATTATTAATCTACGACTCACATAGTTTAATCTGGTATGCTCGTTTTATTTTTTCGACGACTTTCTCAGTTGCATTTTGATCCGTCTGAGCCTTTTAACCGGTCAAAATTCATTTCAAAATTAAATCAAACAATGTATGTTTCCGAGAGATTTATTTCGCGCTGATCATTTTAATGCATTCAGTTTATTTTTTCGAATACTTTTGCAGACATTTTTTATTCATTTTAAGCTCTTTTATTTTTATTTCTTTGTCCAAATATTCAAATTAATTAATTAGAATTTTTCTATTATTTAGTTTAAATTTTAATTAGGAGTTTTTAATTTCAATTTATTTACTAAGCGTATTTTCTTCAGTAATAAAAAATAATAATAATAGTTTCAAAACAAAAGGAATTGACAGCATTGGATTCCTTTGCTAACCAAGCCAACCACACGCCAGCTCACACATTACACATCCAGAAAATGCTGAAAAATAAGACTCCACCATTCCGTGAGGACCACACGTCCATAACAAAAGGAAAGGGTAAATAATGGTCCCCCCTTCCAACAACTATTCATTACACACCTCACACTCTTACAACGGAAGAAAGACTCTCTCTGCAAAATAAAAAGAAGAAGGGAATAAAAGTTGTTACTCTCTCATTTTGAAAGCAACTAAAATATCCGCATCTCTTTCATTAATATTCATAATACTTTCTTCTTCACCCCTTACACCAACCATGGTCACCACCGAAAAACATCATCCCTCCGCCGTAACCACTAACCATGGCATCCGCACCACGAAACACACTCTTCCAAACTCCTCCAACAAATCACCGCACCCCCCCCCCCCTTCTTCGTCACATGCCACCAATATCATCACCCTCAACTAATTCTCCATCGTGGTAACCACCGTTGCAACCCAATCATTGTCTTCTTCCTTTTAACGCCGCTGCACCACCCTGTTTTCCCTCCTTCATCGGAAACCTCCATAAGAAACCGTGAACCTCGCTACTCCATTTGTTAACTTCTCTCAAATATCACCACATTTGGTGGCACACAAATAATGGTGAGTTGTTTCAACATGGTTGTGTGTACCTGATTTGGGGGATTGCAGGGACTTTCACGAAGAATCTCTTCGAATCAATAGCAAATCTTCTTCGCCGACAAGTAGCTCAAAGACGGATACACTCTTGCTGACAACAACCTCCACACAGCACACAACAGTAGCTACTTTGATCTTCCATGGACATTTCCACTCGCGTAAATTTCATTATTTCTTTTGGTTCGAATTTCATTTATCGTTTATGATTTATGGTTGGGTTATGTTTCATTTTGATTTGATTTGTGTTCATCGATTTATTGTTGTTTGTTGGCTGGATCTCATTTTGATTTGGTTATTCGTCGACTTATGTTGTTTGTGGGCTTGACCAGTTTTGGTTAGGTTGTTATTCAATAGATTTATGTTTGTTACTACTCATTCATGTGATGGTAATTTTGTTTTGTATTTGAGATGGTGAACAAATTGCATAGCTTAGTTTTTAGGAAAATCCATAAAGATGAGATAAGTTTTATTTTTTTTAAAAGAGAGAAAGATAGCTCTTTGTTCTTCATGATGGCACATTGGGAGAGGAGAAGAGGAATTATTTTCTTATATTTTTTTACCACATGCCACATGTTGATTGCTAATTGGAACAAGAAGAAGTTGCAATAGTCCAACTTTTCATCAAATGAACAACTTGAGCGCTTTCCCCACCCTTCTTAGCTTCTTTATTTTATTATTATTTTTATGATCATTATATGGATATTGGTTAAATGATGGGCTTTTGTCACTTAGGATTGGGCCAATTAATAATTGCAAATAGTATAATGATGTAAATAATATTGGTTTATTGTTGCCTCTTTTTTTTTAATCGGGATTGTAATCCGCGGATTCGGAAATTTCATGTCGACATATCGCCAAAATTTCAACATATCAATGGATTACATTCATCGTCTTATGATATTGTGAATGATATTAACCATGTTGTCATTTCGTACAAACCGGTTTTGAGCACATCATCATCAATTCATCAACCAAATCCATTAAGTTTTTATTAACAATTCAAAACCATGTTAAGTTATTAAAGGTCACACATTTCTAAATTCAATATCGAGCCCCCATTTTCAAATACCCTTGTAAGTCGATAGCTTTTAGCATCGCCATCAATCTCACATAGCTTACTCTTGGGATTTCTTACAATGATACCTATTCGATTTTAATTAATCGAGCAGATGATTGATACACTAAATATAATCTAATCTATCCACAAACACAAATTTAAAACCTCGATCCAACATCGAGTATTTTTATTCAAATTAAATTAAGATACCTAATCACGATTAATACCATTTCATTTAGAAATGAAAAGGGGGATGGTTTTGAGCCTTCAACTCCTCTCCTCGATTGTTTGAATACGAGTTCCCTTACTCGGTTAGTCAAACAATTGTCATTTCTATCCTCCTAAACATATCTAAATCGAATCATTTCTGTAATAAAAAAATGAAAAGAGAGATGGTTTTGAGCCTTCAACTCCTCTCTTCGATTGTTTGAATACGAGTTCCCTTACTCGGTTAGTCAAACAATTGTCATTCCTTTAAAAACTTCTAATGCGATTAAATCAAAACATTTTCATAATAAACTAAACGAAAAGGGAGATGGTCTTGAGCCTTCGATTCCTCTCCTTGACTATTAGGATACGAGTTGCCTTACTTGACTACCCGAGTATTCGTCATCCATTTAAAACACCTTAACTATTATAAAATCCTTTTACAATTAAGGATGAAAGCGAGATGGTCTAGAGCCTTTGATTTCTCTCCTCAACTGTTAGGATACGAGTTGCCTTACTCGACTATCCGAGTAATCGTCATCCAACGAAATATCTCAACACATCAAATCTACCTTTTTATCGCCCACGCGCGATTGAGACCAATCAAACAAAACATCAAACGTATTAATCCAACGCATCACCCTTATGTGACCAAAACTCTTTTAAGAAAGAACATTGTTTAATCCCTTATAACGCGTATAACAAACTAGTGTTTAAGCCTCCGCAGAGAGTAGACAAGCCAATGTTTAGCCTTTAGAATGCGATATAAATAACTGTTTGCTAAAAGACACCAACAAATTGTAGTTCTTCGAATTACGAATGCTCTGATTTCCTTATTGCACCATAAGGATACGTAGGGAGGAGATTGCTAGATCTTCGCGAGCACACTAATAAAAAACCTCCCTTTTCCCCCCTTCTGAGGTTTCCATCCATATCTTTTCAATCTTTTTATTCAGTCGAAGAAAACAAAACAACATTTACCTAACATTCAAATCACAAATTCAACTAAAAGGTTCCCGTTGAGTACAACGGACGTGAGGGGTGCTAATACCTTCCCCTTGCGTAATCGACTCCCAAACCCGAATATGGTTGTGACGACCATTATTCAATTTTTCAAAGGTTTTATCTATATTTTCCTATTCCTTCATTGGGATAAATAAATTCGGTGGCGACTCTGTTCGAACTATTTTTTTCCGCGACCATCACGAGGAATCGTATTTTTCGAGATGCGACAGATGGAGACTCTGCTGGGGATTATGCTCCAAGCAAGAGAGAGTCAAGCCTAACTTATTTCAATTTCCGTTTGAATGTTAACCTTGTTGTTTGTCATCTTTATTACGTTATTATTATTGTTATTTTGTGCTTTATTGATTGATTCTTATTTTTCTATTGGGGGCTCTCTGATTATTGGTACTTTGTGAGATAGGCTCTTTGCCCGAGTCTGAGAAAAAGCATATGATTAAGTTGGTGGTTGTGTAGTAGAAGCCCACGAAGACCCCACCTAGAGTAGATTCTCTTGAGATATTATTGTCCGACGAGCCTTCGTCACGAAGATGGTGTTTCAAGTTGGATCAGTGACTCTAGGGACCTTCTAACCCATTCCATCTTTGGTGGTTGTGTAGTATTAACCTATGAGATTTCAGACTTGTTGGGTTAATACGAAAACCCCAATCAGATGAGATCCCTTGGACGTATTATTACCTTACAGTAATATTTCCAACCTCGATCTATGACTCTGAGAACCTTGTTAGAACATTGGACTCGAGAGTTTTGTAGTAGAGGCCCACAAGGAGCCTTCCTTGTTAGGAAGATACGAAAACCTCACCTAGACAAGATTATCTTAAGGGTATTACTGTCTGACGAGCCTTCGTCACGGCAGTGACGTTCTCAAGAAATATCCATGACTCTAGGAACCTACAAACTATAGAGCCTACCCTTGGGGCTCCTTTAATTAGAGATACCTGTCATTTACCCATTATACTGATAAACTTGAGAATACATTGAACCTGTGATCCCGAACATGTCATTACATTCATACACATATCATTGCATTTATATTCATCATGCATTACACATCACTTTTCACAAAAAATACAAAAAAAAAACTCATCCATCCTTCTTCCATAACCTGCGGTTGATTTCTCGACACTCATATCGGACTTGAAGTAGCTCTCGAAAGACCATGGATCCATTGGAGCAAAGTCATATTGCATTAAGAGAAGATGTTGACTCGATGAAAAACCAGATAAACCAACTTATGAAGGCTATGATAGCTTTATCAAAGAGGGAGGACAACATTCAGCAGACTGCGGTCATTGAGAATGTTATTCTAGCTCCAATAAATGATCCTACCCAACCTCGGCTTGTGTGAACCCGAGTTAATAACTTTTCTGTACAAGAACGTCATATTGTTCGAGACGAGGGTTCCTCGTATCATGATGTTGTTGAGTATCACAGTTTTGCATTCTCTGCGCCAGATCCCAATGGGGCAAGCCTGGTGGTCGATACTGAACGACCACAAGATGGTGAGATTGCTGAAAAGTGTTGCGTATTAGAGAAAAGACTCAAGGCCATAGAAGGGCAAGATATTATTGAAATGGATGCTTTAAACATGTGTTTGGTACCTGTCCTGGTTATACCCACAAAGTTCAAAGTACCAACTTCGAGAAGTACAAAGGGGATAGCTGTCCAAGGCACCATTTGGTGATGTTCTTCCGAAAAATGGCATCACATACTCGCGATGACAAGATGATGATTCACTATTTTCAAGACAGTTTGATTGAAACATCGTTGAGCTGGTATACAAAGTTGAAAAGAAGCCATATTCAGTCATGGGAATATTTAGCCAAAGCCTTTTTGAAGCAGTATAACTATAACTTGGACATGGCTCCAGACCGAAGGCAGCTGCAAATCTTATCTCAAAAGAGCAACAAATCTTTCAAATGCTATGCACAACGACGAAGAATTGGTAGCCTAAGTGCAACCACCATTCCTGGATAAAGAATTGGTTGACTTGTTTATGGATACCTTGCAGAAACCGTACTTTGAAAGGTTGGTAGGAAGTGTGTTATCAGACTTCGTCCACTTAGTGACAATTGGAGAACGCATCGAGAGTGCCCTCAAAAGCGGAAGAATCCAAAGTGCCTCCAGCACCCAAGCTAGCGAGACAGAATCCCTTAGCAATTCTCAAAAGAAAGAGGAAGATGAAACCATTGCAATCATGGCAGATGTTAGGTGTTCTCATGGTGCACCAACAAGACCTTATGATCCCTTATCTTTTCAGCGGTCTCCATTGTCAGTGCCACATTATCCTTATGGACAACCAGCAATTCCCAGAGCACCATAGCAACAAACATGGGCTGCTCCTTATGCAAATCGACGATCTCATGGTCGAGGATATCAGAATCAGCCTTTGAACCAATTTAGGCCTCGAAACAATCTGGAAAGAACGAATTCTCCTCTTGATCCAATTCCAATGCCATACAGTCAAGTACTTCCATATTTGATTGAGAGAGGACTGATAGTTCCAAAGGAGCTAAATCCATTCATTCCTCCATATTCACCAGGCTTTGACGCTAATGCTCGATGTGACTACCATGTTGGGGAACAAGGGCATTCAACTAAAGACTGTAAGGTGCTCAAGAGCAAGGTACAAACTCTGCTTGACTCCCAGATGTTCTCATTTGTGCCTCGAGGCCTTCAAATCAACAATACTCCTTCACCCATCCATGTGGGTCCATCGGTCCAGACTATGGAAGAAATCTCCGAGAATAGGTCTGAAGATGATTATCGTACTGGTTTCGATGAGCATGATAATGACCAACTCTAAATGAGGTTATCCCGCCAGCGAACCAAGCACAAGAGAGCTTCCTCTGCATTGGCAATCATTTGGCTATTTTAGCATTTTCATCTGTATTTTCTTTGCATATTGAAAACTTATTTGCTTTTAAGTATTGTTGTTTTCCTTTAATGGTAATATTAATGAAATGGTTATGCATGTTTTGAATGAATCCTTTCGTATTCACTCATCTTTTCCATTGATATAAAAAATATTTCTCCCATTCACTTATCAAACTGTTGTTTTAGCAAAGAGTCAAGGGAGGATGACGAAAATGAAATACCCATAACTGCTAACAATATGCTTTTGGATAAAATCTTGCTGATGATGTACAAACATTGTTTCAAATCCCCAAACACTGGAGAGATAAGGAGTTAATCCCTAGTCAACCACTTTGAGCCTAGAAGTAGGTGTTTCTTTCGGATATACAAAACCTTATAATTAACCTGGGACATGGTAGTGTTCGGTTGATCTGACTACACATTTGAATTACAAGATGAAACATCCCATTTGGGGGATCAACCACATGATATTCTTCGCACACATCTTGAAGTGTCGAAGGAGTCATGAAAAATCCAAAAGTTACGACGGTTGTTCTTCAATGACCAATGACTTGGCAGTCACAACCCTTCAAAAAAAAAGAGAAGAAGAAAATAAAGCTCGCTAAGTCGAACATCCAAAGAAGCGAGTTAGGCAAAAATTAGGGCAATCCCGATGGACTTAAAGCTTCAAAAAGCGGTTCAGGCAAAAGTTAGGGATCAAGACAACAAAACCAAAAGAGGTCACGAAAACCCTCAACAAAATGAAACAAGATTTAGTGACCACCATACCAAAATCAAAAGGTCACCGACATCCGAAAAGAAAAATAAGGTGACTGCCATTTCAAGAAAATATTGAATCTTCATCTTCAATTTTACATCGTCAAACTCTCTTAAGAAGACGAATGTGTGTGTTGAATCAACTGAACGTAGGACTGGAGATCATCATGAAGAAGGGGTGGGTTAAAATAAATTTGAGCCTTATATCCTTGGTTTCACAAACCATGAACCCAACCACGTTACAACCCTCAAAAGACCTAATTGAAGTAGGATTTATTCTGAAAGCATACTACAACAAGGTTGCGTAAACTGACTCCTAGAGATTTGCTAATCTTCTATTCTTGCTAAATCATTCACGCACTAGCTAAATCAACACCGCGATTGGACTCATGGTCCACCCGTCACACACTACCACATCATCCAATAAATGATTTTTATAAAACCTACATGATCATCGCACTAAAATTACCATTTTTTGAATGAACAATTTTAAATGCAAGTCAGTACTTGACATTAGAGATATTCCAACAAGGGGAAATCAGAGAAGTACATGATTGTTGGTGCTAACACGAATCAAAACCACCTCATAATCATATGGATCAGAGGCATGACATCTTTCGATTGTGTTGACCTAAGAATTAGTCAGTATAAGACAAATCTCCAAGCATCGGTTGATCAGGGAGGAAAATCACTTCAATACTCAGTCTGTCTGAGCCAAGTCCCTAAAAGGCTCAATCAAGGGCAAGTCACCCCAAAAGTATAGTGAAAACCAACTCCCAAAGATCAGTCGATTGAAGATAATCGTTTCAAGAACCGGCTAATCAGGGGCAAACCATTGCAAGATTTCGACACTAGGGAAAACAAACTCAGACCATGTCAGGGGATAATCACTCCTAAAGGTTTCCTTTTGAGGATAATTCCTTTAAATACCCTACAGACTGGGCCAAGACAAGTTGTAAGGGGCAATTTCCCTCCATATCTTCAAGTCGGTCAAGTAGACTGTGTCAGACACTAGTAACTGTTTGAATTCACAACAAAGTGTCGAAAGTTCACATTAGTGCAACATTATATATTGACAAGAATCCTTAGGGCATATCAAAAGCATAATCATCATGCGTTGATCAGGTCGATATGCTAATTTACAGGCCATCCGGGCCCATCAGGAAAAGAAGTCGAGATCTTCTCAAGGACAAATACATAACTTATCAACAAGGGGTCAAACTTGGGACACCAAGAGTATCCATATTCGTTGTCTGATCATCACATCATCAACTACCGAGTGTCGGGAAGTCAAATCCTTTCACTGACCAAAAGTCCAATCTATATTGGCAATTACCAGAAAACCAAAGTCCACTTTGCCGGCATCCTCATAAAACCAAATCCAATCAACATTGGTATCCAGAAAAGATCACACCTTCGAAAAATGAAGATCGATCTCATACACCAATCACCTATTTGCATTCAAACATGCATCACTTCATACATAACGTTTCAAAAAATAAACATATGTCATGCATCACTGCATACATATCATTTCTGCTAAGAGAACACATTATATAAAGTTGTGTCAATAATTTGCATTCCTACACGAACCTAAAAATAGGGCATCCCAAATAGTTGCATCCTTACATCAATGTATGCACAGTTCTTCCACTAAGGTGGAATACCATACAAAAATCAAATGCATATAGCACGAATCAGGATCCAGGGTTAATCATAGGTATCCATGCCAATCCTCAGTTAAGTCATTAGTATTTTCTCCAAGTGAGCTCCTTTAACCTTTTGTTGATAAGATTTTATCCTCAGTTAAGTCAATGATGTTTCTTTGAATAAACTTCTACCTTGCTTGTTTATCATTGAGTGTTCCTCAGTGAGTTGTTTCCTTTAACCTTTTGTTGTTGAAAATTACATCTTTCAGAGAATATTTTTCTACAACCTTTTGTTGTTGATATCCCCACGCAAGTCTTACCCCTTGATGTTCCAATACTACCCAACAAGTTTGTTCTATTAAACTTTTATCGGTAGTCTTATTTTCCAACAGGTTTTCTTACTATCATCCTTTTGATGGAAGTTACATAATCAATAATATTAATCATCACCCTTTTTGGTGATGGTCTTTATCCTTTTGGTGATGGTAATCTCCAAAATTATTGTGGCTTATTGTCATCCTTTTGGGGGTAACAAGTTTTGTTGTTTAATATTACCGCTATCCTTTTGGTGATGGAGATATTTGTCATTATGGTTTAGCCGTCATCCTTTTGTTGATGGTGATATTTTTTATTGTGTCTAATCATCATCCTTTTGGTGATGGCGTCCAGTTTGATCTAACCGTCATCCTTTTGGTGGTAGCGATTGTTGAGTTTGGTTTAAACTATCATCCTTTTGGTGATTGCGAAGTTTGGTAAGTTCAATCTTATCGTCATCCTTTTGGTGTCTGTGATATTTGCGGTTATGATCTTACCATTGTCCTTTTGTCAATGGCGATCTTTGCAAGTTATGGTATTACTCTCATCCTTTTGGTGATAACAAGCTTTGTGGTTGATCTTACTGTCATCCTTTTGGTGATAGCAAGCTTCGTTGTTGATCTTACTGTCATCCTTTTGGTGTCAGTGATCTTTGCGGTTATGATCTTACCATTGTCCTTTTGTCATTGGCGATCTTTGCAAGTTATGGTCTTACTTTCATCCTTTTGATGATGACAAGCTTTGCGGTTGATTTTACTATTATCCTTTTAGTGATAGCAAGCTTCGTTGTTGATCTTACTGTTATCCTTTTTGTGTCAGTGATCTTTGCGGTTATGATCTTACCATTGTCCTTTTGTCAATGGAGATCTTTGCAAGTTATGGTCTTACTCTCATCCTTTTGGTGATGACAATCTTTGTGGTTGATCTTACTATTATCCTTTTAGGAATAACAAGATTCGTTGTTGATCTTACTGCCATCCTTTTAGTGGCAGTGATCTTTGCGGTTATGATCTTACCATTGTCCTTTTGTCAATAGAGATCTTTGCAAGTTAGTGTGGCTTACTATCATACGTTTGGTGATAACAAGTTTTGTTATTTGATCTTACCTTCATCCTTTTGGTGATGGTGATCATTGAAGTTGTGTGCTTACTATCATCCTTTTGGTGATAAAAAGTTTTGTTGTTTGATATAACCTTCATCCTTTTGGGGATGATGATCATTGAAGTTATTGTGGCTTACTATCATCCTTTTGGTGGTAACAATTTTTGTTGTTTGATCTTACCTTCATCCTTTTGGTGATGATGATCATTGAAGTTGTGTGCTTACTATCATCCTTTTGGTGGTAACAAGTTTTGTTATTTGATCTTGCAGTCATCCTTTTGATGTCAAAGATCGTTAAATTCATTGTGAATTAATTATCATCCTTTTGGTGATGGAAAATCTTTGTCAGTTGTGATCTTACCGTCATCCTTTTGGTGTCGACGACCCGTGAAGTTTTGGTGTAACCATTACTCTTTTGGTGATGGCGATCTCTGAAATTATTATGGCTTACTATCATCCTTTTGATGATGGCAAGTTTCATTATTGATCTTACCTTCATCCTTTTGGTGACGGTGATCATTGAAGTTGATGAGTTAACTATCATCCTTTTAGTGATAATCTTATTGTTATCCTTTCGATAATGAAAAGCTTTATTAGGATAACCATCATCCTTTTGGTGATGGAAATCTTTGAGTTTGTTGGTCCAACCATCATCCTTTGGTGATGATAATTTTGGTTATTGTGATGATCATCATCCTTTTGGTGATAGTAATTTTTGTTACCACTATCCTTTTGGTGATGTCGATCCTTGTCATTGTTATTGTAACCATCATCTTTTTGGTGATGAAGATCGTTGGAGTTTGGTTTAACCATCATCCTTTTGGTGACGACGATCTTTGAAATCGTTGTGAATTACTATCATCCTTTTGGTGGTAGAAATTTTTATTAATTCTACCGTCATCCTTTTGGTGCCATAAACCTTTGCAGTTTTGGTCTCACCATCGTCCTTATATCAATAGCGACCTTTGCAAGATATTAAGTGTCCACTCGAGGGTTGACATTGATTTGATATCTTGCCTCCAATATCTTGGTGCTCTTAAAACTCATTTACAATTGCCTTCTTTTCAGCCAAATTTGGGGTCTTTTCGTATCTAATTAACTTCTACCTTGAAAGAATGAACTCTATGGCAGTTCATCTTACTAGGGTTAAGCCAAATTTGGGGTCTTTTCGTATCTAATTAACTTTGATTTTTATTTTCAATTTGCATCATTTGTATTGTATAACACACGTTTCAGTTTTGAATGATACCTAAAATATTAGTCAGAATAAATCCTCGAATATACAGACAGATCGGTTGAATCATTTCACAAATACATGAAAAATCAACGGGTAAAAGGTTTCGAAATCAAGTATGTTTCTAGTATGGCTCACGTAGTTTAATCTAATATGCTCGTTTTATTTTTTCGACGACTTTTTCAGTTGTATTTTGATCTGTATGAACCTTTTAACATGTCAAGATTTATTTTAAAATTAAATCAAACAATATATGTTTCTGAGAGGTTTATTTCACGCTGATCATTTTAATGCATTTAGTTCAGTTTTTCAAATATTTTTGCAGACATTTTTTATTCATTTTAAGCTCTTTTATTTTTCTTTCTTTGTCCGAATATTCAAATTAATTAATTAGAATTTTTCTATTATTTAGTTTAAATTTTAATTAGGAGTTTTTTATTTCAATTTATTTACTAAGCGTATTTTCTTCGGTAATAAAAAATAATAATAATAGTTTCAAAACAAAAGGAATTGACAGCATTGGATTCCTTTGCCAACCAAGCCAACCACACGCCAGCTCACATGTTACACATCCAAAAAATGCTGAAAAATAAGACTCCACCATTCCATGAGGAACACGCGTCCATAACAAAAGGAAAGGGTAAAGAAGGGTCCCCACTCCCAACAACTACTCATTACACACCTCACACTCTTACCACCAGAAGAAAGACTCCTTGCAAAATAAAAAGAAGAAGGGAATAAAAGCTGCTACTCTCTCATTTTCAAAGCAACTAAAATATCCTCATCTCTTTCATTAATATTCATAATACTTTCTTCTTCACGCCTTACACCAACCGTGGTCACCACCGGAAAACATCATCCCTCTGTCGTAACCATTAACCATGGCATCCGCACCACGAAACACACTCTTCCAAACTCCTCCAATAAATCACCGCACACACCCCCCTTCTTCATCACACGCCACCAATATCATCACCCTCAACCAATTCTCTATCGTGGTAACCACCGTTACAACCTAATCATTGTCTTCTTCCTTTTAACGCCGCCGTACCACCTTGATTTCACTCCTTCACCGAAAACCTCCATAAAAAACCGCAAACCTTGCTACTCCATTCGTTAACTTCTCTTAAATATCACCATATTTGGTGGCACACAAATAATGGTGAGTTATTTCAACATGTTTGTGTGTACCTGATTTGGGGGATTGCAGGGACTTTCACGAAGAATCTCTTCGAATCAATAGCAAATCTTATTCTCTGGTAAGTAGCTCCAAGATGGATACACTCTTGCTGACAACAACCTCCACACGACACACAACAGTAGCTACTTTCATCTTCCATGGACATTTCCACTCGCGTAAATTTCATTATTTCTTTTGGTTTGAATTTCATTTATCGTTTATGATTTATGGTTGGGTTATGTTTCATTTATATTTGGTTTGTGTTCATCGATTTATTGTTGTTTGTTGGTTGGACCTCATTTTGATTTGGTTGTTCATCGACTTATGTTGTTTGTGGGCTTGGCTAGTTTTGGTTAGGTTCTTATTCAATCGATTTATGTTTGTTACTACTCATTCATGTGATGGTAATTTTGTTTTGTATTTGAGATGGTGAACAAATTGCATAGCTTAGTTATTAGGAAAATCCATAAAGATGAGATAAGTTTTATTTATTTTAAAAGAGAGAAAGATAGCTTTCTGTTCTTCATGATATCACGTTAGGAGAGGAGAAGAGGAATTATTTTCTTATATTTTTTACCACATGCCACATGTTGATTTCTAATTGGAACAAGAAGAAGTTGCAATAGTCCAACTTTTCATCAAATGAACAACATGAGCGCTTTCCCCATCCTTCTTAGATTCTTTATTTTATTATTATTTTTATGATCACTATGACATCGTTTCCATGAGTGTACCAGTGCTGAGAAGAAGTGTTTCAAGTGTGGCAAGGGTGGTCACTTGGCTGCAGAGTGCCGGTTGAAGACTATGACTTGTTTCAACTGCGGAGAGGTGGGTCATATCAGCCCACAGTGTCCTAAGCCGAAGAAAGAGAATCAGTCGGGAGGCAAGGTCTTTGCTTTATCGGGTTCTGAGACTGCTGCAGATGATCGGTTGATCCGAGGTACGTGTTATATTAATGGCTTTCCTCTTGTAGCTATTATTGACACAGGTGCGACTCATTCCTTTATATCTTTGGATTGTGCTGTGAAACTTAAGTTAGAGATATCTGAGATGCTTGGAAGTATGGTGATTGATACTCCTGCGAAGGGTTCAGTGACTACTACTTCAGTTTGTTTGAATTGTCCTTTGAGTATTTTTGGTAGAGACTTTGGGATGGACCTAGTGTGTCTTCCACTAGTGCAGGTTGATGTTATCCTGGGTATGAACTGGTTGGTGTTTAACCGAGTCTATATCAATTGTTTTGATAAGACTGTGATTTTTCCTGAGATTGAGGAAGAAAAGAGTTTGTTTCTATCTGCAAGGCAGGTGAATGAGGCAGTAGCAGATGGGGCAGAGTTGTTTATGCTGTTAGCGACTTTGGAGGCTAAAGATAAACTGGCGATTTGTGATCTAGCCGTGGTGTGTGATTTTCCTGATGTGTTTCCGGAAGAAGTGAATGAATTACCACCAGAGCGTGAAGTTGAGTTCTCGATTGATTTGGTACCTGGTACTAGGCCGATATCGATGGCTCTGTACCGTATGTCTGCTGTTGAGTTAACTGAATTGAAGAGTCAGTTGGAAGATCTGTTGGATAAGAAATTTATTCGTCCGAGTGTGTCACCGTGGGGTGCACCAGTGTTATTGGTTAAGAAGAAAGAAGGTACTATGAGGTTGTGTGTGGACTACAGGCAACTGAATAAAGTAACGATCAAGAATCGGTATCCTTTGCCGAGGA
This sequence comes from Lathyrus oleraceus, assembly GCF_024323335.1. NCBI lineage: Eukaryota > Viridiplantae > Streptophyta > Magnoliopsida > Fabales > Fabaceae > Lathyrus > Lathyrus oleraceus. Next base: position 340,636,301 of record NC_066579.1, read on the forward strand.
TTGATGATTTGATGGATCAGTTGGTTGGTGCGAGTGTGTTCAGCAAGATAGATTTGAGGTCGGGATATCATCAGATACGTGTGAAAACTGAGGATATTCAGAAGACTGCTTTCAGAACAAGGTATGGACATTATGAATATTCTGTAATGCCTTTTGGTGTGACTAATGCGCCTGGAGTATTTATGGAGTATATGAATAGGATTTTCCATCCGTACCTAGATCAGTTTGTTGTGGTGTTTATTGAAGATATTTTGGTGTATTCGAAATCTGAAGAAGAGCATGCTGAACATTTGAGAGTGGTTTTGGGAGTTCTGCGAGAAAAGAAGTTATTTGCTAAACTGTCTAAGTGTGAATTTTGGTTAGAAGAGGTTAGTTTTCTTGGTCATGTGATTTCAAGAGGTGGTGTTGTTGTTGATCCTTCTAAGATAGAAGCGGTATCTAAGTGGGAAGCTCCGAAGTCAGTTTCTGAGATAAGGAGTTTTCTTGGACTTGCAGGTTATTATAGGAAATTCATTGAGGGATTTTCTAAGTTGGCACTACCGTTGACGATGTTGACCAGAAAGGGGCAAGCGTTTGTTTGGGACTCAAAGTGTGAAGAAGGTTTTCAAGAGTTAAAGAGAAGGTTAACTACTGCTCCTATTTTGATATTACCGAGTCCGTCAGAACCATTTGAGGTTTACTGTGATGCTTCATTGTTGGGTTTAGGTGGTGTGTTGATGCAGAATAAGCAGGTTATAGCTTATGCTTCGAGACAACTGAGGGTTCATGAGAGGAACTATCCGACGCACGATTTAGAGTTGGCGGCTGTGGTATTTGTCCTGAAGTTGTGGAGGCATTACTTGTACGGGTCAAGATTTGAGGTTTTCAGTGATCATAAGAGTTTAAAGTATTTGTTTGATCAGAAAGAGCTGAATATGAGACAGAGGAGATGGTTAGAGTTTCTGAAGGATTATGACTTTGGGTTGAATTACCATCCGGGTAAAGCAAACGTAGTGGCTGATGCATTGAGTCGGAAATCATTGCATATGTCTATGTTAATGGTTAGAGAATTGGATTTAATTGAGCAGTTCAGAGACTTGAGTTTGGTGTGTGAGAGTACTCACAATAGTGTTAAATTGGGAATGTTGAAGTTAACGAGTGGTATTCTGGATGAGATTAGAGAGGGTCAGAAATCCGATGTGTTTTTGGTTGATAAGTTGACTCTAGTGAATCAAGGTCAAGGTGGTGAATTCAGAGTTGATGAGAATGGTGTTTTGAAATTTGGTAATCGGGTATGTATTCCGGATGTTACCGAACTTAAGAAGAGTATCCTGGAGGAAGGACATCGTAGTGGCTTGAGTATTCATCCGGGAGCTACGAAGATGTATCATGATTTGAAAAAGTTATTTTGGTGGCCGGGAATGAAAAGAGAAATTGCGAGTTTTGTTTATTCTTGTTTGACTTGTCAGAAGTCAAAGATTGAGCATCAGAAGCCGTCTGGGCTAATGCAACCGTTGGCGATTCCAGAGTGGAAGTGGGATAGTATCAGTATGGATTTTGTTTCGGGTTTACCGAGGACAAGTAAGAATTTTGAAGCCATTTGGGTGATTGTTGACAGATTGACGAAATCGGCTCATTTCATTCCGATCAGAATGGATTATCCGTTAGAGAGATTAGCTGAGTTGTATATTGAGAAGATTGTAAGTTTGCATGGTATTCCGTCGAGTATTGTTTCGGACAGAGATCCTAGATTCACCGTGTTATGATATTGCGAATTATATTAACCATGTTGTCATTTCGTACAAACCGGTTTTGAGCACATCATCATCAATTCATCAACCAAATCGATTCAGTTTTTATCAACAATTTGAAACCATGTTAAGTTATTAAAGGTCACACATTTCTCGATTCAATATCAAGCCCCCATTTTCAAATACCCTTGTAAGTCGATAGCTTTTAGCATCACTATAAACCTCACATAGCTTACTCTTGGGCTTTCTTACAATGAGACCTATTCGATTTTAATTAATCGAGTAGATGGTTGATACACTAAATGTAATCTAATTTATCCACAAACAGAAATTCAAAACCTCGATCCAACATCGATTATTTTTATTCAAATTAAATTAAGATACCTAATCACGATTAATACCATTTCATTTAGAAATGAAAAGGGGGATGATTTTGAGCCTTCAACTCCCCTCCTCAATTGTTTGAATACGAGTTCCCTTACTCGGTTAGTCAAACAATTGTCATTTCTATCCTCCTAAACCTAATTAAATCGAATTATTTTCGTAATAAAAAATGAAAAGGGAGATGGCTTTGAGCCTTCAACTCCTCTCTTCGATTGTTTGAATACGAGTTCCCTTACTCGGTTAGTCAAACAATTGTCATTCCTTTTAAAACTTCTAATACGATTAAATCAAAACATTTTCATAATAAACTAAACGAAAAGGGAGATGGTCTTGAGTCTTCGATTCCTATCCTCAGATACTTGGATATGAGTTGCCTTACTCAGTCATTCGAGTACTTGTCGTTTATCTAAGCTACATCAACCATACAAAAACTTATTTTCATAATCAATTAAGGATGAACATGGAGATGGTCTAGAGTCTCCGGTTCCTCTCCTCGACTATTAGGATACGAGGCATCTAACTCGACTATCCGAGTATTCGTCATCCATTCAAAACACCTTAACTATTATCAAATACTTTTACAATTAAGGATGAAAAGGGAGATGGTCTAGAGCCTTCGATTCCTCTCCTCGACTATTAGGATATGAGTTGCCTTACTCGACTATCCGAGTAATCGTCATCCAACAAAGTATCTCAACACATCAAATCTATCTTTTTCTCGCCCGTGCGCGATCGAAACTGTAACACCCCGATAAAATAAGATAATTATTTAAATTGAGTTAATAATATATTTATTAATTTAATTAAATAATTGGAATTATTATTATTATTGGAATAATAATTATTGGAATATTATTGGGATTATTATTATTGGATTATTTTTATTGTTATTATTGGAATAAAAGTAGAAATCAGTAAAAAGGTTCCATTTGGTAAAAAGAGTTATTTTCACGTGAAAAGGGAAAAGAGGCAGAAAAGTGGAAAAGGGCAAAGAAAGCCAGAGAACAAGGGTTGAAGGAAGGAAAAGCTTGAAGCTCAGAGATTTGCCGGATTAACTCAGGTAAGGGGGGTTTATCATCGTTTAATGGGTATTATGGGATAATATGTCATGGATAGTGATAAACCATTGATTGATCTCTGAATTGGATGATTATGATGAAATTGTGAAATATTGGATGAACGAAATTGGGTTATGATTGAGAGGAATTCGTAGGAATTAGATGTAAAAATGTTAGATTTTTGTGAAATCGAATAGGGTATGATTCGTGTTAGATGATATGAACAATTATTGTGAAAAATTGGACTGTGGAAGGTTGAATTGGGTAGATCTCGTAGCAGAGAAAGCCATAGCAGATCTGGAAGTCTGGTTTCTGGTCATACGCGTATGGCACTAGGCAATACGCGTATGAGATGGCATGGTACGCGTATGGCACTAGGCAATACGCGTATGGATGAGGAAGATGAGGTTTTGAACGTGGTTTGGTCTCTGTTGGTACGCGTATGGGGAAGTGGTACGCGTAGCATACGCGTATGAGACAGGTGATACGCGTATGGGATTTTGTCAGGAGATGGGCCATACGCGTATGGGGTTAGGCAATACGCGTATGGGCAGGATTGTGATTTTCCTGAGCTGTTGTTGTGCAGTTTTTAACTGTTCAGCTGAGTAACGTAATGCAGATGATGTATGATATATTAGGGATTATTTCCCGTTGCTGTGAGTAGTATAGGTATTAGTAGAGTGTGCTAATACTGTGGTTGTTATTTGGCATGATATGATATGCTTATGTGATAAAATACTGATGATGTGTGATGGTATGCATGATGCTGTGAATGTATCAGTTATGCGTGCATTTGTGAATAGAGTGTTTTATGGCTTAGAGTGTGAGCATATATCTATTCTTGAATTGTTGTTGATGATGTAGCATTGCTAGGTGATTAGCATGCATGTTGTGGCCTTTATGGTGGTAGCTAATTCCCATGGTGAGGAATTAGTGATGAGTTATTGTGGATTGTTGTTGATGTTTGCATGCTAGGTGATTTAGCGTGCATAGCATAGCCCTTGGGGTGGTAGCTAATTCCCATGGTGAGGAATTAGTGATGTGAGTCACTAGGTCTCAAATGAGTGGGACTAGTGAGCTTGGTAGCCGTACCTGGATTTGGTCGGTGAGGTTGAACTATATGTTCACGAATAGTCGGTACCGCATGCATGGAGTCTCATTGCATTTGTATTGTATGGCGTATAATATGAATGGATGTATTCCAATATTATACGTGTGTTTTGTGGTTGAGTTGAGTATGATTTTAGTTGATGTTGCCGCTGCTGAATGTATGATCTGATTAGGGTGATGAATGTGTGAAATTACTTGGCATTACATGTTAATTTATAATGCTTATTATATCGATTGAGAAACTCACCCTTACAACTATTTTTCAGGTAACGAGCAGTGATTGAGTAGAAGCTAGTGCTTGGAGTCTAGTGTAGTCTCCTTAGTGGGTCGTGCTCTGATAGATGTAACATCGGGATGGGATGTTTTACCTTATTGAATAATTTTACATGCAACATGTTACATGTTTTACATGATTGATGAGATTTATATCCGCTGCGTTTTATGCAAAAATGCTTATGTTTTGAATTAACAAAAGAGCATGACAGTTATATTGTTGAATGGTGTGAAATATTGTGTGACACCCTTAATTACATATTTACTCTGATTGAGATATTTATTATTTTAATTAAACATTTGGGGTATTTTAGAAGGGTGTTACATTAGTGGTATCAAAGCATAGTCGGTCGAGTCGAGTCGTAATTATTCTGTTTTCCCTGTACGGGATAGGTGTTGTGTAACCCTATCAGTACTTATTATTTTAGCTTGTTGGGTTTTCAGAATAGAGATGGCTGGGAGAGGTAGAGATGATGCTGCGATTGCTGAGGCTCTGGGTATGCTAGCTGGAGTACTTGGAGGAAATCCGAATGTTGTGGGAATGGGAGCTGCTCGTCAACTGAGTGAGTTCCAGAAGAACAATCCTCCAATGTTCAAGGGAGCATACGATCCAGATGGCGCTCAGAAGTGGTTGAAGGAGATCGAGAGGATCTTCCGAGTGACTGAGTGTGCCGAGAACCAGAAGGTCAGGTTCGGTACGCATATGCTGTCAGAAGAAGCAGATGATTGGTGGGTTGCTACCCGCACTGAGTTGGAATCTGCTGGGAATGCTGAGATCACTTGGGCTGTATTCAGAGAGAGATTTCTGAGGAAGTACTTTCCAGAGGATGTCAGAGGAAAGAAAGAGATAGAATTCTTGGAATTGAAACAGGGTAACAGGTCTGTTACTGAGTATGCTGCTAAGTTCACAGAGCTGTCGAAGTATTACACTCCCTATAACGAGGCTACTGGGGAATTTTCGAAATGTGTGAAGTTTGAGAACGGGTTACGTCCCGAGATTAAGCAGGCTATTGGGTATCAGCGGATTAGAGTGTTTTCTGATTTGGTTGACTGTTGCAGGATTTTTGAACAGGATTCCAAGGCTAGAGCAGAGAGCTATCAACAAAGGGTTGATAGGAAAGGCAAGAATCAGAATGATCGTGGAAAACCGTATGCAGCTGGCAAAGGTTTTCAGAGACAGAGTGGGATGAAGAGGCCTAGTGGGGGAGACTCCAGTGCCCTTGCTAAGTGTTACAGATGTGGTCAGGCTGGACATCGTTTCCATGAGTGTACCAGTGCTGAGAAGAAGTGTTTCAAGTGTGGCAAGGGTGGTCACTTGGCTGCAGAGTGCCGGTTGAAGACTATGACTTGTTTCAACTGCGGAGAGGTGGGTCATATCAGCCCACAGTGTCCTAAGCCGAAGAAAGAGAATCAGTCGGGAGGCAAGGTCTTTGCTTTATCGGGTTCTGAGACTGCTGCAGATGATCGGTTGATCCGAGGTACGTGTTATATTAATGGCTTTCCTCTTGTAGCTATTATTGACACAGGTGCGACTCATTCCTTTATATCTTTGGATTGTGCTGTGAAACTTAAGTTAGAGATATCTGAGATGCTTGGAAGTATGGTGATTGATACTCCTGCGAAGGGTTCAGTGACTACTACTTCAGTTTGTTTGAATTGTCCTTTGAGTATTTTTGGTAGAGACTTTGGGATGGACCTAGTGTGTCTTCCACTAGTGCAGGTTGATGTTATCCTGGGTATGAACTGGTTGGTGTTTAACCGAGTCTATATCAATTGTTTTGATAAGACTATGATTTTTCCTGAGATTGAGGAAGAAAAGAGTTTGTTTCTATCTGCAAGGCAGGTGAATGAGGCAGTAGCAGATGGGGCAGAGTTGTTTATGCTGTTAGCGACTTTGGAGGCTAAAGATAAACTGGCGATTTGTGATCTAGCCGTGGTGTGTGATTTTCCTGATGTGTTTCCGGAAGAAGTGAATGAATTACCACCAGAGCGTGAAGTTGAGTTCTCGATTGATTTGGTACCTGGTACTAGGCCGATATCGATGGCTCCGTACCGTATGTCTGCTGTTGAGTTAACTGAATTGAAGAGTCAGTTGGAAGATCTGTTGGATAAGAAATTTATTCGTCCGAGTGTGTCACCGTGGGGTGCACCAGTGTTATTGGTTAAGAAGAAAGAAGGTACTATGAGGTTGTGTGTGGACTACAGGCAACTGAATAAAGTAACGATCAAGAATCGGTATCCTTTGCCGAGGATTGATGATTTGATGGATCAGTTGGTTGGTGCGAGTGTGTTCAGCAAGATAGATTTGAGGTCGGGATATCATCAGATACGTGTGAAAACTGAGGATATTCAGAAGACTGCTTTCAGAACAAGGTATGGACATTATGAATATTCTGTAATGCCTTTTGGTGTGACTAATGCGCCTGGAGTATTTATGGAGTATATGAATAGGATTTTCCATCCGTACCTAGATCAGTTTGTTGTGGTGTTTATTGACGATATTTTGGTGTATTCGAAATCTGAAGAAGAGCATGCTGAACATTTGAGAGTGGTTTTGGGAGTTCTGCGAGAAAAGAAGTTATTTGCTAAACTGTCTAAGTGTGAATTTTGGTTAGAAGAGGTTAGTTTTCTTGGTCATGTGATTTCAAGAGGTGGTGTTGTTGTTGATCCTTCTAAGATAGAAGCGGTATCTAAGTGGGAAGCTCCGAAGTCAGTTTCTGAGATAAGGAGTTTTCTTGGACTTGCAGGTTATTATAGGAAATTCATTGAGGGATTTTCTAAGTTGGCACTACCGTTGACGATGTTGACCAGAAAGGGGCAAGCGTTTGTTTGGGACTCAAAGTGTGAAGAAGGCTTTCAAGAGTTAAAGAGAAGGTTAACTACTGCTCCTATTTTGATATTACCGAGTCCGTCAGAACCATTTGAGGTTTACTGTGATGCTTCATTGTTGGGTTTAGGTGGTGTGTTGATGCAGAATAAGCAGGTTATAGCTTATGCTTCGAGACAACTGAGGGTTCATGAGAGGAACTATCCGACGCACGATTTAGAGTTGGCGGCTGTGGTATTTGTCCTGAAGTTGTGGAGGCATTACTTGTACGGGTCAAGATTTGAGGTTTTCAGTGATCATAAGAGTTTAAAGTATTTGTTTGATCAGAAAGAGCTGAATATGAGACAGAGGAGATGGTTAGAGTTTCTGAAGGATTATGACTTTGGGTTGAATTACCATCCGGGTAAAGCAAACGTAGTGGCTGATGCATTGAGTCGGAAATCATTGCATATGTCTATGTTAATGGTTAGAGAATTGGATTTAATTGAGCAGTTCAGAGACTTGAGTTTGGTGTGTGAGAGTACTCACAATAGTGTTAAATTGGGAATGTTGAAGTTAACGAGTGGTATTCTGGATGAGATTAGAGAGGGTCAGAAATCCGATGTGTTTTTGGTTGATAAGTTGACTCTAGTGAATCAAGGTCAAGGTGGTGAATTCAGAGTTGATGAGAATGGTGTTTTGAAATTTGGTAATCGGGTATGTATTCCGGATGTTACCGAACTTAAGAAGAGTATCCTGGAGGAAGGACATCGTAGTGGCTTGAGTATTCATCCGGGAGCTACGAAGATGTATCATGATTTGAAAAAGTTATTTTGGTGGCCGGGAATGAAAAGAGAAATTGCGAGTTTTGTTTATTCTTGTTTGACTTGTCAGAAGTCAAAGATTGAGCATCAGAAGCCGTCTGGGCTAATGCAACCGTTGGCGATTCCAGAGTGGAAGTGGGATAGTATCAGTATGGATTTTGTTTCGGGTTTACCGAGGACAAGTAAGAATTTTGAAGCCATTTGGGTGATTGTTGACAGATTGACGAAATCGGCTCATTTCATTCCGATCAGAATGGATTATCCGTTAGAGAGATTAACTGAGTTGTATATTGAGAAGATTGTAAGTTTGCATGGTATTCCGTCGAGTATTGTTTCGGACAGAGATCCTAGATTCACCGTGTTATGATATTGCGAATTATATTAACCATGTTGTCATTTCGTACAAACCGGTTTTGAGCACATCATCATCAATTCATCAACCAAATCGATTCAGTTTTTATCAACAATTTGAAACCATGTTAAGTTATTAAAGGTCACACATTTCTCGATTCAATATCAAGCCCCCATTTTCAAATACCCTTGTAAGTCGATAGCTTTTAGCATCACTATAAACCTCACATAGCTTACTCTTGGGCTTTCTTACAATGAGACCTATTCGATTTTAATTAATCGAGTAGATGGTTGATACACTAAATGTAATCTAATTTATCCACAAACAGAAATTCAAAACCTCGATCCAACATCGATTATTTTTATTCAAATTAAATTAAGATACCTAATCACGATTAATACCATTTCATTTAGAAATGAAAAGGGGGATGATTTTGAGCCTTCAACTCCCCTCCTCAATTGTTTGAATACGAGTTCCCTTACTCGGTTAGTCAAACAATTGTCATTTCTATCCTCCTAAACCTAATTAAATCGAATTATTTTCGTAATAAAAAATGAAAAGGGAGATGGCTTTGAGCCTTCAACTCCTCTCTTCGATTGTTTGAATACGAGTTCCCTTACTCGGTTAGTCAAACAATTGTCATTCCTTTTAAAACTTCTAATACGATTAAATCAAAACATTTTCATAATAAACTAAACGAAAAGGGAGATGGTCTTGAGTCTTCGATTCCTATCCTCAGATACTTGGATATGAGTTGCCTTACTCAGTCATTCGAGTACTTGTCGTTTATCTAAGCTACATCAACCATACAAAAACTTATTTTCATAATCAATTAAGGATGAACATGGAGATGGTCTAGAGTCTCCGGTTCCTCTCCTCGACTATTAGGATACGAGGCATCTAACTCGACTATCCGAGTATTCGTCATCCATTCAAAACACCTTAACTATTATCAAATACTTTTACAATTAAGGATGAAAAGGGAGATGGTCTAGAGCCTTCGATTCCTCTCCTCGACTATTAGGATATGAGTTGCCTTACTCGACTATCCGAGTAATCGTCATCCAACAAAGTATCTCAACACATCAAATCTATCTTTTTCTCGCCCGTGCGCGATCGAAACTGTAACACCCCGATAAAATAAGATAATTATTTAAATTGAGTTAATAATATATTTATTAATTTAATTAAATAATTGGAATTATTATTATTATTGGAATAATAATTATTGGAATATTATTGGGATTATTATTATTGGATTATTTTTATTGTTATTATTGGAATAAAAGTAGAAATCAGTAAAAAGGTTCCATTTGGTAAAAAGAGTTATTTTCACGTGAAAAGGGAAAAGAGGCAGAAAAGTGGAAAAGGGCAAAGAAAGCCAGAGAACAAGGGTTGAAGGAAGGAAAAGCTTGAAGCTCAGAGATTTGCCGGATTAACTCAGGTAAGGGGGGTTTATCATCGTTTAATGGGTATTATGGGATAATATGTCATGGATAGTGATAAACCATTGATTGATCTCTGAATTGGATGATTATGATGAAATTGTGAAATATTGGATGAACGAAATTGGGTTATGATTGAGAGGAATTCGTAGGAATTAGATGTAAAAATGTTAGATTTTTGTGAAATCGAATAGGGTATGATTCGTGTTAGATGATATGAACAATTATTGTGAAAAATTGGACTGTGGAAGGTTGAATTGGGTAGATCTCGTAGCAGAGAAAGCCATAGCAGATCTGGAAGTCTGGTTTCTGGTCATACGCGTATGGCACTAGGCAATACGCGTATGAGATGGCATGGTACGCGTATGGCACTAGGCAATACGCGTATGGATGAGGAAGATGAGGTTTTGAATGTGGTTTGGTCTCTGTTGGTACGCGTATGGGGAAGTGGTACGCGTAGCATACGCGTATGAGACACGTGATACGCGTATGAGATTTTGTCAGGAGATGGGCCATACGCGTATGGGGTTAGGCAATACGCGTATGGGCAGGATTGTGATTTTCCTGAGCTGTTGTTGTGCAGTTTTTAACTGTTCAGCTGAGTAACGTAATGCAGATGATGTATGATATATTAGGGATTATTTCCCGTTGCTGTGAGTAGTATAGGTATTAGTAGAGGGTGCTAATACTGTGGTTGTTATTTGGCATGATATGATATGCTTATGTGATAAAATACTGATGATGTGTGATGGTATGCATGATGCTGTGAATGTATCAGTTATGCGTGCATTTGTGAATAGAGTGTTTTATGGCTTAGAGTGTGAGCATATATCTATTCTTGAATTGTTGTTGATGATGTAGCATTGCTAGGTGATTAGCATGCATGTTGTGGCCTTTATGGTGGTAGCTAATTCCCATGGTGAGGAATTAGTGATGAGTTATTGTGGATTGTTGTTGATGTTTGCATGCTAGGTGATTTAGCGTGCATAGCATAGCCCTTGGGGTGGTAGCTAATTCCCATGGTGAGGAATTAGTGATGTGAGTCATTAGGTCTCAAATGAGTGGGACTAGTGAGCTTGGTAGCCGTACCTGGATTTGGTCGGTGAGGTTGAACTATATGTTCACGAATAGTCGGTACCGCATGCATGGAGTCTCATTGCATTTGTATTGTATGGCGTATAATATGAATGGATGTATTCCAATATTATACGTGTGTTTTGTGGTTGAGTTGAGTATGATTTTAGTTGATGTTGCCGCTGCTGAATGTATGATCTGATTAGGGTGATGAATGTGTGAAATTACTTGGCATTACATGTTAATTTATAATGCTTATTATATCGATTGAGAAACTCACCCTTACAACTATTTTTCAGGTAACGAGCAGTGATTGAGTAGAAGCTAGTGCTTGGAGTCTAGTGTAGTCTCCTTAGTGGGTCGTGCTCTGATAGATGTAACATCGGGATGGGATGTTTTACCTTATTGAATAATTTTACATGCAACATGTTACATGTTTTACATGATTGATGAGATTTATATCCGCTGCGTTTTATGCAAAAATGCTTATGTTTTGAATTAACAAAAGAGCATGACAGTTATATTGTTGAATGGTGTGAAATATTGTGTGACACCCTTAATTGCATATTTACTCTGATTGAGATATTTATTATTTTAATTAAACATTTGGGGGTATTTTAGAAGGGTGTTACAGAAACCAATCAAACAAAAACATCAAACATATTAATCCAACTCGTCACCCTTATGTGACCAAAACTCTTTTAAGAAAGAACACTGTTTAATCCCTTCTAGTGCTCATAAAAAACTAGTGCTTAAGCCTCTGCCGAGAGTAGACAAGCCAATGTTTAGCCTTTAGAATGCAATCTAAACAACAGTTTGCTAAAAGCCACCAACAAACCGTAGTTCCCCGAACTACGAATGCTTTGATATCCTTATTGCATCATAAGGATACGTAGGCAGGAGATTGCTAGATCTTCGCGAGCACACTAATAAAAAACCTCCATTTTCCCCCCTTCTGAGGTTTCCATCTATCTCTTTTCAATCTTTTTATTCATTCGAAGAAAATAAACAACATTTAGCTAACATTCAAATTGAAAATTCAACTAAAAGATTCTCGTTGAGTATAACGGACGTGAGGGGTTGTAATACCTTCCCCTTGCATAATCGACTCCCGAACCTGGATATGGTTGCGACGACCATTATTCAATTTTTCAAAGGTTTTATCGATATTTTCCTATTCCTTCATTGGGATAAATAAAGTTCGATGACGACTCTGTTCGAACTATTTTTTTCCGCGACCATCGCGAGGAATCGTATTTTTCGAGATGCGACACACGCAAATTGACAAACTATCAAAAATTAAGTTATACCTATGATGACTGCAATTTCAAAATGTTCAACCAGTGTATATATAAACAAAAGATTAGAGGAAAAACCTCATTTTTCCATTCATTTTCCTCTTTTAATCAAATTAGAATTTGAGAGAGAGAGAGTTGGAAAGAGAGAAAGGGTGAGTGGTGTGGAAGAGAAGGGGGTATGAAGATTCTTATCCAATCATTAAGACCTCTCTTTGCATGTGTTATTTTCAGTACTTTGAAGAAGAATCAAGGCTAGTTTGAGAACAGTTTCAAGAGTTCATCATCTTCTTCATCTCACCACCTTCAAATTCAGGTTCTTAAGGTGGGGTTCTTGTGATTTTATTGATAATAGAAGTGTTAGGAGCAATGCATGAGGGGATTGGAATTAGAATTTATGATTACATGTTTGACTTGATTGAATTTTATGAAAAACATGTCTATGATTTGGATCCCTTGCGAATGATTGATTGAGTGTTCCATGTGATGTGTTTTCTAGCCCTTGTATTATGTTAGAACATGATTTCAATTGATAAAAATTGGAGAAACATGTGAAAAATAAGCAACGGTAACCTGTTACAGTTTGTCATTAACTGGATACCTGTACACAAATTTATTTATTTTTTGCTGTTTTGAAGGGTGTAACTGGTTACAGTTTATTAGTAACCGGTTACCACTCGTGAACATGGGAAAAATGAAAGTCAGGGGATTCATGTAACCAATTACATGTTTTGTATAACCAGGTACCACATGGAAAGCTTGACCAATATTGAAATAGAATTGATATGTAACCAATTACACCCATTAGGTAACCAGTTACACACCTTGTAATTTTCTCAAATTGAGTTTTTCTCGACTCTGTTGATGTGAGATTAGTGACTTTTGTAGATAATACTTAAATCTAAGTTCATCTAGCATATGATAGAGGAATAATTGATTACAATCTATATGTATGTTGCATAGTGAATAAATAAAAGTAAAGTGAGATGGCTAAAGAACATTAGGGTAACATAGGAAATGAATAATGATGAAACTTATGATATATAGACGTATTCCAAAAAGTGAGAAACCCTAGGATCATATTGGAATCTGACAGTAAGTAACAAATTAGAAGTGTAATGACACTTCAAGTTCGACAAGTACCAATAATATTGATTTTGGAAGGAATCAAGTGTATTGAGTATAGTGAATGTTGAGACTCATAGAGCATGTCATGAATGTTGTTCGTTATTATAATAGTGATCCGGGAAAAGGAGGTAGGTCACATCGTAAAACCCTTCTTAGTGGACATGTTTAGTAGTTCGTCCCTGATTCCGTAAAACTATACATGGAAATAAGGAGTAGTAATAGACAACAAACATTCACTATGTTAACCACCTCCAGAGTTCTACATGGCATATGAAGTTAGGGTATCGACATTCACATATTATGTGAAGCTGGATGAGCTTCGTTCCCTCTTTATTTTACTTATCTGATACGCGAGTACAATATTAGTAAAAAAGGATAATAATATAAACCTTTTAGCCGAGTGGATTTATGGTTTAATAGAACTCTACTGAGATAGTTGTATCTTATCCCATGTTCAGTTTTTTAGATAATGAGGCGCAAAACAAAGGAAAAGGCAAGATGGCTTGAAGAGTTTGAAGACCATGTCGTCTATTTTGTTTTTCGGTGTATATTTTATTTTAGTATTTTGAACCCGACATCTCATTTATACATGTACCATGTTGTAGACCTTGTTTCATAGATGTATTGATGCCATTTAGACACTTTTGTTGTACTCATGACCATATTTCAATATTATGAATATTATGATTCTAGATGCATTTTCTTCGAGGTGTTACAGTTGGTATTAGAGAAGATCAGTTATCGACCTAACCATGAGACATCAATAGTAAATTCTTTTCTTCCTCATATGTGTGTATTACCGTCATGATATCTATTGTCATAATATATAGTATTTGTTGGAAATCCACCACAATCTATGGAGAATTTCAATCAATCTTGATGAACAAGATTGTTATCACCCACATAATAACAATGAAAATATAAGAACAATGGAGAAAGAAAATAAAGAACGATGAAGGAGAAGAAGAATATTCTGCAGAGTTTCTCTCTGCCCACAACCTGTGAAAAACTTCTTATTCACTTTTCAACTGCAAAATTCTGTGAATACAATGTTATGAATGCAACATTCACTTCATTACAAGAATAAGGGTCACTCCCTCTATTTATATATTTAGGTTAGCTTGTACCCCAAGCCAAAGCCCAAAACTATAAAATCTCAAAATAGTTAACACTACTAAAATAGGCCTAAGTCGAAATTCTGTGTGAAGCAACATGCTTCAACACTTTGACACACTAATACAACTCAACACACAAATACAAATTAACACATTAGGTGATTAAACATTTCCTTGCTTCTGCCGAGCAATTTGCTTTGACACAAGGAATTACAATTCAACACACCACCTAATTCATTGTGTCTAAGCTATCTACATTCACCATAGCTCTTAGTCTTCTGAACACTTCGACCTGCACTCCCTTCGTCATGATGTCTGCAATCTGATTCTCAGTTCTGCAGTGTTCCACATTCATCTTCCCAATTGCGACCTGCTCTCGAAGATAATGGAACCTTATCTCAATGTGCTTGCTTCAACCACATGTTATCAGATTTTTTGCCAGATTGATAGCTGACATGATATCGATCTTCATGGTAATTGCTCTATGACTCTTCACTGTTATCTCTTCGACCAGATTCACCATCCATGTTGCTTGACATGCACAAAGGAAAGCAACTATGTATTCTGATTCGCATGATGATAATGCCACTACTGGCTCCTTTCTCGAACTCCAAGCAACTGGTGCACCACCTAGCATAAACACATAACCCACTGTGGATTTTCGACCCTTAACATCACTACACCAACTTGAGTCGGTGTATTCCACTAGTTTGCATTCTTTTCCTTCATCAGCTGCAGGAAACAAAATGTCATAGTCGAGAGTTCCTTTCAGATACCTTAGTATCCTCTTTGTCGCTGCTAGATGTGATACCTTTGGCTTCTGTATGAATCTACTCACCATACCTACTCTGTATGCTAAGTCAGGCCTTGTGTGACAAAGGTATCAAAGTGGTCCAATAAGTCTTCTATATTGGGTTGAGTCAATATTATCTTCATCTGAATCTTTCCACAGTTGTAATCTGGGCTCAGCTGGAGTCGAAGTTGGGTTGCAATCTTGCATCTCAAATATCTTGAGTATTTCACCCGCATACCTTCTTTGCTGTATTATCAAACCTCTACCACTCTTGAGGAATTCAATGCCAAGGAAATATGAAATGTCACCCAGATATGACATTTCGAATTCCTTGTTGAGATCACCTTTGAAGTCTTCGATCTTCTTCTTGCAGCTACTTGTTATCAACAAGTCATTGACATAGAGACATGGTATAAGCAGTTCACTCTTACTTCTTCTTACATATACTCCATATTCAGTTGTGCACTTCACAAATTCCTTCTCACTTAGAAAGTCATCTATCTTCTTGTTCCAAGCTCTTGGAGCATGTTTAAGTCCGTACAGGGCTTTATGCAACATGTACACCTTTCTTTTTTCGCCTTGTTTCACAAACCCAACTGGTTGTGCAACATAAAATTCTTCTTCTACGGGGACATTCAGGAATGCACATTTCACATCCATCTGACACATGTTCCAGTTGTTCATGTTTGCTAGACCAACAACCAACCTGATTATTTCGATCCTAGCAACAGGTGCAAAAACCTCATTGAAGTCGATTCCTTCTTTCTGAAGAAATCATTTCGCGACAAGTTTCGACTTGTGCCAACTCACTTATCATTTGGGATTCAACTTCACCTTGTATACCCATTTGACATCGATTGCCTTCTTTTCTTGGGGCAATTCGACAACTGACCAAGTGTTGTTGACTTCGATTGACTTCAGTTCTTCGTTAATTGCTTTTATCCACTTAGAATCTTTCAATGCCTCAACTGCATTGAGTGGTTTGACATCTACATAGAAAGCATAGTGAACCAATTCACCTTCTTCATTGACCACATCATTTGATGTAATCACACATTCTTGCAACCTTGCAGGCATGTGTCTTGTTCTTTGAGGTCTGCTTGGGCCTGCTTCACCTCTGATTTCTTGTCTAACTTCTCTTTCAACTTCACTAGCTGGATCATCGTATAAGATTCTCATTGAATCCTTCTTAACATTCTCAGTCCAATCTCATTCCTTAAGCTCATCTATGATCACGTCCCTGCTGATCATTACTTGCTTGCTCATTGGGTCGAACAACTTGTATCCTCCATTCGAATGATATTCTATCAGGATCATCTGACTCGACTTGTCATCAAGTTTTCTTCTCAACTGATCTGACACATGTCTATGTGCTATAGATCCAAACACCTTCAGATGACTCAAGCTAGGCTTGTCACCAGACCTACATTCCTCTGGTGTGATTCCTTCTAGCTTCTTCATCGAACATCTGTTTAGGATATATGTGGCAGTCGACACAGCTTCTCCTTAAAATTCTTTGGGTAGATGCTTTCTTTTGAACATACTTATAATAATATTCATGATGGTTCTATTCTTCCTTTCCACGATTCTATTCTGTTGTGGAGTGTAGGGTGGCACCACCTCATGCACAATCCTTTCTTTCACACATAATGCGTCGGAGTCTTTCGACACATATTCCCCACCACCATCAGTCCTCCGAATCTTGATATTTTGACCGATTTGTCTTTCGACCATAGATTTAAACTTGGAAAATACCTCAATCATTTCATTTTTCTTATTGATCAGGTAATTCCATAGTTTTCGATTTAAATCATCTATGAGTGTAACAAAGAATTTGTTACCTCCAAGCGAATCCACCTGAATAGGACCACATACATCAGAGTATATGACTTTAAGAATTGCCTTCGACCTACTTCCTGCATCCTTACTGAAGTTGTTCTTATATTTCTTCGCTTGCACACATTTTGTTTGGAATGTTGATTTTTGGTAATCCTGAAACCATATTTCTTCTCTTCAAATCTCTGATGTCTTTGAAATTGAGATGACCAAGTCTATAATGCCATATCCATTCATCTTTGTTGGCTGCTGTTGCAAGGCACTTATGCTCCACCACATTTAGCTCGATCTTGAAGGTTCTATTCTGATACATTGGAGCCTTCAAGATCAACCTTCCATTTTGAGTCGAGAACTCTTATCATCTTGTCTTCGACCGATACCTTGTAGTTCTTTTCGACTAACTGCCCTATGCTGAGCAAATTTCTCTTCATGCCTAGTATGTATAACACATTTAAAATTACCAACCTCTTGCTATCTTTCCTCATAATCAGAATATCACCAACACCTTCAGCTGCTAGAGTGTTGTCATTTGCAAATTTCACCATGTTTTTCATTGAGGGCTTTATGTTGACAAACCAATATTTCCTTCCAAACATGTGTGATGAGCATCCTGAGTCCAAGTACCACTGGTCCTTGAATCTCTCTTCATCTCTTAATGTAACCATCAACAACGCCTCTTATTCTTCATGTTTCACAAGCTTTGTTATAACCTCCCATGCCTTTGTTTCCATTCCAGCTTCCTTTGCCTTTCCTATATTTTACTGATTACACCTGCAAAGCCATATCACTCTTCGACTTTCCTACAACTCTTTCAATCATTCTTTGTTCATGAGATTCAAGCGTCCCTTGAAGCTCTTCCTTTTGTCAATTTAAACAAATTTTTCGATTCTTCTATGGCTACTACCACGTGGTCGAACTTTGGAGCCAACAACCTCAAGATCTTTCCAACAACAGATCTTGATTTCAACACTTCTCCATATACCTTGATTTAATTCAACAGTTTCGTAACCTTAGTGAAGAAATCATTTATGCTTTCATTGTCTTCCATCTGAAGCAATTCATACGTTTATTTCTGAGTTTGTAATCTCACATCTTTCACCTTCTCCGCACCTTCAAACGACTTCTCTAGAATTTCCCATACTTCTTTTACTGACTCTACATCACTAACCTTTTCAAAGTTATCTATATCAACACATTGTTGGATTATAAAGAAAGCTTTATAGTCTTTCATCTTTAATTCTTTATGTGCAGATTTTTCTTGATCTGTCGCGTTTCCTGCAAGCGTTGTTACTCATTCCTTCACAAGATCCCAAAGATCTTGATAACATAACATGGCCTTTATCTGGTTGCACAAATTCTCATCATTATTGTTCTTGAGAATCAGAAGATTTGTTGGAAAATACCCATTTGGATGATTCATTGCCATCATGATTTTCTTCCCACGAATCATTTAAACTAGAGCTCTTGATACTAGATGTTGGAAATCCACCACAGCCTATGGAGAATTTCAATTAGTCTTGATGAACAAGATTGTTATCACCCACACAATAACAATTAAAAGAGAAGAACAATGGAGAAAGAAAAGAAAGAACGATGAAGGAGAAGAAGAATATTCTGCAGAGTTTCTCTCTGCCCACAACCTGTGGAAAACTTCTTATTCACTTTGCAATTGCAAAATTTTGTGAATACAAT
Source organism: Lathyrus oleraceus (assembly GCF_024323335.1). Taxonomy (NCBI): domain Eukaryota; kingdom Viridiplantae; phylum Streptophyta; class Magnoliopsida; order Fabales; family Fabaceae; genus Lathyrus; species Lathyrus oleraceus. The sequence continues at coordinate 340,655,216 of NC_066579.1, forward strand.
GTTATGAATGCAATATTCATTTTATTACAAGAATTAGGGTTACTCTCTCTATTTATAGATTTAGGTTAGCTTGCACCCCAAGCCCAAGCCCAAGACCAAAACTTAAAAAGACCAAAATAGTTAACACTACTAAAATAGGCCTAAGTCAAAATTCTGTGTGAAGCAACATGATTCGATACTTCGACACACTAATATAACTCAACACACTAATATAACTTAACGCACTAGGTGATTCGACACTTCCTTGCTTCTGTCGAGAAGCCTACTTCGACACAAGGAATTACAATTCAACAGTATTAGGCCTAATCAACTTGATCCTTATATATTTGACAGGTAAGATCATGGCTAGGCGACCACGGGGATGCGAAATGGCGAAGGTGACTCGTGCCCAAGATATATAGGAAAATATGGAAGTAGGAGGTGACGGAGGACGTTAGGAACAAATGATGCACTACCAACAATTACATCAACTGAAGATGCAATAAAAAGAAGAGTTTTTGTTGCAAATGATGTAGCAAATGCACAATAATCTTCAACCTCAACCTTCTTAGCAGAGTGTAGGAAACCAGAGCTTCAAATATCTCTACCGAATGAATCCCATTGAATTTGAAGGAAATTTCAATTCACTTTTGGAATATGACTGGTTTACTAGCATGGAGCGAATCTTCCATGTAACTTCATGCAATAAAGAGAAGAAAGTTACATTCACCACTCATATGCTAAAAGGCCCAACAACAAAGTGGTGGACTAGTCTCTCATCTTGTATGGCTACTCAGGGTATTCTGAAACATTAGGAACATTTCAAAGAAGTATTCTTTGACAAGTACTTCCTAGATAGCCTAAAGGCTAAGAAGAAGTTAGAGTTTCAGCAACTTAGTCAAGGAAATATGTTAGTAGCAGACTTTACATAAATGTTTGAGGACTTGAAAGTCTATTCTACCCAAGATTTGTATGCCCCTGATGAAATGTCGAAGATCAACCAGTTTAAATTTTTCCTTAAGGGAGATATTGAGCACAACATTTCTCACCAGTGGTTTGACACTCATGGAGAGTTGTTATAACAATGGTACATTGTTGAAAATAGTTTGAAGAAGATTCGGGTTAAGAGGGAGGAAAAAAGTCAATTTCAGAGGAATTCTAGAAGAATTAACCAGCATTTAAGTCCAAAAGGATCTCTATCGAAAGGGAAGTAGGTTCAGGGTACCAGACTAGTACAACCCTCGCAATGTAACACTTGTAAGAAGTTTCACTTTAAGGAGTGCATAAGTGGATTATGGAAATGTTACCTTTGCTAAGAGATGGGTCATATAGCAAATAATTGTCAAAATCAAGGAGCATGAGGAAGAGGATCAGGTGGAGCAGGTAGATTTTACAACTTGGACACCAAGAAAGCTAAGGGTAACATCGACTTGATAGTTAGTATGTGTTATATGCATGGCCAACCTTTATTTGTTATTTTTTACTGTGGCGCATCGCAGTCTTTCATATATATCAAATTCATTAAAATACTTGGGTGAGAAGAAGTTCCACTACCGTCCCAGATAATAGTCACCACCGTGATGAATAGTAATGTAGAAACTCAATGGGCGCGTGAGAATTGTCCGATATCTGTGAATGAACATATTTTCTTGATCTACCTGATATGCCTACCCTTTAAGAGGTATGTGGTGTTGGCGATTAATTGGCTATTTTCCAATTTAATATACATTGGGTGTAAGGAGAAGACCATTTTCATACCCATCGAAGGAGCTACCGTAAATGATGGGGTTATCATATTGTTGGAAGGTGCGTTTAGTATGACCAGTTATCTCTATGAGCAAGATAACTTTTTTCTCTTAATTATCATTATGGATTCAAATGAGAAAAATGACACCTTGTTAATTCCAGTAGTGTATGAGGTTTTTGATGAGTTCCTAGAGGATGTCACTTCTTTACATCCTGAAAGAAAAATGGAATTCTCCATTGACCTAGTTCCGGAAACTGCCCCAGTTTCCGTTGCACCATATAAAATGTCTCTAGTTAAGTTGAGAGAGTTGAAGAATCAAATAGAGGATCTGTTGGAGAAACACTTCATTCGACCAAGTGTGTCTCCATGGGGTGCTCCTATCTTGTTAGTGAAAAAGAAATATGGTGGTAGATGATTGTGCATTGAGTATCGTCAACTGAACAAAGTCACTATCAAGAATAGATATCCCTTACCCCATATTGATGACCTCCTAGATCAATTGCAAAGAGCCAGTGTGTTCTCGAAGATTGATCTACGGTTAGGGTACCATCAGATTCGAGCCAAGAGTTATGACAGACCAAAGACCGCATTCAGAACCCGGTATGGACGCTACGAGATTTTTGTAATACCCATTTGGAGTGACAAATGCTACAACTCTTTTTATGGATTAAATAAATCGAGTGTTCCTATCGTACTTGGATCAATTTGTAGTGATATTTATATATGATATCATGATTTACTCTTGTACTCCGCAAGAGCACGAAGAGCATTTGAGGATTGTGCTTTTTTGTTTTGTGGGAAAATAAACTTTTCATAAAATTCAGCAAGTGCGAATTCTGGATGTCAGAAGTTAAGTTCCTTAGTCATGTGATTTCTCAAGGAGGTTTGGCGGTAGACCCTTCAAAAGTAGAAGCAGTGATAAATTAGGGATGACCTAAGAATGCAACGTAAGTTAGAAGCTTCTTAGGGTTAGTCGGACATTATCGAAGATTTATCATGGGATTTTCTCAACTGGTGTGGCCTTTGACTAGGCACACTCAGAAGGAAGTTTTATTTAGCTTGAATTCGGAGTGTGAGTGAAGTTTCAAAAAATTAAAAGAAAAGTTGATAACTACTCCCATTCTTGTGATTCCCGATCCTAACCAAAATTATGAAGTTTTCTACGATGCCTCGAGGAAAGGATTCAAATGTGTTCTAATGAAGAATAGCTAAGTTGTAGCTTATGCGTCTCGTCAATTGAAGACCCATGAGAAAAATTACAAGACACATGATATTGAATTAACTATGATCATCTTTGCACTTAAAGTATGGTGACACTACCCATGCAGAGTACACTTTAAGATATTTTATGATCATAATATTTTAAAGTATCTATTTGGCCAGAAGAAGCTAAACATGCATCAATAAAGATGGATGGAGTTTATGAAGGATTATGGCTTCAAATTGAATTATCATCCGGGTAAAGCCAACAAGGTAACTTATGTACTTAGAAGGAAATAGATGTATACACTCGAGTTGATGATGTTAGAGCATGATTTTTTGGAGATATTCTGAGATATTGACCTACAATTCACATGGACTTAGGCAGGAGTTCTAATTAGTCAAATAAGTATAGTATGTGATATGAAAGAAAGGATAAGGCAAGTCCAGTTAGTATATGTTGATCAGTCACCATTTATGCTAGACATTCCACTATTTAACCGTAAATAAGTCAGGTAAACTGTGTAAACTGAAGCATTTTTAGTTAGATATAAGCTCAATTCTATAATATTAAGTGTGTTGTTACTTATGAATTTCTTGAGGATATTTTACACTTTTGGGGTATGTTAGCAGGTAAAAAACTAGTTTGGAAGCTCAGGGAATCAAACGGCAGATGCGAAATTGAGCCCGAGCAAGAAAACGGAAGAAAAAATCAAATTTTGGAGAACCTGCTGTCCATACGCGTATGGCCTTACATGATACGCGTATGGACCTGCCCAGTACGCGTAGCATACGTATATGACCAGAGGGATGGAAAATCAAGCAAAATAGCAAGCCTTTGGTGATACGCGTATGGGACTGGGCAGTACGCGTATCAGCCTGGGCAATACGCGTATCAGAGGCTGTCTTACGTGCAGTACGCGTTTGAGACTAGGCAGTACGCGTATGAGACTGGGCAATACGCGTATGGAGCACAAAATCAGGAAAAGTCCAACTGAATAACTATTTAGAGGGAAAAACACGATTTTCCAGGGGTTGGACGATTTGGAGAGAAAAAAGACGCGTTTTGAGAGCTGGAGACTCTACGATTATCAGAGGATTCATATGTTCAAGAGTTTTCCGACGATTGAAGATTGATTCCTCATGAAATTCTGTAATGACAACAATGTTAATCTTTGTTTTTATTTCGATTATAAGTAGCTAAACCCCCCATTGCTAGGGAGGTGACCCTGATTCTGAATGTGACAAATTTGATGTTTATGAATGCATTGACTACTTCTTCTTTTCCATTGATTTGTTCTTATTACTGTTCTTTTATGCTTTATTCGTCGGACCAACGAATGATGATTAATATGAATAGTTTAAGCTGGACAACGATTTCATTGATTTGGATAAGAACTTTGGATAGTAAAAATAACCTAGGACTAGGGATTTTCTATCTGACCGGTAATTCTGGATATTTGAATGCTTGAGTATGAACTTAATTATTTATGGACATAGTAATTAGGTTACATAATCAAAGGTCTTTTCACTAAGGAATTAGGAATAGATAACCTTGAGGACCGGAATTAATTGGACAGGAATATTGTCTAAACCTTCATAAATTATATCTGTTACAGAAAGTTTCATTCACCGAACCCTAGCAATCTTCTCTCATTTGTATCTCGTTCAACCTTTTTTACTTGTTTTATTTATTTGCAATTGGTAGTATAATTCATCACAACACAAAAACCAAAGGCTTTTATCTAATTGAAACAATCTATAAACTCTGTGTCGTCAAGCAGTCCTTGAGATCGACAAACGGGGAATTTCCCTTTTTATTACTACAGTGAGAAAAATAGTACACTTGCTATTTTCCTATCAAGTTTTTGGCGCCGTTGCCGGGGACTGCCAAAGATAATAGAGTTTATAAATTTATTTTCATTTAGAATTTTGTTGCTCTGCATCCAAAATTTTATTTACTGTTAATTTTTTTTTATTATTATTATTATAACTAATTTCTGTCTAATCTGTGTATGCGAGGTAAGGCCTCAGCTGATTTTCATTTTGACGCAGAACCAGAGAGAACATTGCGCGCAAAGCTCAGAGAAGCTAGAAGAAAGAAACTGGAAAACTCTGACACCGAAGAACCGGTCACACCTGGCACACCAGTCTCTGTTCACTCCGAAAAATCTGAGTCAGACACAGATTCACATCCAAACACTGTAAACATGGCTGCAGACCCACCCCCAGCGGAAAGACTTTTAGGTGACTATGGCAGACAGAATAACCCAGCAGTGCGGTTGACCATTGTTAACCAACCTGTTAATGTTGCTCACTCCCAGTTACACCCCTCAACTATCCGCCAGTTAGAAAGCAAACCGTTTGCAGGAAAGATCAATGAGGATGCAAACAAGCATCTGCAGAGGTTTCTGACTATGACTACATCATTAAAAATTGATGGGCATTCTGAAGAGGCAAAGAGATTGGTCATGTTCCCATTCACGTTATCTGAGGACGCTGAGGAATGGTTTTATTCCCTACCCGCAGGAAGCATTACTACTTGGCAACAAATGGAAACAACATTCTTGAACGAGTATTTTCCTGCTTCTGTGTATATCCGTAAGAGGTATGACATTGTGAATTTTAAACAGAAAGATGGAGAGACACTTGGAGATGCATACAAAAGATTCAAGAGATGTTTAGTTGCATGTCCTACACATAATCTGGATGAAACTAAACAAATGCAGAATTTTGTAAACGGGCTGAAGATGAGAACTAAGCAACTCATTGATACAGCTGCTGGTGGCTCATCTAATTTTTCAACAGCAACCGGTATCAAAAAGATCATCGAAGCTATTGCAGCGAATGAGCATTTGGAATTATATGACCGTACTGTGAATCAGCCGGAGGGAAAAATTGACTTGAAATTAGCAAATCAGGTAGTGAAAATGGAAGACCAGATTGCTGCTGAGGTTGAAAGAAGATTGAAAGCTATGAATTTAGGTACCCAGACTGTTGCTCAAGTTCAACCGGTTCCGACCATGATTTGTGAGATTTGTAGTGGACCACACTTTGCCATGCATTGTGTTGCAACCGCAGAACAAGTGCAAGCTATAAATTACCTGAGGCAGAATAATCCCTACTCAAATACATATAATCCGGGGTGGAAAAATCATCCTAATTTCTCTTGGAAAGATCAGCAAGGTAATATTTAGAAGCAAGGACCTCCACAACAACAACCACCTTACCAACCACAATATCAGCCGCAACAACAACATTATCAGCAACAAGTACCTAAGAAAGCGGATTGGGAGATTGCTATAGAGAAGATGGCAACTCAGAGTATGCAATTTCAGGAAGAAACCAGGAATAATCAGAAGAGCACCAATGCATCCATTAAAAATCTGGAGATTCAATTGGGTCAGATAGCACAACAGATAACAAATTCCCAAATACCAGGCGCATTACCTAGTGCAACAGTGACAAATCCGAGGGAGCACAATAATGTGAGTGCGGTAACAACAAGAAGCGGAAAATTTGTTGAAGATCTTAAGAAGAAGGATGAAGAAGAAGATAAATTGCTTGAAGTGGACCTGGAAATCTTAGAAAACAAGACATCACCTGAGGAAGAAAGTGTGACACTGCCGGTGGTACAAGAAAAGCTACCTGAACCAAAACCCATCATTAAGCTTCCATTCCCACAAAGAAACAAAAAGAAGAAGCAAGATGAGAAAAATTTTCAGAAATTCATGGAGTTGTTCAGGAAATTAGAAATCAATATTCCATTCTCTGAGGCACTCGAGCAGATGCCTATCTATGCGAAATTCATGAAAGACATCATCTCCAAGAAGCGCACCACTGACACTGGCCCTGTTATACTAACTGAAACTTGTAGTGCTATTTTGCAGGGTATGAAGATTCCAGTAAAGAAGCCAGATAGAGGTTCTGTGACCATCCCGTGTACCATTGGAGATAGGTCTTTTAAAAGGGCGCTGATTGATTTGGGGGCTAGTGTTAGCCTTATGCCTTTGTCTATTTACAGGAAGCTAGGAATTGGAAATGTTCAAGATACCAGAATGACACTTCAATTTGCTGACCACTCAGTGAAGAGACCTTTTGGGGTAGTTGAGGATGTTCTGGTCAAAGTTGATAAATTTGTTTTTCCTGTTGATTTTGTAATTTTGGAAATGCCAGAAGATGAAGAGATACCTCTGATTCTGGGCAGACCTTTCTTAGAAACAGGTAGATGCATGATAGACATTGAGGGAGGTACCTTGACCCTAAAGGTATATGATGAAGAGCTCATAATTGATGTCCGAGATACTATGAAACATAAAGAGGATATGTGTACAAACCACTCTGTGGAAGTAATTGATCAAATGGTAACTAGCACAATGCAAAGAAAGTTTCCTGAATTACCGTTGGAAAGAGTTCTTAGTCTGTCGGTCAGAGAGATTGAAGAGAATGATGATGAAAAAGAAAAGGAAGTGCTTGCCATGCTGGATACACAACCTCTTTGGATGAAATCCAAACCACGCAGGTGGGAGGATCTGAGATCTTCACCAGAATTAGAAGATGAAAAGGAAGGAATTGTGCTAGGACACAAAATTTCCCACAAAGGAATTGAAGTGGACAAAGCCAAAGTGGAGGTGATAGCTAACCTCCCACCTCCGGTGAATGAAAAAGGGATAAGGAGTTTTTTGGGCCATGCAGGTTTTTATCGCAGGTTTATCAGAGACTTCTCAAAAGTGGCCAAACCATTGACTGATTTGCTAGTCAAGGACAAGCAATTTAATTTTGATAAAAACTGCATGGTAGCTTTCGAAACGTTAAAGAGTAAGTTAAGCAGTGCGCCTGTTGTAATCGCCCCCGATTGGTCCTTGCCTTTCGAAATAATGTGTGATGCAAGTGACCTTGCTGTGGGGGCTGTCCTAGGACAGAGAAAGGACAAATTATTGCATGTGATTTATTATGCTAGTCATGTCCTTAACCCGGCCCAAATGAATTATGCAACTACCGAAAAGGAGTTGTTGGCCGTGGTTTATGCTTTTGACAAATTTAGATCATATTTGCTTGGTTCAAAAGTCATTGTGTATACTGATCATGCTGCTTTAAAGTATTTGTTTGCTAAACAGGAATCAAAGCCGAGACTTTTGAGATGGATCCTCCTCCTTCAGGAGTTTGATTTGGAAATCAAAGACAAAAAGGGGTGCGAGAACACGGTTGTGGACCACTTATCTCGCATGTCCCCAATCAAAGAAACTGAGGAAGAACATCCTATTCAGGACACATTCGCTGATGAGCAAATACTTGCTGTTCAGGAGATACCATGGTTTGCTGACTATGCGAACTATGTGGTAGGTGGGGTTATACCTGATGACTTTAATTCTCACCAAAAGAAAAAGTTTCTTTATGATTGCAGGTTATACCTATGGGATGATCCATTTCTCTATAAAAAGGGAGTGGATGGTTTGATCAGAAGATGTGTTCCAGAAAGAGAGCAAGCCGACATTCTGAAAGCTTGTCATAATTCGGAGTATGGTGGACATTTCAGTGGAGATAGAACTGCAGCAAAAGTCCTCCAATCGGGTTTGTATTGGCCGTCACTATTCAAGGATGCAAATTCTATAGTCCGAGAATGTGATAGGTGCCAACGAATAGGTAACATTACAAAGCGGAATCAGATGCCTCAAAACTCCATGCTAGAAGTGGAGCTGTTTGATGTTTGGGGTATTGATTTTATGGGACCGTTTCCTCCATCATCTGGTAAGAATTACATATTGGTTGCGGTCGATTATGTGTCAAAGTGGGTAGAGGCTGTGGCATTACCAACTAATGATGCTAAAGTGGTGGTGAAGTTCTTGAGGCATAACATTTTCTCTAGGTTTGGGGTACCACGGGCTTTAATTAGTGACCAAGGTACGCATTTTATAAATAAACTCATGGAGAATCTGTTGAAGAAGTATAATGTCAAACATAAGATAGCCACACCATATCACCCCCAGACGAGTGAGCAAGTGGAAGTATCCAACCGTCAAATAAAGCAGATCTTAGAAAAGACGGTAAGTACTTCTCGGAAAGATTGGTCCGTAAAGCTGGATGATGCATTGTGGGCATATAGGACTGCATTTAAAACACCAATAGGTATGTCCCCCTATCAACTAGTTTACGGTAAGGCTTGTCATTTACCACTCGAACTCGAGCACAGAGCCTTCTGGGCCTCCAAATTCCTTAACTGTGATCTTTTCAAAGCTGGTGAGTCCCGAATTCTTCAACTTCATGAGTTGGAAGAATTCAGGAATCAAGCTTATGAAAATGCCAAAATTTACAAAGAACAAACAAAAAAATGGCATGATCAAAAGATCCAGAAGAGGGAATTTCGGGAGGGACAACTCGTACTGTTGTTTAATTCTAGGTTGAAGTTGTTCCAAGGGAAATTGAGGTCAAGATGGTCTGGACCGTTCGTCATCAACAAAGTACTTCCTCATGGAGCAATAGAGCTTAAAAATGAGAAGAATGACGATACCTTCAAAGTTAATGGTCAGAGGTTGAAACCATACAATCCCGGTGAAGGGGGACCAATTGAAACTGTTAAACTCATCTGAGTATGAGGTGTCCCGTCGAGCCATGCGACGTTAAACGAAGCGCTGCTTGGGAGGCAACCCAAGGGAGGTTTGATTGGTTTTGTTATTTTATTTTTGCCGAGTCAGTTTTTAAAAGAAAAAAAAAATGAAAATGAAAATGAAAAACTGCCAATACGCGTATGGACCTCATGATACGCGTATTGGACCACAATATTACGCTCCTCTGGTGAAACGCGTATGATACGCGTACCAGAGAAGAATACGCGTATGATACGCGTAATGGACCAGTCAATACGCGTATCACATTCTGATACGTGATCTGTTACGCAAATCACTTTTTGCACTGGTTTAAGCAATGTATCATACGCGTATGGCAGATTAATACGCGTATGGTACGCGTATGGGAGCCATATACGCGTATTGGCTGCGTATCATACGCGTATCATTTTGTGGGCATGCTTATATAGTTTTTGTCCGTACAGACTTCATTTTCTCACTGTTTTCGTTACGTGTTTTGTGCGTATTGCTTTGATTTTTCTCTGTTTTCTTCTCTTTCATTCAGTCTACAGATCCTACTATGTCTCAATCACCAGAAGAGGTCAAGATATTCCGTACCTCCTACCATGAAGAAAGATATGATCAGATCAAGAGCCGAAATGTGGTTGAAGAGAAGCATTGGATGTATCAAAATGAAACATATCCAGAAGTCACCAATCTTCTAAAAAAGCAGAAGTTAATATTTTTTAATGATAAAATCCAAACTGTTGCGCTGGATTTGATTTGGGAATTTTATGCAAACGCGCAACGGGTGACCTCCGATGAAGAAGACCCAACAGGGAATGAATCTTTTGTTACATGGGTAAGAGGCAAGGTGATCAAATATGATTCGAAAACTATCAACAGTGTCTTGAAATGTAAATTCTATGATTCTGTTTGCCCGTTTGCTGAGTTGAAGCGTTCTGACAAAAACTATTGGCCATACAATGATATGAAAGAGTCACTGATTAGGCCAGGTCATGATTGGGCACCTACTTCAAAAATCTCTCCGGCGAAGATTATGGTGGTTAATCTAGCTCCGATTCCGAAGGCATTGGCTTATTTCATTCATCACAATTTGAGTACTAATCGGAGCGTGTCGGAATTGATATCAAAGCGTGCCCTACTTCTCCATCAGATCCTACAAAAGAAACAGGTGAATATTGGACGAATCATCGCTGCTGATATGGATGAGATTGCTCAGTCGCCAAAGAAATCCCTAGGCCATGCGACTGTGATTTACCTGCTGTGCAAGAAAGCTGGTGTTCCGGATTTCTCTGATTCACTGATGTTGCGACCGGCTGCACCGCTGAACGCCCATTGGATGAAGGAGAGGACGGTCACAGATGATCCGCCCCGACCTCTGAGGCGACTACGAGACAGGGAGGGCAGCACCAGTGCTCCGCGCCAGGAGGCTCATCCGACTGCTACAGAGACACAGCCACCTCAACCTCCTCCGATTGATGAGAACTCTAGAGAGTACCGGATGCAGATGTCACAGTTTTGTGTTATGCAGGACTTCTGCTTTCAGTATGGACTGTCAGGGAGAGTTCTTACTCATTAGACAAATCTTTGGGAGGAGGCACAGCGCTTTAGAGACAGATTCTCCGGACCGCCTCCAGCACCTCACTTTGGCCAGTTCACCTTTCCTTGGTGGAACCAGCCAGTCCAGATAGGGGGAGAGATTCCGCAGCAGCCACCGCAGCAGCCACCGCACCAGACACCACCTCAGCAGCAACATACTCCGTCGGGCCACACAGAGACGTTGACGCCTATCTCTGCCTTCGCACGAGGGCACACTATGTTGGATCCGACAGATGAGATTGACTTTGATACTCATATGCAGGACGGTGGACTGGGTGATTGACTGTGATTATGTTTTTGTACTTTTGGTTTTCTCTGTGTAATTTTTGTGTTTTTTTTGATTTATTCAGTTTTTAATTTCTGTTGCTTTGATGTAATCACCTATTATGGGTTGGCTTAATCTAATGAATTTGATTTGGTTTACCTCCATTTTCCTCTTTATTTCGTTAGATACGTGACTATGTCTGGCTATTGGGTTTCTTGATCACTTACACCAAATACTTGGGCGTCCTCTCTTTCAATCCCCTGACTGTAGATACTGTTGTTTATGATTGGACGCACTGGTTAAGATTAACATCAGAACCACGAGCATGAGCTTTGAACTCAGAGGTATGATAGAACAAGTCAGCTTAACCCGTCCTGGTGAGATCATAAAAAGCCAAACACTTATCATCATATGAGAGATATCAGGTATGTCTTTATCAATCTTGGTTTGCGTATGTTCTTTTGTTATTATTAGCTGTACGACTACACACACTGAGGCATGTTTTTGTTTATCACCTAGAGCCTTTCTAGCCATCCCATTATTATTATTATCCATTGTTTTACCCTGTTGAGCCTGTTAATCATTTATTTTTGATATCCCCGTTTTTTTTTCTAAATCCATGACCTTGTACCTATCCTACCCTGTTGAGCCTGTTAATCATTTATTTATGATATACCCGTTTGTTCTAAATCCATGACCTTGTACCTATCCTACCCTGTTCAGAGTATGTGAGGATTGATTTCATCTCTACGTTTCTATTTAAGTTTGGGGTTGTTGTTGGAATAGCAACATTTAAGTTTAGGGTAGCTTTGTAGTACGTGAATAGTAAGTGAATGTCGTATAAAAGAAAAAAGAAAAAAAGAAAAAAAACCAACAACAACATGAAAAGAAAGAAAGAGAAAAGCGAAAAACAATAAAAGAACAGCTTTTGAAAAATGCTACATTCACTATAGATAAAAGGAAAAGAGGATTGCAAAACCCTATAGGAATAATAGGAAAGAAACGTAGTGAGAGAATGATTTCATGTACTCTGAACCAAAAGACCCAAAAACCGTGGTTCCAATTTCATACCCTACCTAAACCAAAGCCCCGTTACAACCCAAAAAGACCTCAAAAAGTGTGTGTGATTGTACATGTTGATAGGATGAGAGAATTTATTCAAACTTCTGATTTGATATTGCATATTGTGATTTGAGAGTGATAACACTTTAACCCAGAGAGACTTGGTGAGAGTGTGATATAAGCTGACAGGTAAAGTCATATCTCTGAGGGAAAGAGTTTCTAGCTCGTTGGCTATGTGGAAGAATCAGAAAACCTGAAAAACATCAAGAGGTCCAGTGCGAAAGATTTCAGCAGTATTGTGGTAAGAACTGTTTTACAGTAAGTTTGGGGTGACATGATCTTTGATGGGAATAAAATGTTACTTGAGGACAAGCAACAAGCTAAGTTTGGGGTTGTGATCAGTCACCATTTATGCTAGACATTCCACTATTTAACCGTAAATAAGTCAGGTAAACTGTGTAAACTGAAGCATTTTTAGTTAGATATAAGCTCAATTCTATAATATTAAGTGTGTTGTTACTTATGAGTTTCTTGAGGATATTTTACACTTTTGGGGTATGTTAGCAGGTAAAAAACTAGTTTGGAAGCTCAGGGAATCAAACGGCAGATGCGAAATTGAGCCCGAGCAAGAAAACGGAAGAAAAAATCAAATTTTGGAGAACCTGGTGTCCATACGCGTATGGCCTTACATGATACGCGTATGGACCTGCCCAGTACGCGTAGCATACGTATATGACCAGAGGGATGGAAAATCAAGCAAAATAGCAAGCCTCTGGTGATACGCGTATGGGACTGGGCAGTACGCGTATCAGCCTGGGCAATACGCGTACCAGCCTGGGCAATACGCGTATCAGAGGCTGTCTTACGTGCAGTACGCGTTTGAGACTAGGCAGTACACGTATGGAGCACAAAATCAGGAAAAGTCCAACTGAATAGCTATTTAGAGGGCAAAACACGATTTTCCAGGGGTTGGACGATTTGGAGAGAAAAAAGACGCGTTTTGAGAGCTGGAGACTCTACGATTATCAGAGGATTCATATGTTCAAGAGTTTCCCGACGATTGAAGATTGATTCCTCACGAAATTCTGTAATGACAACAATGTTAATCTTTGTTTTTATTTCGATTATGAGTAGCTAAACCCCCCATTGCTAGGGGGGTGACCCTGATTCTGAATGTGACAGATTTGATGTTTATGAATGCATTGACTACTTCTTCTTTTCCATTGATTTGTTCTTATTACTGTTCTTTTATGCTTTATTCGTCGGACCAACGAATGATGATTAATATGAATAGTTTAAGCTGGACAACGATTATTCATTGATTTGGATAAGAACTTTGGATAGTAAAAATAACCTAGGACTAGGGATTTTCTATCTGACCGGTAATTCTGGATATTTGAATGCTTGAGTATGAACTTAATTATTTATGGACATAGTAATTAGGTTACATAATCAAAGGTCTTTTCACTAAGGAATTAGGAATAGATAACCTTGAGGACCGGAATTAATTGGACAGGAATATTGTCTAAACCTTCATAAATTATATCTGTTACAGGAAGTTTCATTCACCGAACCCTAGCAATCTTCTCTCATTTGTATCTCGTTCAACCTTTTTTACTTGTTTTATTTATTTGCAATTGGTAGTATAATTCATCACAACACAAAAACCAAAGGCTTTTGTCTAATTGAAACAATCTATAAACTCTGTGTCGTCAAGCAGTCCTTGAGATCGACAAACGGGGAATTTCCCTTTTTATTACTACAGTGAGAAAAATAGTACACTTGCTATTTTCCTATCATATGTAGAATTGCAATCTAGAGTTGACCGTTCAGGTTTCACTCGAGCCGTGGATGGATTTCTTTTGTTTAATCAGAGAATGTGTGTGCCACGTGACTCGTAATTGAGAACAGTAATCCTAGGGGAGGATCATGAGATTTTACCATTCAACCTGGTTCTTCTAATATGTATCAAGATTTGAAGAAGAACTTTTGGTGGCCCGATATGAAGAGAGATATTGCAAAATATGTGGCCAGATGCATAGTATGTTAGCAGGTAAAGATTGAGCATCAGAGGTTGGGTGGCATGCTGCAACCCTTGGAAATACCCGAGTGGAAATGGAAAAATATATCGATGAACTTCATAATGGGTTTACCTCATAGGCTTTGTAGTCACGATTTGATTTGGGTAATAATTGATAGATTAACCAAGCCAATTCATATCTACCCATCAAGACTACAAACAAGGTTATTCACCTAGCGTGGTTATCCATTGAGGAAACAATTCGATTGCTTGGTGTACCGACTATTATCGTGTATGACAAATACCTGAAGTTTACTTCTAGGTTTTGGAAGGCTTTACACCATGCAACGAAAACTAATTTGAACCTCAATACCTCTAATTACCCTCAATCATTTGGAAAGACAGAAATAACCATTCAAACCTTCAAGGATATTTGTGGGCGTGCATCATGCAAAGTGGAGAAAGTTGGAATAACCACTTACCTTTGATCAAATTCCCATATAAAATTAGTTATCAGTAGAGCATTAGAATGACCCCATATGAAGCATTGTACGGGAGGAAGTGTATGCCACCATTGTGTTGGGCGGAAGTTTGAGATAAAGGCATTCTTGGACTAGAAATAATAAAAGAAAACACAAAAAAGTTAAGAATGAACCAAGAAAAAATGGAAAAGGTCGAGACCGTCAAAAGAGTTATGTGTATCAATGTAGGAGCCCTTTAGAGTTTTAAGAGTGAGATCATGTATTCTTAAAGATTATCCCTAAGCTAGGGCTAAAGGGAGTGTTTAAGACAAAGGAGTTGAGTCCGAGATACATAGGTCCATCTCAGATCATAAGTCGGGTAGGAGAAGTGGCCTATTAGTTGGGATTTCCACCTTCCCTATCCGGGCTTCATGACGTGTTTTATGTATCTCAACTCAGGAAGTTTGTATCAAATTCTTTTCAACCTATCCTTCCAGATATGGTTGAAGTTGTAGCTAGTCTTTCCTTTCAACCTTAACCTAGTCAGATTATGGAATACACTGTCAAACCGCTAAGGAATAAAGAAACACCTCTAGTGAAGAAGTTATGGGAAGAGTCACATCAAAGCGAGGCCACTTGGGAACTAGAGTCGGAGATACGAGCAAATTATCCTCACCTATTCAAGTAATCCTTAAATTTGAGGATAAATTTCAATTTAAGGGGGAGGATGTAATACCCCTCATTCCTCTAATCATGTTTATAATCCAATAAGTGGTAATTTGGTAGAAAAGAAATGTGGATTATAAATATGATTAGAAATAAGTGGCATGTTAGTAATATGACTTAAGTGGCCAAGGCATAATTGTATATTCAACTAATGTACATATAAACCAAAGCATCGAGAAAAAATCTCATTTTCCCACTCACCTTCCTCTTTCGATCAAAGAAGAATTTGAGAGGGAGTTGAAAGACAGAAAGGACGAGTGGTGTAGAAGAGGAGGGGAAGAGAAAGATTCTTGTACAATCTTAAAGACATCTTTCTGCATGTGCGATTTTGAGTACCTTGAAGAAGAACCAAGGGTAATTTGAGAAAAGTTTCAAGAACTCAATCTTCATCATCATCTCCGCCTTCAAATTAAGATTCTTAAGGCCAGGTTCTTAGAATTTATTAATAATATAAGTGTTAGTAGCAATGCCCGATGGGATTAAAATTTCCTCATATACCTAATATCTTAAAATATTAAACTAATATATGGTGTTCAACTCATTTGCAATAATTTTTTAAAGTTCAATGTAATGATCACTGAACCTTCATATAACTCAACAATTTTTGCAATAATAGACGTAAAAAAAATGAAATTCATTTGAGGAAAACGGACATGTTAACATTGTCGACACAATATAGTTATATAATAAAAATAATAATGATAATATAATTATAAATTTTGTACTCTTTCTTAAACTCGATTGGAACGATTGAGATATTGGCGTGAAACGACATAATTGGGAATGGGGCAAAATAACAGTGGAAAGGGGTGTAACCACCGTTTTCTAATTTTTCTAATTTTTACAATGCTGAGAGGGCTATTTTGACCATTTCAACTTAAAAAAAACTCTAATAATACAGTACAAGACACTCGCTTTCCTTGCCGCACTGATTTACGTTAAAGTTTTTTCTTCTATCACTTTTCTTCACTCATACACTCTCTCTCTCTACTCCTAATCTCATTCCTTCAATAATTTCTCATAATAAAGGTATGTTTTTCGAGTTAATGTCTTTTTTTCCTTTTTATTTTCTTCTTTTTCATCAAATTTATTTTTATCGACTACTTTTTTTATTTTATATTTTACTATTTTTTATTATCCATTTCTTTGTTTTGATATTAGCGGGTGGAAGAAGTGATGATAAAAATTTAAATTCTATAATGCTTGAAATTTTACTAGAAGTTTTAATTAAGTATTTTTTTAAAATTTATTCACATTCAAATATATGTTTTGTTTAATACTTATAGTTTTTTATTTTTAATTATGAATGCTTTATGAATTTCAAGTAACTTATTCTAAATTTTAACTATTATATATTTATTAATTTCAAATATATTAATGTTGGCGCTAAGTTTTGTTCCAATTTTTTAGATAACCGTGTCGAGTTCTTATTTGAGTTTAACAACAGAGGTTACAAGTTACAAGTTGATTAAACCAAATAAAGAATTGATTATGCTGCCTCATAATAAACAAACATAAAATTGAAATAATCTGGGTGAATGATACAATTTATCATAGCTGAAAGTCTAATAGCATGTTTTATTTCTTTCAAAAAAGGTTCCACAAAAATTACAAGAGAATGGTAGCTTTTTTATGCAAAAGATGTGTTCAAAAACATAATCAAATATACTATTAAAAAAAACCAAAATTTCTAAAAGAATAAAGGAATAACTAAACTCTTAAATAAAACAATAAAAATAAAAGTAAATAGTTAGCCTATTTATTCTCATGAATAGAGTCACAAGACGTATCCTCAATTCAGGTGTCACCTTTGGTGACATTATATTTGAGAAATCATTTCCTGTAGTCATAGATCTTCGATTGAATTGATCTCTGATTATGAATAGAGTAGGATATTTGATCCTAATTCCTTCCATGTTTCCTCAATTTGCAACTTGAATTGAGGTTCTAGGGCTAGGTAACCCCATGTAAGCAAGCCTAGGAGAGATCCTAACTTTTGGGCTTGGTCTTGGAGAAGGTATAGGGCCATACTTATATGGTCTTGCAGAAGCAGGCCTAGGAGACAAATTAACTTGCTCCAATGCCCTTGATTGAAGGTGCTCAGGATAGTCACGCACACAGCCAATACGAGCTCCAGCTCCTGTGGACCACTTGCATGATAATCTCTTGGAAGAGTCAAATATTGGCCCCTCCAATTTCTTGTCTTTAGCCTCTGTTGCTTTGTTGATTTTGGTTCCTTTGTTGGTGATATTTTTGGTAGATATTGATTGGGAAGTTTGAGTAGGACCCATAATTTGTTGGGGCTCATTAGTGCCAATAAATGAAGGAGCATCATCATCTATAGCATATCTCTGAAAATATTGAAGGAAAAAAAAATAAAAAATATTAATAAATTTATTCCACAACCAGTTTATTTTTTTCTGTTGAATTAGATGAAAATTTACCTTGACATTAGAGAGATCTACATTGTGCTCCTCAAGAAAGCTAACAAATTCTCTGAAATTCTCTTCAGTTGGGTGATAATGACCACTATAAGGCCAAATTGCCTGCAATGTTTATTCAACAAACAAAACCATAAGCAAAATTTCATATCTATAGTCACGGTTTTCAACCGTCGTGAATCTCGACCATCCGATGAAAATTAAATTATCTAATTTTTATCTGATGATCGAGAAATTTTTAACTATGGAAAATTTAAGTCGAATAAAATGAGTATTAAGTTTTTATAGCTTTTACCTCTAGTACACCTTGTCGTGCGACTAATCTTCCAGCAGCTGTGGTTGCAGCCCCAGATAAAAAGCTAGAGTGTTGAAAAGCACCCTTTTGTTTCCTTCCAACATACAAAGCCCTAGTGGTGCTAAGAACAAATATCCATTTTGACTTTTCATCTGTATCCACAAACTTCCCACCATGTCTATACACCAACTTCCCATTTTCAACAGATACTTCATATTCTTCCCTCTCTTTCTGCAATCAAACATACACATTAGATTATACAAAAATACACAACATTAAAACTTCATATTAAAGTCGTGTCTGGTGTTCCACAAATCAGACAAACATATCATAATTCAAAAATATGATATTGACTATTAATAACTTACTGGTCCAAGATATTTAATGGACTGACGTTGTAAGGTAGCCCTTGGACATTTCTCAAGATTTATTTCTTTACCATCTCCAACATCCAACCTACAAATATTAACCATCAAGATCATCATCAACTTCTATAGTTTTTACCATCATCAACATCATTAATAATATAATAATAATAATAATAATAATAATAATTATCATTCATAGAATAAAAACTCACCAATAGAAAAATGGTTGAGTGCTTAGGCTTGCAAACCAAATATCATAATATAAATGCAAATTGTGTCCATATCGATGACGTGGGTCAATCTGCATTATAAGAAAAAAGAACAATGTTAATTATTAATATTCTAAGATTAGATTAGATTATAAGCTAAAGTGTAGTTTAATTTAATTTAATATTATTACAGGATAATTAATTGAATAACTTACAGCTTCAAGCCAATGTTGAAGTGCTAATTTTTGTGCCTTATCATCTTTTGACAAACCTTTTCCAACCTGTATAAGAAACAATAATTGACAAATTATATAACACTTCAAATGATATAATAATATTAATAAAACTAAATTAAATTTCAAATAAAATATACCTTAGCTGCTCTTGTTCTTGCTCTTCCCCATCTTGACACTGCAGTTTCTTGTTTTTGTTCATCAAAAAATGAAACTGAACTTCTTTCAAGTGCAGCAGAATCCAATGCTTTCCACCTTAAAAAAACATATCATATAAAACATAAATCTAAGAAAAACACTAACCTTAAAAAAAAAAATCATAAACAAATGCTAAAAATAAAAATATTGTTTTTCAACAAGACTAACCAAAGTTCCTCAACAATAACAGCACAATCAGCAAGGTTTCTTCTAGTTCTATAACTCTTATAAACTTTCTGAACCTTAGTTGCTGCAGCATCAAGCTCAGAAACTGGTCTTGGAGAAGAGAAAACAACTTCTTTAGGCAAAGAAAGCAAAGGAACAGCTTTTTGGTGCAATTTTTCCTCAACATTTGTTTCCAGGGTCACATGTTCTGGTCTATAATCCTCTAACCTAGTTGAAATGTTTCTTGTGGTAGCTTCTGGTTCTCTTTTGTTGAAGCTTCTTGCTCTCAAAATCATAGCACCATCTTTGGAACCAAAACTATAGTTGAATGATAAACCAAAGAGTGAATGTCGAACAATTTCTTCCCAAGCTGATGTTAATATGGAAAGTGATAATCCCATAGAGATGTAGATTCACACCAACTTCAAAAAAAAAATTGATGAAATTAATTCAAACCTTGATGTGTGGTTTATGAAGAAGTATATGAAATATGAATTGAAGTTATGACTCTAAGAATAAGAGATTAGTATCAAAAGTGAATGAATAAGATGTGTGTATTTCAATTGTTTTATATATATAAAGTTTGGTATTCAAATACGTGTCAAAGTGGAAGAAAGAAAGAGAGAAAGTAAAAGGGTAGTGGTTGAATTCAACAAGGAATTTTCGCAACACTTTCGAATGAGGAAATAAATGGTGTGTTACTATAAAGTTCCAATTTTACTTGTGGGAATACTTAACAAAAATGAAGGGAAAAAAAGAGGGTCAAATCCACGTGTTTGCTAGAGTTGTTCAAACCATTTTTTGGTTTGTAGTAATAAGGAGGATACAAGGATATCACTAAAAATATAAAGTATAGTCAACAATTGTTTTCTTTTTAGTATGGGTCCATAAATTGATAGAATTATAGAACAATAGGAAACAAAACAGGGTGAGTCTACTAGTCAAAGAAAGTAAGCTTCTGAGATATTCAATGACATGAAAAACATTATTTATCAATTTTGTTCATTTTTATCAAATTTTATAACCCAATTTTAGAGTTTTTATGTTGCAAAAAGTTATTTTAATGGAGATGTATTTCTTTTATGAGTTTTAATGGGAAAGAAATATTTTTAATATTTTATAAAATTTGAAGATTAAATTTATAGCTGATTAGTTAAGGGAGCCGCAAAGATAAAGGAAAGAAATAAGAAAGTGGAGATTGAATATTATTCAAGAGATTTGTTGTGACAAATGTTGTATTAGTTGAGGACCAGATTATACAAGAGCGTCTCATTGTCCGAGACGGACACTCCTCTTGCGATGCTATTGAGTATCATAGTTTTGCTTTCTCTGCACAAAATTTCCAAGGGACAGTCCTAGTGACGAAAATCAAGGATCCATGAGATGTGGAGGTTGCTGAAAGATTCCAGGTGTTAGAAGAGAAGCTTAAAGCCATAGAGGGGCATGATGGTTTTGGTCTGAATGCTTCAGACATGTGTTTAGTGCATGGCCTAATAATGCCTCCAAAGTTCAAGACACCGAATTTCGAAAAGTACAAAGGGGATAGCTATCCAAAGCAACATTTGATGATGTTTTGCAGAAAAGTGACTTCTTATGCTCACAATGGTAAATTGATGATTCACTATTTTCAGGACAGTCTGAGTGGGGCATCATTGAGTTGGTACATGCAGCTAGAAAAATGCCACATCCAATCATGGTTAGACCTGGCTAACGTCTTTTTTAAGCAAAACAAATACAATAGGAAATGGCTCCCAGCCGTATGCAGTTGCAAGGTTTATCTCAAGAGAGCGACGAATCCTTCAGAGGATATGCCCAAAGATGGAGAGAATTAGTTGCTCAAGTTCAACCACCACTTATGGAGAAAGAATTGGTTGACTTATTCATGGATACCTTGCAAGGTCCGTACTACGAAAGGATGATAGGCAGTACTTCGCCTGATTTTTCTCACTTGGTGTCAGTTGGAATACGCATGGAGAGCATGCTCAAAAGTGGAAAGATCCAAGACGTATCGAACATCCAGGCTAGTGAGAGTGAATCCCTTGTCAGTTCCCAAGAACAGGAGGAGATGGAAATCAATGCAATCTGGGAAGCTCCACCAGCTCCATATCATACGCCATTCCCTTCGCAGGGTCAATACCCTCCTGAAAACCAAAGATCTCCTTAGTATCAACGACAAACTTTGCATCAGCAGCGTCAACATACTCGACAAAGGCCAAGGAAGACAGTAAGGCATTTTGATCCACTTCCAATGTCGTACAGTCCAATACTACCATATTTGATCAGAGATGGATTGATAGTGCCAAAGGAACTGCGTCCAGTGATTCCTCCATACCCACCAGGCTTCGACGTCAACGCCCGATGTGACTTCCACGCTGGGGCACAGGGGCATTCAACTGAAGATTGTAAAGTGCTGAAAAGCCAGATACAAAATTTGCTTGACTCCAAGATGTTCTAATTTGCGCCTCAAGGTTTGCGAATCAACAACAATCATTCAACTAGTCATGAGGGTCCATCAGTGTACGTTATTCCTCATATTGGTCTCGACGAGCAACTATGAAGAAGGCTAGCTCGACAACAAAGCGAAAGAGGAAAGCCCAATTCCCTAACACTGGCAATCCTTATATCACATCAGTACTTTGCATTTGTAGTTTCTTTGTTGTTAAGTGCTACTTGCTTGTAAACATTGTTTGTTTATAAATGGTAGTGTTAATAAAATGAGCATGCATGTTTTGAACGAATCCATTTGTATTCACTCATATTTTCTCATTTATCTTCAAAAATCACAAAAATAGCTTTCCATTTGCTTTATTAAGTTGTTGTTTTAGCAAATATTGGAGGGAGGATGACGAAACCAAGATACCCATAATTGTTGATTGTATGCTTTCGGATAAAACCTTGTTGATGATGTACATGCATTGTTTCAAACCCCTAAACACTGGAGAGATAGTGAGTTAATCCCTAGATAACCACTTCGAGCCTAGAAGTAGGTGTTTCTTTCGGATCTGAAAACCCTTACACTTAACGAGGGGAAGGGTAGTGTTTAGTTGATTCAGCTATGCATTCGGATTGCAAGGCGAAATATCCCGTCTAGGGATTAATCACACGATGTTCTTCACACACGCCCCGAAGTGTCGAATCCAAAAGTTATGTTGGTGGTTCTTCAGCAACCAATGACTGGGCAGTCATAACCCCTTATAACAATCGAAAAAAGAAAAAAAAAACAAAAACCCGCTAAGTCGGACCCCAAAAGGGGTGACTTAGGCAAAAATTAGGGTAATCCTGGTGGACCAAAAACTTCGAGAAAGCGGTCCACAAAAAAATTTGGGCAAAAAAAAAAGAGAGAAATGAAAAGAGGTCGTTAAATCCTCAATGAAGACAAAGCGAAATAAGGTGACAACCATACCAGGAATGCAAAGGTCATTGACATCCGTGGAAAATAAGGTGACTGCCATTTCAAGCGAACCTTGAATCATCATCTTCATTCTTACATCGTCAAACTCTCATGGAGGATGAATGTGTATGTTGAATTAGCTGAACGTAGGACTGGAGAACATCATGAAGAAGGGGTGGGTTAAAATCAAATTTGAGATTTATATCCTTTGTTTCAATAACCGTGAACCAGACCATGTTACAACCCTCAAAAGTCCTAATTGAAGCAGGGTTTGTTCTGAAAAGCATACTACAGCAAGGTTGCGTAAACTGACTCCTAGATATTTTGCTAACCTTTTTGTGTTGATATCATGTTTTCAATGTATCTTTCACGTTAGCCAAATTAGCATTACGTTTGGACTAATGGTTTATTCGTCACTTGTCACCACAATCATCTCAAATAAATGATTCCTTTCAAAAACTTGCATGAATGTCACATTAAAATTACCATTGTTAAATGAACAATTTTAACTGTAAGTTAGTGCTTGACATCAAGGAAATTCCAAAGATCAATCAGAGAAGAGCTTGAACATTCGTCGAGACTGAGGCTATCCCGAATCAAGACTGTTTCGTAACCCTATGGATCAGGGGCATGGCATCCAATGACTGTGTTGACCTAAGAGTTAGCTAGTCTGAAGCAAATCTCCAAGTATTAGTTGATCAAGGAGACAAGTCGTCAATACCCAGTTAATCAGGGGCAATTCCTTCAAGGGCTCAGGCAAGGGCAAACCACTGCAGATTCAGACACTGGGGAAACTTATCTCATGGTATAATCCCTCCCAACGTTTCCTTTCGATGAGGATTCCTTTGAATGCCCTACAAACTAGGGCAGAGCAAGAGCATGATCATTTTGCATTGATTACGTCGCTGCGCTTATGCAATCATTTGCGAGCTGTCATGGCATATCAGGCAAAGAAGTAGAAGTTCTCTCGGGAACAAAGACACAGATTCAACTGAGGATCAAGCTTGGGGCACCAAGAGCATCCACATCTATCTTCCGATCATAGCATCATCAAATATCGAGTGTTGGGAAGTCAAATCCTTTCCCAAACCACAAGTCCCTATTGGCAACTACCAAAAAACCAAAGTCCATTTTTTTGGGATCACCACCAATTCAAGTCCAATCAGTATTGGTACCCAAAATATCTCTCCTTCAGAAAAGAGGAGACCAACCCAAAAACTAATCACCAGCTTGCATTTCCAAATGCACTGCATACAACATACACGCATAACTTTCATGCCGAGGCAAGAAGTTCCATAATAGAAAAAGCTCTCTCACTGAGACGAGAAGATTGAATTAAATTAGCATTTATCATATTGTAAGACCCTAATTTTGACCATAAGATCCCTCATGGCATCATAACATTGCATTTGCATCTTGCCTCAAGGATCATAAGCATCTTGGATCTTACCTTTGGGTGGGAACTTTTGAGAGTTGGTTTGAGATCACCAAGCATGCTTGAATTGTATATTATTTCTTTTATCATTTTATTTACTAACCAAAAGCACAAAATTATGTCACTAACATCTTTTGTTTGTAGCTTGAGCAGTCACAAGATCCAACGCTTCTAGGAGATTATATGCTCATTACTAGGGCTAGGAGGAAATGAAAGCAAGCATGGCAATGGTTCCCCAAAGCTCTAATCCATCAAATATGCCTCCCAAGTATCTCAATTCATCATTTTGATCAAATAAAACCAAAGGGTTTGAGGCTTGTTTCCCAAGGAAACCTAATTCATCTGTGTATCAACTGTGCCTTGCTCTTGAAGCAACCTCAACCTATGATCAAATGAAATCAAGAGAAGTTCTTTAAATCATCATTTCATTCATATTTGAACTTATTTGAGTGTCCTCAATCATCAATTCATCAAGATATGAGGTTTGGACTTGAGAAGCTGATCAGTCAATTCATCTAACTATTTTGAAGTGCACTGAGACCTAACTCTTGATGTGTTTGTCAAATGGAGATGACCCCAAGAGTAAAACTATTCTTAAGAACCATATGAACAACTTTCATGTTCATCAAAAATTGATTTTAAGCTTGGAAGGTCATCATCCATTTCAAGATATTATAGGTCATTTTGACTAAAACCCTAATTTTTGGTCAACTTCCCAAGGTCATAACTCATTCATTTTTTATGATTTTGAGGTGGGATAAAATGCATGGGAAAGCTTAAGATGTCTATTTCAAATGTTATGTTGAGCAAAATTTCAAAATCCTAAAAGAAATATATGTGATAATGCAAAACATTATAGGTCACTTTGGACCAAAGGTATTGAAATGTGAAAAAGTCCAACTTCAAGTGCCCATAACTTCTTCACCAAAATCCAAATTATGCAAAATTTAAGTCCAAATTTATTGTCTTGAAAAGATCTACAACTTTGATATTGAAGATTTTGTCATTTGGAGCTTGCATCATTGAAACAGAAGTGCTTAAAGTTTGGCCATTTTTGAAATTTCCATATATACATGTTTTGCACCCTACACTTCATGATCATTTTCACCAATTTCCAAGTTTCAAATGAATTTTTGATCAACATAACAAATGATCCTCATGCAAAAATCTTTTCAACCATTACTCATAAGGTTGTGTTTCAATTATGGAAATGGCATTTTCAAAAGCATGAACATATTGGTACAATTTTGGAAACTCATTAAATTTGCATTGCATGAGCTCAGATTACATGATATACACGTCCAAATTACATCTGTTATTGTTCAGCTTGCAAATCCAAGTGGAATTGGGCTCTCCATGCGCCTGTACAGGCCCATGCATGGAGGCCCTTTCCATCCATGCAATGCTTTGTTCATGCATTCAGCCTTGCTTTCTTCTATAAATACAATGCCAATGCCTCTCATTTCAGTAACCTAAGGGCGCCTTACATGCTGCACGAATTATCCCTCAACCACACTCAAAAGGAACTCACCATTTTCATTCACAATTTTCAGATTTAAACTTCAATTTCATCAATTGATTTTTAGATCTAAAGTTCCTTAGCCTTATTCACTTTGATCCAAAGAACAAATTGCAAGCATCAACTTCAAGAGATCATGCCTTCAAACTCTGCAAATCAGAGGTTTACTTCAGTTTTTATTTTCTTCAAATCCACTAATATATTGCTTGTTTATTGCTGTTGTTGTGTTGTCTGAAGTCCTCTTCATAGAGGCAACCTTTTAGAGCTTTGAATTTTCAAATTCCAACAAGTTCAGTTGAACACCATAGAAATTCAACCTCTGATTTCTCCCAATGTAGAAAGCTAGAGTGGATTTGGTTGGCACATGGTTGATGTACATCACCCCAGCTTTCGTTTGGTACCTAGATCGTGGCATTTGGTGCTCTTTTATTTCTCTGCAATTTTTGCCTTCGCCGGAAGCTGGACGGAGAAGACGGTGGCGCAGGTCACCGTCCAATTTCTAGATTAAATATGAGCCATGCGTTTCCATTTCCAGATTTGATCCTAGCCGTCCAACGTTATGACTTTTTATTTGGCTACGTGTGATTCATTTGACTGAAGCGTATGGTGGATGCGCGCATGTAGTCCACATGATATGCCAGCTCATTTAATGAGCTTCATCCAACGCTCTGTGTTTTTCCACATTTTCTATTTTCTGATTTTTATTTTCATTTTATTATTTTTATTCCATTTCATTTCAAAAATTCATATCTCCTTTATTATTGGTCCAAAAAATGTGAGACCAATTACATTTTTCTTCTTTTAATTTCTAGTTTCTAAAATGATTTTTAATATTTTTTATTTTATCATTTGATATTTTTTAAGAATTTTCTCTTTTCTGCTTATTTTTAATTCATTTTAAATAGTTTTTGATATTCAAAAAATACAAAAATATTTTTCCAACCTCTTTGAATGATGATAGATCTATGAAAAATATTCTTATCAATTTATGAATTGATTTGAGATTTTAATTCAATTAGGTTATTTTTATGCATTTTTAATTGATTAAAAATAGTTTATGACTTCTAAAAATGCTGAAATTTTTTGTCAAACTTTGTTTGACCTTGTTGAACTTGGGATAATTCACTTGAACTTTTCAAAGTTGATTGGAAGTGAATTTGAAGTTTGACATTTCTTTATTATTTTAATTCAAGTATTATTTTAATTTTGTAAAATATCAAAAATATTTTATTTGTTTCTTGACTTCTAATCTTCATTTTGCTTCTGTTTACTATTGTTTGACCTTGATCTTCTCTATCTTTGGTCAATGCTTGTTGATTATTTCATTTCATTTCCATTAATGTACTTTAATATTCATCTTCTTCTTCTTCTTCTTTTTCTTTTTTTTGATCAATGAGTTAAAGATTGGTGGTTAGCCTTGATACATGGGAGGTTTAACCTTCCTTGATTCAAATCTAATTCAATTTGATCATGGATCAAGTGAGTGGCTTTGCATTAAGGATAGGTTGCTTCCTAATCAAGCAAAGAACCTAAATCAATACAAGATCATTTCTCATCTTCTTTTTGGCATGGCAAGTTGTAGGAGCTTGATTCACTAATCAAGATCTCTAACTTGTGTTGTTGCCTACATTATTATTGACCGACCTCAGATAGTTGTGACTTCTACATAAGTCCAATTACGATTGCTTAACATAGCACTAAATTGCCTTATGGCACATTAACTCTAACACTAACCGTTAACCATTAACATTTAATTCTTGCACTTTACAATTATGCAATTTACTATTCTTGTACATATTATTCATTTGCTTTTTTCCTTTGCGCATTTGAGCACATGTATGTTAATGCAATTTGTCTTTTTCTCACTTAAGCACATAATTGTGTATATACTTTTGTGCTTGTGTTTTGTTTGATTGTTGTGAACAAATGCAAAAATGGATAAAAAGGACTTAGACCTTAGGACATTCCCTATGCAAATATTGCAGTCAAAGAGCAACTAGGCATTGGGCCTTTAGAGTGCCATAAAAGTCAAAGAGCAACTTGGCATTGGGCCTTTAGAGTGCTATAAATGTTGAAGAAACTTTGAGAGGACCAACTTCTAAACTCCTTCTTGTTCATTCTTTTTTTGTTTGATAGAACTTTTTGATGTGTGTGTTCTTGAGCTAGGGATTCCAACATTGAGCCTAATTGAAGAACCATTGTCATGAGCTTCTAAAGAGAGAGATCTAAGAGCCATTGGGGATCTTCTAAGAGCTTGCTTGATTGATTTGATTGCTTGAGCTTACACTTATTTGCTTGCTTATTCCAAAGGATGGGAGCTACTTGGATCATCAATATGATCTCAAGAAGGGAACTCCATTTGTGGTCTTATTTCTTCTCCTTCATCTCTTGTATGATTAGGACTTTAGCCATTCTTCTTCTTCCCTCCACTCTAACTCAAGCCAAAAGTTTTGTGCAAACATTAACACTTCTTTTCAAACATTAGAAACCTAAGCATTATGCTTTTGATTTTCAAACTTTCTTTTCATAACACTTATTTTGAATTGAATCTTTAAGTCAATTTTGACCATATTTTGTAAATACTTTTCATTGGTAAATATAACCCAGTCAAATACTTTTGTGGTTTCAATGGCCACTTTCTTATCAAAAACTTTTCATAACCAATAGCTATTATGTTTGAGTTATCCTTGAGGTAGATGTAATACTCACCTATATCCTTAGTGATGGACAATGAGTCTTCCATGCTTATTATAGGGTTAACCCCCCACTAGCATGTTGAAGCTATCCTCACATGGTGGATTTGTGGTTTTAGGTTGAGTTTTCTCCCTTGGATAACAAAAGACCTTAAGGCTTTTGGACCAAATCAATTCACCAACTTGTTTTGAGATTTTTACCCCGAACTACGAGGTTTTGATCCTAATCTTTTTTTAAGATGGTACGTAGGCAATGGGTTTATCCATTCAAACACAAATTGTAAATAACTTGTATATTCTTCTCTCATCTCCCCAAACATGTTTGCACAAACAAATTTTTCACAAAATACCAACCTTACAACAAGTGTGAGAAGGGCTCCCTAGGAGTACCTAGGATGTTTTGGGTGCTTAAAACCTTCCCATTGCATAACCAACCCCCTTACCCCGATCTCTGACACTTTTACTAGTTTTTGATTCGATAAAACTATTAGGTTGTTGTTCGCTTTCTAACCATTCCTTTGGATAAATAGAAGTGCGGTGGCGACTCGACTTGTATGGTTTACTTTTGATTTAGTCAATAAATCTAAAGGTAACGAATACCCCACTACACATATGCATACAAAACCAATCACTTTCCATAAACCCTTTGATGATGACTATCTTCCATCAACCCTTTGATGATGTCATCAACCCTTTGACGATGATATTACCTAAGCATATTTTCCATCAACTCTTTGATGACGACATTCCACTTCCCATCAACCCTTTGATGTAGGTATCCCCTTTTATCAACCCTTTGACGATGCCAAATTATTTTCCCATCAACTCTTTGATGACGACATTCATTTTGTGTCAACCCTTTGATGATTACAATTGTTGTCCCATCAACTCTTTGATGACGATAGTCCTTCCATAAGCCCTTTGATGACACCATCAACCCTTTGATGACGATATTACTTAAACACCCTTTTTCATCAACCCTTTGATGAAGACATTCCTTTTGCGTCAACCCTTTAACGAGGTTCTTGTTCGTCAAGCCTTTGACGATGACAGTTCATTTTCGATCAACTCTTTGATGACGATACTCCATTTTCCATCAACTCTTTGATGATGACACTTTATTTTCCATCAACTCTTAGATGACGGTATTTATTTCCGTCAACTCTTTGACGATGACAATTGTTGTCCCATCAACTCCTTCATGACGGTATTCCTTTTTCGCCAACCCTTTGAAGAGGACAATTGTTATTTCATAAACCTTTGAAGTCATATCCCCACAAAAGGCCTTACCAAATACCTTTGGAATCTCTAACCAGTCACTTACCTTTCGTAAGTGGTCCCCTGTCGTTTTCCTGGGAGGTCCCTCCTGTATGCTTTCAATGCTCGTTCGCATTGATCCCTGAGTAGGTCGTCATTCTCGACACTCGTCCGTGTTGACACTCTGTCTTAATACTCGTTCATATTGATCTTCAACGCTCGTTCGTGTTGTTACCTTCTTTCGATACTCGTCTGTATGGACCCCTAACACTCTTCCGTGTTAATCATTACTTCTTCCAATACTCGTCCGTATTGATTTTTAATATGCGTCCGTATTGATTTGTAATACTCTTCAGTATTGAGCATCCACATTCGTCTGTGTTGGTCCTTTTTCAATGCTCATCTGTATTGATTTTCGATACTCGTCCGTATTGTTGCCTCTTCCTTCGATACTCGTCCGTATTGATCTTCAACACTCGTCCGTGTTAACCATATTGATTTTCAATACTCGTTCGTATTGATTTTAAATACTCGTCAGTGTTGACACCTTCTCGTTTCAATACTCGTCTATACTAATCTTCATTACTCGTCCATGTTGATTCTTTTTCGATACCCGCCCATTATGACCTTCAACACTCGTCCGTGTTGGTCTTCTTTTTCAATACTCGTTCCTGTTAATCCCCAGTGAAGTCACCATTTTCAACATTTGTCTATGTTGGCCTTCCTCTTCAATACTCGTCCGTATTGATCTTTAATACTCATCAGTGTTGATACCTTCTTTTTCCATACTCGTCTGTTTCGATCCTTAACACTCGTCCGTGTTGATCTCTTCTACTCGTCTGTATCTAGATCCCAACACTCGTTTGTGTTGTCCCTTTTCTGATACTCGTTCGTGTTAATCTCAACGCTCGTCTGTGTTGTTAAACCACTCTTGATACTCATTTGTTTTGGTATCCATCACTCGTCTGTGTGGACCTTAACTCTCCCTCTTATCCTTTCGTCGAGGAATTCTCATCACCTTTTGTATGAGAAAGTTTGTGTGCCTTCTTTCTTAACTGCATCAAGGAAACTTCCGACTCTCTTGCTAAGGAGCCGTTGCTACCTATTGTACGAGAAGGTTGTTTCTCAGTTGAGTTCACTTCCTTTTGCAGAAGACCCCAGTTTAGTTCTTATTCGTTGGTACTTGCCTTTTGCAAACACGTGGTTCTTTTTACCTTCGCAGAATCCTGCGGGAATATCTCGATTATCGATTTCAAGCCAAAACTTGTTAGTGGAGGCAAAGCAAGGAAAATAATGAAAAATTAAGAGAAAGACACAAAAAAGAGATCATCATACATAACATATTACATATAGCATGCATGACTTCATAAAAAATCTCACTGAGCATCTTTCCATCAATACCCTTTACCCTACATCTCATTCATTTCAATCATTCCTTGCGGGCAAATTTATTGGTTATTTTAGTATTTAATCCTCTCCTACCATGAATGTTTGAAAGCAGTTTCTATTCATACCTTCAGGTCGGAGAAGATTAAATAGGGACAACTGTCATACCCCAAAATTTGCCCTCCTTTTTGCTTTTTCATCTGACTATAACTTGATATCCATCAACTCTCATTCATGTCTCATTTATATTCATCATTCATTCATGACTAACATCTGCTAACAGGTATCATGGATTCAGGGTTTGTGGTTGGTAAAATCGGAGTTGGATTAAAGTTTATGGAATTGCACAACATATGGGTGGAAATCCTGATTCATGACTTTGCTAGTCAAGGATCTTGTGCATGACCGATTGTTTGGTGGACATTCACCTGGCATGATTCATTGACATAAGTCGTTTGGTTCAGGATGTTGTGGTCCATATTCGTTTGTTCGTAAGAGAATACGCATTTCTACCGGGGTTGACTTTTGGATCAAATGCTGACTTTTTGGTCAACCATTTACCCTTAAGCCCTTAATCACATAATCCATGATTCATTTTCACATCAGGTTCCATTACAAATTCCATTCTTTGTCTTGATTCATGTGCATATCGCTAAACCAATTCAAAACCAAAGTCATCTTCCACCTTTTAAATCATGAATCATTTCCATTTCAAACCATAACACATGATTCACTTTTACATCAATAACCATACATATTACATTTACCATTCATCTTACAAAACTACCACCATGTTCTACATTTTCACAAAACCATACATACATATTCCAAATTACACCATTTCAATAGCATTCCCATACATAATCATAAATCATGGTTCATTGACACAAGTTATAACCCTTAAGTTCAATTACAGACATAGTTACTACATTCAAAAATTGAAATTAATTCAATTTTAACTTGTGTCAAATAATTCATTCCATTTCGATTCAATCGTGAGCCATAATACATTTCCATTTTTAATTCATGTTGACTTTGAACTTGCATCTCCATCATTAACTAATCCATTTCAACTTATATCTATAACCATCTTCAATTTAATTTCCAAATAGGTGAGCTATTAAACCAAACCGATTCACATTTTCATACAACACTTCAAACCAAAATCACATTGTAACTATGACCATGTCAAACACCATTCTTATTACGTTTCATTACAACATTCAATATCACTAATTTCAAACCCAATTTGTTCAAACTGATCCAATTCACATTTCCTTCCATCAATAGCAATTTCATACATGCATGTCCATATATTACAATTCCATCTCCTAATTATACTCATTACAAACATAAACTACAGCCATTTACAAAGTTTCAAAAGAAAATCCAAAAAAAAAACAATCCAAGCTTCAATGTTGAGTGAGCCATGTCCGTGTCCAAAGCTCCATCCAATCACACAACCCGTCCTGCAAGGAAAAAATAGTCCAAGATTCGATAACCATTTCATTCAAGCATACAAGCTCACTAAAACAATTTCAAGCATTTGATAGCGTTCGCAACACAAATTCATGACAGTTTTTTTTCTAATGTGCCTTTCAATGCACGAGACAAGGATATAACATGGAAACTTTCATGGATACACCACCAAAAGCTACAAGCCAAACGCAAAAATGCCATATTCCAAAGCTGCAGCATTGAACAAACAGTAGTTACAAAATGACAATGAGCACACAAGCTACCAAGCCTGCAGAACGCAACACCAAGTAGCAAGATGTAAACGGCGACGCCGGCGACGAGAAATGGCAAATCCGACATCAAAAGCAAAAGTTTCAAGGTTATAACATCCACGCGGTAACAACACAACCGAACACACTGCAAATATCAAGCAATTCACATACAGGCAGTGAAAAATTCGTGTGGAAAATGCATTTCTGACTAAGGCAACAAGACATGTTAAACAAATGAACTCGACCACCACACCTTGTAAAAATCTTCCATAAAAAAAGGGGGAATTCTGTAAGACCCTAATTTTGACCCTAAGATCCCTCATGGCATCATATCATTACTCAGTGCATTGCCTCAAGGATCATAGCTTGTTTGGCTCCTAAACCCTAGGGTTGGGATTTGTGTGAGTGGTTTGAGATCACCAAGCATGCTTGCATTGTATATTATTGCTTTTCTTATTTTTTTTACTAACCAAAAGCACAAAAAAATGTCACTAACTCTTTTGGTTTTGAAGCTCAAGTGATCATGTGCTCCCCTGCTCCTATGAGGCTCTTAAGCTCAATGAAGTGGCTAGATGAAGATGAGAACAAGCATGACAATGGTCCATAAAGTTCCTAATCATCATATATTCCTCCCAAGTATCTCAAATTGCCAATTTGACCAAGATAACCCAAAGGTCTTGAGGATTGTTTCCCAAGGAAACCCTAATTCAACTATGCATTGACTTTGCCTTGCTCATGAAGCAACCTCAACCTATGATCAAATTCAATCAAGGGAAGTTATTTCATTCAATATTTTATGCATATATGAGCCTATGTGAGTATCCTCAATCTTTAATTCATCAAGATTTGAAGTTTGGCCTTGAGAAGTTGACCAGTCAAGTCATCTGACTAAACTGAGGATCACTGAGACACAACGTTTGATGTGTTTATTAAATGAAGATGACCCCAAGAGAAAAAATGTTCTTAAGAACCATATTAACAACTTTCATGTTCATAAAAAATCCATTTGAAACTTTTAAGGTCATCATTCATTTCAAAACATTATAGGTCATTTTGACTGAAACCCTAATTTTGGGTCAACTTTCCAAGGACCTAACTTCCTTATTTTTATGATTTTGAGGTTATACCAATTGGATTAGAAAGCTTAAGATGTATACTTAAAATGTTATGTTGTAAAAAATTTCATAATCCTTAAATAAACACATGTGATAATACAAAACATTATAGGTCACTTTGGACCAAAGTCATTGAATTTTGAAAATGTCCAACTTCAAGTGCCCATAACTTTCTCAAAAAATGTAAATGATGCAAAATTTGAGTCTAAATTGATCACCTTGAAAATATATACAACTTTGATGTTGGAGGTTTTTCCATTTGAGGCTTGCATCATTGAAGTAGAAGGGCTTGAAGTTGCTTGGTTTTGGTAAATTTTTCAAAGGGAACCTAAACATGTTTTGAACCCTAAACTTCACAGCCAGTTTTCATAAATTTTCAAACTCCAAATGAATTTTTTCCCAACATGACTTTTGTTCCTTATGTCAAGAGCTTTGCAACCATTACTCACATGACCATCTTTGGATTTTCCATGTGGGAGTTTCGAAGAGCTACATGTTTATGTGCATTTTGGCATTTCACTTCATAATTTCATGTGCAAGCAAATACCAGGCCAATTGCACGTCCAATTCAACTCCATGTGATCTCAGCATGCATTTCCATTCACTTTTGGGCCTCTATGCGCCTGTACAAGCCCATGCATGGAGGATCCAAAATTCATGCACACGAGCATTGCACCTCATTACATCAAGTTCAGCTATAAATAGAAGTGCTTGCTCATTCAAAACTCAACCTGGAGGAGATCTGAAACGCTGCTGGATTGAAACCACACCCTCACTCAAAGGAATTTCAGTTTTCAATTTCAATTTCAAGCTTGAATTTCAACATCCTTAGTTGATCTTCAAGTCTTAATTCCTTAGCCTTGCATCATCATTACATCTCCAGATCAAATTTGGATCAAAAGCTTAGAGAGACCATGCTGTTTAAATCTCCATTTCAGAGGTATATCACCAAACTATTTTGATCTGGATCTTGCTATACAATGTGAATTGCTTGAGTTTGAACTATTTTCTGAAGTCCTCAAGCAAGAGGCAGGCCAGTGGTGGTCTTAATTTCAAGAATTGTGACATTTCAGATCAAACACCATGGTCTTCAAGCTCCTGTTTCTCTCTAAATAGAAACATTGAGGAAAATCCAAGGTTACATGGGTGATGTACATCACCCCAGCTTCATTTTGCTAACCTACTTTTTCATTTTCATTAACTTTTGAATCCCTGCGCGTGGTGGCCGGAAACAGTTAGCTGGCCGGAGAAGATGGTGGTTTCCACCACCATCCCCACGTGGATGCTTCAGGTCCCTTGGATCTCTTTCAAATGTTATAATCGTGGCCTTGTGTAACACCTCAAAATTTGCCCTCTTCTCTTGGGACTAGCATAACCTATTGCATATCATTTTTTAGGTCATTAGGCATTGCATATTGCATATCATGTGGTTACATTGTGCAAATCATCCTCACAAGTCTTGATCAGAAGATGAGGAAGTCAAAGTGCAAACTAGCGTTTTATTGGACTGGTCATTAATCATCTGAGGATGTGGAGGTCCAAATTAGGGTTTCATGGTTCTCAAAGGATATTGGTCTTCATCTTTATTGCAATGATACATCATCATCATCATGGTTTGATTTCATCAAGTGTTGAAGCTGATTTCTTGAGATTAGGGTTTTGACCACTGGTCAACCCTAATCAGTTGCATTGGGCCAATCAGGGTATGGCAAGGAGATGAGGTCTATGATGGATATGGGGATCATCTCATGGTCTTATGGGGCTTATTGAGGCTAGGGTTTCATCCTTGAGCCATTTCATCAGAAGATTGAAGCTCAGTTTGATCTATGCATTGCCAAATTCATCTGTTAGTGAAAAAGTCAACTGTGGTCAAATGTGCTTGATTTTATGGATTTGGAGGTGGAAATGAGTTAGATACACTTCATTCATGTTGAAACAAGTGTTGTTTGACATTTCAAAGCTCAAGAATCGAGAAAATCAAGTCAGAACAAAAATTGCCAAAAATAGAAAGTGACTTGTAATGGAAGTTTCCAAAAATGGAAAGTTTTTGACCTCAAAATTACATGTCCAAGGAAGCTTCAAATGAAAATTTGTTCAACATGAAAGTTGTAGATCTTGGTCTCACCTTTCCAAAAAGTCCAAGAACTTGAAAATCCCATGTATGGTTGGCAAGTTATGGTCCATTCAATTTCAAAAATGACCCATAATCAGAGGGGCATAACTTCCACATGGAGTGTCCAAATTGAGTGATCTTTTTATGTGCAAACTCCATTTGACATGTACTTTCATGGTGCATAATTGGAATTCATCAAAAATGGTCAATGCAAAAAGTCAAAATTCAAGTGTACAGTTAAAAATCCAGGGGCAAAATGGTCCAACTTGAGAAATAATGGGAATTTTTGAATGGGGATT
The DNA here is from genome assembly GCF_024323335.1 of Lathyrus oleraceus. Taxonomy (NCBI): domain Eukaryota; kingdom Viridiplantae; phylum Streptophyta; class Magnoliopsida; order Fabales; family Fabaceae; genus Lathyrus; species Lathyrus oleraceus. The sequence goes on from NC_066579.1 coordinate 340,691,709, forward strand.
TTTGTAACACCTCACAAATGCTATTTGGAAATGGTTTGAATCATCATAACAGGTCAAGGTGCAATGGTTGAAGAATTCACTTTTGAAATGAACTTGAAAAATGAACAAAGTGCCATGGCATGGTGAAAATCAAAATTACATGGCCAATGAAGATGGGACAAGTTGCAACAGCTCATGACAGATATTTAGAGCATGTGTGAGCTGGCAATGAGCTGTCACAGAGCCCATATGAAAATACCATTTTGCCCTTGCCTTTGAAAGTGACATTTTGCTAATCATATTTCATTTTGCTAATTAAGGTGATTAAGGCTTGATTAATTGGAGATATATATTCCTAATCATAACAAACTTCTAACAGAATCACAAATCACAAGATCTCAACCTTTTTTCCCTCCAAATTCTCTAAAACCTCTCAAGAACACATCAAGCAAATTGAAGCATAACTCTTCCAATTCTCCATCAAATCGTGTGGTTTTTCTTGCTGCTTCTTCCAATTATCATCTTCTTCAACTGTTTTTGAAGATCAACATCAAAGGCTTCACCAATCTCCACTGTCCAAGTGAGGTTCAACTATGGTGTTTGAGGATTTCTTTCATTAGAGGCCAACTCGAGCTAGGCTAACACTTCCATTCATCTTCCCTAACATCTTGCTTCATCTGTTTTGGATCAAGAAGCTTCAAGAACGCCAGATCCGTCACTGCCTTCGAATTAAGGTGAACTTTCGAATCTCATGGATTGATGAATTGTTATATGCGTTTGAAAGTGCGTTTAATGTAGAATCCAATGCTAGGCTTAGTTTGTAAAATGTTGAACCATAGGCTAGGTTATGTTGATTCAAAGCTTTGATGTGAAAACCTAAAGTGTTCGATTCGTGAGATTTAGGAAGAATTAGTGGAAATCAAGGACATATTTGTGATCCTCTCACTCAGACCTTTCCAACGGTTACTCGTTTGTAGATTTTGGTTAGGGTTTGTTCTTCGAGTGTTCTTGAGATTTCTGGAAAATTGTTGAGCGAAAATGATGATGAACACGCGTTTGATCTTTCATTCTGGCCTGGCAATTCGAATTCGTGTTTAGCGCCAAAGCCAGCCAACCACGCGCTGACACTACATTAGTTAAGCGCTGCGTTTTGACATCCTGCGCGCTTAATTACCAAACTGCCACTGCTTCCATTTAATTAAAATAAAACATTCAATAATTATTTAAGAAATTACCAAAACTTAGAAAAATCATAAAAAAATAATGGAAAATCAGAAAATTATGAGGTTTTTTTTTATAGCTCCCCTTTTTCCTCTAGTTTTTTATGAGCATGATTTTACAAGTTGTGCATGATGAAATGTTGACCTGGCCTATTGATCTTTGACTTGTATCATATTTTTGCATGTTTCACCAAATTCATCATGAAATGCTCATACATTAAAAGAAATTCCTGAAATTTTTTGAGCTCATTCTAGACATGTTGATGGTGATTTACATATAAAGTTTGTGATTTTTGGATACCTGAGGAGTGAGATATGTTTTTTTGAATCTAGGTGTGACAATTTGTGTCACACCTAGCTAGGTCAACTTTCTGGATTTATTTGCATGACCTAGAGATGTTGGATTGGATTGAAATTTTGCATGGATGATTATTGATATGTTGAGATGTTATGTGAATATTTCTGGATTTTTATGTGGCATTTTTCGATTTGATTGATATTTTTCATCTCTGTTGGTTCATTGTGCAAGCTTGTGTGACACATGTTGGTAAATCTTGTGTGAAATTCTCATATGGTTTTGGATGAAGATGAAATTTGGTATGCTGATTGTTGACACATTGTAGGACATCACTGTTTTGGTCCCATTCATTTCTTAATTGTTCTCACTCTGTTATGAATTTTTGAAGTGAATGTATGTGTTGATACCTTGAATTGGCTTACATAATCTTGTCTGGATTTCTTGATTTTCATTGCCCTAGTTCCTTTTGTCCAATTGAGCTGAAAATTGACATGCTATACCTTGAATAGGTCCTGTTTAGGTGTGAATTATTTGAGGATTTTTGGAATTATTTTGGTATACTTTTGATTGAAGTCATTCTGTTTGGACTTTTGATGTTGCATTTGATCTAGTTTGACTTGTTTTGATCATGAAATGAATATGGTGAATGATATGAGTATGGGATCAATTGCATTTGCTTTCTATTTGCATTAATTTGATTTTGGTTGAGAATTACTTGCTGTTTAGATTTTTTCTCCTCTTTGGACCCTAGGCTTGGCCTAGTGGTCCAGTTTCTCACATTTGGTTTGACTTTTCAGGATGAAATGCACAAAGCTTAAGGAGAATGATTCAAGTCAATAAAATTGAATTTGTTTGATGTTGTCCACTAACATGAATTTGTTTTGTAGGTTGTGAAGCTTGAGCTTGAACTTATAGCTTGCACTTGTGTGCATTAACTTGTGTTGCTTGTACAGATTAACTGATTAACATTTGCTGTTTACTGTTTGTTTGTCTGAGTACTGATGATACTTGATTGATTTCAGGTACATTTAGTCGCTTACAGTTCTTTAAGAACTTGCTTGCTGCTGCTTGGTTTTTAAACCACTTGAGGTAGGACTTCTGTTCTTCATGTAGTCTGGAAGACCTGGCCTGTTACTTGGCCAGGCAACTGTCTGAAGTCCTCCTTAAGAGGCGATGATTGTGGTTGTTTACATTTGTGCCAAGCAGGTGAAAGACCTCTATGAGGCAATTGGTGGAAGCAAAGGGATATGCAATCTATCCCCCACTATTCTGTGAGTCGTCCCTCTGCTCACACGGCCGTGTGTTGATGCATTGGGACACAAACCCAAGATCCTGTGCTGTTGCGCAATCGAGTCAGAGTCTTTGAGCGTAGAAGGGTCCCTCCATTCTGGACCCACGCTCCTTTGTCTGAAGCTCTCCCTGGTTAGGGATAAGAGCTGTGAAGTCTAATCTTCACTCACCTTTCATCTGCTTCACCTTAGCCTCGTAATGGCAAGGTTAAGAGCGAATACTACCCATGTACAGATGACTTGCTTCGGCAGTCAAACCCATTGTTTGAGCCTCACTTGATTGGTTATAGTGTGTGCTATGTGAATATTTGTTTGAAATGCTTGTTTTATTTTGATTGATGCCTGTATGCTTGTATGCTTGCTTTCTTCCTGGATAGGATTAGCTTGCAGTTGTGCAAGTAGGTAGAAACCTGAACGTAGGGTAACGATGCATGACAACACTAGGCTCGAGTCCAGCTCCCTGGTAGTGTGTCTTCCCTCGGTTTCTGGCTAGATTTTCTTTCCCTTGAGGGGGAACTACATCGCCCTGATCCTCGTGCTAGACGAGGTATGTAGGCAGGTGGTCGTGCGAGACCACTCCGGGCAACCTTTTTCTTTTTTTGTGTGTGTTTACTTGTCATCTGATTGGGTTTGTTTGGTTCGGATGCTGACGTAAGTCCAGTGATTGGCTGTCGGGCTCCACGTTTGCCCTTTTTGAGTGTGTTTTGGTTCGGATGCCGACGTAATTCCATCAAGTGGTTGTTGGGCTCCATGTTTGCCATCTGTTTGTGTGTTTTGTGTTGTTTGGCGTGCGTAAGCCGAACTACAGTGGCTCTGATTCTTGTTCCAGACAAGATATGTAGGCATAGGATGCGACGTCCTATCGAGCTCCCTTCTGTTAACCCCACCTGCGTTCCCTGTGTGTGTGTGTGATGTTTTAGCAACCTTTTCTTTTTTTTAGAACGTGGATCCCGTCGAGTACGACGGACGTGAGGGGTGCTAATACCTTCCCCTTGCGTAACCGACTCCCTTACCCTTTCTCTTTGGTCGTGAGACCATTTCCTTTCCAGGTTTCTCTGAGCGTTTCCTTTCCCTATTTTGAGATAAATAACGCGCAGTGGCGGCTCTGTGTTGTGTTTTTATTTGAGTCTCGCCGGTTGTTTTTTCGCGGATGCGACAGCTGGCGACTCTGCTGGGGATTCACGGATGTAGACCTGTGCTGGTCCATCTTCCCTAAGCGAGTCCTTCCTAGCGTTTTAGGATAGTTTAGGTTGCTTGTTTTACTTGATTTATTGCCTTTATTATTCTACCCTGTGTATATATTTGCATAAATATTTGCATGCATCATACTATCATTATTGCCGTCCTCTGTGCAGGTGGTTCCTCTGTTATGGGGTGGGTGTTCTGAGTGGGGCTAAAACCCGGGCCCGAGTATACACCTAGGATTAGTGTGGTCTCACGTTCTTCACATGTTGGGTTGACATGATTGTTGTGACGTGACATACCACAAGCCGGACGAGGTTCTTCTGAGAGGGCTCTTCCTTGTGGAGTTTCCACTATGGTTGAGTTTTATCTCTTTTGAGCTGTTGACTTCGGTGACCGATCATTTCCCGGATCTTTGGTTTAGACGATCTTAAGGGAGCTACAATGGCACACCCGAAAGGGCAAACCCATTGAGTATCCCCGCCCGATTGTCGAGGCTATTATCCGCCTTAGGATGACCTGATTAGAATTTACCTGTGAGGGGAGGGTTGATTCTTACAGATGCATGTTCTGTTGGTGACTCAGATGGTGACTTTTGGTTCCGTTGATCAGAGTCATATTTATAAGTCGGATTTATGGTCATTTCTTGCCGAGACGCCGGAGTGCTGTCCAAGTTATTTATCAGTGGGGATCCGTTTATTTCAGGATTCCCCGGGCCGATTCAGAGGTTGTGGTTATCTGTTCAGTGGATCTCCGAGGTTGATGATGATGATGGTGTATCTTGCAGTTCCGTTTATTTCGGAACCCTTGAGTGGGATTTGTGGTTACATATTCCTTCAGATGGTTGTGATCAGTCCAGAGATCAGGCTTCAGTGCACCAGATGATCAGATGACTTGGAGGATGGCAACGCATTGCATTCATTCATCAGCATCATCCCATTTTGCATTTATCTGCATCTAACACATGTTTATCCATATGCAGGGACCTTTTTGATCGAGATCCTGGTGGAGAGGCTTCTTAGACATGAGGAGACCCGGTTTGAAGGACGATGTGGCTTACAGTTTCTTTGACCCAGAGATCAGTGTGCTGAAGGATATGATAGCATTGATTGCGCCTGACCATGTGGGGATGTTCAGAGAGGCATACGGTGGTATTCTGAAGATGGTTTTCAGACTCACTGACAGTAATAGGGACGCCATCCACACTTTTCTCCAGTTTTATGATCCTGGTTTGAGGTGCTTCGTTTTTCCGGACTACTTGCTGGGGCCTTTGATGGAAGACTATGCTGGCATCCTGGGTATTCAGATCAAAAACCAGGTACCTTTCCTTGCCACTAAGGAGGAGCCTGATGTTGGGGAGATCTCTCGTGCTCTTTATTTGAGCCAGGAAGTGATTAGAGGAGGTTTGAAGGAGAAGGGGAATTTGCCCGGTTTTCATCTAAGCCTCTTGGAAGCTAAGGCCAAGGAGTATGCTGCTTTGGGCAATTGGAGGGCTGTATGTGCTTTGATTGCTGTGAGCGTCTATGGAATCATCTTGTTCCCTAATCAGAAGAATTTCGTGGATATTAATGCCATCCGCTTGTTTGTTCAGAGGAATCCTATCCCCACCTTGATCGGAGATGTCTATTACTCGGTCCATAATCGGAACGAGAAGAGGCGTGGGGGATTGATTCGATGTTGCGCTCAGTTGCTATACAAATGGTTCATGGGATATTTGCCTACCAAGGGTGCTTTTGTTCTTCTTGACCATACTGTCAGTTGGGCGACCAAGTTGATGGGTTTGCGTGCCAAGGACATAACTTGGACTCATATCGATGAGGCGGGACGAGATTTCATTTGTAGCTGCGGGAGTTTTCCTAATGTGCCTCTTATAGGAGTTCAAGGGTGTATCAGTTATAACCCGACACTTCTTAAGAGACAAAGGGGATTTGCTATGGAGGCTCCTCCTCTCGAGTATGAGATTCAGGACTCTTGTTACTTCCCTGTCGAGAGTAACCGGTCAGCATTGGAGAAAGTGTCTGAGGCATGGCGTAATATTCAAAGGAAAGGCAAGATTCCTTTTGGTAGGGCTAATAGTAGGTCTTTCCCTTTGTTTGATGAATGGCTCAGAAGGAGAGTGGAGTTTACTCGTCTACCTTTTCCTGTGGGTGATCTTTGGTATCTGGTGATTGAGAAGTCTCGTTCTTCTATCAGTATAGAAGAGTTCTTGGAGATGAAGAGGGAGAGGGATCAGTTGCAGGTAGAGAAGACCGAGTTGGAAATGAGGGTTGCTAGAATCCAAATGACTAATCAGGAAATCAAAGGGAAAATGGAAGACCAGGATAAGAGACATGCTCTTGTGGTGGAGCGCTTTGAGATAGACACCGCGTATTATGGCAAGGTCAGCCAAGCACTAGAGTCATCCATAAAGGAGCATGACCTTACCAAGGAGAAACTAGCTAGGGCCTTAAGGGTTATTGAAGAAGAAAAGAGGAGGCAAATCCTTGTGAGGGATCAGAGAGATACCGGAGCCAAAGTCCTTGCTACAAAATGGGAAGCTGAGAAAGCAAAGATTATTGCTGAGAGAGATCACTATCTTGCTGAGAGGGATCATTACTTCAGACAGATGAAGATGCACCAGAAGGAGATAGGGAGATTGCAGCAAGAGAACACTGAGCTTAGGTTCGCGGTGAAGTTTACCCAGATGGTTGACGATGCAGAGCCGTCTGCGGGACCTCCTTCAGTGTAGACCTTTCTTATTTGTGTTGGATTACCGTCAGGCTTGTTGACGGAATTCATTTTGCTTGTATTTCTTTTCCCGATTCTGGAGATTTGTATCTGATTTGATGTATGACTATGGCACTTATTGTGCATTTTGCTATGTGATGGTTATTTTCATTCAGTGATTGATCTTCAAGCTTTATTCGCTTTACTATTTGCACTCACACAAGCACACACATGGTTGGGGGTATCATGCTAAAATCACATATCTTTGATCCGCACGATGAAATCAAATGCTGAATGACTGGATATTGATGCCAGATTATTGTTTGTCTCGATGATGCCAGGATCGAGAGACAAAGTGTCCTTTATATGGATAGACACTGCATCCATGCATTGATCATAATAACTTGTGTTTTATTTTGCAGGTATCTGTTGCTAACGTGCTTGATTGTTACAGGAATCATTGCTCGTGCTCGAAGAACTGTACCTTTGCACTCAACACGCCCTCAAAGATACTACACCAGGCGGAATACTCCCAGACTCATGGATCTTCCAAGCACAGATCTCCTCGAGCTGAAAGACAAAATGAATGAGTTGATCAACATCATGCAAGGCTTTGCAGTTGGTCAGAAGGCGTTGGCAGACAAAGTTGAAAAGCTCGAGCGGGCTTCTGCAGCAAACAGCGGTGTAAACCTGGATGGTGTCTCCAACCAGGGGCTGGGGTCTCGTGATGGCGGAAAGAGGACGACTGTGGGTGTTGTAAACAATGCTGCTGGTTTTGGTGTTGGTGGTCAACCTGGGCCGGGTCAGAATATAAAGGATGGTCTGGTGCCTCCATTCTATGGGTTTGATGAAAACGGAGAGGAAGATAGGGAGGCTGACCAGTTCTCAATGCATAATGAACTGTTTGTTCCCTACAGTGCTCCGCCTCAGAACAAGGAGATTCAGCTGCTGGCTGAGAAGATTAAGGTATTGGAGAGCTATGCCACTCCTGGGGTGGTCAATATGTCTAACATGGGGTTGGTTGAGGGGATCGTGATCCCACAGAAGTTTAAGGCGCCCACTTTTGACCGTTACAATGGAAGTTCTTGTCCTGAGACGCACCTTCAGGCCTTTGTCCGCAAAATTTCTGCTTACACCATGGATCAGAAACTGTTGATGTACTTTTTCCAGGACAGCCTGTCCGGAGGTTCCCTGGAATGGTATACCAAGTTGAAATCCTCGGACATTAAAAACTGGCAGGATCTTGGGGATGCTTTCTTCAAGCAATATCAGTTTAATGCTGACATGGCTCCGAGCCGTACCCAGTTGCAGGGTATGTCTCAGAAAAACAATGAAGGATTTAAAGAGTATGCTCAACGGTGGAGAGAACTGGCTGCAAGAGTGCAACCTCCTCTGGTTGATCGTGAGATGTCAGATCTGTTTATGGGAACCCTGCAGGGGCCGTTTGCTGAGAGAATGGTTGGTTGTCCGGTGACCAACTTTTCTGATATCGTGGTGGCTGGGGAACGGATAGAGAGCTGGTTGAAGCTTGGAAAAATTCAGGGCGCTGCTTCTTCTTCGTCGTCTGGTTCAAAGAAGCCATTCAGTAGTAATGGGCAGAGGAAGAAGGAAGGTGACACCAGTGCTGTGTATGCTCAACAAGGACCCAGTAGGGATCGTTACTTTCAGCACACTGCTGCGGTAACTATTCCTGCTGAACAACAACCGCAACAGCAACAATCTCAGCAACAGAGGCAACCATTTCAACAGAGGCCGCAAAGGGCTGGTTATCAGGTCAGGGGGAGAGCAGTGGATAGACAATTTGACAGACCTCCAGTGACCTATGCTTTTCTGTTTAAAAAGCTGCAGGATTTGGGGCTAGTACAAACAAGGACTCTGGCACCTTTGAGACCTGATCAAAGGCCAGCCAGTTATGATGAAAACGCCAAATGTGAATTCCACTCCGGTGCGCCCGGACATAACATTGAGAACTATAAAGCTTTTAAGCACACAGTTCAGGACCTGGTGGATTCAAAGGCAATCAACTTTGCGCCATCTCCCAATGTTAACGCCAATCCCATGCCTGCGCATGGTCAAAGGGGGGTGAATGTTATCTCCGAGGAGAGCCGAGTTGGGTTGTTGTATGTTGACCAGTTGAAGACTCCGTTGGCTGAGGTCAAAGGGCTGTTGTTGAAAAATGGGGTTCATCCGGGCTGTGAAGATGATTGTGCTGAGTGCACTGGTTCTGTTAATGGGTGCGAACTTCTGAGGAAGACTGTCCAGGGTCTGATGGACAATGGGGATATTGTGGTTGAGAAGAAGGTTGATGTGGGAAAAGAGGAGATCTCCACCATAACGATCTATTTCGATCCGGTGGATTTGTCGAACCTTGCTGAAGCGACTCCAGTTACCATCACGGTACCTGGACCGATTCCATACGACAAAGATGACGCCGTGCCGTGGCACTATGGTGGGGAGGTTTATTGTAATGGCGAGAGGTTGGAGGAACAATCTACAAGTGAAACCACCGTGTTAAAGGTGGATAATGCCGGTCCCAGCGGTTTCACTCGCAGTGGTAGATTGTTTGCTCCTGATGCGTTAAGGAGAGGAGAAGAAGAAAAAGATAAAAAAGAAAAGGCCGAGGCTTTAGCCAGGGCAAAAGGAAAAGCTGTGGTGGATAATAGTACTCCAGTGGTGACACCGGCGCCTGCGGGGTCGGATGGAAAATTTGATGATGATGCTGAAGAATTTCTAAGGATCATCAAAAAGTCAGAGTACAAGTTGGTTGATCACTTGCAGCAGACTCCGTCCAAAATATCCATTCTGTCATTGCTGTTAAGCTCCGAGGGGCATAGAGAGGCTTTGCTAAAGATCTTGAAGAAAGCCTATGTTCCTCAGGAGATCACAATCAATCAGTTGGAGACAGTGGTGTCTAACGTACATGCCAGTCATGGGCTGGGCTTTACAGACATGGACCTAACTGTGGATGGGAGGAATCATAATCGGGCTTTACACATCGCTATGGAATGCAAAGGAGCCGTGCTTTCGCATGTGCTGGTTGATACCGGCTCCTCTTTGAATGTGTTGCCAAAGAAGGCTCTGGCAAAGCTTAATTGTGACGGGCTGATTTTGACTCCGACTGATTTGATAGTGCGGGCATTTGATGGGTCAAAGCGGGCAGTGTTTGGGGAGGTAGAGCTGCCAGTAAAGATTGGGCCTGAGGTGTTCGAGTCGACTTTCTATGTCATGGATATTCAGCCGGCATATAGTTGCCTGTTGGGTCGTCCGTGGATTCATGCTGCTGGGGCAGTTACCTCGACTTTGCACCAGAAGCTGAAGTATATCTGGGAAGGCTAAGTCGTCACTGTTTGTGGAGAGGAGGACATATTTGTCAGCCACCTGTCTTCTTTCAAATATGTTGAGATGGATGGTGAAATCTGGGAGACGCCTAGTCAGGCATTTGAAACTGTTAAGGTGGAGAATGCTCTGTTTGCTAAGCAGGAGGAAGAAAAGCCGTCCATTGCTTCATACAAGCAGGCCGCTGAGGTGGTAAAGAGTGGAGAGGCTCCTGGTTGGGGCAGAATGATGGAGGTCCCTGCGAAGAAGGACCGATTTGGAGTCGGGTATCAGCCTGGCAGAGGCTCGTCTGGACAGGGCAGAGGACGTCGTACGTCGGTAACCTTCACAAGCGCCGGAATGCTGGATCCGGATCACATCTGCATGATGGGTGAAGATGTTGATAGCGACTGCGAAATTGACCAATGGATAAAGCCGTGCACACCAGGGATGGGAATCCAGAACTGGAAGGCTGAAGAGATCATCCGGGTCACTCTGCTCGAAGAGTAATATTTTTCTTGTTTTCATTTTATATGCATGAAAGCCTTACGTGTTGCCCGACACGTAATGGTTCATTGTAAGGGCCACCTCATGTTTAAATTTGCAAGATTTTTGCATCATTAATAAAAGGATGTTTTTTAGTTAAAAGCGGTGTTCCCTGTTTTTCATTTATTTTTGCAGTTTAAAAATAAAAACAAAATAAAAATGGCAATGTTTTCATTTTTCTTTTCAATTTCTCACACCGGTTCTAAAGCAATGCATGAATCAACATTCATGCAGATGCGATTCCTCCCCGGATCTCATTGATAACAATCCTGTTACACCCTTGTATGACTTCGACAATCCAATCTATCTTGCTGAAGAAGAAGACGAAGAAGATTGTGAACTACCAGGGGAATTAGCCAGGTTGTTAAAACAAGAGGAGAAGGTGATTCAGCCGCACGAAGAGCCGATTGAGGTGGTGAATCTGGGTACCGACGAGGTCAAGAGAGAAGTGAAAATCGGGGCTGCTTTGGAGGAAAGTGTCAAGAGCAGAATGGTGGCACTGTTAAAAGAGTATGTCGACATCTTTGCCTGGTCTTATCAGGATATGCCAGGGTTGGATGCCGATATCGTTGTGCACAAGCTATCGTTGAGAACAGATTGTCCTCCAGTGAAGCAGAAGTTGCGCAGAACTCGACCTGACATGGCGATGAAGATTAAAGAAGAAGTGCAGAAGCAGTGGGATGCTGGTTTCCTTGCTGTCACTAATTATCCGCCATGGGTTGCGAACATCGTGCCAGTCCCGAAGAAAGATGGTAAAGTGAGAATGTGTGTGGACTACCGAGATCTGAACAGAGCTAGTCCGAAAGATGATTTTCCACTACCTCACATTGACGTGTTGGTAGATAATACAACTCAATTCTCAGTGTTTTCCTTCATGGATGGCTTTTGTTGCTATAATCAAATTAAAATGTCGCCAGATGATATGGAGAAAACAACGTTCATTACACCGTGGGGTACCTTTTGTTACAAGGTGATGCCATTTGGTCTCAAGAACGCCGGTGCTACTTATCAGAGGGCCATGGTGACTTTGTTTCATGATATGATTCATCATGAAATCGAATGCTATGTTGATGACATGATAGCAAAGTCCCAAACAGAAGAGGGGCATTTGGTAGATCTGGCCAAGTTGTTCCACCGGCTGAGACAGTTCAGACTGAGGTTGAATCCGAACAAGTGCACTTTCGGGGTGCGGTCCGGTAAATTGCTGGGGTTCATTGTGAGTGAGAAAGGAATCGAGGTTGATCCTGCAAAAGTAAAAGCAATAAGAGAAATGCCTGAACCAAGAACGGAGAAGGAGGTGCGTGGTTTCTTAGGTAGATTGAACTACATTTCACGGTTCATATCTCATCTAACGGCCACGTGCGAGCCAATTTTCAAGTTGTTGAGAAAAGATCAAACGGTCAGGTGGAATGAGGATTGCCAAGCGGCATTTGAAAGAATAAAAGAGTATTTGCAGGAGCCTCCGATTCTGATGCCTCCTGTGGAAGGAAGACCGTTAATTCTGTACCTGACAGTCCTCGAGGGGTCTATGGGGTGTGTATTGGGGCAGCATGACGAGTCTGGTCAAAAAGAGCATGCCATATACTACCTTAGCAAAAAGTTTACCGACTGTGAAACAAGATATTCACTGCTCGAGAAAACTTGCTGTGCTTTGGTCTGGGCTGCTCGCCGACTAAGGCAGTATATGCTGGTTCATACCACTTTATTGATTTCCAAGATGGATCCAATCAAGTACATTTTTGAGAAGCCAGCGTTGACCGGACGGGTTGCGAGGTGGAAAATGATTTTGACTGAGTATGATATACAGTATACCTCTCAGAAGGCAATCAAGGGGAGTGTATTGTCTGATTACCTCGCTCAGCAACCTATTGATGATTATCAACCGATGAAGTTTGAATTCCCTGATGAGGACATCATGTTTCTCAAATCGAAAGATTGTGAGGAACCAATCCCAGAGGAGGGGCCTGACCCTGAATCCGAATGGATTCTGATGTTTGATGGGGCCGTTAACGTGAATGGAAGCGGTGTTGGTGCTGTTTTGGTTACGCCGAAAGGATCACACATTCCTTTTGCTGCCCGGCTAACATTTGAGTGCACCAACAACGTAGCTGAATATGAAGCTTGCATATTGGGGATTGAGGAGGCGATTGATTTGAGAATCAAGAACCTTGTCATATATGGAGATTCAGCTCTGGTGATAAATCAGGTTAACGGAAAATGGTATACGCATCAATCTCATTTGGTTCCGTATCGAGATTATACGAGGAGATTGTTGACGTTTTTCACCAAGGTGAAGTTGCATCATGTGCCTAGAGAGGAGAATCCTTTGGCAGATGCGTTAGCTACTCTGGCCGCCTTGATTAAGGTGCAGTGGTGGAATCAGTTCCCCAGTGTGGAAGTAGGTCGTCTGGATAGACCGGCTTATGTGTTTGCTGTTGATACAGCGTCTGATGATGAGAAGCCGTGGTATTACGATATCAAGTGCTATCTAGAGACTCAAGAGTATCCTGAGGGAGCATCGAAAAAGGACCGAAAGACTCTGCGGAGGTTAGCCATGGTGTTCTACCTGAATAAGGACGGGGTTCTGTACAAGCGGAATTTTGATTGGGTCTTGCTCCGATGTGTGGATGATAGAGAAGCAAGCCAGTTGATGAAAGAGGTTCACGAGGGATCATTCGGTACCCATGCCAGTGGGAATGCAATGGTAAAGAAGCTGTTGAGGGCAGGTTATTACTGGATGACGATGGAGGCCCAATGTTTCAATTTCGTGCGGAAGTGTCATAAATGCCAGATTTATGCTGATAAGGTGCACGTGCCTCCAAATCCGTTGAGCTTAATGTCGTCTCCATGGACGTTTGCTATGTGGGGCATTGATATGATCGGAAAGATTGAGCCTACAGCTTCGAATGGGCATAGGTTCATATTAGTGGCTATCGATTACTTCACCAAGTGGGTGGAAGCAGCCTCTTATACGAACGTGACGAAGCAGGTCGTTGCCAGGTTTCTCAAGAGAGACATCATTTGCAGATATGGGGTTCCCGAGAGAATCATTACTGATAATGGTTCTAATTTGAATAATAAGATGATGGCAGAGCTGTGCCAGGAATTCAAGATTGAGCATCACAATTCTTCTCCCTATCGTCCAAAGATGAATGGGGCGGTTGAGGCAGCCAACAAGAATATAAAGAAGATTGTGCAGAAAATGGTGGTAACCTATAAAGACTGGCATGAGATGTTGCCGTTTGCATTGCATGGGTATCGCACATCGGTGCGTACATCTACTGGGGCAACTCCTTTCTCATTGGTATATGGGATGGAGGCGGTGTTACCTGTTGAAGTTCAGATTCCCTCTTTGAGAGTCCTGATGGACGTAAAATTGCAAGAGGCTGAATGGGTAAGAACCCGGTATGAAGAGTTGAGCCTGATAGAGGAAAAGAGGCTAGCAGCCATCTGTCATGGACAATTATACCAGCAAAGGATGAAGCGTGCTTTTGACAAGAAGGTACGACCTCGGGTATATCACGTAGGTGATATGGTGTTGAAAAGGATCCTTCCTCCTCAAAACGATCGAAGGGGCAAATGGACACCGAATTATGAAGGTCCATTCGTGGTCAAGAAGGTTTTCTCTGGTGGAGCCTTGTTGTTAACAACCATGGATGGCGAGGATTTTCCATCCCCTGTGAATGCGGACGCAGTTAAAAAATACTTCGTATAATTGACCCGCTGGACGAAAAGAATAAAATAGTCCAGGCAAAAATGGGCATCCCGGCGAACCAAAAACAGAAAGAAAGGTTCGGGCAAAAATTAGGGATAAAAATGAAAAAATGTACACCCGGCAAGTCGAAAACCTGAAAAGGCGACTTGGGCAAAAAGGGGTATCCCGGTGGACTGAAAACCCGAAAGGGCGGTCCAGGCAAAAGAGGGATTGAAACGAACAACTGCGTCCAGCATGATCGTTTTCGCTTTGGTTAAAAGCATCATGGATAATACCCGGTAGGGATCAGTCAGAAGCGTCTTGTTCAGAAGGCAGAAAGCACGGAGAGTCTGAGGACATATGGGGTGTAACCGAGTTGGAACTCGATGAGATCACGGGTTTCACATTTCCATTAGGATAGATTTTTCCTTTTGTGCGCAATTACCTCTTTTCAGGAATTGCTTCCTTTGTATCGCTCAATTTGAGCCACACTTTTCCCAATCAATAAAATGCATATTCAGTCAAATAATTTTGTTTTTTGTTTTTCATTACCGCTTTGATTGCAAAAACATCTGATTATTTTGATAAAGAATCTTGCATTTTAAGACATACAGGTCCCTTCCAATGCATGTTTATAAGATTGAAAGCTTGAAATCTTATTCGGAAGGTTGAGTGACCCAAGTGTTGAAATCTTGACACGCTTGGGGCACGGTTTTATCTGACGGTCTGTTTTGCAGGAACTGTTAGATATTCTTCACTCACTTGCAGGTTGTGGTGTGGAAGCTTTGACAAATCCCCAAAGAGTTCGCTCAGGGACGAATGAATGAAAGAATCACGGAGAAGACGTTGGGACGTCCGACGACCTTTGGAATTAATCAAGAAGACTCTTCAAAGTCGGAAGATTGAAATTTCCGTATAAATCCCAGGAGTACGCTTTCCGTCGAGCGCGGAGCGATTGGGAATACAAGATGATGGAGCAGAAAAGGTCCGGACGAGTCTGGGAGTTCTCAAAAGTGGAAAGCTGATACAAGATTGGGAGGCGGATACCGTGGTTCGACGAGTCGACGGGTGTTCTGTACCAACTTTTCTCATTTCCCCAGCTAGGTCCCCAAGCAGAAGTAGAGGACCAACTCCCTAGCAGATCCGAGGTCTGTGGATCCCCAGCCGAGTCAAGATGATTATCCCCGGCAGGTTTAAACGAGTTTCCTCAGCAGCTAAGCCTAATGATCAGCTATTCCCCGAGTGGAGCGGGTTTCAATGAAATATATCTCCAGCAGTGTTCATCCTACCAGTGGATTGGATGAGTTTCCGTAGCGGACGGATTTTACATCCCCAGCTGAGTTAATTCTACCTACGGATTGCATGGGTTGTCCCCAGCGGAGTAGCATTCGTTTTCCCAGCAGGGTCAGGATGGTTATCCCCAGCAGGTGTCAGATCGGTGCTTCCCCAGTCAATGGGCCTGGAGATTGCTATTTCCCCAGCGGAGTATCTGTAAGCATTTCCCCAGTAAAGTCGTCAGGTATCTGTGAGGGTTTCCCAAAGCAGAGTCGGGATTGATATCCCCAGCAAGTCGAAGATTGTTGTATCCCCACAGAGTGTTGGTGGTGCTTATCCCCAGCAGTTTCCTGAGTGGATTGGGTGCAAAGGAGGTTCTTCCCTAGCAAGGGTTACCTTATCCCAACAGCAATGTTACTCCCCAGCAGGGTGGAGATCAGAGTAATGACGAGTTCCTCAGCAGAGTGTCCCGTGCTCCCCAGCAGAATCCCTTGAGGGGGACGTTTTTATACATTCATCATGAAAAAATAGCATAGCATGTTGCATAGGAAAATAATAAAGCGCGTAGCATTTCCATAATTATGGAGCATTACGCAGAAAAAATCAATCATGCATCATTGCAAGCATCAGTTAGTCTCAAGCCGTGGTTACCGTTTGAGAGGTTTCTGCCAGACAGTGAAGGTGTTACTCCGAGGAGTTTTAGCCTCATGATTTGATCAAAGGTATTTCCCCAGTAGTACGATACTGGAGGAGGTTTTTTCCGTCGTACAGAGATGGAAATATGACGCGATCAGCGCGACTCAAGCCGTGGTTACCGCTTGAAGTTTCTGTTTCGCCGGATGGTGAAGATGTTACTCTGAGGAGTCTAGCATCATGATGTCAGATCAGCAGTGTTCCCCAGTAGTGCGATATTGGAGGAAATGTTTCCGTCGGACAGAGATAGAAATAATATCAGAAGGCGTTACGCGATCAGCGCGATTTTCGGGGTTCAAATGGAGAAAAGGAAATGTTGAGGCATTTTCTGGGGTTCAAATGAAGATTGGAGTTGAAGAATGTATCCGGGATGAGGTCCTTAGGATTATCTTCTGTTCATGTGTCACCTTAGACTCTGGCTGAGGCCGATGGAGGTCGTTATAAGGTGTCTTCTGAGGAAGAGATACACATGCTACCTTCCTTTGTGAAGGTATACCCTCTGACATGTCGCCCTCAGAGTGGTGTTTGGTGTTATTCCCGACGTTGCCAGCGGAATTATCACGAGAGATTGGAGAATGGGGTTCAAATGGAGAAAAGGAGATGTTGCGGCATTTTCTAGATAACGGGGTTCACAATGGCGATCGCGAGTTATCGTCAGGCGACTGGGGTTCAAATCGGAGATTGGGGTTCATTATTTTGGCAAAAAAAAGAGAATGGGGTTCAAATGCAAAGATCCGAGGATCATTTGCGCAAAGAAAAATTTCGGGGTCCAAGAAAATGGAAAAAATTAGAGAAAACTTTGGGGTTCAAGAAAAGCATAAAAAGAAAGGAATAATAATCCCCAGCGGACGTGGTGTTCAGGCCATGGTTATCCCTGCGTTACCATTTATTTTGGTATCCAGGTCGATGTTGCTGTTTCGGTATTCAGGTCGACTTTCTCCGTACCAGACGGATTTTTCCTTCAAGACTGCTTCTTCGCCGATTCTGACAGGCGTTGTTAATTATTCTCCCATCAGAGTGCAAATTGTTCGTCTGTTCTTGGTATTCAATCACTCTTCATCCTGATCATCTGAAAGCCGAGGCTATTCATATCGACAGGTTCATAGTGGATTGAATAGGTGCAGCTGTAACACCTCAAAATTTGCCCTCTTCTCTTGGGACTAGCATAACCTATTGCATATCATTTTTTAGGTCATTAGGCATTGCATATTGCATATCATGTGGTTACATTGTGCAAATCATCCTCACAAGTCTTGATCAGAAGATGAGGAAGTCAAAGTTCAAACTAGCGTTTTATTGGACTGGTCATTAATCATCTGAGGATGTGGAGGTCCAAATTAGGGTTTCATGGTTCTCAAAGGATATTGGTCTTCATCTTGATTGCAATGATACATCATCATCATCATGGTTTGATTTCATCAAGTGTTGAAGCTGATTTCTTGAGATTAGGGTTTTGACCACTGGTCAACCCTAATCAGTTGCATTGGGCCAATCAGGGTATGGTAAGGAGATGAGGTCTATGATGGATATGGGGATCATCTCATGGTCTTATGGGGCTTATTGAGATAGACACCGCGTATTATGGCAAGGTCAGCCAAGCACTAGAGTCATCCATAAAGGAGCATGACCTTACCAAGGAGAAACTAGCTAGGGCCTTGAGGGTTATTGAAGAAGAAAAGAGGAGGCAAATCCTTGTGAGGGATCAGAGAGATACCGGAGCCAAAGTCCTTGCTACAAAATGGGAAGCTGAGAAAGCAAAGATTATTGCTGAGAGAGATCACTATCTTGCTGAGAGGGATCATTACTTCAGACAGATGAAGATGCACCAGAAGGAGATAGGGAGATTGCAGCAAGAGAACACTGAGCTTAGGTTCGCGGTGAAGTTTACCCAGATGGTTGACGATGCAGAGCCGTCTGCGGGACCTCCTTCAGTGTAGACCTTTCTTATTTGTGTTGGATTACCGTCAGGCTTGTTGACGGAATTCATTTTGCTTGTATTTCTTTTCCCGATTCTGGAGATTTGTATCTGATTTGATGTATGACTATGGCACTTATTGTGCATTTTGCTATGTGATGGTTATTTTCATTCAGTGATTGATCTTCAAGCTTTATTCGCTTTACTGTTTGCACTCACACAAGCACACACATGGTTGGGGGTATCATGCTAAAATCACATATCTCTGATCCGCACGATGAAATCAAATGCTGAATGACTGGATATTGATGCCAGATTATTGTTTGTCTCGATGATGCCAGGATCGAGAGACAAAGTGTCCTTTATATGGATAGACACTGCATCCATGCATTGATCATAATAACTTGTGTTTTATTTTGCAGGTATCTGTTGCTAACGTGCTTGATTGTTACAGGAATCATTGCTCGTGCTCGAAGAACTGTACCTTTGCACTCAACACGCCCTCAAAGATACTACACCAGGCGGAATACTCCCAGACTCATGGATCTTCCAAGCACAGATCTCCTCGAGCTGAAAGACAAAATGAATGAGTTGATCAACATCATGCAAGGCTTTGCAGTTGGTCAGAAGGCGTTGGCAGACAAAGTTGAAAAGCTCGAGCGGGCTTCTGCAGCAAACAGCGGTGTAAACCTGGATGGTGTCTCCAACCAGGGGCTGGGGTCTCGTGATGGCGGAAAGAGGACGACTGTGGGTGTTGTAAACAATGCTGCTGGTTTTGGTGTTGGTGGTCAACCTGGGCCGGGTCAGAATATAAAGGATGGTCTGGTGCCTCCATTCTATGGGTTTGATGAAAAGGGAGAGGAAGATAGGGAGGCTGACCAGTTCTCAATGCATAATGAACTGTTTGTTCCCTACAGTGCTCCGCCTCAGAACAAGGAGATTCAGCTGCTGGCTGAGAAGATTAAGGTATTGGAGAGCTATGCCACTCCTGGGGTGGTCAATATGTCTAACATGGGGTTGGTTGAGGGGATCGTGATCCCACAGAAGTTTAAGGCGCCCACTTTTGACCGTTACAATGGAAGTTCTTGTCCTGAGACGCACCTTCAGGCCTTTGTCCGCAAAATTTCTGCTTACACCATGGATCAGAAACTGTGGATGTACTTTTTCCAGGACAGCCTGTCCGGAGGTTCCCTGGAATGGTATACCAAGTTGAAATCCTCGGACATTAAAAACTGGCAGGATCTTGGGGATGCTTTCTTCAAGCAATATCAGTTTAATGCTGACATGGCTCCGAGCCGTACCCAGTTGCAGGGTATGTCTCAGAAAAACAATGAAGGATTTAAAGAGTATGCTCAGCGGTGGAGAGAACTGGCTGCAAGAGTGCAACCTCCTCTGGTTGATCGTGAGATGTCAGATCTGTTTATGGGAACCCTGCAGGGGCCGTTTGCTGAGAGAATGGTTGGTTGTCCGGTGACCAACTTTTCTGATATCGTGGTGGCTGGGGAACGGATAGAGAGCTGGTTGAAGCTTGGAAAAATTCAGGGCGCTGCTTCTTCTTCGTCGTCTGGTTCAAAGAAGCCATTCAGTAGTAATGGGCAGAGGAAGAAGGAAGGTGACACCAGTGCTGTGTATGCTCAACAAGGACCCAGTAGGGATCGTTACTTTCAGCACACTGCTGCGGTAACTATTCCTGCTGAACAACAACCGCAACAGCAACAATCTCAGCAACAGAGGCAACCATTTCAACAGAGGCCGCAAAGGGCTGGTTATCAGGTCAGGGGGAGAGCAGTGGATAGACAATTTGACAGACCTCCAGTGACCTATGCTTTTCTGTTTAAAAAGCTGCAGGATTTGGGGCTAGTACAAACAAGGACTCTGGCACCTTTGAGACCTGATCAAAGGCCAGCCAGTTATGATGAAAACGCCAAATGTGAATTCCACTCCGGTGCGCCCGGACATAACATTGAGAACTGTAAAGCTTTTAAGCACATAGTTCAGGACCTGGTGGATTCAAAGGCAATCAACTTCGCGCCATCTCCCAATGTTAACGCCAATCCCATGCCTGCGCATGGTCAAAGGGGGGTGAATGTTATCTCCGAGGAGAGCCGAGTTGGGTTGTTGTATGTTGACCAGTTGAAGACTCCGTTGGCTGAGGTCAAAGGGCTGTTGTTGAAAAATGGGGTTCATCCGGGCTGTGAAGATGATTGTGCTGAGTGCACTGGTTCTGTTAATGGGTGCGAACTTCTGAGGAAGACTGTCCAGGGTCTGATGGACAATGGGGATATTGTGGTTGAGAAGAAGGTTGATGTGGGAAAAGAGGAGATCTCCACCATAACGATCTATTTCGATCCGGTGGATTTGTCGAACCTTGCTGAAGCGGCTCCAGTTACCATCACGGTACCTGGACCGATTCCATACGACAAAGATGACGCCGTGCCGTGGCACTATGGTGGGGAGGTTTATTGTAATGGCGAGAGGTTGGAGGAACAATCTGCAAGTGAAACCACCGTGTTAAAGGTGGATAATGCCGGTCCCAGCGGTTTCACTCGCAGTGGTAGATTGTTTGCTCCTGATGCGTTAAGGAGAGGAGAAGAAGAAAAAGATAAAAAAGAAAAGGCCGAGGCTTTAGCCAGGGCAAAAGGAAAAGCTGTGGTGGATAATAGTACTCCAGTGGTGACACCGGCGCCTGCGGGGTCGGATGGAAAATTTGATGATGATGCTGAAGAATTTCTAAGGATCATCAAAAAGTCAGAGTACAAGTTGGTTGATCACTTGCAGCAGACTCCGTCTAAAATATCCATTCTGTCATTGCTGTTAAGCTCCGAGGGGCATAGAGAGGCTTTGCTAAAGATCTTGAAGAAAGCCTATGTTCCTCAGGAGATCACAATCAATCAGTTGGAGACAGTGGTGTCTAACGTACATGCCAGTCATGGGCTGGGCTTTACAGACATGGACCTAACTATGGATGGGAGGAATCATAATCGGGCTTTACACATCGCTATGGAATGCAAAGGAGCCGTGCTTTCGCATGTGCTGGTTGATACCGGCTCCTCTTTGAATGTGTTGCCAAAGAAGGCTCTGGCAAAGCTTAATTGTGACGGGCTGATTTTGACTCCGACTGATTTGATAGTGCGGGCATTTGATGGGTCAAAGCGGGCCGTGTTTGGGGAGGTAGAGCTGCCAGTAAAGATTGGGCCTGAGGTGTTCGAGTCGACTTTCTATGTCATGGATATTCAGCCGGCATATAGTTGCCTGTTGGGTCGTCCGTGGATTCATGCTGCTGGGGCAGTTACCTCGACTTTGCACCAGAAGCTGAAGTATATCTGGGAAGGCTAAGTCGTCACTGTTTGTGGAGAGGAGGACATATTTGTCAGCCACCTGTCTTCTTTCAAATATGTTGAGATGGATGGTGAAATCTGGGAGACGCCTAGTCAGGCATTTGAAACTGTTAAGGTGGAGAATGCTCTGTTTGCTAAGCAGGAGGAAGAAAAGCCGTCCATTGCTTCATACAAGCAGGCCGCTGAGGTGGTAAAGAGTGGAGAGGCTCCTGGTTGGGGCAGAATGATGGAGGTCCCTGCGAAGAAGGACCGATTTGGAGTCGGGTATCAGCCTGGCAGAGGCTCGTCTGGACAGGGCAGAGGACGTCGTACGTCGGTAACCTTCACAAGCGCCGGAATGCTGGATCCGGATCACATCTGCATGATGGGTGAAGATGTTGATAGCGACTGCGAAATTGACCAATGGATAAAGCCGTGCACACCAGGGATGGGAATCCAGAACTGGAAGGCTGAAGAGATCATCCGGGTCACTCTGCTCGAAGAGTAATATTTTTCTTGTTTTCATTTTATATGCATGAAAGCCTTACGTGTTGCCCGACACGTAATGGTTCATTGTAAGGGCCACCTCATGTTTAAATTTGCAAGATTTTTGCATCATTAATAAAAGGATGTTTTTTAGTTAAAAGCGGTGTTCCCTGTTTTTCATTTATTTTTGCAGTTTAAAAATAAAAACAAAATAAAAATGGCAATGTTTTCATTTTTCTTTTCAATTTCTCACACCGGTTCTAAAGCAATGCATGAATCAACATTCATGCAGATGCGATTCCTCCCCGGATCTCATTGATAACAATCCTGTTACACCCTTGTATGACTTCGACAATCCAATCTATCTTGCTGAAGAAGAAGACGAAGAAGATTGTGAACTACCAGGGGAATTAGCCAGGTTGTTAAAACAAGAGGAGAAGGTGATTCAGCCGCACGAAGAGCCGATTGAGATGGTGAATCTGGGTACCGACGAGGTCAAGAGAGAAGTGAAAATCGGGGCTGCTTTGGAGGAAAGTGTCAAGAGCAGAATGGTGGCACTGTTGAAAGAGTATGTCGACATCTTTGCCTGGTCTTATCAGGATATGCCAGGGTTGGATGCCGATATCGTTGTGCACAAGCTACCGTTGAGAACAGATTGTCCTCCAGTGAAGCAAAAGTTGCGCAGAACTCGACCTGACATGGCGATGAAGATTAAAGAAGAAGTGCAGAAGCAGTGGGATGCTGGTTTCCTTGCTGTCACTAATTATCCGCCATGGGTTGCGAACATCGTGCCAGTCCCGAAGAAAGATGGTAAAGTGAGAATGTGTGTGGACTACCGAGATCTGAACAGAGCTAGTCCGAAAGATGATTTTCCACTACCTCACATTGACGTGTTGGTAGATAATACAGCTCAATTCTCAGTGTTTTCCTTCATGGATGGCTTTTGTTGCTATAATCAAATTAAAATGTCGCCAGATGATATGGAGAAAACAACGTTCATTACACCGTGGGGTACCTTTTGTTACAAGGTGATGCCATTTGGTCTCAAGAACGCCGGTGCTACTTATCAGAGGGCCATGGTGACTTTGTTTCATGATATGATTCATCATGAAATCGAATGCTATGTTGATGACATGATAGCAAAGTCCCAAACAGAAGAGGGGCATTTGGTAGATCTGGCCAAGTTGTTCCACCGGCTGAGACAGTTCAGACTGAGGTTGAATCCGAACAAGTGCACTTTCGGGGTGCGGTCCGGTAAATTGCTGGGGTTCATTGTGAGTGAGAAAGGAATCGAGGTTGATCCTGCAAAAGTAAAAGCAATAAGAGAAATGCCTGAACCAAGAACGGAGAAGGAGGTGCGTGGTTTCTTAGGTAGATTGAACTACATTTCACGGTTCATATCTCATCTAACGGCCACGTGCGAGCCAATTTTCAAGTTGTTGAGAAAAGATCAAACGGTCAGGTGGAATGAGGATTGCCAAGCGGCATTTGAAAGAATAAAAGAGTATTTGCAGGAGCCTCCGATTCTGATGCCTCCTGTGGAAGGAAGACCGTTAATTCTGTACCTGACAGTCCTCGAGGGGTCTATGGGGTGTGTATTGGGGCAGCATGACGAGTCTGGTCGAAAAGAGCATGCCATATACTACCTTAGCAAAAAGTTTACCGACTGTGAAACAAGATATTCACTGCTCGAGAAAACTTGCTGTGCTTTGGTCTGGGCTGCTCGCCGACTAAGGCAGTATATGCTGGTTCATACCACTTTATTGATTTCCAAGATGGATCCAATCAAGTACATTTTTGAGAAGCCAGCGTTGACCGGACGGGTTGCGAGGTGGCAAATGATTTTGACTGAGTATGATATACAGTATACCTCTCAGAAGGCAATCAAGGGGAGTGTATTGTCTGATTACCTCGCTCAGCAACCTATTGATGATTATCAACCGATGAAGTTTGAATTCCCTGATGAGGACATCATGTTTCTCAAATCGAAAGATTGTGAGGAACCAATCCCGGAGGAGGGGCCTGACCCTGAATCCGAATGGATTCTGATGTTTGATGGGGCCGTTAACGTGAATGGAAGCGGTGTTGGTGCTGTTTTGGTTACGCCGAAAGGATCACACATTCCTTTTGCTGCCCGGCTAACATTTGAGTGCACCAACAACGTAGCTGAATATGAAGCTTGCATATTGGGGATTGAGGAGGCGATTGATTTGAGAATCAAGAACCTTGTCATATTGATTTGATATCCCCAGCAAGTCGAAGATTGTTGTATCCCCACAGAGTGTTGGTGGTGCTTATCCCCAGCAGTTTCCTGAGTGGATTGGGTGCAAAGGAGGTTCTTCCCTAGCAAGGGTTACCTTATCCCAACAGCAATGTTACTCCCCAGCAGGGTGGAGATCAGAGTAATGACGAGTTCCTCAGCAGAGTGTCCCGTGCTCCCCAGCAGAATCCCTTGAGGGGGACGTTTTTATACATTCATCATGAAAAAATAGCATAGCATGTTGCATAGGAAAATAATAAAGCGCGTAGCATTTCCATAATTATGGAGCATTACGCAGAAAAAATCAATCATGCATCATTGCAAGCATCAGTTAGTCTCAAGCCGTGGTTACCGTTTGAGAGGTTTCTGCCAGACAGTGAAGGTGTTACTCCGAGGAGTTTTAGCCTCATGATTTGATCAAAGGTATTTCCCCAGTAGTACGATACTGGAGGAGGTTTTTTCCGTCATACAGAGATGGAAATATGACGCGTTCAGCGCGACTCAAGCCGTGGTTACCGCTTGAAGTTTCTGTTTCGCCGGATGGTGAAGATGTTACTCTGAGGAGTCTAGCATCATGATGTCAGATCAGCAGTGTTCCCCAGTAGTGCGATATTGGAGGAAATGTTTCCGTCGGACAGAGATGGAAATAATATCAGAAGGCGTTACGCGATCAGCGCGATTTTCGGGGTTCAAATGGAGAAAAGGAAATGTTGAGGCATTTTCTGGGGTTCAAATGAAGATTGGAGTTGAAGAATGTATCCGGGATGAGGTCCTTAGGATTATCTTCTGTTCATGTGTCACCTTAGACTCTGGCTGAGGCCGATGGAGGTCGTTATAAGGTGTCTTCTGAGGAAGAGATACACATGCTACCTTCCTTTGTGAAGGTATACCCTCTGACATGTCGCCCTCAGAATGGTGTTTGGTGTTATTCCCGTTGCCAGCGGAATTATCACGAGAGATTGGAGAATGGGGTTCAAATGGAGAAAAGGAGATGTTGCGGCATTTTCTGGATAACGGGGTTCACAATGGCGATCGCGAGTTATCGTCAGGCGACTGGGGTTCAAATCGGAGATTGGGGTTCATTATTTTGGCAAAAAAAAGAGAATGGGGTTCAAATGCAAAGATCCGAGGATCATTTGTGCAAAGAAAAATTTCGGGGTCCAAGAAAATGGAAAAAATTAGAGAAAACTTTGGGGTTCAAGAAAAGCATAAAAAGAAAGGAATAATAATCCCCAGCGGACGTGGTGTTCAGGCCATGGTTATCCCTGCGTTACCATTTATTTTGGTATCCAGGTCGATGTTGCTGTTTCGGTATTCAGGTCGACTTTCTCCGTACCAGACGGATTTTTCCTTCAAGACTGCTTCTTCGCCGATTCTGACAGGCGTTGTTAATTATTCTCCCATCAGAGTGCAAATTGTTCGTCTGTTCTTGGTATTCAATCACTCTTCATCCTGATCATCTGAAAGCCGAGGCTATTCATATCGACAGGTTCACAGTGGATTGAATAGGGGCAGCTGTAACACCTCAAAATTTGCCCTCTTCTCTTGGGACTAGCATAACCTATTGCATATCATTTTTTAGGTCATTAGGCATTGCATATTGCATATCATGTGGTTACATTGTGCAAATCATCCTCACAAGTCTTGATCAGAAGATGAGGAAGTCAAAGTTCAAACTAGCGTTTTATTGGACTGGTCATTAATCATCTGAGGATGTGGAGGTCCAAATTAGGGTTTCATGGTTCTCAAAGGATATTGGTCTTCATCTTGATTGCAATGATACATCATCATCATCATGGTTTGATTTCATCAAGTGTTGAAGCTGATTTCTTGAGATTAGGGTTTTGACTAGGGGTGGCAATTGGATCCATTTAGAGAAAATCCATCCAATCCATCCATCAAAAAATCCATCCAATCCATCCACTACATAAAAAATTAAGTTAATGGATTGATCCAATCCATCCATTTATAAGCATGGATTGATCCAATCCATCCAACACATTTTAATGATCCAATGGATTTTTTTATCTAATTTTAAAAAAATATTTTTTTTCAAATATTATTTTTTTTTGAAAAATAAAAAATATTTTTTTTTTCGAAAAAAAATCTTTTGTTTTGAAAAATAAAAATAAATTTAATTTTTTCAAAAAAAAATATTTTTTTTTGAAAATACAAAAAATCATTTTTTTTCCAAAAATTTAAAAATAATTTTGAAAAATACCAAATTTTGATTTTATTTTCGAAAAATTTATTTTTTTACGAATAAAAAAAAATATTTTTTTTCGAAAAAAAAACAATTTTTAAATTATTTTTTTCGAAAATACAAAAATATTTTTTTTTTGAAAAAAAATGATTTTTCTTTAAAAAAGCTGATATTGTTTTATTAAAAAAAAATTCAAAAAGAAAAGTGATTTTTTTCAAAAAAGAAAAATTTTAAAGGAAAAAGAAATGGATGGATGGATATCCATCCACTAAAAATATGATAATGGATGGATTGGATGGATTTTTATTCTTAATGGATGGATTGGATTGGATATTTTAAAAAAACTTTTAGTGGATTGTTAATGGATAATGGATTGTTTTGATCCATCCATTAACGATCCAATCCATATCCATCCAATCCATCCATTTTGCCACCCCTAGTTTTGACCACTGGTCAACCCTAATCAGTTGCATTGGGCCAATCAGGGTATGGCAAGGAGATGAGGTCTATGATGGATATGGGGATCATCTCATGGTCTTATGGGGCTTATTGAGGCTAGGGTTTCATCCTTGAGCCATTTCATCAGAAGATTGGAGCTCAGTTTGATCTATGCATTGCCAAATTCATCTGTTAGTGAAAAAGTCAACTGTGGTCAATTATGCTTGATTTTATGGATTTGGAGGTGGAAATGAGTTAGATACACTTCATTCATGTTGAAACAAGTGTTGTTTGACATTTCAAAGCTCAAGAATGGAGAAAATCAAGTCAGAACAAAAATTACCAAAAATAGAAAGTGACTTGTAATGGAAGTTTCCAAAAATGGAAAGTTTTTTACCTCAAAATTACATGTCCAAGGAAGCTTCAAATGAAAATTTGTTCAACATGAAAGTTGTAGATCTTGGTCTCACCTTTCCAAAAAGTCCAAGAACTTGAAAATCCCATGTATGGTTGGCAAGTTATGGTCCATTCAATTTCAAAAATGACCCATAATCAGAGGGGCATAACTTCCACATGGAGTGTCCAAATTGAGTGATCTTTTTATGTGCAAACTCCATTTGACATGTACTTTCATGGTGCATAATTGGAATTCATCAAAAATGGTCAATGCAAAAAGTCAAAATTCAAGTGTACAGTTAAAAATCCAGGGGCAAAATGGTCCAACTTGAGAAATAATGGGAATTTTTGAATGGGGATTTTTGTAACACCTCACAAATGCTATTTGGAAATGGTTTGAATCATCATAACAGGTCAAGGTGCAATGGTTGAAGAATTCACTTTTGAAATGAACTTGAAAAATGAACAAAGTGCCATGGCATGGTGAAAATCAAAATTACATGGCCAATGAAGATGGGACAAGTTGCAACAGCTCATGACAGATATTTAGAGCATGTGTGAGCTGGCAATAAGTTGTCACAGAGCCCATATGAAAATACCATTTTGCCCTTGCCTTTGAAAGTGACATTTTGCTAATCATATTTCATTTTGCTAATTAAGGTGATTAAGGCTTGATTAATTGGAGATATATATTCCTAATCATAACAAACTTCTAACAGAATCACAAATCACAAGATCTCAACCTTTTTTCCCTCCAAATTCTCTAAAACCTCTCAAGAACACATCAAGCAAATTGAAGCATAACTCTTCCAATTCTCCATCAAATCGTGTGGTTTTTCTTGCTGCTTCTTCCAATTATCATCTTCTTCAACTGTTTTTGAAGATCAACATCAAAGGCTTCACCAATCTCCACTGTCCAAGTGAGGTTCAACTATGGTGTTTGAGGATTTCTTTCATTAGAGGCCAACTCGAGCTAGGCTAACACTTCCATTCATCTTCCCTAACATCTTGCTTCATCTGTTTTGGATCAAGAAGCTTCAAGAACGCCAGATCCGTCACTGCCTTCGAATTAAGGTGAACTTTCGAATCTCATGGATTGATGAATTGTTATATGCGTTTGAAAGTGCGTTTAATGTAGAATCCAATGCTAGGCTTAGTTTGTAAAATGTTGAACCATAGGCTAGGTTATGTTGATTCAAAGCTTTGATGTGAAAACCTAAAGTGTTCGATTCGTGAGATTTAGGAAGAATTAGTGGAAATCAAGGACATATTTGTGATCCTCTCACTCAGACCTTTCCAACGGTTACTCGTTTGTAGATTTTGGTTAGGGTTTGTTCTTCGAGTGTTCTTGAGATTTCTGGAAAATTGTTGAGCGAAAATGATGATGAACACGCGTTTGATCTTTCATTCTGGCCTGGCAATTCGAATTCGTGTTTAGCGCCAAAGCCAGCCAACCACGCGCTGACACTACATTAGTTAAGCGCTGCGTTTTGACATCCTGCGCGCTTAATTACCAAACTGCCACTGCTTCCATTTAATTAAAATAAAACATTCAATAATTATTTAAGAAATTACCAAAACTTAGAAAAATCATAAAAAAATAATGGAAAATCAGAAAATTATGAGGTTTTTTTTATAGCTCCCCTTTTTCCTCTAGTTTTTTATGAGCATGATTTTACAAGTTGTGCATGATGAAATGTTGACCTGGCCTATTGATCTTTGACTTGTATCATATTTTTGCATGTTTCACCAAATTCATCATGAAATGCTCATACATTAAAAGAAATTCCTGAAATTTTTTGAGCTCATTCTAGACATGTTGATGGTGATTTACATATAAAGTTTGTGATTTTTGGATACCTGAGGAGTGAGATATGTTTTTTTGAATCTAGGTGTGACAATTTGTGTCACACCTAGCTAGGTCAACTTTCTGGATTTATTTGCATGACCTAGAGATGTTGGATTGGATTGAAATTTTGCATGGATGATTATTGATATGTTGAGATGTTATGTGAATATTTCTGGATTTTTATGTGGCATTTTTCAATTTGATTGATATTTTTCATCTCTGTTGGTTCATTGTGCAAGCTTGTGTGACACATGTTGGTAAATCTTGTGTGAAATTCTCATATGGTTTTGGATGAAGATGAAATTTGGTATGCTGATTGTTGACACATTGTAGGACATCACTGTTTTGGTCCCATTCATTTCTTAATTGTTCTCACTCTGTTATGAATTTTTGAAGTGAATGTATGTGTTGATACCTTGAATTGGCTTACATAATCTTGTCTGGATTTCTTGATTTTCATTGCCCTAGTTCCTTTTGTCCAATTGAGCTGAAAATTGACATGCTATACCTTGAATAGGTCCTGTTTAGGTGTGAATTATTTGAGGATTTTTGGAATTATTTTGGTATACTTTTGATTGAAGTCATTCTGTTTGGACTTTTGATGTTGCATTTGATCTAGTTTGACTTGTTTTGATCATGAAATGAATATGGTGAATGATATGAGTATGGGATCAATTGCATTTGCTTTCTATTTGCATTAATTTGATTTTGGTTGAGAATTACTTGCTGTTTAGATTTTTTCTCCTCTTTGGACCCTAGGCTTGGCCTAGTGGTCCAGTTTCTCACATTTGGTTTGACTTTTCAGGATGAAATGCACAAAGCTTAAGGAGAATGATTCAAGTCAATAAAATTGAATTTGTTTGATGTTGTCCACTAACATGACTTTGTTTTGTAGGTTGTGAAGCTTGAGCTTGAGCTTATAGCTTGCACTTGTGTGCATTAACTTGTGTTGCTTGTACAGATTAACTGATTAACATTTGCTGTTTACTGTTTGTTTGTCTAAGTACTGATGATACTTGATTGATTTCAGGTACATTTAGTCGCTTACAGTTCTTTAAGAACTTGCTTGTTGCTGCTTGGTTTTTAAACCACTTGAGGTAGGACTTCTGTTCTTCATGTAGTCTGGAAGACCTGGCCTGTTACTTGGCCAGGCAACTGTCTGAAGTCCTCCTTAAGAGGCGATGATTGTGGTTGTTTACATTTGTGCCAAGCAGGTGAAAGACCTCTATGAGGCAATTGGTGGAAGCAAAGGGATATGCAATCTATCCCCCACTATTCTGTGAGTCGTCCCTCTGCTCACACGGTCGTGTGTTGATGCATTGGGACACAAACCCAAGATCCTGTGCTGTTGCACAATCGAGTCAGAGTCTTTGAGCGTAGAAGGGTCCCTCCATTCTGGACCCACGCTCCTTTGTCTGAAGCTCTCCCTGGTTAGGGATAAGAGCTGTGAAGTCTAATCTTCACTCACCTTTCATCTGCTTCACCTTAGCCTCGTAATGGCAAGGTTAAGAGCGAATACTACCCATGTACAGATGACTTGCTTCGGCAGTCAAACCCATTGTTTGAGCCTCACTTGATTGGTTATAGTGTGTGCTATGTGAATATTTGTTTGAAATGCTTGTTTTATTTTGATTGATGCATGTATGCTTGTATGCTTGCTTTCTTCCTGGATAGGATTAGCTTGCAGTTGTGCAAGTAGGTAGAAACCTGAACGTAGGGTAACGATGCATGACAACACTAGGCTCGAGTCCAGCTCCCTGGTAGTGTGTCTTCCCTCGGTTTCTGGCTAGATTTTCTTTCCCTTGAGGGGGAACTACATCGCCCTGATCCTCGTGCCAGACGAGGTATGTAGGCAGGTGGTCGTGCGAGACCACTTCGGGAAACCTTTTTCTTTTTTTGTGTGTGTTTACTTGTCATCTGATTGGGTTTGTTTGGTTCGGATGCTGACGTAAGTCCAGTGATTGGCTGTCGGGCTCCACGTTTGCCCTTTTTGAGTGTGTTTTGGTTCGGATGCCGACGTAATTCCATCAAGTGGTTGTTGGGCTCCATGTTTGCCATCTGTTTGTGTGTTTTGTGTTGTTTGGCGTGCGTAAGCCGAACTACAGTGGCTCTGATTCTTGTTCCAGACAAGATATGTAGGCATAGGATGCGACGTCCTATCGAGCTCCCTTCTGTTAACCCCACCTGCGTTCCCTGTGTGTGTGTGTGATGTTTTAGCAACCTTTTCTTTTTTTTAGAACGTGGATCCCGTCGAGTACGACGGACGTGAGGGGTGCTAATACCTTCCCCTTGCGTAACCGACTCCCTTACCCTTTCTCTTTGGTCGTGAGACCATTTCCTTTCCAGGTTTCTCTGAGCGTTTCCTTTCCCTATTTTGGGATAAATAATGTGCAGTGGCGGCTCTGTGTTGTGTTTTTATTTGAGTCTCGCCGGTTGTTTTTTCGCGGATGCGACACCTTGCATTCGTTTGACTTATTTTAATACAATGTGTGATGCGTTTGACCAAAGAACATGCTATGACCGCGCCTCTGAGCCGTGTGATAATACCACGTCAATTAATGAGACAAATCCAATGGCAGCGCATTTTTGCTATTTTCCTATTTTCTGATTAATTTCATTTAATTCCTTTTATTTTCAAAAATTCATAAATATTTTATTTGAAGTCACAAAAATATGAGACCAATGGCAAAAAAATTCTTGGAAAATCTATTTTCATATTTTGATTTTTAATTATTTTTGTGACTTCACTTAATATTTTTTGTGAATTATTTTGTTTTTAATAGTTTTTAATTCATTTTAAATACTTTTTGATATCTGAAAAATCCAAAAATATTTTCTTAACACATATGGATCATGATAAGTCAATGAAAAATAGTCTCATCAATTTCTTAATTGGTTTGAGATTTATTTGAGATTTTAATTCATATTGTGTTATTTTTATTGTTTTTAATGGTTTTAAAATAGTTTCTGATTTCAAAAATTGTTGAAATTTTTTGTCAAAGTTTGTTTGACCATGTTTAACCTATGATAATTTAATTGGACTTGTTGAAGTTGATTTGAATTGAATTTGAGGTTTGACCATATTTTGTCCATTTTATTTTGCATATATTTTCAATTCCAAAATACCAAAAAAATATGTTTGACTTGTTGACTTCTAATCTTCATTTCTCTTCTACTTTACATTGGTTGATGATGATATGGTTCACTTTTGACCAATTGTATTTGACATTTGAATTCTCCTTTTATTCATTTCATCTTCATTTCACTTTTTTTTTGGCCAATGAGTTAATGTCTTATGGTTGGTCTTGACATATGAGAGGCTTAACCTTCTTTGATCCAAATCAAACTCAACTTGATCCAAGATCAAGTGAGTTGCTTTGTGTCCAAGATAGGTTGCTTCTTGGTCAAGCAAAAAACCTAAAGTCCATACAAGGCTTTCCTCTTTTCTTTTGGCATGGCAAGTTATAGGAGCTTGGCTTACTAGTCATGATCTCTAACTTGTGTTTATTTGCCTATAGTTTTATTGACCGGCCTCAGATAGGTGTGACTACTACATTAGTCCACTTACGATTGCTTAACATAGCGCTAAATTGTCTTATGACCAACTAACATAACCATACTAACTACTAACTTTAATTTGAGCATTTAATTTCTTGCAATTTACTTTAACGCAATTTACTTTCTTGCTCATTTATTCATATTGCCTTTTCAATTTGCTCACTTGAGCACATATTTTATGTTTATGTCATTTTCCTTTTGCTCATTTGAGCTCATTATTGTATATAAATATATTGTTGTTTTGTGTTTGTTTGTGTGAACCCAATGCAAAAAGGAGAAAGGACTTAGAATTAGGACAATACTTATGCTTAAAGGAGTACAAGAGAAACTAGGCCTCATGCCTTTAGAATGCTAAATTTGTTGAAGAGCAACTAGGCATCATGCCTTTAGAATGCTAAATGTTAAAAGTTGACTTCATAGGACTTCCTTTCCAAAACTCTTTCTTTGTCCATTCCTCTTATTGTGTTGTGAACTTTTTGATGTTTGCTCTTGTGTGATAGGGATTCCATCTTGAGATAGTAAGAAGGACCATTGTCATGAGTAGCCAAGTTAAGAGAGACAAGCCAAATGGAGATCCTAGGAGCTTGAATCTAAATACTTGTTTGATTGCTTGAGTGATTACTAAGTCCAAAGGAAAGGAGCATCTTGAATCATCTTTATGATCTCAAGAAAAGGAACTCCAAGGGTTTTTATCTTCTCTATTATCTTTGTATGCTTTAGGACTAGCCCTTCTCTTCTTCTCCTCACTCTAACCCAAGCCAAACTCATTTAGTGCAAACTTTGACATTGTTTTCAAATTAGAAACCCAGGCCTTATGCCTTTGATTTTTCAAACTCTTTTCATTAATACTCATTATGAATAAATCTTAATCAAACTTTGACTTCATTTTTGTAAATAAATCTAACTTGCAAATACAACTCACTTCAAGTTAATTTTGTGGTTCCAATGGCCACCTTTGTTGAAACTTTTCATAAGCATTAGTCATAGGTTTGAGTTATCATAGTGGTTGATGTAAACCTCACCTTATCCTTAGTGGTTGGATTATAAGTCTTCCATACTTATTATAGGGTTAACCCCTCACTAGTATGTTAAAACCTTCCTCACATGGTGGATTGTTGGTTTAGGTTGAGTTTTCTCCCTTTGATAACAAAAGACCTTAAGGCTTTTGATCAAATCAGTTCACCAATCTTTGAGATTTTTACCCCGAACTACGAGGTTTTGATCCTACCTTTGTGATGGTACGTAGACAATGGGTTCATCCATTCAAACAACAAAATTGTAAATATAATTCATTCTCTTCTCATCCCTCCAATATTTTGCACATAGTTTCACAAATACCAACCTACAATACACCTTTGCAAAAAGAGGTTCCCTTAGAGTACTAAGGATGTTTTGGGTGCGTAAAACCTTCCCATTTCATAACCAACCCCCTTACCTAGATCTCTGACATTTTTATTAGTTTTTGATTTGATAAAACTTCTTACTTGGCTTTTGTTCGCTTTTTAGCCTTTCTTTTGGACAAATAAAAGTGCGGTGGTGACTCGAATTGTATGTTTACTTTTGGTTTAGTCAATAAGCCATAAGGTAACGAATACCCCACTACAGAAAAGTGGCGACTCTGCTGGGGAGGAACTTCCTAGTGGGTTTAGCTGACTTTTTTGCTTATATGTGTTGTATGTTTATATTTATTGGTGACATATTTTTGTGCAAATTTGGGATGACTGTATTGTTTGTAATGTATGAATTGCTTGATATATTAATTGCTTGTGTGCTTGGTGGTCTCTTGTGAGATGAGTTCTATACCCGAACTCGAGTGCACTTATGATAGGAGAATGGCATAGTCTTATTGACTTGTGTGGAGTTATTCCTTAGCAAGTTGACTTGCAAGCTCATTCCCTTGGTGGAGGTCTTGTTAGGATCAATAATGTCAGACGAGTAGTCGTGGTTAGGCATTACTCTTTCCAATATAAACCTTAGAAGCCAAGGACCTTAGATACCTAGCCCATCTTGGTCTATTTTAGGACGTAGTGCTAAGGTATTTCAAGTGTAAGATTTGATACGATTGTTATGCGATAGTACACTCATAAGAGTCTCTCTTGAGAATATTTTGGAATACGAGTAGTCGTTTTATCCGATAATATCCGAAAGATGAGATGATGACTATGGGGACCTTTTTAGAACATGATTGTCAGGTTTAACCATAGTACACTCCCATTGGGTGGTTCTTAACCGAGACTCCATGCTCGTGACTTACAACAAACCCTTGATTCGTGGTTGATCCGTTCTCGTATATCCTTAATATCAATGGAACTTAGGTGTTGATAAGGTGTAAACCATAATCCACCAAAATGGGTGATTGATATTGATGATGACGTGAGCCATCCTGTGACCTTTGTGTGGTGTGACTTGCTTGATCCTTGAGTGTGGTTGTTGCATTCATGCATTCATGCATTCATTTGCATCCATATCATCAATAATGAAAATCTCAAGGAACTTAAGAGGTCTATTTGCAAATTTTCAGACATGGATAAGCAAAGAAGGAATACGAAGAAGTACAGTTTCAGACAACCCGACTTGAAAGAGTTAAAGAGTTTGGCATCTTATGTATTAGAGCCTTTGGAGTTCAAAGCTCGCCATGGAAAGCTTCTGTCTATTCTTTCTACCCAGGTGGATGAAGGTTTGATGAGTGTGTTGGTGCAGTTCTACGATCCTCTGTATCGGTGCTTCACTTTTCCGGATTTCCAGCTTTTGCCTACACTTGAGGAGTATGCCTATCTTGTGGGTATACCTATCTTGGATCAGTTGCCATTCAGTGGTTTGGAGAGGGTTCCTTCTTCCCAAGAGATTGCTGACATGCTTCATATAGATGTATCTGATGTTGTTGCTCATATGACTACCAAAGGTGGAATTCAAGGTCTCCCGTCTGATTTTCTCATTGTCCAAGATACTTTGTTTGGGAAGGCCATGAGTGAGGACGCCTTTGAAGCCATATTTGTACTACTCATCTATGGACTAGTGTTATTTCCCAACATCGACAATTTTGTGGATGTGAACGCTATTAGGATTTTCTCTACTCTTAATCCCGTTCCGACTCTGTTGGGTGACACTTATTTCTCCTTGCATATGAGGAATGCAAAAGGTGGTGGATCCATTGTGTGATGTCTGCCTCTGTTGTACAAGTGGTTTATTTCGCACTTGCCTCAGACGCTCGCCTTCAAGGAGAACAAGGGATGTCTACGGTGGTCTACGAGACTTATGTCTCTCACAAATGATGATATCTTTTGGTATAACCGTGTGTATGATGGTGTTAAGATCATTGACTCTTGTGGTGAGTTCTCCAATGTGCCTCTTCTTGGTACATGTGGTGGAATTAACTACAACCCTGTTTTAGCTCGCCCTCAGCTTGGGTTCCCCTTAAAGGATAAACCTAATAACATTTTGTTAGAAGGTGTGTTCTTTCAAGAGGGTAAAGATCCCCAGAACTTGAAGGATAGAATGGTTCGCGCTTGGCGCAAAGTCCATAGGAAGGGAAGGAAGGAGCTTAGTCCGAAGAATTGCATTGCTTTGGAACCCTACACCGCTTGGGTGAGGAAGAAAGCTCTTGAGTACCGCATGCCCTATGACTATCTGAGACCTACCCCTATGGTTATGGTTGGGCCTTCAACCCTCCCTAATCAAGGAGTAGAGGAGTTGAGAGATGAAGATCGATCGCGTGCTTGGGTTCATGAGCGATAAGAGCTTCTTCAGCAACTCAGAGATAAAGATGCAGTGATAGAGTTTCTAGAGCATCAGATTATTGATGAGCCCGATGATGTGGTTACTTCTCTTCTTCCTTAGTCATCCAGGTTTTGGAAGAGGAAGTATGATCGGCTCGCCAAGGAGAAGGTCGACATGGAAGCAGCTTACGAGAGAGAGGTGAAGAGGCTTCGTGCAGCTTATCTTCCGATTTCGAGGGCTTTGGACGATTGTTTCTAGGGCTCCATAGGATGTTTATTCTCCTTTCCTCTTGTATTGTATTTGGTTACCAAAAACTGTACTACTTCGTTGGTGTAAAAAGTTTCCAAATATTATTGCTATGAATATTCCATATATGTCTTAAAAGATTAATATTTTCAAATATTTGCAAATAGATCTCTATAAAGTTCCTCTGATTAAAAACAAACCACATGCAGAAACATTGCATGCATCATATGCATAAGCAGGTTTTGTTATAAGCTCTCGATCAATGGTCTAAATCTTTGCTCTTCATTTATTTTGAAGATAAGCTGACGCGCCGGTATAACACAAGAGCTAATCATCCAAGGATAATGGAGCACTTAGAGCAAGAGAACCGGGATCTGAAGGAAGAGATTGCTAGGCTGACTGCCATGATGGAGTCAGTGTTGACCGCTCAGAGTCAAGCTTCACCAACCCCTGCAACTCCTCCCCAGAGGACTGTCATTTCTGAGGTTCCTACCTCGACTGTGCCTACTGCAACAACCCATTTCGCTCCTTCTCTGCCAGCCAGGTTCCCGTGGGGAATGCCCGCCAATTTTATGTCCGAGGGTTTTGCTCCTACTCTTGCTTCTCTATCGGCATCTAGCCCGGTCCTTTCTGTGTCACCTCCCATTGTGCACACCTTACCTCATGTTGAAGACACCATCTATCATTCTGAGCCATCTGAGGTCCCAGGCGTTTATGAAAAGATGGACGAGATAAAAGACCAATTCCTTGAGCTGCGCAAGGAACCGAAGACTCTTAGGGGTAAGGACCTTTTCGGTAAAAGTGCTGCTGAGTTGTGCCTAGTGCCCAATGTGAAGATCCCTATTAAATTCAAAGTACCTGACTTTGAGAAGTATAAGGGAAACACA
Source organism: Lathyrus oleraceus (assembly GCF_024323335.1). NCBI lineage: Eukaryota > Viridiplantae > Streptophyta > Magnoliopsida > Fabales > Fabaceae > Lathyrus > Lathyrus oleraceus. The sequence goes on from NC_066579.1 coordinate 340,729,178, forward strand.
TGCTCGCTCAACTATCTTGTGATGTATGCTCGCAAGATGTCAACTCAAATAGATAACGATCAACTTCTTATCCACTACTTTCAGGATAGCTTATCAGGTGCTGCACTCCGGTGGGTCATGGGTTTGGAGAGTGCGAACATCCGCTCTTTCAACGATCTTGGCGAGGCCTTCGTCAAGCAATATAAATATAATGTGGATATGGCTCCTGGTAGGGACCAGTTGAGAGCAATGTCGCAGAAGGACAAGGAGACCTTCAAAGAGTACGCCCAGAGATGGCGCGAATTGGCAGCTCAGATAGTGCCACCCCTTGAAGAGAAAGAGATGACAAAGATCTTTTTGAAGACTTTGAGCTCTTTCTACTATGAGAGAATGATCACCAGTGCTCCCTCGGACTTCACCGAAATGGTGAATATGGGGATGAGATTGGAAGAAGGGGTCCGTGAAGGACGTTTGTCTAGGGATGACAGCTCTTCAGCAAAAAGGTATAGGGGCTTTACTAAGAAGAAAGAGGGAGAGACACACGTTGTGTCCTCTCATATCAAACGAAGGCCCTCTGTAAGGAGGAAGAATGTGCGTCCTGCCGTCAACCAACACCAGGTGGCTCACATGGCACCTGCTTTTCGAGAAGTTCATCATCAATAATAACAACAACAACCACAACATCGTCAACAACAGGCCTACCAGCCTCGAAATAACAATAACACCAGCACCAGCTACGATAGGAAGAGGGTGACTTTTGACCCGATTCCGATGACATATGCTGAGCTCTATCCTTCTTTGATAGACAGAAAGCTGATTACTCCACGAGACCCACCCGTTGTACCAACCAACCCTCAGTGGTGGTATAAGCCAGAACTACATTGTGTATATCATTCCGGTGCTCCCGGACATGACGTGGAAAATTGTTACCCGCTGAAGACCAAGGTTCAAGACCTTGTGAGAAGTGGTATTTTGTTTTTCGAGGACGTAGGTCCTAATGTTAAGAAGAACCCATTGCCGAGCATGGGAAGGCTGGTGTTAACATGGTCCAGGGGTGCCCTGGCAAATAGAAAATCCTTTATGTTAATGACCTAAGGCAATCTTTGGTCGAGATGCATAAGCTGTTGTGTGAACATAGCCACTACGAGCATGACCATGATAGGTGCCAGGTGTGCACTATCAACGAAAGAGGATGCCGACAAGTTAGAAAGGACATCCAAGAGATGCTGGATCAGGGAATGATTGAAATACTTCAGAATCGTGACGAGGATGAAGTTGATGTTATCTCTCCCATATTCAGAATTCCAGAGCCTGTTGTCGTCAAGTATGATGGCAACAAGAAGAAAGTTTCTCCAGCTCTTGTAATCAAGCCAGCGGGTCCTGTCCCGTATTCATCAGACAAGGTTGTTCCCTATAGGTATAACATTGTTATGCTGAAGGATGGGAATGAGGTGACTTTGCCCTCAACTTTCGTGGTTAGTATTTTTTACGTCAGTGGTGTGATCCGTAATGGTCGTGTTTTCTCGGCGCAGCCGAAACCCCATGAAGATGTCGCGAGAAGAATAGTTGTTAATCCTGCTGGTCCCATGGGGACTTCTTCTTCGAATAATCATGCTCCTGTTGTGAAGGGTGTTGACCTTGTTGTTGATAAATCTATGAAAACTCCTATCCTGGTTGGCCAGTCTGGCATGTTAAAAGAGGATGGTGATGAGATGCTGAGGCTCATCAAAAGGAGTGAATATAATGTTATTTATCAGCTGATGCAAACTCCATCAAATATATCTGTCTTATCTTTGTTGATGAATTCAGAGCCACGCCGTGAAGCTTTGTAGAGGGTGTTGGACGTGGCATACATGGACCACGATGTCACCATAGAACAGTTTGATAGCATTGTTGCAAACATAATCGCTTGCAACAATTTGAGCTTCTGTGATGCTAATCTTCCCGAAGAGGGAAAATACCACAATTTGGCTCTACACATTTCAATGAACTGTAAGGATGATGCCTTGTCCAATGTGTTGGTGGACACAGGATCATCGCTTGATGTGTTTCCAAAATCCACTTTGGGCAAACTTTCTTACCAGGGGCCTCCCATGAGGCAGAGTGGAGTGGTAGTGAAGGCGTTTGATGGATCGTGCAAAACTGTGATCGGTGAAGTAGAACTCTCGATCAAGATTGGAGCTAGTGATTTCTAGATCACTTTCTAGGTCATGGATATTCATCCGTCTTACAGCTGTTTGCTTGGCAGACCATGGATTCACGAGGCAGGTGCCGTGACATCCACCTTACACCAAAAATTGAAGTTCGTTAAGAATAAGAAGTTGGTGGTGATAGGGGGAGAGAAGGCTCTCTTGGTTATCCATTTATCTTTCTTTTCCTACATGGATGTTGAGGATGAGGTTGGGACTCCGTTCCAAGCCTTATCTATTGTTGAATCTTCAAGGAAAAGACTTTCTTCATTTGTCTCCTACAACGATGCAAAGTTGTCCATTGAGCATGGCGGAACTACTGGTTTGAGGCAAATGATCAAGTTGGAAGATAACAAATCCCGAGCTGGCATAGGGTATTCTTCAGGTGTTTCCAATGAGCGTGGGATGTTCCAGAGTGGAGGTTTTATCTACACTGTTGAAGATCAGGAAGTCGCTGCCATTGTGGAAGATGATGAAGAGGAAGACCTTGGCAACTTTGTCGTACCAGGCGGAATCTACAATAATTAGGTCGCTGTTGATGTTCTGACAGTTATCCACAAGTCAACGTAATGTGTTCATTTTGTTTGAAAACCCTTCTCCATGCCAAAAGAAGAAGTGATGACATTGTTGGCACATTTTGATTAATACAATGATATTCATTCAATAATCACATGTTAAATGTTTGTTTTTCCAAATTATTTTTGCTTTTTGCTTTTTGCATGAAATTGGTGATCACCATAAAACCCTAAAAAAAGAATAAAATCGATCTTTTCATCTGCATAATGATTTGCCTTGTTTGAATTCTGAAATCTCTTTTATACTCAAAATCATTATGCAGGTTGATCAAACCCATTGAACATAATGATCCAACGCCATCTCCCAACTTTGAGTTCCCTGTATTTGAGGCCGAAGAAGATGATGTTGAAGAGTTTCCTGATGAGATTACCCGTCTGCTTGAGCACGAGGAGAAGACCATTCAGCCACATCTTGAGAATCTGGAAACAGTCAACTTGGGGTCTGAAGACTGCATTCGTGAAGTGAAGATTGGGGCACTCCTTGAAGAGTCTGTGAAGAAGGGGTTGATCGAATTGCTACGAGAATATGTCGACGTCTTTGCCTGGTCGTATGAAGACATGCCTGGTCTAGATACTGATATCGTGCAACATTTCTTGCCGTTGAAGCCTGAGTGTGTGCCTGTGAAGCAAAAGCTCAGAAGAACTCATCCTAATATGGAAGTGAAGATTAAAGAAGAAGTTCAAAAGCAAATTGATGTGGGGTTTCTGGTGACTTCTACATATCCTCAATGGGTGGCCAATATTGTGCCTGTGCCTAAGAAAGATGGAAAAGTCCGAATGTGTGTGGACTACCGTGACTTGAATAAAGCTAGTCCAAAAGATGATTTTCCTATACCACACATTGATATGTTGGTAGACAATACAGCTAAATTCAACGTCTTCTCATTTATGGACGAATTTTCCGGTTATAACCAGATTAAAATGGCACCCGAGGATATGGAGAAGACAACATTCATCACACCTTAGGGAACATTCTGTTATAGAGTGATGCCCTTCGGTTTAAAGAACGCCGGAGCCACGTATCAACGAGCTATGACTACCCTGTTTCATGATATGATGCACAAAGAGATTGAGGTGTATGTTGATGATATGATTGCAAAGTCGAAAATGGAAGTTGAACATGTAGAACACTTGTTAAAGCTTTTCCAGCGTTTGAGAAAGTACAAACTCCTCATGAATCCGAACAAGTGTACATTTGGAGTTCGTTCCGGCAAGTTATTAGACTTTATCGTTAGTGAAAGAGGTATTGAAGTTGATCCTTTCAAGGTCAAAGCAATACAAGAAGTGCCTGCACCCAAAACTGAGAAGCAAGTCCAAGGTTTTCTTGGCCGCTTGAATTACATTTCGAGATTTATATCCCACATGACTGCCACATGTGCGCCTATATTCAAGCTCCTCCAGAAAGATCAGCGTCATGATTAGACCGAGGATTGCCAGAAGGCCTTTGACAGTATCAAAGAGTATATGTCTGAGCCTCCAATTCTGTCTCCGCCTATTGAAGGGAGACCATTGATTATGTACTTGATTGTGCTTGATGACTCCATGGGTTGTGTATTGGGTTAGCAAGATGAATCAGGAAAGAAAGAATATGCAATATACTACTTGAGTAAGAAGTTCACTGATTGTGAGGCTCGGTACTCAATGCTTGAGAAGACATGTTGTGCTTTGGCTTGGGCTTCTAAGCGCTTACGCCAGTATATGTTGAATCATACGACTTGGTTGATATCCAAAATGGATCCAATCAAGTATATCTTTGAGAAGCCTGCTTTAACTGGGAGGATTTCCCGTTGGCAGATGTTGCTGTCTGAGTATGATATTGAGTATCGAGCTCAGAAAGTTATTAAAGGTAGTATCTTGGCTGACGACTTGGCACATCAACCAATTGAGGATTATCAGTCTGTTCAGTACGACTTCTCTGATGAGGAGATTCTGTATTTGAAAATGAAAGATTGCGATGAGCCTACACTCGATGAAGGGCCAGAGCCTGGTTCCCGATGAAGTATGGTGTTCGATGGTGCTGTTAATCAGTATGGAAATGGTATTGGGGCAGTGATTATTACTCTTCAAGGCACCCATTTTCCTTTTACAGCAAGACTAACTTTCAAATGCACGAATAATATGGCGGAGTATGAGGCCTGTATTATGGGTTTTGAAGAGTGTATTGATCTTAGGATCAAGCATCTTGATGTTTATGGTGATTCATCCTTTGTTGTTAATCAGATTAAGAGTGAATGGGAGACGAATCAACCTGGCCTCATCCCATATAGAGATTATGCGAGGAGGATTTCAACTTTCTTTACTGAGGTTGACTTCCATCATATTCCTCGAGATGAGAATCGGATGGCAGATGCTCTTGCTACACTTGCTTCAATGATTGTGGTGAAATATTGGAATGAAGTTCCCAATATCACCGTGATGCGCTTGGATAGACCAGCTCATGTATTTGCAGTTGAGGAGGTGAAAGATGATAAGCCATGGTATTATGATATCAAGTGCTTTCTCCAAAGTCAATCTTACCCGCCTGGGGCATCTGTTAAAGATAAGAAGACTTTGAGGAGATTATCTGGTAGTTTCTACCTCAATGGTGATGTTCTTTATAAGAGGAATTTTGACATGGTTCTCCTCAGATGCGTGGATAGACACGAAGCAGACCTGTTGATGACTGAAGTCCATGAGGGTTCATTTGGTACTCATTCCAATGGACATGCCATGTCTAACAAGATGTTGAGAGCGGGTTACTATTGGCTGACAATGGAGTCTGACTGCTGCAAATACGTGAAGAAATGCCACAAGTGTCAGATTTATGCAAACAAGATTCATATTCCCCCGACACTTCTGAATGTTATTTCCTCACCATGGCCTTTCTCCATGAAATTCTGGTATCAGATAAGAGATTTCGAAGGTAATGTCACGACACTAATATCTGAGTAATGCAAACAGGATAAAGATAGAGAATATTAATGCAAGAGACACAAGCAATTGTTAACCCAGTTCGGTTTCACTCACCTACATCTGGGGGCTACCAAGCCAGGAAGGAAATTCACTAAAATAGAATCAGTTCAAAGAGTCCCCGTACACTTCAACAAGTTACAGTCTTTCTCACCTAATCTCTACCCATGCAATTTCTACCTAAGCATACTTAGATATGAGAACCCACTCACTTTCCTACAATCACGCCTGTGATTTTAAACAACAATTCCTTGAGAAAATAAAACACTTTTCAATAACACACACTTGATTTTACTTCACAGTTTCAATCAAGTAGACACACACTTGATCTTGCTTAACGACTTTGATTAAGTAGACACACACTTGATCTTGCTTAATAGCTTTGATCAAGTAGACACACACTCTTGCTTACAAGCTTTAAGTGACAAATTACAACCACAAATCAGACCAATTCAATCATCTATGGATGACTTGAATGGCTTACAAGTCTCACGACTAAACAAGACACAAACCCTAGCTCTCTCTCAATATTTCGCTCAGTACTGGTTGTGTGTCAAATCAGGTTTTCCAAGTTCTTTTTTATAGAAATTTTCAGCTGGGCTTGGACATCTTGAAAACCCTAAAACTATTTTCCAATTAAATCTTTTCATAACAGTTGGTTATATCTCTTTGGAAAATAAGTAAATCAGGTTGTAATCAATGATTGAATACGCCTGCAAATCAGATCTTCAATCATACATAGATTGCCATTAAATGCGCAATCACAAAACACCAGACATTCACACTGAATGTTCTGTGTACAGGATATCATGACATCGGATCTGACATCCTGGAACAATCCTGCATAATTCCATAATTCCTTTTATAATTTCCAACAGGTACATAATATCAAATGTCATGATATTGTGTATGACATCCTAAAACAATCCTGCATAATTATGTTTTCCATTTAAACTCCAGCAGGTACATAGGACATCTTATGTTAAGACATCACACACAACATCTTGTGAACACTCTTTGTTTTACCAAAATTGCTGCCAACACTTAGAACCAACAAACTCCCCCTTTGGAAAATTTTGGCTAAAACATATATCTGCCCTTTTTGTTCACAAGAAAACTATCAGCAGTTAAACAACAATTTAAACAGCAGCAGAATCAAACACAATTACTAGCTATAGCTACTAGTAATACACACATGCACAAGGGTACTTCTTCTCCCCCTAAATTTGTGCAACACAAATAGAATTACTAGTTATAGACGCAACTAGTAAGACACACAAATGCACAAGGGTACTTCTTCTCCCCCTAAATATGTGCACCACATACATCTTCTTTAAGAATAACAGCACCTGTAACCACAACACATGTAACAATCAGAATGTCATTCTGACATCTGCTTCAACATCACCTGTGCTCCACATATCCTCACCTGTGCACCACATCAGACATCCCCTTTGACAGCATTCTGCCTTACGATAAACACATCTCCCTCAATAATAGTTGTTCATCTGTTCAGCTACACCAGCACATACATCTCCTCACAGCTCCACATCTTTAACTGCTTCCACATAATTACTTCTCCCCCTTTTTAGTCAAAAATTTGACCAAAGGTGACTAATTAGACAAAACAAATGTCAATTAGCCTAGCAGAGAATGTCACCACAGATGTCATAACATTTAAAATGTTAACATAATTGTTAGGAGATACAAACCAACATTATACACAACTGTGATAGCTGAGATAATGAAAAATCCATGGAACTCATTAAGAGTCCAAAATATTACATAAAGGCATCAGTAAGGACTTCCACAAATTACACATATTTAAAAAAAAACAATAAAATCTTCAGCATCCAAAAACAGCAGGGGAACCATTCTTCAAAACAGCATACACAACAGCCACACCAGAACAGTCGTCATCATAGCACAATCTTCAAAACATGGAGAACCATTACCACTTACTCTGAGGAAGAAGCAACTTCTTCTTACAACCACCTTGCAAAACTCCTTGCTATAGATTCTCATGAATACAGATCCCTAACTTCCCTCTTAGACAGTCAAATTGATTGTCATCCAGAGCTTTTGTGAAAATGTCAGCTAATTGCTTTTCAGTAGTAACATGCTCCAGAGATATGATCTTCTCTTCCACAAGTTCTCTAATGAAGTGATGACAAATATCAATGTGCTTTGTCCTGCTGTGCTGAATAGGATTTTTGGAAATATTAATAGCACTTAGATTGTCACAGTGTAATGTCATGACTTCTTGTGAGACATTGTATTCAGACAACATTTGTTTCATCCAGACTAGTTGAGAACAACTACTCCCAGCTGTTATGTACTCAACTTCAGCAGTGGATAGAGATACACAGTTCTGTTTCTTGCTAAACCATGATATCAGATTGTTCCCTAAGAAGAAACATCCTCCTGATATGATTTTCCTATCATCAGCACTTCCAATCAGCATCACAGTAACCAGTCAGCATAGATCCAGATCCAAGAGTATATAACATCCCATAGTCACTAGTGCCATTGACATATTTCAGTATTCTCTTCACTTGGTTTATGTGACTGACTTTTGGTTCAGCTTGATATCTAGCACAAACACCAACAACAAATGCAATGTCAGGTCTGCTTGCTGTGAGATATAGCAGACTACCTATCATGCTTCTGTATAGACTTTGATCTACACTGACACCATTTTCATCTTTGGAGATTTTCACATGTGTAGGAGCAGGTGTCCTTTTATGGCTTGCATTTTCCATGCCAAACTTCTTAACAATGTTCTTGGCATACTTGCTTTGGGACAGAAAGATAGAGTCTTCCATCTGCTTGACTTGTAGCCCAAGAAAGTATGTCAGTTCTCCAACAATGCTCATCTCAAATTCAGACTGCATTTGTCTAACAAAATGTTCAACCATCTGATCCGACATCCCACCAAACACAATGTCATCTACATATATTTGTGCCACCATGAGCTTTCTTCTTCATTCTTTACAAATAGAGTTTTGTCAATACCTTCTTTCTTGTATCCATTGTTAGTGAGGAACATTATGAGTCTCTCATACCAAGCCCTGGGAGCTTGCTTCAACCCATAGAGGGCTTTCTTCAATCTATACACATGCTGTGGAAGATTTGGATCTGTGAATCCTTTAGGCTGTTCAACATATACTTCCTCATTTAAGTAGCTGTAAGACCCTAATTTTGTCCCTAAGATCCCTCATGGCATCATAGCATTGCATTGCATAGCCTCAAGGATCTTTGAGCATCTTGGCTTCCTTTCCTTTTAGGTAGGGATCTCGTGTGAGTGGTTTGAGATCACCAGGCATGCTTGAATTGTATATCATTGCTTTTCTCATTTTTGTTTACTAACCAAAAGCATAAAAATATGTCATTTACTTTTTTGTTGTAGCTCAAGCAAGCACCAGGTCAAGAGCTTCAAGAGGATCCTTTGTGCAAGAGATGAGGTATTTTCTTGAGATGAGGACCACATGATCATTATAAAGAGCTTACATGAGCTAGGGTTTCATTTTGAATCCATTTCATCAAGTGGTAAAGGCTCAAGTTCATCAAGATATTTCATGGTCATCTGAGGACTAAAAAGTCAACTGTGCAGTCATTTGAGGGCTATGAGGTGGGGGAAATGAGTTGAAACAACTCAATCATGTTCAAATGAGGCTTATTTATAATTCTAAACTTCCATCTAGAAGATTCAAAGGTCATGACAAAAGTTACTAAAAATGGAAAATGACCTGTAATTCAAAGTTTCCAAATTTGGCAAGTTTTTGGTTCACATTCAACTTGACTTGTCAATGTTAAAGAAGTTTCAAACGGATTTTTGGTGAATATAAAAGTTGTATATCTTTGTCTCCCCTTTTCAAAAAGTCCTAATTCATGTCCATATGATGAATGGTTGAGAAGTTATGGTCATTTGATCACAAGGTATGCATGGAAATTCAAAATGGCCTAACTTTTGATACAAAGCTCCAATTTGGTCCATTCTTTTTGCAAAATGCTCCTCTTGTTCAAGACATTTCAAATGAACCATTGCCATGCATGAGAGAGGCTTGTATGCTCATCATTTCTCATGTGATCATTTTGGAGGGAATTTCCACAATTCAAATTTGGCTTATGATACAACAAAATACCATTTCCATCATGACCATTGGTTGATTTTAAGTGAATTCAAACCCTTGCATGAGCATGTGCACGTGCGTTTTGGCCATGCTAGCTCAATTTTCATTTTTGCACTTTGATCTAATTCTCACTAATCATGATTAATGAATGGCTTAATTGGTTTTCAGTGTGATTAACAGGCCATATAAAAGCCAAACCCTAAACCATAATCACAATAACAAGCATTTTCAGATCCAAATTCAAAACTCCCTCAAATTTCTCTCTCTTCGATTCTTGATTTTCTTCACACAAACACCAATAATTCTTGTAGATTCATGATCCTGGTGCTTCACTGAGCAAGATCCATCCATTACTTGAAGCAATTCCTCAAGATTTCGTGCAGATCAAGAGCTTCCTCAAGTGGATCGGATTTTGAAATTGAGGAGAATTCAAGTGGTTTCAATTGATCCTCTTTGCAGAAAGCTTCAAGGCAAGTGTATTGGAGTAGATCTGGAGCATATGAGAGCTTGAGAGCTCGATTTCAGAGAACTGCATTTCTAAGTGAGTTGAAATTCATCATCTCTTTTTGTTGTTTTCTTGTTATAGTTGTGTAGATCTCACTGTGTAGAGCTTGTGCATGTGATTAGGTTTGAATTTGGCTTAGAATTGGGCATGTATGGTTGAATGTAAGTTTAGATCTGAATAATGTTTCTCTTCGATCCATGGAATTTAGGAAGAATTAGGTTGAATTGATATGATATTTGGATTCCTTGTGAGAGAGCGGTTCGAATGATGTATAATTTGTCCATTTCTGGAAGTTTTTTGGAAGCTCCACCGTGTGTGTGACCGGAGAAGACGACCGAAGACTGTAGCTCCGGCGTCTGGTTATTTGTTAGGGTTTATGCCATGTGTATTCCATGTGGCCGGTTGCGTGTCCATTTGATTGGCTGTGATGCTTTTGACCTTGCCATGTGTGTTCTGACCGATGATGTGTGCTGATGACATAGATTAATGAAACACATCGTTTTATTCTGCCTTGCTGTGTGCTGATGTGTTGCTTGCGTGTGTATTTAATTGGTGGAAACTGCTTTGACTCGCTTGCGTGTGCGTTTGACTTGCTGAGCGTGCTGCTGACTCAATTAATGAAGTTGTGCGTTTTGATGTTTGAATGTGATTCGTTGATTGCTTTGTGCGCGCCTTATCCAACGGTCCTGATATTTTCTGGTTTAATTTCAAATAATTGTTTCCCTCCATTTCTTTTTAATATGTCAATTATTTTTCTCATCTTTGAAAAATCATAAAAAATAGAAAAATGATCCAAATTAGCTGCAATTTTTTTTCATAGTTCTGTTTTGATGTCTAGTTTTTTTTAGTATTATTTTCATGATTTGTTGATGTCTGGTTTTTTAAATTGCGAATTTTTGAATTAATGTTGTGTTAAATTGATATGTTGTGTTCAATGCTTTGTGAAATCTTCATATTTGATCCAATTGATCTGATTTTTTGCATGCTTGATCTTCAGTCATGATATGATTTTTGAGCACTGGTTGGATTTTTTCTCATATGCTATCATTGTTTTTGACACATGAAGATAAGTGTGACAATTTGTGTCACATTTTTGGCATTCAATTTGTGCATTTTTGTTCATCTATCATTTGAACCTTTCTGGATTTGATCTTTTGCACATTGTTTGTTCATGACATGAGGAACTCATATAAAAAATTTCAAGGTCATTGCATGCTTTTCTGTTTTGATTTTAATTTTCTAAATTGGAAGTTCACTTTGTGCACATTTGTTGTCACTTACATAGCATGAACCATTTGAGATATTTTCTTTTTGAATTGATGTTGGTCCTTTTGAGGACATTTTGTGACATGTTTGAATGTGCATTATATGAAAGATTGAATTCTGTTTTGATCATTTGCTTTGGTTTTGAACTTAGTCTTTGTACTAGTGTTTTGTGCATAAACTAACTGTGCTTTGTGTTTCAGGTTTGGACATTTAGCATTGATGGTTGATTTGTTCTCACTTTGTGAGATGCAAATGATTTGAATTCTAACTTTTGTTTGTTTTGTAGGTTCTAATTGATGTGCTTGAGCTCATGAGTGCTTGAGCATTGTTTATTGAGTTGTGTAATTATTGAAAAGATTCATTGTTTGTCTGTTTGTTTTCTGACTGAAATATTAACTGTTTAGCTTTTGTACAGGTACATTAGTTGCTTGCTTTTAGCTCTTGCTTGAGCTTTGTATTGTGGCTGATACACCACTTAGGTAGTTATCTTCTTACTTCATGTAGTCTGGAAGTCCTGTCACCTTTTTGGCAGGCATTTTGCTGGCAAGTCCTCCTTCAGAGGCTCTGTTTGTGTTTGTTTACGATTGTGCCAAAGACCTCCAAGATGAGGCATGTGCTACTTGATAAGACCTCCAATAGTTGAGGCAATTGACGGATAAAAGGGATTAGTAGCCAATCCCCCATTATTCAGTGAGTCGTTCATTATGCTCGCACTACGTGCTGATGCTTTTGAACATGTACCCAAGATCTTTGTCCAGTGTCTGTCAAGTGGAATAGGATCCCACATTCTGGATCCCCACGCTTTCTTTATCATGAGCTCACCCTGGCCAGGGTTAAGAGCATGAGGTCTCATCCTCATTTCCATCTTTGATCAGCTTCACCCTAACTCTCAATGTTAGTGGTTAAGAGCTACAAATTACCCTTGTACAGTTTGGCTTGTTTGTCGAGGTTGATATGACCCCTCTTGACTAAAGCCCACCCTTGGTTTGAAGCCTCTTGTATGTATATAGTGTGTGATGTTTGTTTGCATGTTTGCTTTTGATGTGTTTGCTTTTGATGTTTGTTTGTTATGGTTGGGAGTCGGATATAAGTCCATATATTGGCATTCTGTTTCCGTTTTGTTGTTAGGAGTCGGATATAAGTCCATATATTGGCATTCTGTTTCTGTTTTGTTGTTAGGAGTCGGATATAAGTCCATATATTGGCATTCTGTTTCCGTTTTGTTGTTAGGAGTCGGATATAAGTCCATGCATTGGCATTCTGTTTCCTTTTATTGAGGATCTCTTATGAGACTTGTTTGATTTGCTTATGCTTTGTGCTTTCTTTTATTCCAAAGGATGGGAACTTACTTGGATCATCTATATGATCTCAAGAGAGGAACTCCTAATGTGGTTTCATTTCATAACCCTCACCGTTTTTGTTTACTTAAAACTTACCCTTTCCTCTTCATTTCTCCATCCTAACCCAAACCAAAAACTTTTTGTGCAAACATTTGACTTTGTTTTCAAAATTAGAAACCTAAGCCTTATGCTTTTGATTTTAAAACTTTCTTTTCATAACACTCATTTTGAATTGAATCTTTAAGTCAACTTTGACCATTTTGTATATACTCCTAATTGGTAAATATAACCCATTCAAATTTCTTTTGTGGTTTCAATGATCACTTCTTAATCAAAAAATTTCATAACCTTTAGCTATTAGGTTTGAGTTATCTTTGTGGTAGATGTAATACTCACCTTTTTCCTTAGTGATTGGACAATAAGTCTTCCATGCTTATTATAGGGTTAACCCCTCACTAGCATGTTGAAGCTATCCTCACATGGTGAACTTGTGGTTTTTCAGGTTGAGTTTTCTCCCTTTGATAACAAAAGACCTTAAGGCTTTTGGACCAATCATTCCACTCATTTGTTTTGAAATTTTTTAACCGAACTACGAGGTTTTGATCCTAATCTTTTTATAAGAGGGTACGTAGGCAATGGGTTTATCCATCCAAACACAAAATGTAAATAAACTTGTATATTCTTTTCTCATCTCTTCAATCATGTTTGCACAAATAAATTTTTTTCACAAATAATAACCTTTGCAACAAGTATGAAAAGGGCTCCCTAGGAGTACCTAGGATGTTTTGGGTGCCTAACACCTTCCCATTGCATAACCAACCCCCTTACCCAGATCTCTATTTCTTTTACTAGTTTTGTTTGTAAAACTTTTAGGTTTTTGTTCGCTTTCTAACCTTTCCTTTGAATAAATAGAAGTGCGGTGGCGACTCGACTTTGTATGATTTACCTTGGATTTAGTCAGTATATCCAATGGTAACGAATACACCGCTACAGAAAAGTGGCGACTCTGCTGGGGATCGAATCTTCCTGGTGGGTTTTGCCAACTTTTCACACTTGTTGTATTATATTGTTTATAACATATTTTTGTGCAATTTGGGATTACTGTATTGTATGTAATGATTGGTTAGCTTGATATATTAATTGCTTGTGTGCTTGGTGATCTTTGTGAGATGAGTTCTATACCCGAACTCGAGTGCACTTAGGATAGGAGAATGGCGTAGTCTCGTCGACTTGTGTGGAGTTATTCCTTAGCAAGTTGACTTGCGAGTCCATTCACTTGGTAGAGGTCATGTTGGGATCAATAATGTCACACAAGTAAGTTGTGGTTAGACATTACTCTTTCCAATATAGACCTTAGAAGCCAAGGACCTTAGTCTACCAAACCCATCTTGGCCTATTTTTAGGATGTAGTGCGGAGGTCGTTCAAATGTAAGATTTGATGCGATTGTTACGCGATACTACACTCATAAGAGTCTCTCTTGAGAATATTTTTGGAATACGAGTAGTCGTTTCTCCGGTAATATCTAAAAGATGGGATGATGACTATGGGAACCTCTTGTAGAACATGTTTGGCAGGTTTAAACCCTAGTACACTCCCTTTGGATGGTTCTTAACCGAGACTCCATGCTCGTGACTCGCAACAAACCCTTGATTCATGGTCGATCCGTTCATATGGCCTTAATATCAATGGAACTTGGGTGTTGATAAGGTGTAAACCACAATCCACCAAAATGGATGATTGATATTAAGGATAATATGATCCATCCCATAACCTTTGTTTGGTGTGCTTTGCTTAATCCTTGAGTGTGATTGTTGCATTCATGCATTCATGCATTCATCTGCATCCATATCATCGAAAAAAAAGAAAATTTTCAAGGAACTAAAAGGGGTTTATTTGCAAAATTTTCAGACATGGAAAGACAAAGAACGAATACAAAGAAGTACAGCTTCAGACAGCCAGATTTGAAAGAGTTAAGGAATCTGACATCCCATGTACTAGATCCCTTGGGTTTCAAGGCTCGTTTTGGGAAGCTTCTTCCTCTTCTGACTACTCAGGTGGATGAAGATCTGATGAGTGTGTTGGTGCAGTTTTATGATCCTCTGTACCGTTGCTTCACGTTTCCGGACTTTCAGCTTTTGCCTACCCTTGAGGAGTATGCCTATCTTGTGGGTGTACCTATTCTGGATCAGTTGCCGTTTAGTGGCTTGGAGAGTATTCCTACTTCTCGAGAGATAACTGACATGTTGCACATAGATGAATCCCTGGTTGGTGCTCATATGACTACCAAAGGTGGAGTTCAAGGTCTCCCTTCTAAGTTCCTCATTGCTCAAGCTACTATTTAAGGGAAGGCCATGAGTGAGGATGCCTTTGAAGCCATATTTGTACTTCTCATCTATGGGTTGGTATTGTTTCCCAACATCGACAAGTTTGTGGATGTGAACGCTATTAGGATCTTTTCTGCTCTTAATCCCGTTCCTACTCTGTTGGGTGATACCTATTTCTCTTTGCATTTGAGGAATGCAAAAGGTGGTGACGCTATTGTGTGTTGTTTGCCTCTGTTGTATAAGTGGTTTATTTCTCACTTACCTCAGACGGTCGCTTTCAAGGAGAACAAGGGATGTCTACGGTGGTCCACGAGACTTATGTCTCTCACTAATGATGATATCTCTTGGTATAACCGTGTATATGATGGTGTGCAGATTATTGACTCTTGTGGTGAATTCTCCAATGTGCCTCTTCTTGGTACATGTGGTGGGATTAACTACAACCCTGTTTTAGCACGTCGTCAGCTTGGGTTCCCCCTAAAGGATAAACCTAATAACATTCTGTTAGAGGGTGTTTTCTTTCAGGAGGGTAAAGATCCCCAAGGCTTGAAGGGAAGAATGGTTCACGCTTGGCGCAAGGTTCACAAGAAAGGAAGGAAGGAGTTGGGTCCTAAGAATTGCATCGCTTTGGAGTCGTACACTGCTTGGGTAAGGAAGAGAGCATCTGAATATCTCATGCCTTCCGATTATCCGAGACCTACACCTTTGGTTGTGGCTGGGCCTTCAACCCTCCCTAACCAAGGAGTAGAGGAGTTGAGAGACGAAGACCTATCACGTGCCTGGATCCGTGAAAGGGAAGAGTTGCTTCAGCAGATTAAGGAGAAAGATGCTTTGATTGGGTTCCTCGAGCATCAGGTTATTGATGATCCCGATGATGCATGGACTTCTCTACTTCCTCAGTCTTCCAAGTTTTGGAAAAGGAGGTATGACCGACTCGCCAAGGAAAAGGCAGATATGGAGGTAGCTTACGAGAGAGAGGTGAAGAGGCTTCGCACATCTGTTCTTCCTGTGTCCCGAGCTTCTAGGGATCCATAGGATGATTATTTTCCTTTTCTCTTGTATATGATTGACAATGCTGTACTTCTTTTTCCTAATGATATTTGATAAGATATTTCCATATGCGATAAAATGTTTAATATTTCCAAAATCTGCAAATAAAACCCAAGAGTTCCTTTGAAATAAAAACAAATCATATGCACCAGCATTGCATGCATCATATGCATAAGCAGGTTTTGTTCCCGGTTTCTGGTCCTGTGGTTTAACTCTATGCTCTTCATTTATTTTGAAGACAAGCTGACTCACCGGTACTACACCAGAGCCAACTCTTCCAGATTGATGGATCATCTAGAGCAAGAGAACCGTGAACTCAAGGAGGAAGTCGCCAGACTGAGTGCTTTGATGGAATCATTCATGGCTGCTCAGAGCCAGTCTTCTCCAACACCTTCAACTCCTCCCTAGAGGACAGTCATCTATGAGATTCTTTCCTCAACTGTGCCTGCAGCCAGTGCACATTTTGCTCCGACAGCTATGCCAGCCGGGTTTCCGTGGGGGATGCCTCCCAATTTCATGCCTGAGGGCCCTGCTCCAACTTTTGCTTCTATGCCGGCATCTAACCCGGTCCTTGTTGTTCCTCCTCCTGTCGTGCATACCGTGCCTAGGGTAGACGACACCATCTATCATTCTAAGCCGTCTGAGGGCCCAGATGTTCATGAGAAGATGGACGCTATGAATGATCAATTTCTTGAGCTTCGCAAGGAATTGAAAACTCTTAGAGGAAAGGATCTCTTTGGCAAGTCTGCTGCCGAATTATGCTTGGTTCCCAATGTAAAGATTCCTGTGAAATTCAAGGTCCCTGACTTTGAAAAGTACAAAGGGAATACTTGTCCTCTCAGCCACCTGGTCATGTATGCCAGGAAGATGTCAACTCAGACTGATAATGACCAATTGCTCATCCACTACTTTCAGGACAGTTTGTCCGGTGCTGCCCTGAGATGGTATATGGGGCTGGACAGTGCGAACATCCGATCCTTCAATGACCTTGGCGAGGCCTTCGTCAAGCAGTACAAATACAATGTGGATATGGCTCCCGATAGAGATCAGCTAAGGGCCATGTCCCAGAAGGACAAAGAAACGTTCAAAGAGTACGACCAGAGCTGGCGAAAGTTGGCAACGCAGATTGTGCCTCTGCTAGAAGAGAAAGAAATGACCAAGATCTTTTTGAAGACCTTGAGTTCATTCTATTATGAGCGGATGATTGCTAGCGCTCCTTCTGACTTCACCGAGATGGTGAACATGGGGATGCGTCTAGAAGAAGGGGTTAGAGAAGGACGTCTGACCAAGGAAGAAGGCTCTTCTGCCAAACGATATGGGGCATTTGCGAAGAAGAAAGATGGAGAAGCACATGCTGTGACTTCCCATGTGAAATCCAGAAGACCCTCTGTGAGGAGGAAGATTGTGCGTCCAACCAGTAACCAGCACCAGGTGGCTCATATAGCACCTGTCTTCAGAGATAATCAACAATATCAGCAACATAATAACAATCAACAATCATCTCAGCAATATCAGCAGCAACAGCACCGTCCGCAACAGCAGGCCTATCAGCCTCACAACAGTAATCAAGCCAACACGAGTTATGAGAGGAAGAAGATCACTTTCGATCTGATTCCAATGACGTACGCAGAATTATATCCCTCTTTGATAGAGAGGAAGTTGATTACTCCGAGAGATCCACCAGCTATACCTGCTAACCCTCAGTGGTGGTATAAACCTGAATTGCATTGTGTATATCACTCTGGTGCTCCCGGCCACGACGTGGAGAATTGTTTTCCGTTGAAGACCAAGGTTCAGGACCTTATGAGGTATGGCATTTTGTGCTTTGAGGACGTAGGTCCTAATGTTAAGAAGAACCCATTGCCCGAGCATGAGAAGTCTGTCAACATGGTCTAGGGTTGCCCTGGCAAGTACAAAGTCAAATATGTCAGTCATATTCGACAATCTCTGGTTGAGTTGCATCGTTTGTTGTGTGATTACAGTCACTATGAACACGATCATGATAGATGTCGAATTTGCTCTATTAACAGATTGGGTTGTCGCCAGGTGCGCAAAGATCTTCAGGAAATGCTGCACGAAGGAGTTATTGAGATCCTCTAGAATAGGAATGTTGACGAAGATGAGCCTGAGGTCAACGTAATTTCCCTAGTGTTTTGGATACCCGAGCCTGTTATTATCAAATACGATGGTAGCAAGCCGAAGGTTTTTCCTTCCCTGATCATTAAGCCTGCCGGTCCTGTTTCGTATTCGTCCGAAAAGGAAATTCCCTTTCGTTACAGCGCTGTTGCTGTAGAAGATGGGAAAGAGGTGACTTTGCCATCCTCCTCTGTTGCGAGTATTGCTGATGTAAGTGGTTTGACCCGTAGTGGTCGTGTGTTTTCAGCACCACCGAAGCCTCAGGCTAAGGATGATTTTGTTGAGCGCCCGATTGGGAATGCTGTGAGCACCCCGAATCTGGCACCTGTTGTTAAATCCACCTCTGTACAAAAATCTCCTACTTCTGTTGGCCCTAGTGGCAATGTGAATGAAGAATGTGATGAGATGCTAAAGCTCATCAAGAAGAGTGAGTACAATGTTGTAGACCAGCTTCTACAAACGCCATCCAGGATATCCGTGTTATCATTACTTATGAATTCAGAACCGCATAGAGAGGCTCTGCAGAAAGTTTTGGATGTGGCATATGTAGATCACGATGTCACTATAGAACAGTTTGATAGCATTGTTGCAAACATTACTGCTTGTAACAATTTGAGTTTTTGTGACTCTGATCTCCCTGAGGAGGGAAGAGACCATAACTTGGCTTTACACATATCCATGAATTGCAAAGACGACGCCATGTCCAATGTGCTGGTGGACACTGGGTCATCCCTGAATGTATTGCCAAAATCCACTCTTTCCAGACTGTCTTGTCAAGGGCCTCCCATGAGGCAGAGTGGAGTTGTTGTGAAAGCTTTTGATGGGTCGCATAAGACTGTGATTGGGGAAGTTGATCTCCCTATCAAGATTGGAACAAGTGATTTCCAAATTACCTTCCAGGTTATGGATATTCACCCATCGTACAGCTGTCTCCTAGGCAGACCATGGATTCACGAGGCTGGTGCCGTGACATCCACCCTACACCAGAAGCTAAAATTTGTGAAAAATAAGAAACTGGTAGTGGTAGGGGGAGAAAAGGCTCTCCTGGTTAGCCATTTGTCTTCCTTCTCATACATAGATGCTGAGGATGAAGTTGGAACTCCTTTCCAAGCTTTATCTATAGCTGAGCCTATTGAGAAGAGAACTCCTTCATTTGCTTCCTATAGAGATGCGAAATTGGCCATTGAGTGTGGTGCAATTGCTGGTCTAGGAAAAATGATCGAGCTGGAAGACAACAAGTCCCGGGCTGGCATAAGCTTTTCTTCTGGGGTCTTCATTGAGAAAGGGATGTTCAAGAGTGGAGGTTTTATCCACACTGGTCAGGAGGAAGAAGTTGCTGCTGTCTTGGAAGAGGATGCAGAGGATTCTGACAATTTCGTCATCCCTGGAGGGATCTGCAACAATTGGGTCGCTGTGGATATTCCTACAGTTGTCCACAAGTCAATGTAATAATCACTTTGTTTAAAAACCCTTCTCCCATGCCAAAAGGAGAAGTGATGACATTGTTGGCAGCATAAATGCAATGATATTTTCATTCAATAAATTCATGTTAAATGTTTATTTTTCCAATTATTTTCCCTTTTCGCTTTTTTGCATGAAATTGGTGATCACATAAAACCCTAAAAAAGGAATAAAATCAATCTTTTCATCTGCATAATGATTTGCCTTGTTTGATTTCTAAAAGCTTTTCATATCCAAAATCATTATGCAGGTTGATTTCTAAACCCATTGAACATAATGATCCAACGCCATCTCCCAATTTTGAGTTCCCTGTATTTGAGGCAGAGGAAGATGATGTTGACGAGATTCCTGATGAGATTACCCGTCTACTTGAGCATGAAAAGAAGATCATTCAGCCGCATCTTCAGAATCTGGAAACAGTCAACTTGGGGTCTGAGGATTGTATGCGAGAAGTGAAGATTGGGGTACTCCTGGAAGAGTCTGTTAAGAAGGGGTTGATTGAATTGCTACGAGAATATGTTGATATCTTTGCTTGGTCGTATGAAGACATGTCGGGTCTAGATACAGATATTGTGCAACATTTCCTGCCCTTGAAGCCTGAGTCGTGCCTGTGAAGCAGAAGCTCAGAAGAACTCATCCTGATATGGCAGTGAAGATCAAAGAAGAAGTTCAGAAGCAAATTGATGCGGGGTTTCTGGTGACTTCTACATATCCTCAATGGGTGGCCAATATTGTGCTCGTGCCTAAGAAAGACGGAAAAGTCAGTATGTGTGTGGATTATAGAGATTTGAATAAAGCTAGTCCGAAAGATGATTTCCCTCTACCACATATTGATATGTTGGTAGACAATACAGTTAAATTCAAAGTCTTCTCGTTTATGGACGGATGTTTTGGATATAATCAGATTAAAATGGCACCCGAGGATATGGAGAAGACAACATTCATCACACCTTGGGGAACATTCTGTTATCAAGTGATGCCCTTCAGTTTGAAGAACGCCGGAGCCACGTATCAACGAGCTATGACTACCTTGTTCCATGATATGATGCACAAGGAGATTGAGGTCTATGTTGATGATATGATTGCTAAGTCAAGAACGGAAGTTGAACATGTAGAGCACTTGGTGAAGCTTTTTCAGCGTTTGAGGAAGTACAAGCTTCGTCTGAATCCCAGCAAGTGTACATTTGGAGTCCGTTCTGGCAAGTTATTGGGCTTTATTGTCAGCGAAAGAGGTATTGAGGTTGATCCTGCAAAGGTCAAAGCAATACAAGAGATGCATGCGCCCAAAACTGAGAAGCAAGTCCGAGGTTTTCTTGGCCGCTTGAATTATATTTCCATATTCATATCCCACATGGCTGCCACATGTACGCCGATATTCAAGCTCCTCCGGAAAGATCAGTCTCATGATTGGACCGAGGATTGCCAGAAGGCTTTCGATAGTATCAAGGAGTATTTTCCTGAACCTCCGATCCTGTCTCCGCCTGTAGAAGGAAGACCTTTGATCATGTATCTGACAGTTCTTGAAGACTCGATGGGTTGTGTCCTTGGTCAGCAAGACGAATCAGGGAAGAAAGAGTATGTTATTTACTACCTGAGTAAGAAGTTCACTGATTATGAGTCTCGATACTCAATGCTTGAAAAGACATGCCGTGCTTTGGCTTGGGCCGCTAAGCGTTTACGCCAGTATATGATAAATCATACAACTTGGTTGATATCCAGAATGGATCCAATCAAGTACATATTTGAGAAGCCTGCTTTAATCGGGAGGATTGCCCGTTGGCAGATGTTGTTATCTGAGTATGATATTGAGTATCGAGCTCAGAAGGCTATTAAAGGTAGTATCTTGGCTGACCACTTGGCACATCAGTCGATTGAGGACTATCAGTCAGTTCAGTATGACTTCCCAGATGAGGAGATTCTGTATTTGAAGATGAAAGATTGTGATGAGCCTACACTCGATGAAGGGCCAGAGCCTGGTTCCAGATGGAGTATGGTATTTGATGGCGCTGTAAATCAGTACGGAAATGGTATTGGGGCAGTAATCGTTACTCCTCAGGGCACACATATTCCTTTTATAGCAAGGCTAACTTTCAAATGCACGAATAATATGGCTGAGTACGAAGCCTGTATTATGGGATTGGAAGAGTGCATTGATTTAAGGATCAAGCATCTCGATGTTTATGGTGATTCGGCC
Organism: Lathyrus oleraceus; assembly: GCF_024323335.1. Classification (NCBI taxonomy): domain Eukaryota; kingdom Viridiplantae; phylum Streptophyta; class Magnoliopsida; order Fabales; family Fabaceae; genus Lathyrus; species Lathyrus oleraceus. The sequence continues at coordinate 340,751,280 of NC_066579.1, forward strand.
CTCGTTGTCAATCAGATTAAGGGTGAATGGGAGACGAATCAGCCTGGTCTTATTCCATATAGAGATTATGCGAGAAGGATTTCAACGTTCTTTACTGAGGTTGACTTCCATCATATTCCTCGAGATGATAATCGGATGGCGGATGCTCTTGCTACGCTTGCTTCAATGATTGTGGTTAAATATTGGAATGAAGTTCCCAATATCACTGTGATGCGCTTGGATAGACCAGCTCATGTATTTGCAGTTGAAGAAGCGAAAGATGACAAGCCTTGGTATTATGACATAAAATGTTTTCTTCAGAACCAGGTTTACCCGCCTGGGGCATCTGTGAAAGATAGGAAGACTTTGAGGAGATTGTCAGGCAGTTTCTACCTCAATGGCGAAGTGCTTTATAAGAGAAATTTTGACATGGTTCTGCTCAGATGCGTGGATAGACACGAAGCAGACCTGTTGATGACTGAGGTCCATTTGGTACTCATTCCAATGGACATGCCATGGCTAGAAAGATGTTGAGAGCAGGCTATTATTGGCTGACAATGGAGTCTGACTGTTGCAAATATGTGAAGAAATGCCATAAGTGTCAGATTTATACGGATAAGATTCATATTCCCCCGACACTTCTGAATGTGATTTCATCACCATGGCCTTTCTCTATGTGGGAAATTGACATGATTGGCATGATTGAGCCGAAAGCGTCCAATGGACACAGGTTTATTCTCGTAGCAATTGATTACTCCACCAAGTGGGTTGAATCAATGTCATATGCAAATGTGACCAGGCAGGTGGTTGCGAAGTTTATCAAGAATCAACTCATATGCCGTTATGGTGTGCCAGATAAGATCATTACTGATAATGGATCTAATCTGAATAACATAATGATGAAAGAGTTGTGTAGTGAATTCAAGATTGCACACCATAACTCTTCTCCTTACAGACCCAAGATGAATGGGGCTGTTGAAGCTGCTAATAAGAATATCAAGAAGATTATCCAGAAGATGGTTGTTACGTACAAAGATTGGCATGAGATGTTGCCATTTGCTTTGCATGGATATCGTACATCTGTCCGCACTTCAACAGGGGCAACCCATTTCTCTCTTGTTTATGGCATGGAGGCCGTACTCCCAGTAGAGGTGGAGATCCCATCAATGATAGTCTTGATGGAGGCCAAGTTTACTGATGCTGAATGGATTCAGAGTCGTTATGACCAACTGAATTTGATAGAAGAGAAGAGATTGACTACCATGTGTCATGGTCAGTTATATCAGCAGAGAATGAAGAAAGCTTTTGATAAGAAGGTCAAGCCTCGCGTGTTCCGAGAAGGTGACCTTGTGCTCAAGAAAGTCTTGTCTTTCGCGCCCGATTCCAGGGGCAAGTGGACTCCAAACTATGAAGGTTCATACGTTGTTAAGAGAGCCTTTTCAGGCGGTGCTTTGATACTTACAACTATGGATGGGGAGGATTTCACTCGTCCTGTGAATTCAGATGCAGTCAAGAAATACTTCGCCTAAAATAAAAATAGAATAGCTTGCTAAGTTGAAAACCCGAAAGGGCGGCTTAGGCAAAAATGAGCGTCTCGGTGGATTGAAAACCCGAAAGGGCGATCCAGGCAAAAGTTAGAGACATGAAAAAATGAATATATGCATCCCGCTAGATTGAGTACCTCATCCTGGGGCAATCTAGGAAAAAATTAGGGATTTGGCAAGTAACTGCATCCTGACAAGACTGTGTTCTACAGCTGTCATTCGTCAGAGATTCTTGTTCATTCGTCGTCAACTAAAGCTTCGAATACATCGAACTCGGAATTGGTGGAGAAATGGTCATTATGTTCAATGTAGCCATTTTCCAATATATATCACCAATTTCAAATTTGTAAAGATCTATGGAGTCTTGCCATTTGCAGGCTACCATTCCATCAAATAAATTTGAGCTTTTATCCAATTATTTGCACTCTTATTTGTTTCTATTCAACAAATGTTTTGCATGTTTTAATTGAGAAAATACCATTGTTTTAAACAAACAAATTTTTCACAAATTGTTTTTAAACAAAGTCAACATTCACAATGATAAAAGGATACTTAAGGGATTCTCAGTGCTCTCCCAAGGGTGGCATGATTTCCAACAGGGTAAGACATTTGCTCATATTCCTGGCATGACTGTATCCTCTTTCTCTAGAATATTGTGTTGTGGGTTAATCTCCCGAGCATAGTGCTTGTTGAGGTTTTTTACCTCCCCTCCCTTCAGTAGAGCATTGGTCTTCCCTCCTCAGCAGAAGTGTTTTCTTTGGAAGGTTCGGTATTTGGTGGTTGATCCCCAGAATTCCTTCATTTCTTCAGATAGATCCCCAACGGAGTTGTTGGTGTGTTGAACCTTATCTGTGATGATGTTTTCTTCAAATAGATCCCCAGCGGAGTTATTGGTGTGTTGGATCTTATCTGTGATGATGTTTTCTTCCTCAAATAGATCCCCAGCGGAGTTGTTGGTGTGTTGGATCTTATCTGTGATGATGTTTTCTTCCTCAGATAGATCCCCAGCGGAGTTGTCGGTGTGTTGGATCTTATCTGTGATGATGTTATCCCCTGCAGAGATATTGCTGTTTCCTGGCATATCTAATCCCCAGTAGAGTTGCTTGTGTGGCAGATTCTACTTGTGCGATTTTTTCTCCTCAGCAGGTGTGATTTCCTTGGTGAGTTTGGTCCTTGGTGTTGGATCACCAGATTCCTTCATCTCCCTCAGATGGATTTCCCAGTAGAGTTGCTTTTATGGCAGTTTCCGCCTGCACAATGAATTTTTTTCTCCGGCTGTGACCGGTGATTCCTCCGGAGCCGTTTGTGTTTTTCCTCCCGAGCAGAGTGTATGGTAAAGGTATTTTAGCCTCCTTCCTCCTCAGCAGGTGAGAGATCTTGGTTCGTTTGACCTTTGGGAGCTTCTGGTTAGTGGCTGTATCCCCACAAAGATCCCTCACCCCCCTTTTAGATTTCCCCGGCGGAGTGGTTTCCCCAGCAGAACTTATTTGCGCCGTGATCCGGTTCACAGTTGGAATGATTGTTATTCATTCCCCTGTAGAGATTTTTATGATTTTTCTGATATCTCTGATTCCCCAGTAGAGTTGCTTTTGTGGCAGTTTCTGCCTGTGCAATGAATCTCCTTTCCTCAGCTGAGACTGATGATTCATCCCTGCAGAGATTTTGTTGTCTCTGATCCCCGGCAGATTGGATATTCTCCGGTGATATTGGCTTTCTCTCTTGAGATGTAGTACCGGGTGGTTGATTCCTGGACCTGGTTGTGTTAGATATGTCTGTTTGTCAGCATTCATCAAACATAAATCACGCATATACATGCGTAATTATAACATTCAGATATTCATGTTGCATTCTTTTCCATATATCGTTGTTTGTTGTCTCCTGCTATGTGGTGATATATATCTCCCCAAGCAGAGGTGTCGTGTGTCTGATCTCTCAATATAGAGTCAGCCCCTTAAGCAGAAAGTGTTCATCTTTCCTGCTATTTCCCCACTGAGTTATATCCTCGTGGACGACGGTTGTTTCCGTTTCCTCCCAACACATATATTGGGATGGTTTTCCCTATTGAGTTATATCCTCATTAGGATGAGTCTTGATTCAGTTTGCCTTTTTGGTTTGATCCTAAATTGGCCTTTTGTGACTGTCTCTAGTGTTTCCTTGTGGTAAATGAATAATTGCTCAGTAATCAATAATTATTCACCTTATCCTCAACGGAGTTTGTGGTTTGCTACCCTTATATCGGTAGTTGTAAATCCCATTTTGTCCCTCCCCAACGGAGTCTGTGGTTTTCTACCCAGTATCCGGTAGTTGTAAATCCTACTTTTTCCCCTAGCGGAGTTTGTGGTTTTCTACCCTTATACCGGTAGTTGTAAACCCTTTGTTCCTCCCTTCGCAGAGTTAACCATTGTTGTTCATCCTAGTTGATGACGATTACTCTTCTGTGGTTTCCTACCCAGTATCTGGTAGGAGTAATCCCCTCTTTGATGGTTATCTTCATCCAGTATTCGATGTTGATATTCCCTCTTTTTTCTGGATAATTGCCTTGTGCTCGCAATTTATCCCCGGCGAGTCATCTTTCGTCTACCCTGTTGTTGTTGGTAACGATTGTTTCTCTCCTGAATTGGTCATCATTATATACCTAGTTTTGGTATCCCGATGCCTTTTCTCTTTCGGTTGATTTATCCTTTATTAACCCAGTAACCGGTTGTGGATAATCTTCCATGCAAGTATACTATCTACGTTCTGACGGTAATAGATAGTATATCTCATGCACTCTCTGGTCGAAGCCTTTTGTCCTTCCCCAGTTGAGTAAGATTCGTATCCCTGTTTTGGAATCGAATGTCCTTTTCCGTGGTTTTCTACCCAGTATCCGGTAGATGTAATCCCCTCTTTGACGGTTATCATTATCCAATATTCGGTATTGATATTCCCTCCCTCTTTCGGATAATTGCTCTGATTAAGCAATTTTATCCCCGGCGGGTCCTCTTTCATTTACCGTTTGCCGGTGATGTTTGTTACTCCCCTTTTTTGAGCATATCTCCTAGTAACCGATGATATGTCTCCTGGATCGTTGCCTTTGTCAATGTATCCCCAGTGGATCAGCTCTCATTTATCCTTTGTTGATAATGATTGTTTCTCCCTGTGATTGGTCATTATTACATACCTAGTTTTGGTATCCCGATGCCTTTCTTTTTCGGTCGATTTATCCTTTATTAACCCAGTAACCGGTTGTGGATAATCTTCCATGCGAGTATATTATCTATGTTCTGAAGGTAATAGATAATATATCTCATGCACTCTTTGGTCGAAGTCTTTTGTTCTTCCCCATTCGAGTAAGATTCGTATTCCCTTTGCGGAATCGAATCTCCATCCTGTAAGTTGAGTTTGCTTTTTCAGCCCTCCTTTTTGGATGATGAATGTTTTGGGAATATTCCCCAATTCACGCTTTGGTTGGTCACCTATTATATGCCCAGTAACCGGTATCCCTGGTGTTCCTTCCTTCTGCTCCCTATTATGACCTTGGTCCCCTGTGGAGACAGATTTTCCTGAGTTGAGATATACCTTTTTAGGTCCTCCTTAGATGATTTGGTTGATTAATATCTCTCACCCTTATATCGGTCTTAGATATTCATTCTTCCCGAGCTTGTTACCCAGTAACCGGTAACACCTCATCCCGCTGCTTCCCCTAGAGAGTCTTTTTAGATTTCCCCAACGGAGTTTCTATTGTGGATCTCCTTTTGCTGTATTGGCATTTTCCCCAATACATGCATTTTCCTCGGCAGGGAGGTTTTGTTCAAATCCTTCCCCAGTCCGAGTCCGGATTTTTATTCGAAGTATCCATTGCGGATAGTTTTACTGTGTTGGCCTATTCCCCAACACATGCATCTTTGAGTCAGCTCGTGTCTTTCCAATGGATTTATTCCCTTTGGAAACTCTTTTCCCCAGTGTCAAGTCGTGACCTGCTCACGCGGTGCCAGTCCTTCACTCCCCAAGTTCTGAGTCGTGACTTGCTCACGCATTTCTTTTCTATCCCCATGAGAGTCCCCGTTAGAGTCTCTATCCCCAGTGAGTGTATTACTCCTATGGATTGTCTTTTTTTTCGATGTCTTTTCTTCTTTGTGGACACATATCCCCACAGAGTTTTGTTTGTTTTGCATACATACATTTGCATTATGAGGTCTCTTAGGGACCAAAATTTGTTTCTTTGTTATTATTTAAGCCCATTCTACCTCGTCGAGACGAAGATTTTAACCTTCACTTCTCCGGCTAGAATGACCTTAAATAGGGGCATCTGTAAGACCCCAATTTTGTCCCTAAGATCCCTCATGGCATCATAGCATTGCATTGCATAGCCTCAAGGATCTTTGAGCATCTTGGCTTCCTTTACTTTTGGGTAGGGATCTCTTGTGAGTGGTTTGAGATCACCAGGCATGCTTGAATTGTATATCATTGCTTTTCTCATTTTTGTTTACTAACCAAAAGCACAAAAATATGTCATTTACTTTTTTGTTGTAGCTCAAGCAAGCACCAGGTCAAGAGCTTCAAGAGGATCCTTTGTGAAAGAGATGAGGTATTTTCTTGAGATGAGGACCACATGATCATTATAAAGATCTTACATGAGCTAGGGTTTCATTTTGAAGCCATTTCATCAAGTGGTAAAGGCTCAAGTTCATCAAGATATTTCATGGTCATCTGAGGACTAAAAAGTCAACTGTGCAGTCAATTGAAGGCTATGAGGTGGGGGAAATGAGTTGAAACACCTCAATCATGTTCAAATGAGGCTTATTCATCATTCTAAACTTCCATCTTGAAGATTCAAAGGTCATGACAAAATTTACTAAAAATGGAAAATAACCTGTAATTCAAAGTTTCCAAATTTGGCAAGTTTTTGGTTCACATTCAACTTGACTTGTCAATGTTAAAGAAGTTTCAAATGGATTTTTGGTGAACATGAAAGTTGTAGATCGTTGTCTCCCCTTTTCAAAAAGTCCTAATTCATGTTCATATGATGAATGGTTCAGAAGTTATGGTCATTTGATCACAAGGTATGCATGGAAATTCAAAATGGCCTAACTTTTGATACAAAGCTCCAATTTGGTCCATTCTTTTTGCAAAATGCTCCTCTTGTTCAAGACATTTCAAATGAACCATTGCCATGCATGAGAGAGGCTTGTATGCTCATCATTTCTCATGTGATCATTTTGGAGGGAATTTCCACAATTCAAATTTGGCTTATGATACAAGCAAAATACCATTTCCATCATGACCATTGGTTGATTTTAAGTGAATTCAAACCCTTGCATGAGCATGTGCACGTGCGCTTTGGCCATGCTAGCTCAATTTGCATTTTTGCACTTTGATCCAATTCTCACTAATCATGATTAATGAATGGCTTAATTGGTTTTCAGTGTGATTAACAGGCCATATAAAAGCCAAACCCTAAACCATAATCACAATAACAAGCATTTTCAGATCCAAATTTTCTCTCTCTTCGATTCTTGATTTTCTTCACACAAACACTAATAATTCTTGTAGGTTCATGATCCTGGTGCTAAATGTCCAAACCTGAAACACAAAGCACAGTTAGTTTATGCACAAAACACTAGTACAAAGACTAAGTTCAAAACCAAACCAAATGATCAAAATAGAATTCAATCTTTCATATAATGCACATTCAAACATGTCACAAAATGTCCTCAAAAGGACCAACATCAATTCAAAAAGCAAATATCTCAAATGGTTCATGCTATGTAAGTGACAACAAATGTGCACAAAGTGAACTTCCAATTTAGAAAATTCAAATCAAAACAGAAAAGCATGCAATGACCTTGAAATTTTTTATATGAGTTCCTCATGTCATGAACAAACAATGTGCAAAAGATCAAATCCAGAAAGGTTCAAATGATAGATGAACAAAAATGCACAAATTGAATGCCAAAAATGTGACACAAATTGTCACACTTATCTTCATGTGTCAAAAACAATGATAGCATATGAGAAAAAATCCAAACCAGTGCTCAAAAATCATATCATGAGTGAAGATCAAGCATGCAAAAAATCAGATCAATTGGATCAAATATGAAGATTTCACAAAGCATTGAACACAACATATCAATTTAACACAACATTAATTCAAAAATTCAAAATTTTAAAAACCAGACATCAACAAATCATGAAAATAATACTAAAAAAAACTAGACATCAAAACAGAACTATGAAAAAAAATTGGAGCTAATTTGGATCATTTTTCTATTTTTTATGATTTTTCAAAGATGAGCAAAATAATTGACATATTAAAAAGAAATGGAGGGAAACAATTATTTGAAATTAAACCAGAAAATATCAGGACCGTTGGATAAGGCGCGCACAAAGCAATCAACGGATCACATTCAAACATCAAAACGCACAACTTCATTAATTGAGTCAGCAGCACGCTCAGCAAGTCAAACGCACACGCAAGCGAGTCAAAGCAGTTTCCACCAATTGAATACACACGCAAGCAACACATCAGCACACAGCAAGGCAGAATAAAACGATGCGTTTCATTAATCTATGTCATCAGCACACATCATCGGTCAGAACACACATGGCAAGGTCAAAAGCATCACAGCCAATCAAATGGACACACAACCGGCCACATGGAATACACATGGCATAAACCCTAACAAATAACCAGACGCCGGAGCTACAGTCTCCGGTCGTCTTCTCCGGTCACACACACTGTGGAGCTTCCAAAAAACTTCCAGAAATGGACAAATTGTACATCATTCGAACCACTCTCTCACAAGGAATCCAAATATCATATCAATTCAACCTAATTCTTCCTAAATTCCATGGATCGAAGAGAAACATTATTCAGATCTAAACTTACATTTAACCATACATGCTCAATTCTAAGCCAAATTCAAATCTAATCACATGCACAAGCTCTACACAGTGAGATCTACACAACTATAACAAGAAAACAGCAAAAAGAGAGATGAATTTCAACTCACTTGGAAATGCAGTTCTCTGAAATCGAGCTCTCAAGCTCTCATATGCTCCAGATCTACTCCAATACACTTGCCTTGAAGCTTTCTGCAAACAGGATCAATTGAAACCACTTGAATTCTCCTCAATTTCAAAATCTGATCCACTTGAGGAAGCTCTTGATCTGCATGAAATCTTGAGTAATTGCTTCAAGTATTCCCATCTCAAATGTTTGGAGGGATCCAATTAGCTCATCAACTCTCATATTTGAGATGTCTTGAGATTTTTCTATGGCTGTTACTTTCATAGCAAATATCTTAGGAAGTGATCTTAGTATTTTTCTTATTAACTTTTCATCTGACATCTTCTCTCCCAAAGCTCCAGAGACATTGGAAATTTCAAGGATACTCATGTGAAATTCATGAATATTTTCATCTTCTTTCATCCTTAAGTTTTCAAACTTGGTGCTGAGCAGCTGTAGTCTAGACATTTTCACTCTAGAGGTGCCTTCATGAGTGGTTTTGAGAATGTCTCTAGCATCTTTAGCCACTTCACAGTTTTTTACTAATCTGAAGATGTTCTTGTCTACTCCATTGAAGATGGCATTCAATGCTTTAGAATTTCCAAGGGCTAGGTCATCCTCCTCCTTGGACCATTGTTCTTCAGGCTTCTTATCAGCAGTGGCTTCTCCTTCCTTAGTAATCACTGGATGTTCCCAGCCTGTTAACACAGTCTTCCAAGCCTTATTATCAAGAGTTTTTAGGAAGGCTACCATTCTAGGTTTCCAGTAGTCATAGTTAGATCCATCCAAAATTGGTGGCCTGTGAATAGATCCTCCATCTCTCTCCATTGTACCAGAAAGTGTTGTCCCTAGATCTCACCCAGAACCAAAGCAGGATGCCTGCTCTGATACCAATTGAAATTCTGGTATCAGATAAGAGATGTCGAAGGTAATGTCACGACACTAATATCTGAGTAATGCAAACAGGATAAAGATAGAGAATAGTAATGCAAGAGACACAAGCAATTGTTAACCCAGTTCGGTCCAACTCACCTACATCTGGGGGCTACCAAGCCAGGAAGGAAATTCACTAAAATAGAATCAGTTCAAAGACTCCCTGTACACTTCAACAAGTTACAGTCTTTCTCACCTAATCTCTACCCGTGCAATTTCTACCTAAGCACTCTTAGATATGAGAACTCATTCACTTCCCTACAATCACGCTTGTGATTTTAAACAACAATTCCTTGAGAAAAGAAAACACTTTTCAATAACACACACTTGATTTTACTTCACAGATTCAATCAAGTAGACACACACTTGATCTTGCTTAACAGCTTTGATCAAGTAGGCACACACTTGATCTTGCTTAACAGCTTTGATCAAGTAGACACACACTCTTGCTTACAAGCTTTGAGTGACAAATTACAACCATAAATCAGACCAATTCAATCATCTATGGATGACTTGAATGTCTTACAAGTCTCACGACTAAATAAGACACAAACCCTAGCTCTCTCTCAGTATTTCTCTCAGTACTGGTTGTGTGTCAAATCAGGTTTTCCAAGTTCCTTTTTATAGAAGTTTTCAGCTGGGCTTGGACATCTTGAAAACCCTAAAACTATTTTCCAATTAAATCTTTTCATAACAGCTGGTTAGATCTCTTTGGAAAATAAGTAAATCAGGTTGTAATCAATGATTGAATGCGCCTGCAAATCACATCTTCAATCATACATAGATTGCCATTAAATGCGCAATCACAAAACACCAGACATTCACATTGAATGTTCTGTGTACAGGATATCATGACATCGGGTCTGACATCCTGGAACAATCCTGCATAATTCCATAGTTCCTTTTATAATTTCCAGCAGGTACATAATATCAGATGTCATGACATCTGTATGACATCCTGAAACAATCCTGCATAATTATGTTTTCCATTTAAACTCCAGCAGGTACATAGGATATCTTATGTTAAGACATCACACACAACATCTTGTGAACACTCTTTCTTTTACCAAAATTACTGCCAACACTTAGAACCAACACTCCATGTGGGGAATTGACATGATTGGCATGATTGAACCAAAGGCGTCAAACGGTCACCGTTTTATTCTTGTAGCTACTGATTACTTCACCAAGTGGGTTGAAGCGGCATCATATGCGAATGTGACCAGGCAGGTGGTTGTGAAGTTTATCAAGAACCAGCTTATATGCTGATATGGTGTGCCCGATAAGATCATTACTGATAATGGATCTAACTTGAACAACCAGATGATGGAAGAGCTGTGTAGGGAGTTCAAGATTGCACATCATAATTCTTCTCCCTATAGACCCAAGATGAATGGGGCTGTTGAGGCTGCTAACAAGAACATCAAGGAGATTATCCAGAAGATGGTTGTTACGTACAAAGATTGGCATGAGATGCTACCATTTGCTTTGCATGGCTATCGTACATCTGTCCGCACTTCAACAAGGGCAACCCCTTTCTCCCTTGTATATGGCATGGAGGTTGTGCTCCCCGTGGAGGTTGAGATCCCATCAATGAGAGTCTTGATGGAAGCCAAGTTGACTGAGGCTGAATGGGTTCAAAGTCGTTATAACCAATTGAACTTGATTGAAGAGGAGATTAACTGCCATGTGCCATTGTCAGTTATATCAGCAAAGGATAAAGAAAGCCTTTGATAAGAAGGTCAAGCCTCGTGTCTTCCGAGAAGGTGACCTCGTGCTCAAGAAAGTCTTGTCTTTCGCGCCTGATTCCAGGGGCAAGTGGACTCCAAACTATGAAGGTTCATATATTGTTAAGAGAGCCTTTTCAGGCGGTGCTTTGTTGCTTACAACTATGGATGGGGAGGATTTCACTCGTCCGGTGAATTCAGATGCAGTCAAGAAATACTTCACCTAAAATAAAAACAGAATAGCTCGCTAAATTGAAAACCCGAAAGGGAGGCTTAGGCAAAAATGAGCGTCTCGGTGGATTGAAAACCTGAAAGGGCAGTCCAGGCAAAAGTTAGAGACATAAAAAATGAATATATGTATCCTGCTAGATTGAGTACCTCGTCCTGGGGCAATCTAGGCAAAAATCAGGGATTTGGCAAGTAACTGCATCATGACGAGACTTTCTTCTACAACTGTCTTCTGTCAAAGATTCTCGCTCAGTCATCGTCAACTGAAGCTTCAAATACATTGGATTCAGAGTTGGTGGAGAAATGGTCATTATGTTCAATGTAGCCCTTTTTCCAATATATATCACGAATTTCAAATTTGTAAAGATCCATGGAGTCTCGCCATTTGCGGACTGCCATTCTATTAAATAAATTTGAGCATTTATCCAACTATTTGCACTCTTATTTGTTTCTGCTTAACAAATGTTTGCATATTTTAATTGATAAATATCATTGTTTTAAACAAATAAAGTTTTTATAAACTGTTTTTAAACAAAGTGAACATTCACAAAGACTAAAAGGATAGTTGGAATGTCTTCAGTGCTCTCCCAAGAATAGTACGATGTCCAAAGGGTAAGACATTTGGTCATTTTCTAGCATGTTTATATCCTCTTCATCAGCTTTCAAGTTGTCTCCCCAGCGAGCGCAGAAAGAACAAAGCATTATCAACTCCCCAGAGAGTCTGGAGTTTTTGGCCACGATCTTTTAGAGATGTATATACCTCTATATCAGGCCCTAGCATTTGTGTTTTATCAATTATATGGTTGTCATCCTTTGTATGGACTTACCTAAAATCCCTTATAGATTGATAAAAGTTGATATGCAATCCATTCACGAGGAAGCTTATCTTTCTCCGGTATGAATAGAATATCTCTAGCGGAGTAGGCATGTGTTCCCTACAAAGCTATCTTTCAGATATCTCCTCAGCAGTAGTTGCCTAGAGCAGTTGGTGAAGGGTTTGTTCCCCTTTTCATCCCCAGCATGACACGTGTTGACGAAGGATTTGTTTCCGTTTCCTTCAGCCAGGGCAGTCTCCTTTGAGTTTGTCTACAACTCATCCCCAGTAAGGTTGCTTACAGCAGACTATCCCCAGTTTGGTCGCCTACAGTTCATCCCCAGTGGAGTTGCCCGATCCGAGTTTGATAATTGGTATCCCCTCCGAGTGAAGTTTTCTTCCAGTACTGGACGACGATGAGAAAGATGTGTTATTTCCTTCCCTAGTGGAGCAAATCGTTCCTTCTCCCGTTAGCAGAGATGTCTCTTCAGCAGTTAGAAGAGAATGCTTGATTGATGTGAAACTGGTTGGTGGTTGTTCCCCACAGAGTCTCACATCATCCCCTGATAAGATCCCCAGTAGAGTTCTTCTATGACAAATCTTATTGATATCTTTGCATGTTCCCCAGCTGAGACTTTGCCTATCCTCAGCGGTGGTCTATGTCTCCTGGTATTTGATGCATTTCCCACCAGAGCTGATTTCTCTTGTGGGCCTTGTCCTTCTCTTTTTTGAGATGTTATACCGGATGTCCGTTCATGGCTCTGGAGCTTGTTTGTGATAGATATGTCTGTCTGTCAGTATTAGTCATACATAAACCATGCATATACATGCATAATCATAGCATTCATATAATCATGTTGCATTCTTTGCCATATATCTTTGCTTGTTATTCCCTGCTATTGGTGAAATGCTCTTCCCCAAGCAGATGTTTGTGTCTGATCTCTCCATATAGAGTCAGCCCCATAGGCAGAAAGTGTCTATCTTTCTTTCTTTATTCCCCACTAAGTTATGTCCTCGTGGATGATTTTTGTTTCAGTTTCCTCCCTAGTTATGTATCGGGATGGAATTACTCCCCTGAGTTATATGGATCATGATAAGTCAATGAAAAATAGTCTCATCAATTTCTTAATTGGTTTGAGTTTTGTTTGAGATTTTAATTGATATTGTGTTATTTTTATTGTTTTTAATGGTTTTAAAATAGTTTCTGATTTCAAAAATTGTTGAAATTTTTTGTCAAAGTTTGTTTGACCATGTTAGACCTATGATAATTTAATTGGACTTGTTGAAGTTGATTTGAATTGAATTTGAGGTTTGACCATATTTTGTCCATTTTTATTTTGCATTTATTTTTAATTCCAAAATACCAAAAAAATATGTTTGACTTGTTGACTTCTAATCTTCATTTCTCTTATGTTTTACATTGGTTGATGATGATATGGTTCACTTTTGACCAATTGTATTTGACATTTGAATTCTCCTTTTATTCATTTCATCTTCATCTCACTTTTTTTATTTTCACCAATGAGTTAATGTCTTATGGTTGGTCTTGGCATATGAGAGGCTTAACCTTCTTTGATCCAAATCAAACTCAACTTGATCCAAGATCATGTGAGTTGCTTTGTGTCCAAGATAGGTTGCTTCGTGGTCAAGCAAAAAACCTAAAGTCCATACAAGGCTTTCCTCTTTTCTTTTGGCATGGCAAGTTGTAGGAGCTTGGCTTACTAGTCATGATCTCTAACTTGTGTTTATTTGCCTATAGTTTTATTGACCAACCTCAGATAGGTGTGACTACTACATTAGTCCACTTACGATTGCTTAACATAGCGCTAAATTGTCTTATGACCAACTAACATAACCATACTAACTACTAACTTTAATTTGAGCTTTTAATTTCTTGCAATTTACTTTAATGTAATTTACTTTCTTGCTCATTTATTCATATTGCCTTTTCACTTTGCTCACTTGAGCACATATTTTATGTTTATGTCATTTTCCTTTTACTCATTTGAGCTCATTATTGTATATAAATATATTGTTGTCTTGTGTTTGTTTTATGTTTGTTTGTGTGAACCCAATGCAAAAAGGAGAAAGGACTTAGAATTAGGACAATACCCATGCTTAAAGGAATTCAAGAGCAACTAGGCCTCATGCCTTTAGAATGCTAAATTTGTTGAAGAGCAAGTAGGCCTCATGCCTTTAGAATGATAAATGTTAAAAGTTGACTTCAAAGGACTTCCTTCCCAAAACTCTTTCTTTGTCCATTCGTCTTATTGTGTTGTGAACTTTTTGATGTTTGCTCTTGTGTGATAGGGATTCCATCTTGAGATAGTAAGAAGGACCATTGTCATGAGTAGCCAAGTTAAGAGAGACAAGCCAAATGGAGATCCTAGGAGCTTGAATCTAAATATTTGTTTGATTTCTTGAGTGATTACTTTTGGTTTATTGACTAAACCAAAAGTCAACATACAATTTGAGTCACCATCGCACTTTTATTTATCCAAAGGAAAGGCTAAAAAGCGAACAAAAGTCAAGTAAGAAGTTTTTCAAATCAAAAACTAATAAAAATGTCAGAGATCTAGGTAAGGGGGTTGGTTATGAAATGGGAAGGTTTTACGCACCCAAAACATCCTTAGTACTCTAAGGGAACCCTTTTTGAAAACATGTGTTGTAGGTTGGTATTTGTGAAAAGATTTGTACAAAAAGATTGGAGGGATGAGAAAATAATAGATTATATTTACAAATTTTGTTGTTTGAATGGATGAACTCATTGCCTACGTACCATCACAAAGGAGGATCAAAACCTCGTAGTTCGTGGTAAAAATTTCAAAGATTGATGAATTGATTTTAATCAAAAGCCTTAAGGTCTTTTGTTATCAAAGGGAGAAAACTCAACCTAAACCAACAATCCACCATGTGAGGAAGGATTCAACATTCTAGTGAGGGGTTAACCCTATAATAAGCATGGAAGGCTTATAATCCAATACTAAGGATGAGGTGAGATTTACATCAACCACTATGATAACTCAAACCTATGACTAATGTTTTTGAAAAGGGTTTAACAAGTGGCCATTAGAACCACAAAGCAACTTGAAATGGGTTATATTTACAAATTGGATTTATTTACAAAATGAGGTCAAAGTTGGATTAAAGTTTATTTACATTGAGTATTTATGAAAATGGTTTTGAAAAGTCAAAGGCCTAAGGCCTAGGTTTCTAATTTGAAATAAAGTTAAAGTTTTGAAAAATGATTTTTGGCTTGGTTAGAGGGGGGAGAAGAAAGAAGGGCTATTCCTAAAGCATACAAAGATAAGAGGGGAGAGATAACCATTGGAGTTCCTTTTCTTGGAGTCATATAGATGACTCAAGATGCTCCTTTCCTTTGGATTTAGCACACAAACCAAATAATCAGTAATTTGAAATCAAGCTCCTAGGATCTCCATTTGGCTTGGCTCTTAACTTGGCTACTCATGGCAATGGTCCTATTTTCCCAATCTTAGGATGAGATTCCTATCACACAAAGGCACACATTAAAAGGCTCATAACATAATAAAGGGAATGGACAAAGAATAAGTTTGAGGAGAAGTCCTTTGAGGTCAACTTTGAATTTTAGCATTCTAAAGGCATGAGGCCTAGTTGCTTTTCAACATATTTTGCATTCTAAAGGCATGAGGCCTAGTTGCTCTTGAACTCCTTTAAGCATGGGTGAATCCTAATTCTAAGTCCTTTCTCCTTTTTGCATTTTGGTTCACATCAAAACAAACACAAAAACAACACAAAATAGCAATATATTTATATACAATTAATGGGCTCAAATGAGCAAAAGAAAAATGACATAAACATAAAATATATGCTCAAATGAGCAAAATGAAAATCAAGATGAATAATGAGCAAGAAATAAATGGCATTAAAAGTAAATGACAAGAATTTAAAAGCTCAAATTAAACTTAGTAGTTAGTAGAGTTATGTTAGCTTGTCATAAGGCAATGTAGCACTATGTTAAGCAATCGTAAGTGGACTAATATAGTAGCCACACCTATCTGAGGTCGGTCAATAAGAATATAGGCAAAGAACACAAGTTAGGGGTCATGACTAGTAAGCCAAGCTCCATAAACTTGTCATGCCAAACAAAAGGGGAGGGCCTTGTATTGACTTTTGGTTATTTTCTTGACCAAGAAATAATCTATCTTTGACACAAAATAACTCACTTGATCATGGATCAAGTTGAGTTTGGTTTGAATCAAAGAAGATTAAACTTCTATTTGTCAAGACCAACCTCAAGACTTTAACTCATTGGCCATTGAGGGAAAGAAAAGGATGAATATTAAAGGGAGGGGGTAAGAAGACAGCAACCAATCCCAATTGATCAAGGGATAACTCATCCTTGATCAAATTCATTCATCTCTCTAGGTGATGATCCTTAAGGATTCTCAAACCACAAGATCCAATGAATTTGATCAAAGTTGAATCAATTCAACCTTGATCAACACCAAACAGAAGAGGAATGAATATAACAAGTCAAGAAGTCAATGATATTTTTTTGGTAATTTTTGAATTAAAAGAAAATACAAATAAAAAATAAACAAACTAAGTTGAACCTAAAATTCAATTCAAAACAACTTCAATAAGTCCAATTAAATTTTCATAGGTTCAATATAGTCAAACAAACTTTGACTAATTTTCTCACAAAATTTTAAAACCAGAAAGCAATTAAAATCAATTAAAAACAACCAAAAATAGCATAATATGAATTAAAATCTCAAATAATCTCAAAACAAACAAGAAAATGTTGAGACTATTTTTCATTGACTTATCATGATCCATAGATGCTATGAAAATATTTTTGTATTTTTCTAAAGTCGGAAAGCATTTTAAAATGAATTAAAATCATTAAAAACCAAATAATTCATGAAAAATATCAAATGAGGTCACAAAAATAATTAAAAATCATAATATGAAACTAGATTTTTCAAAAATAATTTTAAAGTTGGTCTCATATTTTTCTGACCTCATATGAATTTTTAATGAATTATTGAAAATAGAATGAATTAAAAGAAAATAAAGAGAAAATAAAATAAAACAAAAAATGCTGAGCCACCGGATCCAATTCATTAATTGACGTGGCAATGGTACACGACCTGGATCTGAGGATGCATGATGCACTCCAGTCACCAGCGTAACACAATGCATTAAAACAAGTAATTAGAATGGACACATGAGATTAGATCGTGAGGGAGAGATCTAAAGGTCGGAATCTGCACACGTGGTGGTGGTGGTGGAAACCACCATCTTCTCCGATCAACCAACAGAATCCGGCCAGAAGTTGCAGGAAAATAAACCTCATCAAAAATGAAAAACAAGGGCATGGAAATGAAGCTCATGTGATGTAGATCATCACTGTACCATTAGATTCCTCTCATTCTTCTTATATTGAGAGAAAGATGAAGGAGAAAATCATGGTGTCCATACAAATTGTTCTTGAAATGGCAAATTGAATGCACTAAAAGCTTGCCTAAAGTATGAGGACTTCAGAGAACCACAAAAACACAAGAATACTACATTGAATTGTGAGTTTCAGATCCAAACAGTTTGAGCTTATACCTTCAAAATGGTGAGTTTCTGGCCACGAATTCTTCAAGCTTTTTGCTCCTTTTTAATCTCTGAATGTAGGGAAGATGATTGGCTAAGGAATCTAGCTTTGAAACTCAACTAATGTTGCTGAATTTCAAGCGCGAAAATCTGAAAAAATGGTGAATGATTCCTTTGGTGAGGATGTGGTTTCAGTGCAGCAGCATGTGGGATCTCCAAAAGGTTATGAAATGAAGGAGAGGAGGCCCTTATTTATAGGTAAATGCATCTGAATTCACACTTTGCTCATGTGCATGGGATTTGCAATTTTGAATGCATGGGCCTTTGTGGACGTGAGAGAGGCCCATGAATGGCTGAAGGAGCTTGCTGAGATCATATGGGAAGCATGTGGTCGTGTACATGGAATGGAAAATGCTTGCATCTCAAGCTTTAACATAAAATATCAAGAATGCACATAAATGAAGAAAAATTTGAATCTCCCAAATGTTAGATCCAAATGACTATTGTGAGTAATGGTTGGAAAGCTTCTGAAATAAGGAACAAAAGTCATGTTGGGAAAAAAACCATTTGACAAGTGCAAATTGATCAAAACTGGCGTGGAAAGTTCAAGTGTAAAACATGTTCAAATCACTTTGAAAAAGTTAACCAAAAGTAAGCTTGATCAAACCCCTTTGTCCTCATGGTACAAGCTTCAAATGAAAACATATCCAACATTAAAGTTGTAAATAGTTTCAAGATAGTCAATTTAGACTCAAATTTTGCATCATTTGGATTTTCTATGACAAAGTTATGGGCATTTGAAGTTGGGTACTTTTTCAAATTCAATGAATTAGGTCAAAGATGACCTATAATGTTTCTCAATGGAACATGTATTTACTTTAGGATTATGAAATTTTGTCCAACATAACATTTGAATTAGACATCTCAATATTTCCAATTCCTTTGGTCCAACCTCAAAATCATAAAAATTGAGAAAGTTATGCCCTTGGCAAGTTGACCCAAAATTAGGGTTTCAGTCAAAATGACCTATAATGTTTTGAAATGAATGATGACCTTCCAAGATTCAAATTATTTTTTTATGAACATTAAAGTTGTTCATATGGTTCTTAGGAACATTTTTTATTTTGGGGTCATCTTCATTTGACAAACACATCAAAAGTTATAGCTTATTGAACCTCAGCTTAGTCAGATGACTTGACTGGTCAACTTTTCAAAGTCAAACTTCCAATCTTGATGAATAAATGATTGAGGGGTCTAAAATAGGATCATATATGCATAAAATGATAAATTAAATAACTTATCTTGATTAAATTTGATCATAGGTTGAGATTGCTTCATGGGCAAGGCACAGTCAAAGCACAGTGAACTTAGGGTTTCCTTGGGAAACAATCTTCAAGCCTTTTGGGTTATCTTGATAAAATTGGCAAGTTGAGATACTTGGGAGACACATATGATGATTATGGACTTTATGGACCATTGTCATGCTTTTTCTCATCTTCATCTAGCCATTGCATTGGGCTTAGGAGCCTCCTAGGAGCATTGTGGAGCACATAATCACTTGAACTTCAAAGCAAAAAGAGTTAGTGACATATTTTTGTGATTTTGGTTAGTAATAAAATATGAAAAGAAATAACATACAATACAAGCATGCTTGATGATCTCAAATCACTCAAACAAGTCCCAGCCCTAGGGTTAAAGAGCCAAACATGCTCTGATCCTTGAGGCAATACACTTGTGCAACAACATGATGCAATGAGGGATCTTAGGCTCAAAATTAGGGTCTTACAAAAACACACGCGAAAAATAATGCTATCAACACAGAAGTTTATCCTGGTTCTCTTGAAATTCAAAGTTACTCCAGTTCACTCGGCCAAGGTGATTTTGCCTTTAACAAGGACTTAATCCACTAATATTGAAAGATTACAACACATAGCATCTAAGTAGATAAAGATCTCTTATCCCTCTCAAGTTTACAGACTTCACAAGTCACTTGGGGAATATTCAACATGTAATGAAAAGTACAGTTATGTGCTTAGTGCTTCTAAGTAAGCAGAATTTACACAATATGAGAACAAAAATATTTCACACTTAGAGCAACAACTCTTGTGAAAAGAGAATGAACAAGAATAAGAGATTTATGATTTGTTTGCAGTATTCTCGTGTGCTTCGTTGTCTTGTATGAAGATGATCCATCCTTTATATAGAGACTTGATGAAGAGAGCGTTGGAGGAGGAAATCTTGGTAATGATGGACTTTTAATGTAATTAATCTCTTTGTCATTTCCATAGCAGTTTTGGGACTTGTTAACTTTTCTTCCAAATATAGATTCTTTCCAAATGCGGAAGACTTCACAGTTAAGTCTCAGTGATCGTTTTGAGTCAGAGTGTGCAGAGATCAGATGTTTTTGTTCAGCGTGTGTATCTTTAGATAGTTGCTAAAAGGCTGATTGACTTCAGAGGTTCTTGATGTATTCCTGATGGTGATTGCTTCATAGTCAAAAAGTATTAGACCTAAGAGTGCGCTGTTCAGATTCAGAGCATCTTAAACTTCTTTCTTCGTAGAACTTTGTGCATTTCATTTGGTTCAGAGTCAGAGCCTCTACTTGAATAACTTCTAAGTGGTCATTCTGGACTTGCGTGAATATCTGATATACGTTTATCTGACACTTTTTGGATTAGAGTCCTGCACACTTAGATAAATTACGTTAGGGTACCAATTTATTTCATCATTTGTTATCATCAAAACTTTAGAGTTGAATTGTAGACATAGAATCTTGTTCTTACCATCTCCCCCTTTTTGATGATGACAAAAACCTAAGAGTTATGATGAAACAGTGATACTTCAACAAGGATTAAAAAATTATCTCAGAGTCATATGAGTGACGACTCCCCTTGAGATAGATCATAAAAGATTTTTTAGATATTCTTACCAGATCTCCTTGCGTAGCAGTCGGTTTTTACCTTAGATACTTCCTGTAGCTTAGATTATCATAAGAGTTTTTAAATGTGCGCAGTGAGCAAGAGGCTTAGATATTATTTCATCAGAGCTGTTTTTATTCTCCCCCTTTTTGTCAGACTCAAAAAGACTTAGCATAAAAAAGAGTAGTCAAAATAGGATTCATATATGAGAAAGAGAATTACAGATAAGCATCTATTCAGAGGAGGAGAATTACATAGAAGATAAGAAAGTAAGGAAAAACAACAAATGGAGCCTAAGTGCCTAAGGGTTCGGAGGAGGAGGCATCCTTTGGAGCAGCTGAGTCAGCAGGTTCTGAATGTTGTTGTTGACGGAGTCCTGTTGGTCCAGTCTTGCTCACACTGTCTGTTGCTCCTTCTGTAGCTCTTCCAGAGTCTTCAAGACAAGAGGAGCAAAATCGGAATGGGATTGCTCCCCCTGAGTTAGAGCATCATTTCTTGCCCTTGTTGCTTCTTCTCCAGCTATGTGTGCTGCTTTTTCAGCATCAGCTATTGCTTTTGCTTCAACTTTAGCAGCAGCAGCAACCTCAACAGCAGCCTTCTCTGCAGCTTCTCTAGCTCTTTTCTCTTCTTCCAGACGAGCCTTCTTTTTTGCTTCTCTTATGGCCTTCTCTTCTGCTTCTCTGGCCAAGCGTGCTTGCAACCTCTCTCCAGCTTCTCTGATGAAGTCGTTTCGGACTTGTTCAGAGAGGCCTTTCAGCTTGAAGGCCTCACATGTCATCCATCTGATCACTCTATTCTAGTGAATCCTTACTGCAGAGGGATCATCATTGATTGTAGAGTTTACAGATAGAGATATGATCTTCTCCACTGAAGACTCAACAAATAAGGTTATTGCTTCTTCTAGGGTGGGAAGGGTGGCTTCTAGTTCAGGTGTGGGAGATGTAGGTTATGGTGGTGTGGGGATGGTTTTAGTGGGAGGTTCAGAGTGATGGGTAATGGGGTTTTCAGTGGGAGTTATGATCTTTGGTTCAGATGGAGGTGTTGGTGGTTGTTCAGATGGTGATGGGATATTTGTTTCTGGTTCAGATTGGTGTTAGGTGGAGAGGGTATGATCCTGAAGACGAGCTATAGTGTGGGATTGGGGGTCAGAGGGCTCAGTGTCAGAGGAGATGGTATAGCAAGGTGGAGATGAAGGTGTTAAGGAAGGTGGTGAAATGGATTTGTTGAGGATTTCAACTTCATATATGGGCAAGGTTGTGGTGGTGAGATTAAATTTTTGAAGCGGAGGAGATGGTGGGTTTGATGTAGGTATTTTAAAGGGTTTGGTGGTGGATGGTGAAGGTTCAGAGTGTGTGTATATTGGTGAGGTTTTAGGAAGGGAAGAAGCAAGTTGCCTTAAATGAAGATATGGAAAGTTAAGAGGCAGAAACTTACTTGGAGATTCAGAGGAGGAGATCAGAGGGATGGGAGGTCTTGATACAGAAGGTTCCCCCAACTTTGCTTTCTTATCCTTCTTCGACTTCTCAGAGGGCTCCCGTTGTCTCTTCATAAAATTGGGTGGATGGTCAGGTAGCCAATCCACAGAGAAATCGAAGATATCAACTCCTGGGTTGGCCAGATCATGCAGATAGTGCGTAACAACCTCTGGAGGATCAATATTTGAGAAGAGGTAGAGGCCATTAGGTATCTTCCTCTGATCTTTCAATGCTTCCCAAGAGGTGTCCAACGATGGCTTGACCATAATTTTCTCAATTACTCCCATGCTCTTCAGATTTCATGTACTCAAAGGCCTCCCAGTGTCAACAGTTACATCCTCCATCAGATTGTGATGGATCAGATGATCCACCAAGCCGATCTCTATCAGAACGTCAGATATCAGCCTTCCCGGAGGGATGTAAGTTCTAGGCTTCATGTTGTTCCTGGTGTCTCTTACAGAGTCCCTCAGGTACTTGAAAAGTAGCGCTGGAAGATTCAGCTTTAGCCCTTTGTCGAGGTAGTAGAGGATACACTTCTGGTTAGTGTTGATATAGTCTGAAGAGTTGGATGCTGGGCGATGATGAATAGTCCCCAGAATGATCTTCAACCAGACTCTGAGGTTCTGATGAAGTTCCTTGTTCTTGGATGAGTTGCCCTCAGCGTTCTACTTGAAAATTGTTGGGGCAATTTCCCGGGACATGTATTTTGCCCTAGGTTTGATTTTGTAAATACGTCTTCCCCCTGTCTTCTCCATGTTCAGAAGGGAGGCAATTGATTTCTCGGTAATGACGATCTTCACCCCTAGAATGTAGGACACAATGTAGTGGTCGTCTGAATCTGCAAAATGCTAGAATTCTTTGACCAGATATGTGTAAACTGGACCATAGAGCCTTTGTAAGTAGTTTTCCCACCCCTGCTTTCTGAGTTCTTCAGTGAGATCTATACCATTGCTTTTCATACTCTCGAAATCAACCAAAGATTCACACAGGACTCCAAGCTTGTCAAACGGAATGGCAAGGTTGATGTGGGGTTCACGATCCAAAATGTGGGGTTCTTTATATATGGGAGTGGAGATAACACCAGTTGTTGCAGTGGTTTGTTGGGGAGAACTTTGAGGTTGTTCCGTTGATTCCATTTGTTGGGAGTAGTTGTACCCTGATTGTTGTTGGGAATCCATGAAGAAGAAGATGAAGTTGTTGAAGAACGTTGAAGATCGTTGAGGATGCTTGAGAGAGAGAGAGGTTTGTGTAGGATGTGAGTGAAAAGTGTGAAAGTGTGAAGTGTGGTAACTACAAGAACAAATGAAGGGCTTGCAAAACGACAACATTAGATGGAAGATGAATAGTTAAATTTAATGATCGCACAGAAAAAAGTTGACACGCTAGGGGAGAAATTGATTACAGCTAATGATGGATGTCTAATCCATAAATCAGCACACTACACGAGGAGATCTCAAGATTCTGTCACTTGATTTCTGCTAGACAGGTGTCTAGAAGATCCAAGTTCAGACGCAAGAGAAACCACATGTTGATCTATCTGATCTTCAGGAATACCAAAAGATTGGATCTTGAGGATTTCTGATTCAGATGACTTCTAACTGGTAGAAGTATCAGATTCAGATCCAGACACCGGATGTCACGTTTAGAACCTTATTTTTCCATTTCAGAAAAGCACGTTTGATTCATTCTGGGCAATTTTCAATTTTCAAGTGTTTCAGAATGAGTGAGAATCTGTCTTCAGCAAGGGGTTTTGTGAAGATATCGGCCCATTAATGGTCTATATCTATGAATTTTAAAGAAATTACCCCTTTCTGAACATAGTCTCTGATAAAATGATGTTTTATTTCTATGTGATTTTCTCTGGAATGTAGAATAGGGTTCTTACTTAAACATATGGCAACAGTATTGTCATAGAAGATAGGAACGTTACTCTCATATATCTGAAGATCTTCGAGTTGATTCTTCATCCAGAGCATCTGAGTAGTGCATAATGAAGCTGATATATATTTTGCTTTTGCAGTAGAGAGTGCAATGGTTAGCTGTCTTTTGTTGGCCCAAGATATGAGATTGTTTCCCAAGAATTAACAGTTTCCAGATGTGATTTTACGTTCCACTCTGTCTCCGGCATAATCTGAATCACAATAACTAGAGAGCGTATACTCTGATGTTTTCTCATACATCAGGCCAAGGTTAGGTGTTCCTTTCAAATACCTTAGGATTCTCTTAACTGCCATTAAGTGAGATTCCCTTGGGTATGATTGGAATCTGGCACAGAGACATACACTAAAAATAATATTTGGTCGTGTAGCCATCAGATAGAGAAGAGAACCTATCATACCATGATAGAGCTTTTGACAAACCTTTTGACTGACTTCTTCTTTCTCCAAAATACATGTTGGATGCATGGGTGTCTTTGTTGGTTTGCATTCTGACATTTCAAATTTCTTCAAAATGTCTTTAATGTATTTACTTTGGTGTACGTATGTAGCTTCTGGAGCTTGATTGATTTGAATTCCCATAAAGAATTTCAGTTATTGCATCAGACTCATTTTAAATTTTGCCTGCATTAACTCATAGAATTCTTGACAAACAGAGGGGTTAGCTGAACCAAAAATTATGCCATCAATGTATATCTGACATATCATGAGATCATTTCTAATGTTTTTACAAAAGGGTGTATAATCAACTTTTCCTCTAATAAAATTATGTTCCAGAAGAAAGGTACTTAGTCTTTCATACCAAGCTCTAGGAGCTTGTTTCAGACCATACATAGATTTTTTTCAGTTTAAAAATGTGTTCTGGACATTTAGGGTTTTCAAAAGCTGGAGGTTGATGAACATACACTTCTTCTGAGATATAACCATTTAGGAATGTGCTCTTGACATCCATCTGATATAATTTGATGGAATGATTAATAGCAAATGATACAAGTAAGCGAATGGATTCTAACTTGGCGACTGGAGAAAAGGTTTTGTTATAGTCAATGCCTTATTGTTGACTGTAACCTTGTGCTACCAGACGTGCTTTGTTCCTGACCACTTCTCCCTTCTCATTTAGTTTGTTTCTGAATACCCATCCTGTTCCAATGATGTAAGTTCCTTTGGGCCTTGGTACCAGATCCCAGACGTCATTCTTTGCAAATTGATCCAGTTCCTCTTCCATTTCCAGAATTCAATCATTATCTTGAAGTGCCTCATCATAGGAGTAGGCTTTATAAGAGACACTAATCCTAGAGGGTTTTCTTCGGATACTTTGAATGTAGACCTTGTTCTAATAGGTTCGTCCTTGTTTCCCATAATCAAATCTTCAGAGATGTTAGGGAGATTTCTTGGTCTTTTCTGTATAGTTTAGATTTCAGTTGTTTCTGGATT
This sequence comes from Lathyrus oleraceus, assembly GCF_024323335.1. NCBI lineage: Eukaryota > Viridiplantae > Streptophyta > Magnoliopsida > Fabales > Fabaceae > Lathyrus > Lathyrus oleraceus. Next base: position 340,776,843 of record NC_066579.1, read on the forward strand.
TTGCTTCTCAGCTTCCTTATATTCTTTGATTTTTCATCAGAACATGCAAGAGTTATCTCTAGATCTGCAAGTTTTTCAACTAGCTTTGACTTTTTAGAGTAAATCTTATCATCAAATCTGACATGTATCAATTCTTCCACAATTTTGATATCTTAGATCTGAAAGATTAATTTTGTAAATGTTGTTTTTCCTCTTGCCAGTGAAAAGAAATGTTCCATTGTTCTGATTAATTGCTTTACAAGTTTTTTATTAAAGATTATATCATAACCGTTATCATTTAATTGACTTATTGATAACAAGTTATGCATTAATCCTTCTACGTATAGAACATCAGAGATAGAGGGAAGAGTTCCATTAAAAATAGTTTTGGATCCTCTAATTCTTCCTTTCTGATTTCCTCCGAAACCTACGAAGCCAACATCTTTAAGTTCCAAGCTTTGGAACATATGCCTTATTTCTGTCATGTGTCACGAGCAACCAGAGTCCAGGTACCATGATTAGTGTCTTAACTCTGCTGCATAGGATATCTGCAACATAAACTATTTTATCCTTTGGTACCCAGAATCTTTTGGGTCCTTTGTGATTAGTTCTCCCAGAGTTTCTTAAAACTTTGGGTTTTCTAGCATTGGTAAAATTTTGTGTTTGTGCATGTGTGTAGTGATAAGAAAATGGGGAATTAGGTTTATCATCTGCAAAAGATGTGTGTTTGTCTTCATTAGAATCATATCCTATTCCTCTTTTCTTATTCTGACTGACTCCATAAATCATAGAGGCTATTCTGCTTCTTTCTATCCCATTTTTAGAAACTTTTGAAAAGCCTTTTCATATTCATATATAATTGTGTTAGAAGTTTTTGGGGCTTGAGATAAAGCTTCTTCAAGTTTTAAACATTGTTTATTTGTAGACTCTTTTTCTCTTTCCAAAATCAGAATGTCATCTTTTAATTCAGAAACTTTTATCTCAAGCTTATCACATTCTTCAATGGTTCCTTCAAGAACCCTTTTTAATGCTTTAAATTTTTGTCGAAGTTTCTGATATGAGTTTAAAGATTCAGATAGGCAAGATTCAAGGTCAGAGCGAGATAGATAAGAAAATACCTCTTCAGGATCAGATTATCTTTCTGATGAGCTTCTAGATGTGGTAGCCATGAATGCAACATTTGCTTGTTCTTCTTCAGAGTGTGATTCTGAGGCATCAGATTCAGATTCATCCCAGGTGGCCATAAGTCCCTTCTTAGTTTTGAAGGAGTTCTTCTTGAATCCTTCTCTTCTAGAGCTTTATTTCTTAATCTTTGGGCATTCGTTTCTATAATGGCCTGGTTCTTTACATTCATAGCATGTTACCTCTTTGTTTTATTTGCCTCTGGAAGTTGATTCTGAGCGATCTCCCTTGGGTCTTGGTCTTCTGAAGTTGTTATTCCTTTTTCTCCAGAGTTGTTTTACTCTTCTGGTTAAAAGGGATAGTTCTTCTTCATCATCAGAATCATCCTTTTCATAGTCCTCATTATCTTCTTTAGCTTAAAGGGCTTTGTTCCTTTCTGGTTTGTGTCTCTCAGATCTGGAATTTAGAGCTACAAATTTTATTTTCTTTTGGGGCTTATCCTCCTCAAGTTCTATCTCGTGACTTCTGAGGGAACTGGCGATTTCTTCCAAGATTATGTTGTTCAGATCCTTTGATAGTTTCAATGCAGTGACCATAGGTCTCCACTTCTTTGGCAAGCTTCTGACAATCTTTTTGACATGATCTGCAGTTGTGTAGCCTTTGTCCAGAACCTTGAGTCCTGCAATTAAAGTTTGAAATCTAGAAAACGTTACCTCTATAGCTTCATCGTCCTCCATCTTGAAGGCTTCATATTTCTGAATTAGAGCCAGAGCCTTTGTCTCTTTGACTTGTGAGTTTCCTTCGTGGGTCATCTTTAGAGAGTCAAGTATTTCTTTAGCAGTTTCCCTGTTGGTGATCTTTTCATATTCATTGTAGGAAATGGCATTCAACAATATTGTTCTGGCTTTGTGGTGATTCTTGAAATCAAGCTTTTGATCATCAGTCATCTTGTTTCTGGAAATAGAGATACCGGAATCAGATACAGGAGGTTCATAGCCAATAGTGACTATGTCCCATAGGTCAGCATCATAACCCAGAAAGAAACTTTTGATTCTGTCTTTCCAATAATCAAACTTTTCTCCGTCAAAAACTGGAGGTTTGACATTGTAACTGTCTCTTTCATTGGTGTTGGCGATAGTGTTTTTCTCACGTTGGATCTCTCTACACTGTTAAGTGTTTAATTAGAAAATCAATAACAGAGCTGAAGCTCTGATGCCAATTGAAGGTAGAGAAAAACAAGAAAGGGGGGTTTGAATTTTTTCACAGATAAATACAACTTTTGCAAATAAAACACACGCGAAAAATAATGCTATCAACACAGAAGTTTATCCTGGTTCGCTTGAAATTCAAAGCTACTCCAGTCCACCCGGCCAAGGTGATTTCGCCTTTAACAAGGACTTAATCCACTAATCTTGAAAGATTACAACACATAGCGTCTAAGTAGATAAAGATCTCTTAGTCCTCTCAAGTTTACAGACTTCACACGTCACTTGAGGAATATTCAACATGTAATGAAAAGTACATTTATGTGCTTAGTGCTTCTAAGTATGCAGAAGTTACACAATATGAGAACAAAAATATTTCACACTTAGAGAAACAACTCTTGTGAAAAGAGAATGAACAAGAATAAGAGATTTATGATTTGTTTGCAGTATTCTCGTGTGCTTCGTTGTCTTGTATGAAGATGATCCATCCTTTATATAGAGACTTGATGAAGGGACCGTTGGAGGAGGAAATCTTGGTAATGATGGACTTTTAATGTAATTAATCTCTTTGTCCTTTCCATAGCAATTTTGGGACTTGTTAACTTTTCTTCCAAATATAGATTCTTTTCAAACGTGGAAGACTTCACAGCTAAGTCTCAGTGATCGTTCTGAGTCAGAGTGTGCAGAGATCAGATGTTTCTGTTCAGCGTGTGTATCTTCAGATAGTTGCTAAAAGACTTATTGACTTTAAAGGTTCTTGATGTCTTTCTGATGGTGATTGCTTCAGAGTTAAAAAGCATTGGACCTAAGAGTGCGGTGTTCAGATTCAGAGCATCTGAAACTTCTTTCTTCGTAGAACTTTGTGCACTTAATTTGGTTCAGATTCAGAGCCTCTGCTTGAATAACTTCTAAGTGGTCATTCTGGACTTGCGTGAATATTTGATATACATTTATCAGACCCTTTTTGGATTAGAGTCCTGCACACTTAGATAAATTATGTTAGGGTACCAATTTGTTTCATCCTTTGTTATCATCAAAACTTTAGAGTTGAATTATAGACATAGAATCTTGTTCTTACAAGAGGTATCTAAGTATGCGCTTGACGGCCTTTAAGTGTGATCCTTTGGGACATGATTGATACCTAGCACACATACATACACTAAACATAATATCTGGATGAGATACGGTAAGATAGAGGTGAGAACCTATCATACCTTTATACCTTTTTATGTCTACGACCTTACCATTTTCATCCCGATACATATTTACCGCAGTAGATATTGGAGTGTCGATTACTTTGGAGTTTGCCACATCGAAGCACTTGAGTAACTCATTGCAGTACTTCATTTGGCTCATAAAAGTTCCTTCTTCAAGTTGCTTGATTTCAAGCCCGGGGAAGTAATTTAACTCCCCCACCATGCTCATTTCAAATTCTCCTTGCATCAACTTAGAGAATTCCTTGATGAAGTTTATGTTAGTAGATCCAAAAATAATGTCATCTACATAAACTTGAACTAAATAGAGTGTTTGCCTTGACGCTTAATAAAAAGGGTTGTATCAACCTTCCCTATTGAGAATTCTTGTTCTAGTAGAAACTTGCTAAGACGCTCATACCAAGCCCTAGGGGCTTGTTTGAGACCGTATAAAGCACGCTTAAGCTTCTAAACAAAGTTAGGATGCTCATAGTTTTCAAAACCGGGAGGTTGAGATACATAAACCTCTTCTTTAATGTATCCGTTTAGAAAAGCACTTTTAACATCCATTTGAAATAATTTAAAGTTTTGAGAACAAGCATAGGCAAGCAAAAGGCGTATAGCCTCGAGTCGGGCGACCAGAACATAAGTATCCTCATAGTCGATGCCTTCCTCTTGGTTATATCCTTGAGTAACAAGGTGAGCCTTATTGCGAGTTATAACTCTGTTTTCGTCTAACTTGTTCCTAAACATCCATTTAGTACCAATTACTCGATGGCCTCGCAGAGGGGGGACAAGATCGCACACCTCATTTCTCTGCAATTGATTAAGTTCCTCTTGCATTGCTAAAAACCAATGTTCATCGAGTAATGCGTCTTTGGAGTTTTTAGGCTCAATTTGAGAGACGAAAGCGAAATGATAACAAAAGTTACTTATCTTTGACCGTGTGGTGGCTCCCTTTGAGATATCTCCTAGAATATTATCGATGGGATGATCCTTAGAAGATTTCCATTCCAAAGGAAGATCATTGTTATTAATTGGACGATCCTCCTCTTTCTTTTCAGATACATGATCCGGCTCCTCCTCAACTTTTTCCGGATTGGGTTAAACACTCTTTTCTTCTTGATCTTTTATTATGTTTTCCGAAGGAACACCTGCACCATCAACAAAAATACTTTCTCCGACAATTTTCAGATAAGATTCATCAAAGGAAACATGCACGGATTCTTCAATGATACGTAACCTTTTGTTGTATACCCTATATGCTTTACTAGATTGAGAGTATTACAGAAAGATACCTTCATCGACTTTTGAGTCAAATTTACCAAGGTTTTCTTTACCATTATTTAACACAAAGCATTTACATCCAAGGACATGAAGATGTGAAACATTAGGTTTCCTTCCCTTTAACAATTCATAAGGAGTTTTGTTAACAAGTCGTATTTATGGCATCGTCCCAAAAATATTTAGGAAGGTCATTTTCATTGATCATAGTCCTTCCAAGCTCTTATAAAACTCGGTTTTTACGTTCCACTACTCCATTTTGTTGTGGAGTTCTTGGAGTAGAAAAATTATGATCAATGCCATTTGTTTCACAAAATTCCTCAAAGAGGTGGTTTTCAAATTCACCTCTATGATCACTTCGGATAGTAACTATGCTAGTATTCAATTTATTTGAGAAATCTTGGCAAACTTTTCAAAAGCGGAAAAAGTGTCACTTTTACTTGCTAAGAAAATGGTCCAACAAAATCTAGAGTATTCATCTACAACAACAAAACCATAGTAGTTTCCACCTAGACTTTTAATTTTAGATGGCCTAAAAAGGTCCATATGGAGAAGTTCAAGGGGTCTCATTGTAGAAACAATGTTTTTAGATTTAAAAGAGATCCTTGTTTGTTTTCCCATTTGGCACGCATCACATAAGTGATCTTTTGAAAATTTGATTCTGGGTAGACCAATTACTAAATCTCTTGCAACTACTTTATTTAGCAAGTCAAAGTTAACATGCACTAATCGTGTATGCCAAAGCCAAGAGTCTTCAATCATGGAGACAGGACATTTAACACTAGTCAAAGATACTTCATTCAAGTCAAGCATGTATACGTTATTTACTCTTAAGCCCTTAAACACATCATTCTTTTTATCATTATGTTTAATTATGCAACAATCTTTTGAAAATGATACTTTATATCCTTTGTCACATAATTGGCTAATACTAACAAGATTGTGCTTAAGGCCTTCAACTAAAAGGATGTTTGAGATAGTAGTAGAAGAGGGATTACCTACACTACCTTTTCTGAATAGATCTCCCTTGTTATTATCACCGTAGGTTACAAATCCTTTCTTCTTAGCCACAAAGTCAAAAACTAAGGAAATGTCACCCGTCATATGTCTTGAGCATCCACTATCGAGAAACCATGTTCTCTCTGTAGTCTCACGACATTCCACCTACAAATTAAACAAGGGAATGAGGTACCCAATTTTCATTGGGTCCTTGTGTATGAGTAAAACTTTGGTTGCATTTGAGCAACCATTGGAAAATGCCTTTAGGAATCAAAATTCTCCTAAATCAGCATTTAGCAATAGTGTGTCCCCTCTTGCAACAATATAGACAATTTAAGTTTGGATGAGAGTTGTTTTTGCTAACTTGATATTTTACCACATAAGTGTATTTTTGACAAGGATTATTCATATTACTTCTAAAATGTGATTGATCAATAGCAAAGGTAACTTTAGGTTGCAAAGCCTCGTCTAATTTAGCTTGAAGATTTCTAACCTCTCTTTGCCAAATGTGAAAAGTTTCACATCCAGACCATCTAAACCAAAATCCCTTATCATCTTAAGTTTTTTTTTTCTTTAGTAGCCTCTATCATAGATTTCTTAATAGTTTCTAATATCTTTTCGGAATCATAAACCTTTTTTTCTAAATACCAGAAAATCTTCTTATTTAAGGCTAAGCGTTTAAAAGCTTCCTTGGCCTCATTGTGTAGAGTACTAAAGGCTTTTTGCAAATCAAAATAAGACATTTTATCAAAATGGTCATATTTAGAATAACTTACATTCTTTTTCTTCTTTTGACGAGCCATAAGACAAAGATTTACCTTTTCTTCTTCATCATTTGAGTTACCATTGCTTGAGGGCTCACTATCGCTCTCCCATGCAATGTATGCTCTTCTAGCTTTGTTAGATTTCTTGTAACATTTGTCTTTTCCTTTGTCTTTCTTCAACAATGGACAATCCGGCTTGTAGTGACTATCCTTTCCACAATTGTAACATGAGCCTCTTGACTTATTTGTCTTACTTTCTTCTTGATTTGAGAATTTTGATTATCTTCTATAGTTGACTAGATTTTTATCCGAATGTTGAACTTCATTCTTTCTAAGGTATCGATTATACATCCTTACAAACAACCCCGTGTCTTTATTTGAATCTTTATCATCATAACTTGATTCACTCTCACACGTATCATTGGTGGATGACTTAGAACTTGAAGCCTTTAAAGTGGTAGACTTATTTTTGGTGTCCTTTGCTTTCTCCTTTTTTTCCTTCTTTTGACTCTTTTCATGTTTCTCAAGGTTCACGAGCTCTTGCTCATTCTCTTGAAGCTTACCAAACAATGTTGTCATGTCCAATGTTCTTAGATCGTTGGCTTCCTTAATTGCGGTGATCTTTGGTTGCCATTCCCTGTTAAGACATCTTAAGATTTTGTTAGTAGCAACATCATTAGAGGTAGTTTTATCAAGAGCATTTAACCGATTGATTAGATGAGAAAATCACTTTTGCATATCATCATTGGTTTCACCATCCTTCATATGAAAAATGACAAATTCTTGAGTCAAAGTGTTGATTCTAGCTAGTTTGACATCATTGGTTCCCTCATACGCAATTTGCAATGAGCCCCACATAGCCTTAGCACTAGTACAATGGGAAATCCTGTAATACTCATCAACACCTAAGGCGGCGATGATCATATTCCTGGATTTCCAATCATAGTTGTACTTTTTCTCATCCTCTACATTCCACTGTGCTTTAGGTTTAGGTATAACAACACCATCCGCATTGGTCACAGTTATTTCCATAGGATCATCTTGGATGACTTTCCATACCTTCCTATCAACAGAGTTGATATGAATACGCATAAAATCTTTCCAACAACTGTAGTTTTCACCAGTGAAAATAGGCGCTCTATTGTATGCCCCTTTAGGATCGTTATCCATTTTCTAAAAAGTTATATGTGAAGCACTAGATGAACCGGTGCTCATGATACCACTTGTTAGGTGAGAGTACCGATCTAGAAGGGGGGGGGGTTGAATAGATCAGTTACTAAAAAAATTTAGCGCTTTTTAAAATTGTTTTTAAAGGTTGTGAAAGCTCCCTAGACCACGATCGTCTAAACGTTCTGTTACTGAAAATATCAGATATGCGTGAAACCTAATGGAATGACTAAGATAAAACTAATCAACAACAATCTTAATCAATCGATCAAATACACAAATTCTTGATATAGCTACCACCAATGATGAATTAAAACAATGAGAAAACAAGCAAAATATTGATAAATTTGTGTGAAGTTAATTTTAGCAAACACTTGGTGTGCACACTACACCAAGACTTAATTTCACTAGAATTGATAGTGTATAATTTTCCTTAGTTACAACCAAAGTGGTTACAGCAATTTATCAAACAACTTTAATGCACAACAATTAAGTGAGATGAAGTTATCAATTAATTTCACACAAGATTCAATTTATGCAGAAATTAAAGAGTTAGAGAAAGAGAGAATAATACCAAATTTGTTTAGGTAATTCCCCTTTCGTCCTCGCTTAGGGTACGTCTTCCCCCAATTCTAAAACTAGAATTGAGATATTTATTATCAATTGCAAAGTTTATACAAGAGAAGAAATAAGCACCACCAAGCAAACCTAAGTGTTGTTGTAGATCCTATTCACTTCTCTCCCCTTGATTCGAGTTGAACCAAGTGCTTCAAATGTTCCGAACAAACCTCCGATTGTAGCTACCTTATTGCAAGAACTTCAAGTTCTCAAAAACTCTAGCTCAGCTGATTTCAATCAGATATACGTGAAACCTCCAATTGTAGCTACCTTATTGCAAGAACTCCAAGTTCTCCAAAACTCTAGCTCAGCTGATTTCAATTGCGACACACTTGAACCCAAACCTTTCTTCACAATCCTCCGGTTACCGTTACTCGTTCGAATGAACCCACCGTTCTTCAAACCTTTCACTCGGCCGAATCTATGAAGCAAATATTTATGCAAAAACTCCCAAATCTTGGAGGATAAAACCCTAAGATTTTATTAAATAAAAACCCACTCAAAACCTCTACCCAAACCAAGATACACAATCCTATTTGGACGTTATCACCACAACAATGCACTATGATCAACAATAATTGTTATGTGTAGTTGTTGAAACATGCAATGAAGAATGAAGATGAAGAGGAACTTTAATGTATATCTTTCACTTTTCTTGTTATTATTATGAAAATGAGACTCAAGAATATATAAATATATATGATGTATGGACCAAGTGAAAAACACAGTAGAAAAATGAGTTAAATCAGCGACCACTCGACCTATTCACACTGGGCACTCGGCCTGTTCAGACCCGCTGCAACACAATTCAAATAAAATAGGTTATGAGTCGACTCAAACAGGAGATGAGTCGACTCATCTTGTTTTTTCAGAAATGAGTCAACTCAAAGACTTGACCTGTTCAGACCCGTAGCAACATAATTCAAATAAAATAGGTTATGAGTCGACTCAAATAGGAGATGAGTTAAACTCATCTTATTTTTCCAGAAATGAGTCGACTCAAAGACTCGACCTGTTCATACCCGCAACAACATAATTCAAATAAAACAAGTTATGAGTCGACTCAAACGGAGATGAGTCGACTCATCTTGTTTTTCCAGAAATGAGTCGACTCAAAGACTCGACATGTTCAGACCCGTGAGTTACAAAGAAAATGACATGCATGAATGAGTCGGCCTCTCCAAAGAATGAGTCGACTCAAAGATTTTAAATGGTCAAAAATGAGTTTTTAAGATGTATTTGGTCAATCCAAACCATTCTCTTATGGACCTAAGGTACCAACAATGATCAAGTGCAATATTAACATATATGAGATTCTCCTATATGCATAGACATATTGAATTGATACTTTGAGCATATTAAAGAATGAATGCACTCTAAGATATGATGACACCATCCAAAGTACACAATATGAGATACTAAAAAGTTTGACATCTTTAAAACAAGGACTAAGAACCTATGCCCTCACATACCTGTCTCTTGCTAGTAGGTTGTCATTATCAGTCTCCTCATCTTCATCAGCAACTGGTGCTTCTTCTTCGAATCCATCTAAGTTGTGTAATTCAACATCAATATGCTCCACCTCAATAAAAATCTCTTCCTGTTACATATCTTCTTCATAGATCTCTGCATTTCGACCAACATCATCAGTTTTCTTAAACGCCATTTCTGCTTCATTGAAAACTACATCTCAACTTGTGGTACACCTCCTATGACTTGGCTCTAGGCACCACAAGCTATAAGCTTTGACTTCTTAAGGGAATCTAAGAAACATACATCTTAGAGCTCTAAATTTGACCCTGTCTTGCCTAATGTGAGCATAGGATAAACAACCAAATACTCTAAGTTTGTCAAGATCTGGTGGATGACCTAACCAAGATTTTTCATGTGTCTTCATCCTTAAAGCAAGCGAGGGACATCTATTTATCAGGAATGCTGCAGTTACAGCAGCCTCAGCCCAAAACACCTTCTTCAATCCAATACTAACCAACATACATCTAACCATTCCGAAGATTTTTTTTATTGAATCTCTCAGCCAAACCATTTTGTTAAGGAGTACCTGCAGTTGTCTTGTGCCTTTTAATACTAGACATACTATAGTAACTTCCTAAAGCTTTATTACATAAATTAGGTTCATTATCGATTCTCAACCTCTTGACCTTCGTACCAGTCTAATTTTCAACTAGAGTCTTCCAACTTTTGAAATTTTCAAAAGTTTCATCCTTAGTCTTCTGGACGAATACCAATAACTTTTTGGAATAATCATCAACTATGGATAAAAAATACTTTGGACCTAAGTGTGAAGGATTCCTTGTAGGCCCCTAAAGATCATCTTGAAGGTAATCAAGGGATCCATATGTTGTGAACATCCCGGAACCCCGAGGTCGAGTTATTGAGGTCAGGCTTGAAGAGATAGTGTGTCGAGTCTGACAAAGGCAACAAGATGAACAAGTCTGGCCCCAGTCATGAGAATGCTGGTAGGAGATATGAATAGGTCGGAGCTGGTATCCTAAGAATGTGGTAGACGACATGAACGGCCACAGGTAACAGTCTCAGCATAGCTCCATGATTGCATGGGAGTTATAGAAGCTGATGAGGAAGACGTTATGTGATGATAAAAGAGGACGACAGACATTATTGACACCATTTAAACATGGAATTCAAAGGGGGACTTATTAAAGGAGCCCCTGTAAGCATGATAGATATAAAAAGGCTTCCCTTCGAGGAAGAACAGACAGACAACAAATACCCCCATAGACATGATAATTATCTCACCTGACTCACCTCAGGCAGATTAACCAAATAGTGTTTATCTAGAACATTTGGCATCCACAATGGGGCCTCAGTAAAACTTTCCTAGGCCTCACAAAATAATACATTTCACCATAGAAATATGATGTTTGAATCATCTCCTTGAAGGAGTGAACCTCACCCCCCCCCCCCCCCCCCCCACCAGACATGGCACAACTCCTTACAATTATGGAGAATTTGCGCCAGCATAACGAATCTTTACAGGAAATTGTCCACACACTACAAGAGTCATAAAACACTAAGGAAGATGAATAGGAGGAGGCACATTTTGATCCTCAACCTCTTTTAGAGGTAATTTGGGGCAATCAAGTCCCATAAAACTTCAAACCACCACCTTTATCATCCTTCGATGGCAAAAGTGATCTACATGAGCACATATTATCAATTAACAATTAAATGAAAATAGTCAGGGCTTTTGACTCCTTGAAATGCAAGCTTATGGCGGGAAAATTCAAAGATGTGGCATTACGCTGGTAAATGAGTCTGCCCAAATTATCAATAACTGGTTACCAGGACCTAACCAGGATGATGGTGCAACATTTCTCTACCAGCAAACATAGAAAGGTGACTACCACCAACTTGTTCAACCTTCGCCAAGGACCCTCTGTATTCCTCAAAGAATATCTGGCGCGATTCAATGAACAGACTATAAAAGTCTCCCGTCCAAATCAAGAAATGTTCATGGGAGCCTTCCAAAACGGCTTAAAGGCCGACCATTTCAATGAATCGTTGGCACAGAAGTCGGCCACCAGTAGGAAGAAGTAAAACATGTAGATAACTTGAAATAAACATTTGAAACAATAAGGAAGTTCGACATGAGGCATAACCCATACAAGTGCACCTTCGGGGTACAAGCTGACAAATTTCTCAGCTTCATGCTAACACACATGAGGATAAAGGCTAATCTAGACAAGCGCTAGGAAATCATTAATATGATCAGATCGACATCAGTAAAAGAAGTCCAATAGTTGACCGAGAGATTAGTCGTTTTGTCCTTATTTCTGTCTTGCGTGGGTGATAAATCCATACATTTCTTCGCGGCAATAAAGAAGTCGACATAGTTCTAGTGGACAGAAGAATGTGAGAGAGCATGTATGGAGCTGAAACAATTCCTATCTACCTCGTTGATCTTGGTCCGTTAGAAGGAAAATTCACCCATTACCCTGTATTTAGCAGTTTCTGAGAAGATTGTTAGCTCGACATTGGTTCAAGACAGTGATGAAGATGAACGGCGAGTTTACTTTTTCCGTAAAGTTATCAAAGAGGCAGAAGTTTGTTATCAAAAGATCGAACGATTAGATTTAGAAGTAGTAATTACTACCAAGAAACTCAGATAGTAATTTCAGGGGCACCATATCATAATGAAGGCGAACTATCCCACAAAATGAATCCTGGAGAAGCCCGATTTGGTAGGCAAGATGGTTGCATGGGTTGTAGAATTGTCCGAGTATGACATCACATACATGCCCAGGAACATCATCAAGTAACAAGTGTTGGCATATTTCCCAATAAAGTTGAATTCGCCCATCCTGGAGAAAATTCTCGAGCAGTGGATCCTATCAATGGATGGCTCATCCAATCTCAAAGGTAGCAGAGAAGGGATATTATTAGAGGGACCATGGTAATTGGTGCTAGAACAGTCTCTCTGCTTCAATTTTCAGGCCAACAATAATCAAGCAGAATATGAAGCAGTGATTGTTGGTCTGAAGTTAGCCAAAGAAGTCAGAGTTTCTCATTTGCTAGTTCGTACCGACTCACAATTAATTTCCAATCAAATCAGAGGTGATTATTAGAAAAAGGATGGATTATTACACAAGAATCTACAACGAGCTCTGCAATAAGCCAAGGGGTTCACGAAATTTGAAGTGTCACATATTCCCCGGGAAGAAAATTCTAAAGTCGACCTATTAGCTCGTCTAGCCAGCACCAAAGGCCATGGATTAAACAAAACGGTAATCCAAGAAACTTTGGAAGCACCAAGCATGGAAATGGAGGAAGTCATGGTATTAGAAAATGAACGGGGATGGATGACACTTGTCATTCAATACCTGACTTAAGAACAATTTCCAGATGAGGAGACTGAAGCCCGTTGCATCAAAAAGATATCTTCCCAATACCTCATGGTAGCCGACCATCTATACAAAATGGACAGATCTTCTCTGATGTTGAGAATTATCGCTGAAGAAGAAGTAGGACTTATAATGAAGGAAGTGCATGAAGTAGTGTGCGGAAGTCATATTGGCGGGAGAGCTTTATCTGGAAAAATACTCAGGGTTGGGTATTATTGGTCGAGTATGCTACAAGATTGTGCACGGTTCGTGAACCATTATGAGAAATGCCAAATTTATGCTCCATTCATTCATTGTCCAGATGATTTATTATATTCAGTAATATCCCCTTGGCCTTTTTACCAGTGGGGATAGGATATTCTCGGCCCCTTCTCTTTAGCTGCTGAACAACTAAAATTTCTTATAGTAGCAATGGGTTATTTCATCAAGTGGATGGAAGTTGAGGTCGTATCTCGAATCACAACTGAAAGGGTAAGATGTTTTTATTGGAGAGCATTTATCATATGATGTGACAGAAGAAAGATAAGCAATGTGTTGAGTGTGAGATTTGGACATAGATGGATTATTGGTAGTGTGGTAACATTGATAATCTGCTAAGTAGCTAGGGGTATTTAAGGCTCGGGTAAAGTGTCTAAGAGGAGGATTAGAATGTTAAGGTATGTCTAGAGACTCATTGTGATCAGGGGATACATGAGGGATACTGTTGGGGGATTCATTAGATAAAAGTATATTGTCAGAAGAATTATTAAAAATAGTTGAGCTTGGAGTGTTCATAGGGGTTGCAGTAGGGACATGGCTAATGATGGAGACATGCCTATTGGAAAAGTGATTAAGTATGGTAGAGGGATCAACAATAAGGTAGAAAGTTACATGTGTAGATGTATAATGTTCCTAGCTTGAGGTATCAGACTGCCTTTGTGGACTTAAGGTACTATTATCATGAATAGTGTTGTCATGTTGATGTTGCGAGCTAGTGGATGAGGTGTTGTTATCAATATGGCTATATAATTCAGTAGAGCTAGGAGACTGATGTGAATTATTAGGATCATCATAGATGGGAAGAGGACATTGATTATGTTTAGCATTGGATGGTGATTGGTTAGGTTTGAAAGGGAAGTGGTTTTCATAGAAAACCATGTGTCTGGATACAAAGATATTATTATGTTAGAGATCATATATAATGTACCCTTTGGTTCCACCCTTAAACCTAAGGAAAACAAATTTCCTAGCTCTAGGGTCAAACTTGGTTCTATGTGATTGAATGGTAGTAAAAAAAATTAAACAACCAATGACTTTTAAATGAATTATGGAGGGTGGCTGATTGTATAAAAGCTCATAAGGACATTTGAAGTTTAAAAGAGGGGTAATCAGTCTTTTAATGATGTGTATGTCATGTTGGACACAAAAGTTCCACATATTAATAGAGATATTGGAATGAAAAAAACAATGATCTAACTACATTTAAGATATGTTGGTGTTTTCTCTCTACCACCCCATTTTTTAGGGTGTTTCAACACAAGATTTTTGATGAATGACACTTTTGGATAGAAAGAAATCAGACAGGGTAAGAAATTCAGTACCATTGTCTGATCTTAAGCATTTAAGGGATGTGTGGAATTGGTTTTTAATATAAGCCACAAATTGAATTATGCTAGTTTTGGTTTGGTATTTAGTTTTGAGGAATATTATCCAAGTATACCTAGTATGGTCATCAACTAGTGACAAGAAATATTTGTGACCTAGTATTGAAGTAGTAGAAAAAGGGGCCCATATATCAACATGTAAATTTCAAAAGGTGCATTAGATTGAGTAACACTATAAGGGAAAGGTAACTTCTTTTGTTTACTAAAATGGCAAGAATCACAAGGGATGTCATTATTACATTTTGAGAGGATAAAGGGAAACATTTTGGAAATATTTTGTAAACCTACATAAGGAGTATGGCCTAATCTTAGATACCCGAGATTACAAGGATTTTGAGCAAAAGAATGAAAAAATGAGAATGGTTTGAGGAGTCAAGAACATAAAGCCCACTTTGTAGTTTAGTTGTACCAATCATTTCCTTGGAATGATCCTGCATAATTTGGCATGAATTAATAGTGAAGTGAATAAAACAATCATTGATATGTATGAGTCTAGCAATAGAAAGTCGGTTAACATGGAAACTAGCGATATACAATACATTGTGGAGGGTTAAGGAAGATGAAATGGATACACTACCAGAAATGGAAGCAGTCACATGAGAACCATCAGGCGAGCTAACATGAACAGGGATAATGGATTTATAAGAGAGAAAAATAACTAAATCAAAAGATATGTGATCAGTAACACCCGTGTCTAGGATCCAGAGATGAGAATTCTTACCATTTTCATTGTGAGAGTGTGAGTTCAAGACAAAGGGGGAAGTGTGTAACACCCTTCTAAATACCCCAAAATATTTAATTAAAATAATAACATATCAATCAGAGTAATTATGCCCCGAAGGGTGTCACACAATCATTTCACAACAATTATCAAAATATCCTGTCATGCTCATTTATTAAATCAAAATAAGACGCTTTTGCATAATCCGCAGCGGTTATAAAACATCGACATTCAAATCATGTACTACATTACATGTAAAGTTGAATCAACAACTAAATTAAAACATAGTCAAACATTCCCTCCCGATGTTACATCTACCAGAGCATGACCCACTAAGGACGACACTAGACTCCATGGCACTAGCTTCTACTCAACTCACTGCTCGTTACCTGAAAAATAGATGTAAGGGTGAGTCCCTCAATCAATATAATAAGCATTATAGAACAACATGTAATGCTAAGTAAATAACACATCAATTCACCCTAATCAGACTACGCACTCAGCAACGGCAATATCCGTTCAAACATCATATTCAACAGTAACATATAGCATATGTATAATCTCAACCATACTCAACATCAACAACACAACACACAACACACATATAATACTGGAATACATCCATTCATATTATATGCCATACATTCATTATGCAATGAGACTCCACACATGCGGTACCGACTATTCTTGAACATACAGTTCAAGCTCACCGATCAAATCCAGATACGGCTACTAAGCTCACTAGTCCCACTCATTTGAGATCTAATGACTCACTCACTAATTCCTCACCGTGGGAATTAGCTACAGCCCCGAAGGCTAGACTATGCACACTAATCATCTAGCATGCAAACATCAACAACAAACCCACCATGGTTCACTCACTAATTCCTCACCATGGGAATTAGCTACAGCCCCAAAGGCTAGAATAAGCATGCTAATCACCTAGCAATGCAACAACAACAGCAACAATTCAAGAATAGACATAAGCTCACACTCTAAGCCATAAAACAGTCTATTCACAAATGCATACATAACTGATACATTCACAGCATCATGCTTATCATCATACATCATTAATACATTTTATCACAAAAGCATATCACATCATGCCACATAATCAAATACAGTATTAGCACATTCTACTAATACCTATACTACTCAAAACAACGGGAAATGATCCCTACTACGTCATACATCAGCTAAGTTACACCACTCAGCCTAAACAACCAAAGACTGCACAACAACAGTCCAGGGAAACCACAAGTCTGCCCATACGCGTATCGCCTATGCCCATACGCGTATTGCCCACGCCTGACCAAATCCATACGCGTAATGCCCACGCCCATACGCGTATTGCGCATTTCCTCGCCCAACCCATACGCGTATCACCTGTCTCATACGCGTATGCTACGCGTAACAATCCCCCATTACGCGTACCAACAGAGACCAATTTACGTTCTAAATATCATCTTTTTCACCCATACGCGTAAGGCTTCCTCCATACGCGTACCAGCCATCTCATACGCGTATTGCCTAGTGCCATACGCGTATGACCAGAAACCAGAACTCTCAGATCTGCAATGGCTTTCTCTGCTACGAGATCTATCCAATTCAACCTTCTACAGTCCAAATTTTACACAATATTACACATAACATCTAACACAAATCATACATTTTCGATTTCACAAATTGTTAACCTTTCTACCTCTAATTCCTACGAATTTCTCATCAATCATCACCCAAATTCGTTCATCAATAAGTCACAAGTTCATCACATATATCATTCGATCAGAGGCAATTTCAATGGTTTCTCACTACCCATCACATACTATCCCATAATACCCGTTAATCGATGATAAACCCCCCTTACCTGAGTTAATCCGGCACTTCCGTTAGCTTCAAGCTTTTCCTCTTCTCTTGCTCTGCCTCTTTGCCTTTTTCCACTTTCAGCCGCTTCTCTGTTCCTTTTCACGTGAAAACCCTTTTTACCACAAATGGGACTTTTTATTATTCCAACTTATTTTATTCCAATAAAATAATAACCCAATAATGATTATTCCAAAATAATAATAATAATCCAACTTCCAATTATTCAATTAAATTAATAAATAAAATATTAATTTAAATTAAATAATTATCTTATTTTAATTGGGGTGTTACAACTCTCCCCCACTAAAAGAGTTTTCGTCCTCGAAAACATACCTCAAGCGAACAACTCCGGATAGGATTCCTTCATCTGGCTCTCAAGTTCCCAAGTCACATTGCCACCTGCTGGTCCTCCCCAAGCTACCTTCACCAAGGCAATCTCTTTACCCCGCAACTGCTTCAATTCTCGATCCTCGATCCTCATAGGTGATGTTTCCACAGTCAGGTTATCTCTCACCTGTACATCATCTACTTGGACTACATGCGACGGATCATGAACGTACCTCCTCAACTGAGACACATGAAAAACCTCATGCAAATTCGCAAGCGACGGCGGTAAAGCGATACGATAGGCTACCTCCCCTATCCTCTCCAAAATCTGATAAGGACCAATAAATCGAGGTGTCAACTTCTTCGACTTCAAAGCTCGACCAACTCCAGTTATCGGAGTAACACGAAGAAACACATGATCTCCCTCTTGGAACTCAAGTGACTTCCTCCTCTTATCATGATAACTCTTCTGACGACTCTGAGCAATTCTCATTTTCTCCTGAATCATCTTAATCTTTTCCGTAGTTTGTTGAACAATCTCCGGTCCAACCACAGCACTCTCACCGGACTCATACCAACATAACGGTGTCCGACATCTCCTACCATACAAAGCTTCGAACGGTGCCATACCAATACTCGAATGAAAACTATTGTTGTAGGTAAACTCAATCAAAGGCAAATAACAATCCCAAGCACCTCCCTTTTCCAAAACACAAGCTCTCAAAAGATCCTCTAATGACTGAATCGTCCTCTCAGTCTGACCATCAGTCTGCGGATGATATGCAGAACTCAATCTCAGCTTAGTTCCCAAAGCTCTCTGCAAACCTTCCCAAAATTTCGATGTAAATCTAGGATCTCTGTCCGAAACAATACTCGACGGAATACCATGCAAACTTACAATCTTCTCAATATACAACTCGGCTAATCTTTCTAACGGATAATCCATTCTGATCGGAATGAAATGAGCCGACTTCGTCAATCTATCAACAATTACCCATATAGCCTCAAAATTCTTACTTGTCCTCGGCAAACCAGAAACAAAATCCATACTGATACTATCCCACTTCCACTCTGGAATAGCCAACGGTTGCATTAGCCCAGACGGCTTCTGATGCTCAATCTTTGACTTCTGACAAGTCAAACAGGAATAAACAAAACTCGCAATTTCTTTCTTCATTCCCGGCCACCAAAATAACTTTTTCAAATCATGATACATCTTCGTAGCTCCAGGATGAATACTCAACCCACTACGATGTCCTTCTTCAAGAATGCTCTTCTTAAGCTCAGTAACATCCGGAATACACACCCGATTACCAAATCTCAATACACCATTCTCATCAACTCTGAATTCACCACCTTGACCTTGATTCACTAGAGTCAGCTTATCTACCAAAAGCATATTGGATTTCTGACCCTCTCTAATCTCATCCAAAATATTACTCGTTAACTTCAGCATTCCCAATTTAACACTATTGTGAGTACTCTCACACACCAAACTCAAATCTCTAAACTGCTCAATTAAATCCAACTCTTTAACCATTAACATAGACATATGCAATGATTTCCGACTCAATGCATCAGCTACTACGTTTGCTTTACCCGGATGGTAATTCAAACCAAAATCATAATCCTTCAGAAATTCTAACCATCTCCTCTGTCTCATATTTAGCTCTTTCTGATCAAACAAATACTTCAAACTTTTATGATCACTGAAAACCTCAAATCTTGATCCGTACAAATAATGCCTCCACAACTTCAGAACAAATACCACAGCTGCCAACTCTAAATCGTGTGTCGGATAGTTCCTCTCATGAACCCTCAATTGTCTCGAAGCATAAGCTATAACCTGCTTATTCTGCATCAACACGCCACCCAAACCCAACAATGAAGCATCACAGTAAACCTCAAATGATTCCGACGAGCTCGGTAATATCAGAATAGGAGCAGTAGTCAACCTTCTCTTTAACTCTTGGAAACCTTCTTCACATTTTGAATCCCAAACAAACGCATGCCCCTTTCTAGTCAACATCGTCAACGGTAACGCCAACTTAGAAAATCCTTCAATGAACTTCCTATAATAACCAGCCAAACCAAGGAAACTTCGAATCTCAGCAACAGACTTCGGAGCTTCCCACTTAGACACCGCTTCTATCTTAGAAGGATCAACAGCAACACCACCTCTTGAAATCACATGACCAAGAAAACTCACCTCTTCTAACCAAAATTCACATTTGGACAGTTTAGCAAATAACCTCTTTTCTCTTAGAACTTCTAAAACCACTCTCAAATGCTCAGCATGCTCTTCTTCAGATTTCGAATACACCAAAATGTCATCAATAAACACCACAACAAACTTATCTAGGAACGGATGGAAAATCCTATTCATATACTCCATAAATACACCAGGCGCATTAGTCACACCAAAAGGCATCACAGAATACTCATAATGTCCATACCTTGTTCTGAAAGCAGTCTTCTGAATATCCTCAGTTTTCACACGTATCTGATGATACCCAGATCTCAAATCTATTTTGCTGAACACACTCGCACCAACTAACTGATCCATCAAATCATCAATCCTCGGCAAAGGATACCGATTCTTGATCGTCACTTTATTCAATTGCCTATAGTCCACACACAACCTCATAGTACCTTCTTTCTTCTTAACCAATAACACTGGTGCACCCCACGGTGACACACTCGGACGAATAAATTTCTTATCCAACAGATCTTCCAGCTGACTCTTCAATTCAGCTAACTCAACAGCAGACATACGATATGGCGCCATCGATATCGGTCTAGTACCAGGTACCAAATCAATCGAGAACTCAACTTCACGCTCTGGCGACAATTCATTCACCTCTTCCGGAAACACATCAGGAAAATCACACACCACAGCTAGATCACCAATCACCAGTTTATCTTTAGCTTCCATAGTCGCTAACAGCATAAACAACTCTGCCCCATCTACTACTGCCTCATTCACCTGTCTTGCAGATAGGAACAAATTCTTTCCTTCCTCAATCTCAGGAAAAATCACAGTCTTATCAAAACAGTTGATATAGACTCGGTTAAACACCAACCAGTTCATACCCAGGATAACATCAACCTGCACTAGTGGAAGACACACAAGGTCTATCCCAAAGTCTCTACCAAAAATACTCAAGGGACAACTTAGACAAACTGAAGTAGTAGTTACTGAACCCTTCGCAGGAGTATCAATCACCATACTACCACGCATCTCAGATATCTCTAACTTAAGTTTCACAGCACAATCCAAAGATATAAAAGAATGAGTAGCACCTGTGTCAATAATAGCTACAAGAGGAAAGCCATTAATATAACACGTACCTCGGATCAAACGATCATCTGCAGAAGTCTCAGAACCCGATAAAGCAAAGACCTTGCCTCCTGACTGATTCTCTTTCTTCGGCTTAGGACACTGTGGACTGATATGACCCACTTCTCCACAGTTGAAACAAGTCACAGTCTTCAATCGACACTCTGCAGCCAAATGACCACCTTTTCCACACTTGAAACACTTCATCTCAGCACTGGTACACTCATGAACACGATGCCCAGCCCGACCACATCTATAACACTTAACATGAGCACTAGAGTCTCCCCCACTAGGCCTCTTCATCCCACTCTGCCGCTGGAAACCTTTGCCAGCTGCGTACGGTCTTCCACGATCAATCTGATTCTTACCTTTCCTATCAACCCTTTGCTGATAGCTCTCTGCTCTAGCCTTGGAATCCTGTTCGAAAATCCTGCAACAGTCAACCAAATCAGAAAACACCCTGATCCGCTGATATCCAATCGCCTGCTTGATCTCGGGACGCAACCCGTTCTCAAACTTCACACACTTCGAAAATTCTCCAGCAGCCTCACTATAGGGAGTATAATACTTTGACAGCTCTGTGAACTTAGCAGCATACTCAGTAACAAACTTGTTACCCTGCTTCAATTCCAAAAATTCTATCTCTTTCTTCCCTCTAACATCCTCTGGAAAATACTTCCTCAGGAATCTCTCTCTGAACACAGCCCAAGTGATCTCAGCATTTCCAGCAGATTCCAACTCAGTGCGGGTAGCAACCCACCAATCATCAGCTTCCTCTGACAGCATATGCGTACCGAACCTGACCTTCTGGTTCTCGGCACACTCAGTTACTCGGAAGATTCTCTCGATCTCCTTCAACCACTTCTGAGCGCCATCTGGATCGTATGCTCCCTTAAACATTGGAGGATTGTTCTTCTGGAACTCACTCAGTTGACGAGCAGCTCCCATTCCCACAAAATTCTGATTTCCTCCAAGTACTCCAGCTAGCATACCCAGAGCCTCAGCAATTGCAGCATCGTCTCTACCTCTTCCAGCCATCTCTATTCTGAAAACCCAAACAAACTAAAACAATAAGTACTGATAGGGTTACTCAACACCTATCCCGTACAGGGGAACAGAATAATTTCGACTCGACTCGACCGACTATGCTCTGATACCACTAATGTAACACCCTTCTAAATACCCCAAAATATTTAATGAAAATAATAACATATCAATCAGAGTAATTATGCCCCGAAGGGTGTCACACAATCATTTCACAACAATTATCAAAATATCCTGTCATGCTCATTTATTAAATCAAAATAAGACGCTTTTGCATAATCCGCAGCGGTTATAAAACATCGACATTCAAATCATGTACTACATTACATGTAAAGTTGAATCAACAACTAAATTAAAACATAGTCAAACATTCCCTCCCGATGTTACATCTACCAGAGCATGACCCACTAAGGACGACACTAGACTCCATGGCACTAGCTTCTACTCAACTCACTGCTCGTTACCTGAAAAATAGATGTAAGGGTGAGTCCCTCAATCAATATAATAAGCATTATAGAACAACATGTAATGCTAAGTAAATAACACATCAATTCACCCTAATCAGACTACGCACTCAGCAACGGCAATATCCGTTCAAACATCATATTCAACAGTAACATATAGCATATGTATAATCTCAACCATACTCAACATCAACAACACAACACACAACACACATATAATACTGGAATACATCCATTCATATTATATGCCATACATTCATTATGCAATGAGACTCCACACATGCGGTACCGACTATTCTTGAACATACAGTTCAAGCTCACCGATCAAATCCAGATACGGCTACTAAGCTCACTAGTCCCACTCATTTGAGATCTAATGACTCACTCACTAATTCCTCACCGTGGGAATTAGCTACAGCCCCGAAGGCTAGACTATGCACACTAATCATCTAGCATGCAAACATCAACAACAAACCCACCATGGTTCACTCACTAATTCCTCACCATGGGAATTAGCTACAGCCCCAAAGGCTAGAATAAGCATGCTAATCACCTAGCAATGCAACAACAACAGCAACAATTCAAGAATAGACATAAGCTCACACTCTAAGCCATAAAACAGTCTATTCACAAATGCATACATAACTGATACATTCACAGCATCATGCTTATCATCATACATCATTAATACATTTTATCACAAAAGCATATCACATCATGCCACATAATCAAATACAGTATTAGCACATTCTACTAATACCTATACTACTCAAAACAACGGGAAATGATCCCTACTACGTCATACATCAGCTAAGTTACACCACTCAGCCTAAACAACCAAAGACTGCACAACAACAGTCCAGGGAAACCACAAGTCTGCCCATACGCGTATCGCCTATGCCCATACGCGTATTGCCCACGCCTGACCAAATCCATACGCGTAATGCCCACGCCCATACGCGTATTGCGCATTTCCTCGCCCAACCCATACGCGTATCACCTGTCTCATACGCGTATGCTACGCGTAACAATCCCCCATTACGCGTACCAACAGAGACCAATTTACGTTCTAAATATCATCTTTTTCACCCATACGCGTAAGGCTTCCTCCATACGCGTACCAGCCATCTCATACGCGTATTGCCTAGTGCCATACGCGTATGACCAGAAACCAGAACTCTCAGATCTGCAATGGCTTTCTCTGCTACGAGATCTATCCAATTCAACCTTCTACAGTCCAAATTTTACACAATATTACACATAACATCTAACACAAATCATACATTTTCGATTTCACAAATTGTTAACCTTTCTACCTCTAATTCCTACGAATTTCTCATCAATCATCACCCAAATTCGTTCATCAATAAGTCACAAGTTCATCACATATATCATTCGATCAGAGGCAATTTCAATGGTTTCTCACTACCCATCACATACTATCCCATAATACCCGTTAATCGATGATAAACCCCCCTTACCTGAGTTAATCCGGCACTTCCGTTAGCTTCAAGCTTTTCCTCTTCTCTTGCTCTGCCTCTTTGCCTTTTTCCACTTTCAGCCGCTTCTCTGTTCCTTTTCACGTGAAAACCCTTTTTACCACAAATGGGACTTTTTATTATTCCAACTTATTTTATTCCAATAAAATAATAACCCAATAATGATTATTCCAAAATAATAATAATAATCCAACTTCCAATTATTCAATTAAATTAATAAATAAAATATTAATTTAAATTAAATAATTATCTTATTTTAATTGGGGTGTTACAAAGTGAATATGGAATTGGTTTTGGAGTTGGTCTTAGACTGTTGAATTAATTCCAGGATGTTGTGATATTGCTCTTGATTGAAGCCAAAGAAGACTTAAGTGAACTCTATTTAGAAGATTTGTGACCTGTTTCAACTGAAGCAATAGATTGAGATTGATAAACTAAATTTGTAGTTTTACCTTTGCCTTTAAATCATGATGGATATCCATGCTTGAGGAAGCATGTCTCAATAGTGTGATTAGTCCTGCCATAGTGGGTACACACGCAATTATGACCCTTTCCTCCACCATATCCATAATTTACCTTTGAAATAGTTATTACCAGTCTTGCCATTGTTGTTTCCTGAAGAAGAATGGAACTAAAAACTTATAGATTCTTCAGTGTTGGTGGCACTAGGAACGTCATAAAGCTTGAATTATTCAACTCATTTTTTTGTTGAATAACAAGGGAATGCCTTATCAATATCTGGTAAAGGATTCATCATCATGATCTGGGACTTGGAGTGAGTGAATTTCTCATTCAATCCTTTGAGAAAATGTATAACATAATCCTACTCACGATACTTACGAATCGATGCAATGTCACCACAAGAACAAATAATGACGCAAGAAAAACAAGCAGTGATAGGACGATAAGTTTCTAATCCATCCCACATAACCTTCATTTGCGTAAAATAGTTTAAAACATCAAGACCACCTTGGCGAATTTTTTACAAATCTTCCTGAATATCTGAAATGCGGAATATATCACCATGAAAAAATCAAAGCTGTAAATTTGTCCATACATCAGTTGCACTATCGATCCATAGAACTGATTTAGCAATGGAATCTGAAATTGATCAATGAATTCAAGCTAAAACCATGGTATTACAACGAACCCATGGGGTGTAGAGAGGATCAGAAACTGGAGGTTTCGTGAGAGTTCCATCAATAAATCTTTCTTTACTTTTGGAAATCAAAGCAATATGCATTAATCTTGCCCAGGATGATAGTTCTTGTCGTCGAGCAATGGCAAAACAAGAACGAGAGACGGATTTTCATTTGGATGCATGTAGTATGGATTCGTCAAATTTATGGAAAAGTCATTGAAGCTTTGGTATGCCATTAATGGAGAAATTAAAAAGAAACTAGAAGAAGAAGACGATCGCGAATCGAAGAAGATAACGGAATCAAGAACAGAAAACTAACAATAACACAATTGAGCTAAAAAAGAAAACAATGGCTATCAAAACTTGTTAAGCTCTGATACCATGTTAATGGTGAGCAATTCACCGTGGTGGTACATGAAAAAGTAGAAAGAAGAAGATTTAACTGAAAGAGTTTGTTGCAAAACAGTTATGTAGTAACTATAATTTTCCATTGAATGAATAAGAATACTTTATATATATATATATATATATATATATATATATATATATATATATATATATATATATATATATATATATATATATATATATATATATATATAAACAAATGTGTGGTTAACAATAGCTTAACTGACTTCCAACATGGCATTCTATTAGTTGTCGGTGAAACTATACATGGAGCATTCTATTATTGGTATAATAAAGTATACTAACAACATGTTACTTCAATTTCTCATATTCACCATTTTTTGCAATATATGGAGCATTCTATTATTGGTATAATAAAGTATACTAACAACATGTTACTTCAATTTCTCATATTCACCATATTTTGCAATATAGATCCTTTATTTTCTTAGTTCTTTTAGAAATTGAAGTTAAAAGTATTAAATTTATTTTTATTTTTATTTAAAAAGATTTTTTTTACCTCGGATTTAAGTCATAAACGAAGGAAAAAATAAGCGTGATTTAAGTCATAAACGAAGGAAAAAATAAGCGTGTTTATTGAATTTTTCGTAGTTCTTAAACAAATTAAATTTTATTGTCCATTTAGTGAGTATCAACACTTAAAACACTATTATTAGTGATCCACGTGAAACCAAAAGACATTCATTCAGAAAGTCCGTGCCACATTATAAAAACATTATGAATATAAAAAATTGATCATAAAAGCATTTGTCATGAAAATATTGAAACTTATTTGATTTATATCATAAACATTGAAACATAAGTATCTCTAAACTTATTTTTGGTAGAATTTCATATAAAAATAAGTATCTCTAAATTTGAATATATTGCTGAAAATGTTTGCTACAAAAATTATATTTGAATTTGTAGAAACAAAATGTATATAAATTTAATTTTATCTATAAGTAGGTGTCAATTTAATTCACGAATCTTTAATAACAAAATAAATTGTTTGAAATTAAAAAATATTTTTAAAGGGTGATAAAATGAGAAATAAAAGAGAAATGTGTGATATTGACCAAAATAAATTCTCAAAAGGTATAGTATATTAACTTAAAAAATATTTATAGAAACTACAAAAATATATTTAACAATATTCAGTCTTAATTAATTTGTGATTATTTTTATTTTAAACAAATCAGTTTCTTTTGATGGATTTAAGTTTGAAATCTACCGTGGAAAAGAAAAGTTACTCTAAGGTCAAAGATGAAGAAGGGCACGTTGCGTGTAAAATAAAATGAGTTGTTGACTTGACTTGCTGAGCACACAGATAACATCAGCGACCGCACTGCACTGCCTTGGTTTGCTCAACAACGCGACGCATCTTCTCAAAGACTTTTCAGTTAGGAAATTAATGTGGTGAAGTCAAATTTTTCATCAATCACCAACTTTAGTCTTCAGAAAAAATTGAAGCTTCATATTTTGATTAATTGTTATATCAAGTACTATAAATTTCAAAAAATTGACACTCCTTGAAAAAGAGGTTTATTATCTAAATATTAATGTATAATACATATATATTCTTAAATAGCGTCATATGCTTTTGTATAATTTAACTTTTATACAATAAAAATATTAATAATTGTATTTTTCCTTTCTCTTTTTGAGAAATGAAAAGGATTCAGTTAGTTTTGAAAACAGATAAGTAAAAAAAAAAAAGAGAAGACTTTATATATTTTTTTTAAAAAGTATTTTTTTAGATATCCATAAATCAATGTCTAGTTTAAATTTCTATTTTAATATAATTTTTAATTTCATTCATTTAAAAAGAAAATGAAATAAATGAAGTTAGTTAACGTTTCCTATTTAGTTTGTACGTAAAATATATTTTTAGATAATTAGTTTGTTAGCTAGAGTTTGTTATTAGGTAATGAATTTTTTTTACAACTTTTTTCATATAGGATTTGTTTGAATAAAGAATTTTTTAAAAATAAGTTTTTATAACTCCTTATAAAAGATAATATATATTTAAACTATTTTTAAATATGCTATAAGTTATTTAATAAGCTATCTTGCGAAACTTATAAAAACATGCTCAATATTTTAAAATGATATATGTTTTTTTACACACTATTACAGAAAATATTTATGACAACGATTGGAAAATAGATATCAACACGTCAGACCAACCGTTGTGAGGTAAGCTGTAATTATATGTATAGTATTTTCTATCACGATTGTCCGACCGTGATTATAAGTTATGTAGCATGTTACCTACCACAATGATTACTTTAAACAATCGTTGTGATATTCTTTAATCCATAATATTTAACAATGGTTGGTATAAATAATCGTTGTGATATATATATTTGAGTTTATTATCAATTATGTGGAATGTTTATTTCACCAATGCCCACTAAACATATAACCTTTTAATCTGATCTAAAACATTATAATATGACAAATTAAATTATATTAGAAGAACAGGTTCACGTTTAATGTCAGACAAGAGTTCTTCAACTCCTTATCCGTATTTTACTCTTTAGCATTTAGAACTTTGTTTAATGATCATAGTTCTTCAACTGCACATTCCTTCACCTGTAGTTCATTTTACAAAATATTATTTACTTTGAAAACAAAATTAGAGGTGGAGAAATGGGCGTTTGTAGAACTAGAATCATTAAATAAAGTTCTAACGGTAAAAGAACAATATGCAAATAATGAGATGAATAATTCTTGTCTAGAATTGAACGTGTATACACTTATTTTCTAATATAACTTTATCTATCATATTTTAATTTTTTAATGCAATCTGAAAAGTTATATATTTGGTAAGGGGATTGAAAAAACATTCAAACCACATAAGATATAATAAACTCGTCTTTTAAACAAACATTAACAACAACATTAATCAACAACGAACCATAAATAACATACACGATACAACAACATATCAACTTATAGAATGTTTCAGAAACGTACATGTTCCTTAATGACATCCATAATGAAAGTCCCATAATTGCAACGCTCACTTTAACTTCTTCCTCATTATTGAAGCAATCATCCCTACCTACAAGTCAAAGCAAGCTAAAAGTTCAAACATTATGAAACAAGCTATTGAAATATAAACAATAATACATAAACATATTTTGAAACATAAACTATAGTGAAGACGAACCTGTAAAGTAGTCATTTGCTAAGATTTGATGCAACAAAGGTATCCTTCGAAGAAAACGAGTTGGCTGCATAAGTTTGGGATTTCCATATGAGAGAGATGAGTGACATAGTTATTATGGTTTTGTTTTGAGAGAGACGGGTGAAAGAGATGTTAAGATATTTTTTTAGAAAGACGAGTGAAAGTAATGTTAGGGTTTTGTTTTGAGAGAGACAAGTGAAAGAGATGTTAGGGTTTTGTTTTGAGAGAGATGAATGTAATGTACTAAAGCTAGAGATAATTTTACTTATATATAAATAAGTAACACCTTTCACCACGATTGACAATACGAACCGTGATGAAATGTTAAGGTCAAACCCATTATGTAACGATAAATGACTATTGTGAAATATCCTTTAGTAAATACGGAGAAAAAAAACGCCAAAAAAAAAAACTATTACCATGGTTAATAGGAAGACCGTTGTAAGTTGGATGTTACGAAATATCTATTTTGTAGTAGTGACAAAATCTCTCAAACATTATTTCAAAACTTTTTTTAGGAGATAAATTCATAACTCAAACAAATCCGTAGTTTATCATCTAATCACTTATTATCTTTTTCATTCTAATTGAATATGGTTCTAAGGAATTTTCTTTTGTGACAACTTCTTAAACTTAAATCACATAAGATCTTCATTTATTTGATTTCATTCTTTGTAACAAATTGTCTTATGAAAGAAAGAAAAACCATCATTATCAAATTGCAACACTATCTTTTCTTCTTTTCTTTGATCCAAAAGGGTCTCATTTCTTCATCTCCAAATTCACAAATAAAACAAAAAAATATTTGGATTGTCAAGAAATTTAAAATATTTTGTTATAATTAAAAATTGGCAAAGTTTTTTATGCAAAAGAAACCATATATAAAAGAAAGTGATTGCGATACAAGAGGGGATCAAGAAAAAATCTTTAATAAACTAAAATAGAAATTAGGTAGAACAATTATATCTCTAATGAAAACATCTTTAACAATTAGAGGTATATAAAGAGACCTAGATTTGCTAGCTTGTTCGCACATTGGTTCCTTTCTCTAAACACATTAGTGATGATAAAGCTCATACTTCTAGTGCTAAGAATGCAATTTTTCAAATGATTGCTTAATCTCTAAGGAACCATCAAGGAATTGTGAAAGGCAAGCATGACAAGCTTATAATCATATTCTATCTGAATTTTATGCCAACATTTATTAGAGGAAGCTTCAATAGCACGCATAATACCTTATATACAAAGGCATTATGTTTCCAAGATGCAGCAAAATAACCTAGATGATCACCGACAGTATTTATGAACGCACCTCCACACACAATAGGGCCAGGGTTCCCAAGAGAGGCTTCATCCATGTTACATTTCATCCAATCTAAAATTGGAGGATGTCAAAAGACCTCAACAATTTTGGAGCTTTTGGATGATGAACTTAAACTTTGAAAGCTTTTAAGACCATGAAATCAACCATAAAAGGGTAAGAGGATATAGATAATTGATTGTTAGAGAGGTTCACATTAGCCATAATCCAGACATTAGTTGAGCTCTAATTAAGGTAACATCATTGAATCTAAGGTTGTTTGTGCTTGTCCAATGACATTGAAGATGTTTATGATAGCAACAGAGACATCTGACTTGGATTGAAGGCTTCATCGTCTATCGCAAGTTTTGAGAGCATTAGGGAAGGAGGTTAAATTGAGGTTCAATTGATGTTCACGTGAAATAAATATGAGTTTTTTCAAGATTTTTTTTTTTTGGATGATTTTTTTTTTTTAATATAAAAAAGATATCAATGTTTTCATTTTAGAGTGAAAATAATCAAATCAAATAAAAAAGAAGATAAACAATTGAATTGTTAACTAAAACCAAATTAAGGATACACAAAATCATTAACAAATGTTGTTGCAATGTTATTGTCAATGTTGTTGTTAATATTTGTTTAAAAGATGATTTTATTATATATTATGTGATTTGAGTGTTTACCCAATCCCTTATAGAATATATAATTTTTCAAACTGCATTAGCAAATTATGATATGATAGATAAAGTTGTATTAGAAAACAAGTACACGTTCAATTCTTGACAAGAATTCTTCACACTGATAGTTGCATGTTATTCTCTGACAGTTAGAACTTGGTTTAATGATTGTAAGTCTTCAATCGCCTCTATCTCCATCTTTAATATTGTTTGTAAAGTAGATAATAGTTTGTAAAAAGAACTAGCGGTGAAGGAAGGGGCGATTGAAGAACTACAATCACTAAATCAAATTCTAACTGTTAAAGAGTAAGATGCGAATAAGGAGTTGAAGATCTCTTCTCAAGCATTGAACATGAACTTGTTCCTCTAATATAACTTAATTTGCCATGCTATAATGTTCTAGTGCAGATTAAAAGGTTATATGTTTAGTGAACATTGACGAAATAAGCATTCCACATAATTTATAATAAATCAAGGTCTATATATCACAATGTTTGTTTAACACAACCGTTGTTAAATATGTTGCATTAAAGGATATTATAATAGTTGTTTAAAGTAACTATTGTAGTAGGTAGCGTACTACGTAGATACAATCACAAATGCACTTCCTTGGTGGAAAGCATCATACTTATAATCACACCTTACCTTACAACGGTTGGTCTGACGTGATGGTATCCGTTTTCCAATCATTGTGATAGGTGTTTTGGGAGTAGCGAGATTCACACGGGTTGACATTATCAAGGAAACTTATAATACCGAGCCATACACTATGACTACTCAAGCAAAACAAGTTTTCTATGTGACAGACCTTGCGAACTTTTCGAGAAGATGATCAATTATTCTCAAAGGAAAGCACATGCCTCCTAGTGATGATGAAAGTTTTGATATTCCTTACACTCCTTCTTATGCAACACAAGTTCCTAATTCATATAAAGAATTTGATAGAGATGATATACATGTTATTTGTAACGATCATTAAGAAGGCATATGGGAAAATTAAAAAGTAAGTATTTTATATTTCTCATTCATAACTTATTTTATGTTATCATTACTAATGATGTTATTTTCTAACAACTATTATTATTTAAAAGTATAGGTGTTTAAAGTCAAGACACTAAGACAACAAGATAGTATTATTTGTTGTAATGATGTGTACATTGTAAGTTGGTTTGTGCCATTTTGGTTTTGATGTAACATACAATTTTTGGTTCCTAATGGAATTGTGTCATTGATATAATACAATTTTTGATCTAATTCAATTCAAAAATGGTTGTATTGTTGTTTCTAGTCTGATATGATTCAGAAATATTCAGGTTTAAAATTTGGGAATACTGTAAAATTGAAAAATATATACATATAAAAAATTATATCACAACGGTTTTTAACTTAATCGTTGTTATAAGTAGAGTGTGGTATCCAGAACAATAAAAAACATGATGGCGTTGTTGGGATTCAAACCCAGGACCTATAAATTATTTCACAACGGTTGATTGAATAAACTATTGTTATAGGCAGCGCGCTACCTAACTTATAACCACGGCCTGTCCCCCGTTGTGGAAACCAACATACATACAACTACACGCTACCTAACACCAGATGTGCAACCGTTATTATATATGTTTAGCAACCATCATTATATGTGTTTTGCGTAGTAGTGTATATTTTCATCATTAATCTCTAATAATCAAATTCATTTTATCATCATATAATACATCAAACCATTTCAATTCAACACCATGACATACATAACTACTTTATTCTTGTGAGTCTCTAAAGAATTCACAATTACAACTCGTCATCACAAAGAAACAACTTCATGTCATCAAAAGTCATAAGATGATGCAACAATAACAACAACAACATAACTTCAATGCATATTCACATAATATCAATACAACAACAACATACTATTCCATACAAGTTAAACACAATATAACTTCATGGATTAGAAAAGGTAGACATACAACACAACAAGAAGATCATACATCAAACATTAATTTCACAAACATTATAAGGATTCACAAAACCCTAACACCCAATTTTCATGAAAATTCCCCCCAAAGCTAAAACTAACTAAGAACCCACCTTAATAGAATCTTTCATTGAGATTTAGAAGATGAGATTGATGATGGTGATGATAATTTATTCATGAGACTTCTTCTTTTTCTCTTATCTTATTTCTCTTCTTTTTCTTTGTCTTTTCTCTTTTCCTTACTATATTTAGCATATGAGAGAAATGAATGAGAAGGAAAGTTGGTGGAAGTTTGTAGAAATCTTCTTTGTCTTTTAGTGAGCTTAACATGTGTTTTTACCATCTTGCCTTTTCCAACTCTCACACATCCAAGATACCATGCTTCACAATTTTTATTAATTTTCCCTTTCTTACTAACTAGTAAGGATTAAAAGATTTAATTAAGAACTTAATCTCTTCTTAACTCACTAATTACTCAATTTGTCCCACTTAATAAAGAAATTAACATTTAGGAGAATATGGGATATTACAACATGAATATACTGACTACATTTAACCCCAACAATAGAAATTTTAGTCATGTTTACACATGGTTAATGCAACATATGGTCTTTCCAGAGAGGTTGAGTTCAGAAGCGGTACTACACTTTCACATGAGCAACGCTTTTGCCTTTAAACTTCCTTTCTTATTCTCCTATTGTATACCTGAGTGAAACTACTCCGATTCTATACTCATCTGATCCACCGAAACTCCCTTTGAACTGAGCTAAAACTTCTATTTATAGGCAAAATTCTGAAGCTCTGACTAGGTGCATCGCTCTTGCGCCTAACACGCCTACCTTGCTCGGTCACTCTGAACATTCAGGTTTTATACTTCAGCAAGCAATGCTTGTATGTCTTCCATGTGTCCTTGGTTGTCTTTTCTTTCCTAAGACACCACCTCTTCGACTAGCATTCTAACCCTTGCTTCACCATGAAGTACTTGCACCTGGTGATGCCACCTAGCTATACTCTATGCCTAGTGCGCCTTTAGTGTGGGCCTAGTGAGCCTTGCTTCTTCAGGGTTTTGCTTTTGTTTGTTTTCTTCATGTTGTGTCGTGATTTTCTAGTTTGTTTCACCTGTTTTTGATAAATGCATGCAAGAAAAGCCTAAACATTTGTCTCTTTACTTATCATAGATAAATTAGAATTTTTTGTAACAATTTCTTGTGAAATAAGCCAATAAGTGTTGTCATATTTAACGTAAATCTGACACTTATTAGTTAGTCCTTGTAAATGGAAGTCTTACCTCATATTTCCATGTTATAAGGGGTTTTCATGAGGGGAGTACTTTATCCCCATTTTTTGTCTAGCTGTTGCAAAAAGTTTATCAGGATTAATGAAGAATGCTACTCATACGGGGAAATTTCAGGGAATATAGTTAAATGAGCAATTGCACTGTGAATTACTTCAATTTGCTAATGACTAATCCTTATTTGAGATGGTTATTGGAACAACTCGTGGACCATCAAAACTATGTTGAAAGGCTTTGAGTTGGCATCGGGTCTTTGTGTGAATCTTTTCAAAAGAAAATTAATTGGCATCAATTTGAAGATTTTTTTTATGCAAGCTACATCAAGTTTCCTCTCTTGTTTAATCGACATAAATCATATCAAGTTTCTTGATGTTCTAGTGGGAGCCAACCCTAAGAGAAGAGACGCTTAGAGTCTTATTTTGGTAAATATTAGGAGAAGGTTATCATCCTGGAAAGGAAAGCCTATGTCTATAGGTTATAGGGTGGTCATGTTGAATGCAATTCAGGATAATATTCCAAATTTTTACTTCCCTTTCTACAAGGCTCCTAAAGCGATTATTCTTGAAATAGTGAAGCTGCAATGTGCATTTTTGTGGGGTGGAATGGAAGTGGAGAGGAAGGTCAATTGGGTGAGAAGGACATATGTATGCAAATCTAAGAAGCGAGGAGGGTTAAGAGTAAAAGATTGTGAAAATTTCAACACGACTTTTCTCAATAAGTGGAATTGGAGGATTATAACTGAAAAAATACATTATGGACTGGCTTACTTTTATACAGGTATGGAGATGTTCAAGATGAAATTTTAGACTCTTATTGTGTTGGTGATGGAAAAAACGACTCTTTATGGTGGAAGGATGTGAGAGATCTAGGTATGAAGGGAGGGGAAGCCCATACATGGTTTTCTTACTCAATTTCATACAAGTTAGGGAATTGCAACCCTATTAGTTTTTGGAAGCACAAGTGTTTGGGATCAAGGCCTTTTTTTCTCTAGTTCCAGAATTTATTTCTTAATGATTACATGTCTAATGATAAAGTTAGGGATATAGCTTATTGGATGGAGGATTTGTGAATTTGGGACATTACGAGAAGGATGGGTCTAACTAAAGAAGATGTTATTGAGTTTAGTCTGTAAAAGACTATTTTGAAGGAAATTCAACCTTCTCCAAAAATTGAAGATGAATTTATTTGGTGGAAGCATAACAATTAATTTTTGGCTAAAAATAGATATGCTAGATTGGTGGAGCTGAACTAGGAAGTTGTATGCTTGGAGGAAGGAGTGTTACAGTCTTTGGATATCCTCTAAAAGATAAAACTACCAAGCAAAGTGCACATGTTTGGATGGAGGATGTTTCTTAACAAATTACCAACAAAATGTGAATTTCCACTCTTGTCCAAGAGAGTGATCATTAATGGCATCCAAAGTGTGATTTGTCCCCTATGATTTAAATATAAAGAAGATATAGTGCACTTAGTTTTTATTTTCTAAGTGAGTTCTCTAATCTGGAAGCAAGTATGTTCTTGGTTAGGAGTTAAGGGATAAAACAAACATGAAGCTCTATCGAACATCTGGAGCAATTTAGGGATAAGTTTATGAAGTGTGCAAAAGGGAACTTATTTTATTTCTCTTGGGTGTCGATTTTCTGGTCTATCTGGTTGTGCAAAAATATTTTTTATTTAAATGTGGGTTAGTATTCATAGAGAACATTGTTAAGTTGCTTAAGGCTAGGTCTTGGGAATGAGTTGTTTCTTTTTTCAAAGGTCAACATGAGATTTTTTGAGTTGAAGGATGCAACTATCTGAGTCTTTGATTTTCTTGACTCGTTTTGACGTTTATTTTGGTTGTTGTATCTATTTTTGTATTTTGGGGTTAGAGTACCCCTGTACTCCCTTTTAGTTATCATCTTCTTATTAAAAAAACCTATTCTTGTAACTTGTTATCATCTAAATGGTAGTTATGAGATAAACTTTATAATATTACTCAAAGTCTTTTTTACCACCCTTTAGTAATATTTTCACTTCAATAACCTAATTTGAGCATGTATATTAGTGTTCTATATAAGGGGACAAATACATATAAGAACCAGATTGGTTCAAGAATAATACCTTTTATTAATGTTTTAATGATAATAACATAAACAACAATTTGTCTATGAATTATTTGTTTTAGTATGCACAACATAATCTACTTACTATATTTTAAGTGTATAGAATACATTCCCTCCGTTTTTTTATTATATGTCACATTGGGGAAAAAATTTGTACCATATTGTAAGTCGCTTTATAATATCAATGAACCATTAATGAAGGGCAATTTTATAAAAGTATTCTTAATTTCTCTTTCCCATACAAAATTAATTACACTTCTTAATATGTGTGAAAGTCCAAAATGACTTATAATAAAAAAAAATGAGATAGTAATATACAAAAATAAACTCTGATTAAAGTGTGCATTTAATAGCCATATCAAGAATTAGAGAATAATACTTGGTGACTCTGGAAAACTAGAAAAAAAAATGAAGCAACATTCAACATTATTATGACATTCTTGACAATATGTTGTACCTTTTGGATTGGTTGCATTTTGCAAAATAAAAGTATAGAGAAGTTTTCAAGTTAAATTAGCTACTTCAAGATGATTTTCTGGTGTAGAAGTGACACGTGCTGGACGCGTTGTCACAACATATGGGTACGACATTTGCCTTGCTCAACATGCTAGATTGTTGCGTTTTGGGACAAATTTTCAGTTAGATTTTATTGCTTTTATTTAGTAATATGATTATATGATTTGTTGGATAACTGTGAAGATCAACTTGATTTGAATTTGAAACAAACTAAATCATATCTTTCTATTGGAGATATTTATGAAACAAATCTTATCCAACAGATTATGCAAAGATTTTGGACGAAATTAAATCAAAGATCCAAGGAGAAAGGCCCAAAATAAATTTTACATTATAAGGATCTTAAAACCTACATTGGAAATCAAGAAATACATTGAAGATTTTAGAGTGTCAGGGTTTATTTGAGTCTTTTTTATTATTATATGTACATCACACAATGTTTTAGTAACTTGGCATAATTGAAGGTTTGTCTAGTTGAATCATAGACCAACATTCAACATTGTGAATTGAAGTTGATCACTAGGGTTTAGTGATCGAGAGAAAGTGAGAGGCGATCTCATATTTAGGGGGAGTCCTAAATAAAAAGTCACTGGGTAGTGTTAGGATGAGGCCTTGAATGACATAGGGTTTGTTGTTTCATATAAGACTAATTGTACTAAACTACTAATAGTGAGTTTCCTTTCTTGAGTTGGAAGCCAACCCTTAAGAAGCAGGTGTTGTTGCATCAAACTGGGTTACCAATTATTGTGTTCTTTATTACTTTTCTGCTCCATCATCTCTAAACTCTAAACTAGGACACATGATTCAATTCGAAAGTAATATGAATATGCTTGATGGAATGGTCGATTTTGGAGAAATTTCTAGAGACATGAAGATAATAAATTTTGGGACGAGCATGAAATAAGAATACATGAAGATTGCCTCGAAGAAGGTTGTCCTACCTGAAATGAAGACTGAGGTTCTAAGTGTTACGGTGCAAAAAATATCCAGGCATTTAGACTCTCGAAATAATAACATATTTGCCATCGATAAAATCCTTAAAGAAAAAAAAAGTTCGTCGCAACCAAAGTTGGGTTCGGGAGTCGGTTATGTGGGGAAGGTATTAGCACCCCTACATCTTATATTCTCAATGGGAACCATTTAGTTAGATTTGAAAATAGAGTGTTAATGTAATGTTATTTGTTTTCTTCTAAATATTGAAAGGTTGAAAAGAAAAATAAAATGACTAATTTTTTTTATTAGAGTGCTTGACAAGATTGCGAGTCTTGCTCCTACGTATCCTCAGGTGCAAAGAGGAATTCAAAGCTACATAGTTCTTAGTAGAAAATCACTTATCTGTTGGTTGGTTTTATTGAACGATGTTTAAGTTGCATTCTAGTGATGAAACGTTGCTTGTATGCTCGCACATGAGAGACTTACATGTTTTTTTGTATCACTGTAGAATGGATAAAACATTGTTTGTTTGTGAAAAGTTTGGCGTCCCGCGGAGGCGGGAAAAAGATAGTTTGATTGGTTGGATTGTTTTTAGGTTAATGACGTGTATTCAAATGGTCAAGCTATATGGCTTGTATCAAAATACTCGGGGAGGAAAGAGGCATACGCTCAACTAATCCCTTTTCATCCGATTTTACTATAAAAATTATGAGATGAATTACACCATGATTCCTTAACAGAAAATAAGCATCTGAATGGTCATGTTATACAACTTGTATCCGAGTACTTGGGGTAAAGGGAGACATACGCCCAACTAGTCATTTTTCATCCACCAAAGAGTGAACTAAATTTGGTTAATTAATGTATTTTGAATGGAAGACGAGTATTCAAATGGTCAAGCTATATGACTCGTATCCAAATACTTGGGGAAGAAAGAATCATACGTCCAATTAATCCTTTTTCATACGATTTATTTGTGAAATAAGATTCTTGAACTTTTTTATTATGAAAGAGGTTTAGTGTGAATCGGGTCAAGGTTCCTTGAAGATCACGAGCACTCGAATGGTCAAGTTATACGGCTCGTATCTAAGTACTCGGGGAAAAAAAAGGAATGTGCCCAATTAGTCATTTTTCATCCGTGAAAGATACGAGTTGAATTTGGCTGAGTTATTAAGTTTTAAGTAGATGACAAATATTTGAATGGTCAAGCTATACGGCCCATATCCAAATATTCAGGGAAAAGAGAGACATATGCCAAACTAGTCCTTTTTCATCCGACTGTTATGAAAGAGTTTGAAATAATTAAGTTAGGTAGCTTTAGTTTGATTTGAAAATGCACTTGATATTGATCAAGTGTTTGATTTGCGTTGGTTTGAAATTGATTCGATTAATTTTGATTTGATGGTGAAGTGGTGAGACATTTATGAAAACTACTTAATGTTGATCAAGTACTCGAGTTTTTATTTTGAAAAAATGGTTGATTTTATTCACAATTTATTTAGTTGATTTTTTGACTAATTAAATAAATGAAATAAAAATAAAACAATAAAATGAAAAAAATAATGAAAATACAACAATAAAAAAAAAAAAATAATAATAAGGGAGGGGTGTAAGCATGCATAGGGGGTTACATAGAAAAAATGACAAGTGAAATGGGCTTAGCCCAAAAATAAAACAAAATAAAAAACCAAAGAGGAAAGGGGATGCAGATATGAGAACCAGTGGTAAAGCGCAACAAAAACCCTTTGGCCTAAGGTTCAGGACCCAAACTGGTAACAGACTAAAAAAGGAAAAGCCTGGTGGATCCTTGGCCTATGCGCGACCATCTGGTTATGATCAGATGGCTCAGATTTCACTTCCAGATCAAACACAATTGGGCCATTAGATCTGCCTACTTGGAGGTTAAATCTAATCAAAAGGCTAATGATGCAAGGTCCATGGTGGACGCTTATGGGGATAAGACACATGGAAAGCTGGATTCAAAATAAACGAAACAAAAACAAACAATGATCATAGGACACATGGAAAGTTGAATTTAAAACAAACAAAACAACACCATCAGATAGATCTATTGGTTCATGTTCAAACTGGAGAAAACCCCCAAATAAATTCTCTTCTTAGTTCTCTCATCTTCTCTCTCTATTCCAAATTCACCATGAATGAAACTCAGAGTTAACACCAAAACAGAGTTGGAGAATCAAACACATATCAGTTGCAACGCATATATAGATGATTAGCATACAACAAACATGCTAAAAAATGGAGAAATTGAAGCTCAAAGTTCATATAAAATATAGTTCGATCCGGTCTCAAATTCGAGCATCACATGATGGACCAATTTGTTTTAGCTTTAAAAAAATGAATTTTTTCTTTGTATTTTTGAAAATGGATTTTACAAAAATGTTTTTCAAAATATTACAAGTTTTTCTAAATTTATTTTTTATAAATTAAAAGATTGACTTGTTCATTGTATAACATAAATATACATTATTGCAGATCATAACATAGTCAAAATCACAATTTTTTTAAAAAATTACATCTCAAAAATGATTTTTAAAAAAAGCTATTTGAAATAGCTTCAAAATTAAGTGATTTTTTGAAATTTTGATATCCAAAAAAAGTTTTCTATAAAATGATAAAATACCTAAAATAACATTTTAAGAATAACTATTCAAACACAATTTTTATTTTAAGCTTTTATAAAAAGTTTCTTTATAATTTTTTTTACGCTAAAATATATAACACTATAAAAATCAGTTTTTAAAAAATTCAAAACAAACGGGCCCGATATCAGACACACAATCGAGTTTAGGGTAATACAACAAAGCTAACTACATAGCTATTTTATGTAAACAAGCACAAATAAGAAATCTAAAGAAAAAAAACAATCAAGAACACGATGAACAGTTGACCTAAAATTGAAATTAAATGGTCATGGCTACGAATTGGAACAAATTAGCATATGGGAAATCTTCAGAACAATCATATCTATGGAATTGTATCAAGAAACTACACAAAAAGGCAAGGAATGTACCATACCGGAGGTTGAGATTTTCTGGCAGGTATGGTGATTCCGGTGACAAATCTCTTGATTCCGGCCAAGTGTGAATTGCATAGGTAATGCTTTTTTTGCTTCTTTATGTGTGCGTTTTCTCCTTCTGTTTCCTCTACCACTCCCCTTCTTCCTAAATTTCTACTTAATCGAACTTTAAAACTGCAAATCTTCTTACTCTGTTTTTCTTTTTGATCTGAGATAGTTGCAGTGACGAGTATCTAGAACACACACTCAACACAAGCTTTGGAAGTTTGTTCACAATCAAGAACAACTTCTCAAAGTGTGAGTAATGGAGGATTTTTTTAGTGAAGTGTGAATTGGTGGATTTGAATGCTATTTTTTCTGCTGAAGTTTGATTTTCTTGGCCCAATTATCTCTCTCTGAGTGAGTGTGTTTAAATAGGAAAGTTTAAGGTTGATTTATGTGAGTGTGTGAGGATTAGAAGTGTGTGAAATTTTTAGTGAGATATTTTGAGAAGTTGTTGTCAATCCGTGTGAAAATGAGTGAGAGAGTGATGATGAAAAGCGTGATCAAGGTGAGCTGGAAATGTGGCAAGGTTGGTGTGATCTTTTGCAGCTGAAATTAGAGGGAAACAAGGAAGTGGAAAAATTGTGACTTTCAAGCATGCGCCAAGTTTTGTAAATTCATGTATGTATGGGTAAAGTTATGTTAATATAATGATAACATGAATGGATGCTAATGATCAATGTTGATTTACATTTCAATTTTTATTCTTTTTCTCTTTATTTCATTTGCTTATATCTTTTGGATTTTGGGATGATGGTATGAGATGTATAAAAATTTGGATTTGGCTTAGGTTGAACTTGGATGATGATGATGATGATATGATGATATATAACCTATTAACATGATGATAATTTAAATGGCTTAATTAGTTTACTAAATTTTGGTATTTCATAATGCAAAGTAAATGAATAAATATGTGAAGATAAATGAATAAAAAAAATTGGACTTTCTATTTATTTAAAATTTGACTTTTTAATTCTAAATGATAACAAAGGTAAAAATTAATGAAATGAAGGGATGGATTGGAAATGAATAATTTGGAAACATTGTACTTTTAATGCACAAATTCTTTTTATGGACTTTTATTTGACTTCTGAAAAGGAAACTTCTAATGCAAGAATACAAGGTCAAATTAAAATCTAAATTAAAATGGCAAATGGATTGAAATGAATAAACTAAAGATGAATTAAGAAATCAAGGCAATGTATGCAATGGTAAATTATGCAATGTACTTAAGAAAAATGAATAAGAAATTTGGAGATACAATTAGGGTATGACACTAAGGTCGGACCATATGTCACAAATTCGTGTGAAACATGTGTCACATCTTCACAGTAGTAACAGGAAACTGTCTCTGAAATATCACCATTGTGATAAATTTGGACATATAAGGCCTTATTCTTATGATCTTGATGGATATCATCATTTTGATAGTCCATCAAAGCTGATGAACATAAGATGCAAGAAAGGCCATGATAAGAATTGGAAATCCAACACTACTTCAACTGACCCCATAACTCATACAACCCGTAGGGATTCCTCAATAAAGGTTGATATTATAATAGTAGACGTACCAGAGAAATGTATAAAGAAAAGACATTTCATGTCACTCCTAGCATAGAGCAAAGGAAAGAATCCAAGCCTAGTTGAAAGGAGGTACCATTGAGAAAAAGATCATCTAGCAATGTGATCAGCATAAACCATATGAGTGATCAAAGGTGGAATATGAATTTCTACAAATCCAAATGTGGTGTCACCAACAAAGGTAAAAAAAAGTTCTTAAGAATAAGGTCATATATGAGAAAGAAAATATGGGTTTACAAGGTCTCAAGATTGATAAAGAAAGACAATCAAAGATGTCTCAACATCGAACTCAGGATTCAGATTATCTCATGCGAATTATGTCATTAAAGGGAATGCTGATGGTCAATAGGGGTGTACGTGGGTTGGGTCAACCCACAAAATTCGGTCAAATCCATCTAAAAAAATCTAGAAAAGTGGGTTGGGTCGGGTTATTGGATGGATATGTATTTAAAAACAAAGTCTCTTGAAAATTTACTATTTTAGTGAGTCACGACCAGTGACGGAACTAAGTGTATGAGAGTGGGGGCATGTGCCCCCATAATGTTTTTAATTTTTTAAATAACCATTATATATATATATATATATATATATATATATATATATATATATATATATATATATAATTCTTTTTGAAAGTGTATTTTAAAATTAAAATATATTTAAATTGATTGTGCTTAATTTCAAAATACTTTTTTAGTAAACCTTTTAAAAATAATTTTTATTTTAACATTAAGATATCATCACTAAATATTACAGATAGTTATTCATACTACATTAATTATTTATATATAGAGATAAATATACATTTTTGTTAATAATAAAATTGAGAAAATTACACAAATAAAAAATTAAGAAAATTATTAAATACTTAAAAAAAATTAAATATCATAAAAGATAAAAAAAATAATGTATAATTTTTATTTTAAAAAATAAATTGCATATAATAGACTACTAATTTATAAATTAATATATCGCACCCACAATTTAAAATCTCTGACTC
This sequence comes from Lathyrus oleraceus, assembly GCF_024323335.1. Lineage (NCBI taxonomy): Eukaryota > Viridiplantae > Streptophyta > Magnoliopsida > Fabales > Fabaceae > Lathyrus > Lathyrus oleraceus. The sequence continues at coordinate 340,820,169 of NC_066579.1, forward strand.
CGTCCCTGGTCACGACTTCAACTAATTTTGAATATTTCACTGTTTGGTTGTTTTGTTGCTAATACAATTTTATATGATGCAACTTTAGTTTGTTTCTAGTATTTTATGATAATTTTTATTAGTTGATGTTATAATTTATTATTTTATGATGCTAAAAAAAATAGAAAAATAAGTTATATAATTTTTATTAAGAAGATAAAAATGTTGAATAATTTTTATGAAAAAATATGATGACTCATCATTTCTACGTTATGTTCTTGTATTGTGAATGCGTTCATATTTTTTCTCTATATTTTGTTTATTTTTTTCCTCAAAAACTGGTATCAGAGCTTTTGGTTCGATCTAGGGATAAGTGTTCTTAGTATGCTTTATGGTTGTAGTTTTTTCTAATCTTCCACATCAAAAAAGAAGGGTAGTGTTGTGAAAGAGTTGTTGAGCTGCAGTAAAAAAATCCGGTGTGCAGTTTGGGCTAAAGAAAGTTGATGGAAGATTTTTTTTTACTTGTAGAGAGTTCAAGTCAAAGATGTGTTGATATAATCAAGATTACACAAGGTGCAAGATTATTTCGGTATTTGAAAAGTTTCTTGCCGATAAGAAAGTTGCACCATAATGTTTCAACCTAGTTTTCGTCATGTGAAAATTCTTGAAATGGTTTAGTTTCAAGTGAAATATACTCTTCTTCAGGTGGAGTATGATAGTTTTTTAAAACCATGACTATCGGTGAAGATAATGTGAAATTCTTGGAGTGGTTTACCTTCAAGTGAAATTTATTCTTCATGATGGTCATGACTGTGTGAAATTCTTGAAGTGGTTTATCTTCAAGTGAAATATATTTTTCATGAGAGAGTATGATAATTTTTAAAACTATGATTTTCGGTGAAGACAATGTGAAAATTCTTGGAGCGATGTAGCTTCAAGTGACTATACTCTTTATGATGGAGTATGATTGTCGATTAAGACAATGAAAGTTTATGTATTATTTTCAATCAAGGTGGAGATTGTTGGGATTGGTTGAAAATGTATATGTTGATACTCTTTATGGTGAAGTATGATTATTGGTGAAGATAATGAAAGCTTATATATTATTTTCAATTAATCCAGAGATTGTTGAAGTTGGTTGAAAATATACATGTTAAAGAAGTCACACATCGCTTAGTTTTGTGAATGAAAAGAGAGTCCAAGGCTATATATATATATATATATATATATATATATATATATATATATATATATATATTATATATATATATATATATATATATATATATATATATATATATATATATATATATATATATATATATATATATATATATATATATATATATATATATATATATATATATATATATGATGCAAGTTCTTTGAAGACTCACATCGCTTAGTTTTGTGAAGGAATAGAGAGTTCAATGCTATATATAGGATTAAAGTTCTTCATTCAAAGATGCACCAATCAAAAACACTTTAAGCTTGTATTTGACTTTCTTTGTTCTCTTACTCTTGTATTAAGGTGTTGTGAGATGTAGTTAAATATTTATTTTGGAGGGTGTGGGTGTACTGTGTACCTCAGTTAGTTGATGGTATATTATGTGTTGTAATAATTTTTACATAGTGTTATTCTCTAAACGATTGTGGTTTTTTCTCTAGTTTTAGAGTTTCCACGTTATATTCTTGATTTGTGATTGTGTTCTTTTTTTATTTTTTATGTTTTGATAAATATTTTCAATTATTTAAAGGAGGGTATAAAGTTTCATTCAAAGCAAGAAACAAATAATGGAGTTAAATTGTTTTGCATGTTCAATGTTCATTTAACTATGATGTACAAGAGCCGATCCAGCTAAATATATTTGTAAGTGTTTGGAATATTATAATATATTCCAATTAAGAATTAGAGCATTCTTCATGAAAAAAGCACAATGACTTTAGGATAAAGAAAATGGATAGGGTCCATACTTGTACAATCTTAATGATGTCACAAGATCACCCTTCAGTAGATTGATCCATAGTTGCAAACTATTTACTTTCTATCGTTCAAACAAATCCTAGTATACCAATAAAATCCATAATTTTTTAGGTGCAAACTCAATATAGGTAATCGATAACATGTTAAATAAAAATGATGGATTGAAAAATACAAAGTCATGGCAAAATCATTTGGCGACTGCGATAAATCTTATGATCTATTTCCTAGATGGATGCATGTTATCTTCAATACTATATCAAGTACAATTATGGAATACTATACTTCACATTACATTTTTTACAATATTATAGTTTATGAAAATCACTCATTTGATTGCATTTTGGACATTTAGGCCATGCATAAAAGGGTTTAAATTTTTAAAACCAATTCTCCAACGTGTGATGGAACATTTTTAGTGGAGGAAGTTCTAGGACATTGTTGATTGTGGTGTGGTTACGCAAGATGAAAATTATCTCATATGAACATATGTGACAATACAACAAAATTTGTGCATGATGTCAAAATAAGATCCATAATTTATTTTATAGATCAAGGGAACATAACACTTCACATGATGAGATATAGGCATAAATTTCAATGTGTGCACAAATTTAAAAGGCACTAGGGAGAATTTGAGGTAAAAGAGTTGGAAAATCCCCCGATCGGACAACAAAGAATGATATATAAGTTCAATTTAAATTTCCGAGAGATTTTCTAAATGCTACTTCAAACAAAGTTTTAATTTTTATTTTATTTTTTAAATTTATAACTTGTTAATTCGATTTTTATCGAACCATGTAATTGTTACCTTTAATTTTCGACCATCAAGGCGGTCGAAAGGTAGTTTCTTGGTTTGACAATTTGACAGGTCTTTAGCATACCGTCGAAGTCTGTCTACATACTGTAGTCGAAATATGGTAGAATTGTTAGCATGTCAAATTGAGTCTGTTTGTTATGCTCAATAGTTTAAGTTAAATTGTTCTCTAAGTTAGTTTGTGTATTTGTCCTGTGTGTAAAAGCACATTAGTTTAGTGTGTTAGTTTTCTTATAAATAGTATATTAGTCTCTCATCATTGTATAATGCAAATCCTAATTAAGATGATAAAGATTATTTACTACTCTGTAACACTTGTAATATTATTTTTAAGAGAAAGTAAAAAATAGAAGTTTATAACTAATTTCATTATGTTCTCTTTGCCGATTAAGGAACCGATTATACTTTGTTATTCCGACATCATTTTTCTAAACAATAAGTTATGAGTTTATTGTTGCAATGATGATGAAGACTTATGTGGAGCCTAGTTGACATTATGATTTTGAGATGTTTAAACATGTTTTTTTTAAACATTTTTAATGTAAGAAATCACAACTTACCAGCCTAACAAAAGTATCATCTTGTCTTTTCAAATTTCTAACAAGTACGTTCTCATAATTTTTTGAGTTATATTTTCTTTATTTTTGAAAATACTACTTGAATCAATGCATAACGGTTACATATTATTAATCTATATTTATAATTTTGTAAATGTTTATAATTTCTAAAACATATTTCAAAGCATACAAATAAGATATCGCGACGTATTAGCACATATATTTTACTAGTCTTAAAAAGAGCACGTGCATTTCCAATATTTGTGTTGGTAAAAGACTACATTAATAAGATCCATAATTTCTTTTTTAGATCAAGGGCACATAACACTTAGCATGATGAGCTATATGCGAAATTACTCTAATATTAGTGCACATTGTAGTATGAATATTAGGATTGAGCAAAATTTCAATGCGTGCACAAATTAAAAAAAAAGGTACTAGGGAGAAATTGAGGTAAAAAAATTGGAAAATCCACAAACCGGAATACAAGCAATGATATGTAAGTTCAATTTAAATACCCGATGGTGTGAATGTAGAGATTTTCAAGCATCGAGATACCCTTTTTATATGTGTGATTCCATCGTGTGCCTTTATTAATGTAAATTATAATGCTTATATTAACCCAATATACATACTGTACTACATCTTAAAAGTTTCCAAGCATGAACTTTATCTTTTTGAAGATGAAGATTATTGGACTTCATATTCTGATGCAACATATAAGTGTAATTGTAGCATTAAAATACCTAACAGAGAAGACCGATTATAACTAGAATGCCTAATGGGTGTAGTTATACAAAAAATGATGAGAACATGTACTTTTTATCGCGTCACGGGAGATAACAAAACTAAGTATACCAAAAATGACAAGAACGTGTAGTTTTTGCCGGAGTTTAGTTTCAGGGGGTGTTTAGTGTGCGGTAGGTAGACGGAGTTGGTGAATCATTTCTTTGTTTTTGTGTAAGGTGGCTTCGGATATTTGGTATAAAGTTCTTAGATGAGTAGGGTGTATAGGACCTCTGCCATGCTCGATCTTAAGGGTTTTGAGTTGGTTCAGTGTTTTGGTTTTACGAAGCAGACGTCTTTAGGCTTGGTGTCTATCTGGCATTCTATGGCCGTGATTATTTAGAAAATATGAAACAAATATATATTTTTCCTGGAAAGCTTGACATTTAATCACTGGATTTCTTTGATTATTAGTTTGGCATGGAAGTGATTTCAATCTGATGTTTCAGGTCTTACCATTTCTCTGATTGTTTAGGAGCGTAACCCGCTTAAATGCTTGGGAATTTAAGGGTGTGTTGGGTGGACAACTATCTTCCTTTTGTTTTATGTAGGTGTTTGTTGATGCATTCCTGGAACTTGATCTCTATGGAGGTATTGCTAGGAAAAACAAATCATAGAGAAAAATGAGGAACACAATAGAAACACAAAAGATTAATGTGGAAACTTTAAAACTGGAGAAAAAACAACAACTGTTACCAAATGGTGGCCAAGTAATAACACTATGTGAAAATTGTTAAAACACATTGATTACCCTCAACCATCTTAAGGCCCTAATACACTCACATTCTCCAAAGAAAATATTTAACTATCCCTCATCAACACTCTAACCCAAGAGTATAATAGAAAATATAAAAATTCAAATACAAGCTTAAAGTACTTTTGAATAGTGCATCTTGTAATTTAAAACTTGAATCCTATATATAGCTTTGGAGTCCTTCTTGCTTCACAAAATAAGTGATGTGGGACTTTGAAGAACTTGAATCTTATATATATCATTGGACTCCCTATTACTTCATAAAACTAAGTGATGCGGACTTCTAAAACATGTATATTTTCAAACAACCTCAACAATATCCAACTTGGTTGAAAATAATACATTAAATTTCATTGTCTTCATCAACAATCATACTCCGCCATAAAGATTATAGTCACTAGAAGTTACACCACTCCAAGAATTTTTATATTGTCTTCACCGACAATCATAGTTTTAAAAATTATCATACTCCACCTAAAGAAGAGTATACTTCACTTGAAGCTAAACCACTTAGAGAATTTTCACATGTTGAAAACCAAGTTGAAACTTTATGGTGCAACTTACATGTTGGTAGGAAGCTCTTCAACCATTGACATAATATCACAATACACTTTGAATTCATGTGTTAATCTGCTAGCAATAGCTCGTCCTTTTCCATGACAACAGGAATGTCATAAGAACACACTTTTCAATTTTTCAGAGAAGATCATCACCTCCCACATCGAGGAAGACATTGTTAGCATTTGACTGAATATTTTTATCTAACGCTGCCCCGCCAGGACATTTATACTACATGCCTAATATTTCCACATTTTAAACATCTCACACCTATTTCATTGTTTTTCTTCACATATTACCTTTCTCTAGCAACCAATACCGAGTTTGATGAAGTATTATCCTCACCCTTCAATCTTCTTTCTTTAGAAATAAATTTACTAGCAACTTCTTCAAAACTCAAAGTTTCCTTTCCATATATCAAAATTGTGGAACCTTATTTTGCAGGTCATAGAAAATGCTTTTGATGATGACAACTATTAAATAAAATCATGCCCTGGATAACAATAACAACGAAAGTCAAGCATAAAGTGGTTAAGCGGTTAAAGGTGCATACCAATATATTAGGGTTTGATAAGACTTGACTATTTAATGATTCCAATCAAATGGAATATAAATCAAACCTTGTTCCAAAGTAAACTCAAGCAAGTGTCTATAAGGATAAAGCATCTGACAAGTCTTGAAGTGTAAGAAAACCATACCTTGACTAGTCTGAATGAACATACTGTAAAGTATAAGTGAATTCTTGTAAAATTACATGGCTAAATCACAAATACACATATGCACAAAATTATTTCCAAACTTATTTTTCTCAAGAAAATATTTTCAAAAATACATTGAAGTTGTGTCAGATGAGTTAGGAGTTATCAAAATAGCTATGGAAATTTTTTGTATATGCCAATTTATTGACACCTTATCCCAGTTAATTAATTCAGTTCAAAAAATACCCTAAGCGATTAGGACAACATCTTAATGATGGGTAACGACTAGATGTATTTCCTTACCAATTATAACTTAGTAATCAATTATTTGAAGGCACATAATCGGTTGGTGCATAAAGCCAATCGATTGGCAAGTTATAAAAAGAATTAAAACTTTTCCTTTTTTGTGTCAACCACTAGAATATAAATAGATGTCCCTTTGCACTCTTTTTCACTTCTCACTCTCTTTCTAAAATTATGTTATGTTTACTTTCTCTCACTAAAAGTTTAGTCATAATGCTTTACAATAAAGTTATTTTGCGGGTGAGGAAGTTGTATTTCTGGAAGGATAGTATTGTAAGTTCACCAAGGAACTTTATAACTTGGTTGAACAAATTTATCCATTTATGGATTGCTTGTTTGGCTTTGAAGCTAAACCCGTAAAAAAAATTGGTTTAGGGACAATGTGATCTAGTCTTTATTTAGGTTCGAAAGTTCAGCCTATGATAAAAGTTTTCCAAGATTCGAGATTAGCCCGTTCTAAAATCTCATAGGTTCTTGGTTAGCCCGTGATAAAACCAAGTTTAGGCTAAATCTCAACCCATGATAAAAGCTTGTTTTAGTTCGAGATCACCCGTATGGTAAAATCTCACAAGTTATTGGTTAGCCCAATATAAAATCAAGGTTTAGGTTCGAGAGCTCATCCCGGTATTAAAATCTCCCAAATTTTGTTTGAAACTTGAATACTAACCGCTCCAAGATTCTTGTGGAAAGGAAACTAATCGCTTCAGTCCGCCATTTGGAATGAAGACACGCCACTACTCTCCCGTGTTTGCTGAAAAACTTCATTTTTCCTTATATAAAGGGGTTTGAGAGTTTAACCTACTAAAATCTCTTAAACTTATTGGATACTCTCAATAGCAATTATTGAGGACAAGACTAAGTCGTATTTTATTTAAAAATTGGAATTTTAATTCAATCCTTAAATAAAAAGATGAGAGCCTTTGTGAATTTCAAAAAAAAATCAAGAAAGAAGAAGATTGTAGAGAAGTTAAACAAACTAGTTCAATTACTCAAAGATGAAGAAACAAAAACCGAAGAATCATCAACTTACTCCTACCATACAACACCAGTAGAATCATTCAAAAGAACTTATTCAGTAGTTGAACAATCTTCAGATGATTCAACATTAAATGAAGAAACATCATGTTCAGAAATCGTGAAGAAGAAACATCTTTAATATTTGATCAAAGAAGAGGAGGAAAGACATCAACCTCTGGGAGAAATGTAAAAGAGCCTTCTTCCAACAAAGACGGTACATTTTTCTTAATGTTATCTTACAAGGTAGATATTGTTTCAACAACTAAACTGTCCTACGAACAATTATTTAGAATGAGTGGTCAGTTAGAGAAAAAAAATGATAAACTTAGGTAACACAACTTAGGTCTTAAGGAATCTACAAGATATGTTGAAGCAATCATTAAAACATTCAAGAAAGAAATAACTAAGATTAGAAACTCAAAAACTCAAAAGAAACATGTGATAAGTGTGTCTTCCTGAAAAAGTAAGTAATTGATTTACGTGAGATCCTAGGCAAGTTTACCTAAGGTAAAGAGAAGCTTGACTTAATCCAATCAATTCAAAGATCTTCCATAAACAAAAAATGACTAAAAAGGATAGAAAACCTAGTAAAGACTTAGATCACAATAAAAATAATCGTCCAATTTATAAATGCACACACTGTAAAAAAGTTATCCATTTAGAATCTTTTTGTTTTGACAAGTTGAGAAGATTTAAATGTAACCACCTTAGATATTTTGGAAGTAATGTACCCGGGCCTAAGAAAATGTAGGCACCAAAGGTAACATATTAGTGTTTTGCAGGCAGACTTTGCAACTCAAAGTTTTAATGATTATTAATGGATATGTACAAAGCAACAATATACTTCTAAGTATGTAGTAGGCGTCTATGATCCAAGAATGTACGATGATGGAAAATATCAACTATTGTGATAAAATCTAGTGTTCTTAGGAATATATCAAGATTTATGATCTTTAGTTATCAAATGAGTGGATATTTATGATTTTTTTAGTATTTAACTATCTAATTTCATCTAAATTTCATATGATCGTAGTTAGGACTTATTCTTACTCGAAGAGTGATGATATTGTATGATGTGGTGTTAGTTGTGAGAAAAGGTGATGAGGGGCGCCGTTTCTTACTCGGATTGGCCAATCTCTCCTCCATTAACATTGGCATTTATATGATGGTAGTGTGAGGTTTTAAATATTAATCAAAGACCAAAAGACCCTTGTAGATATTTTATAGGATTTAAAAGAATTTAAAAAATTAAAATAACTAAAATTCAAACATTATAAAACACGTAGCATAAAATTAAAATGAAAAGATAGTTAGATCTATTTATTTATTTTGAATTTTTTGACGAAAAAAGAAAAAGGATAAAATGAGTAAAAATAGGGTGAGAAAATGCTCGAAAAAATAAACTGAATGTACCATAATGATCAGCATAAAATAAACTTCTCAAAAACGTACATGTTTTGATCAAATTTTTAAATAAAAAATGATTGGTTAAAGGTTCTGGCTGGTTAAAATGTGACCCAAAGATTAGCCAAAAAATTAAAACGAGCACGCCAGGTTAAACTACGTGCGTAGATTAAAAAAACTAACGTCTGCAAGATCGATCTTAAAAATTTTAGTCAGCTAATTTTATGTACATTTGAGGATCAGTTCGACCGATCTGTCTGTAAATCCAAAAATTTATTCTGGTTGATATTTTAGGCATTATGCAATATGAAATGCATACTATGATGTGCAGATGATGAGAAACTCATGATGAGTGTATCAATTTACTGAATGAGGGGCAAAATTGGGGTATGACACCTTCCAATCAATTAGACAAAAGTTATACATATAGGTAACCTTCTCATTCTTCTCATATCATTATACTCTCACTTGTACATTGAATTAAAAACACTCTAGTTCTTCCAATCATCCATCATCACCTCCAATCTCTTAAAAAATAACCTTTTTTTCCAACCATCTTCATCCTACTTCTTCGAAGATTTCTCCAATCAAGTTCTAGAAAACAGTTTCAATTGGTACTATGCCAATAGAGAATTTTATGTATCTCATTACTTGGATGAAGATCTCTTCGAGAACTGCGCCTTCATGGAAGCCTTCAACTTCGTCGACATGAAGGACTTCATGTTTGAAAAAGCTCTAGAGAGGTACCCTGAATTGGTATGATTGTTTTATGGAAATCTCAACTACAAAGATGGTATCATAAATTATGAAGTCAAGAAACACCTTATCACTTTATCTCTAGAAGACTTTACACGAGTTTGCAACCTACTATTCATTGAGCAAGATTATGATCAATTTGATCTTGAAGGTAATGAATTTAATTTTGACATTTATGCTCACACTCTTCTCATTAATCCCTATTCTATAATCACATCTCCTTTCACTATAGGCCTCATTCACCCTGATTGTAGACTGATTCACTGCACAATAAATCCCGTACTTTCCCAAGGAAAAGTAACTATATCACCATCCAAAAGTCAAACATTCTTGAAGTCTTGTTTTTTGAAAAACCAAGTTGAGAAGAATTTGGAAGATGTCGTAATTCACCACATGCTAGATAGAAAAAAGAAAAATATCACTCTACCCTTTGACGAACTAATTAAAAATATTTATACCTACACTAGCTATGAATTTGGAAAAGAAGATCCAAAATTCATGCACAGAAAGATAGATAAAACAATTATAAGAAAAATGGGATATGCCATTCAGGGAAAAGAACGTGTTCCACTACACCAAGAAAAGCAAGGTAGCGAAGAAATAATGACATTCCTTCATCATCCTCAAACACCCTAAATTATATCCATGATGAGCAAAGGGCAATGAACACAAAGATCAACAAGCTCATTGAAATAATGGAGATAAGAAAGCTCATTTTCCAAATAGTTTCAAGCGAGGATGATGATGATGATGAGACGAACTAGTTATTTCTTAATTTCTTATGTTGCTTATTTGTTTTCTTCTAATTTTCCCGTTTGTACTTTAAATTCCTAATATTAAAATAATTTTTTTCCCTTTACTAAATATTTAATTGCATATGCTTTCACATTTAAATTATTGCAATACATATTTACCCGCGTTTTTGATTTCGACAAAGGGGGAGAAGTATACTCTCAGGATAAGTAGAGTATACTCTACTAATTTTAAAGGGAATTAAATTACTCCAAAGAATTATCTCTTTTACGACCTCCCTAAGATAAGTGTTATCATCATCAGGGGGGGGGGGGGGGGGGGTGGGAGGGACCTTGCTTTGCAAGTCATAGAATATGCTTTTGATGATGACAACTATTAAAGATGATCATATCCTGGATAGTGATAACAAATAAAGTCAAGCATAAAGCGACTAAGCGGTTAAATATGAAAACCAATATATTAGAGTTTGATAAGACTTGATCATCTAATGATGGAAATCAAATGGAATATAACGAAAGCCTCGTCTCAAAGAAAACTCAAGCAAGTATCTATAAAGACAAAGCATCTGGCAAATCTTAAAGTATAAGAAAGTCCTGCCTCAATTAGTTTGAGTGAATATATTGTAAAGCATAAGGGAATTATGGTAAAATTACATGGCTAAACCACACACATAAACTTATTTTTCACTAGAAAATATTTTTAAAAATATCTTAAGTCGTGTCAAATGAGTTAGAAGCTGTCAAAATAGCTATGGGCAAAATTTTGTTAGTGCCAATTGATTGACATCTTATCCCAATCGACTGGGTTCGTACAAAAAAGCGCCATAAGCGATTCTGACATCATATTAATGATGGATAACGGCAAGATATGTTTCTTTACCATTTTAACTCAGTAATTGATGAATTTACAGGAAACTAATCAATTGGTGCATATTGCCAATCAATTGACAAGTCATAAAAAGTCTTAAAAATTATTCTTTTTTGTGTCAACCTCTAGCCTATAAATAGAGGTCCCTTTCAATTATTTTTCACATCCAAAAACATGGTTTCATTTCTCACTTCTCACTCTCTCTCTAAAATCTTGTTATGTTTACTTTCTCTCACTAAAAGTTTAGCCATGATGCTTTGCGAGAAAGTCATTTTGCGAGTGAGAAAGATGTATTTCTGGAAGGATTGTATTGTAAGTTCACCAAGGAAGTTTATACATTGGTTTAACAAATTTATCTATTTAGGGATTGTTTGTTTTGGTTCAAATCTTAGCTCGTAAAAAGCTTGGGTTTGGGGATGGTGTGATCTAGTCTCTGTTTAGATTCGAAAGTTCAATTGGTAATAAAAGCTTTCAAATGTTCGAGATTATCCCGTGATAAAATCTAATAGGTTCTTGGTTACCCTGTGATAAAACCAAGTTTAGGTTAAGACTCAACTCGCGATAAAAGCTTATTTTGGTTCGAGATCAACCTAGTGGTAAAATATTACAAGTTATTGGTTAACCCAGTATAAAAATAAGGTTTAGGTTCGAGAGCTCATCTCGGTATTAAAAGCTCTCAAAGTTTGTTTGAAGCTTGAAGACTAACCACTCCAAGATTCTTGCAGAAATGAGACTAACCGCTTCTATCTATCAATTGGAAGTAAGACTTACCAGTTTTCTCCCTTGTTCGTTGCAAACTTCATTTTTCCTTGTATAAGGGGATTCAAGAGTTTAACCTATTAAAAACTCTTAAGTATATTAGATACTCTCAAGATCAACTATTGGGGATATGACTAAGTTGTTTTTGACTGGATATGTATAACTTGGTGTTTCTCTCTTCCCTTAACTGTTTATCTTTAGATTTCTACAATTTATATTCTGCATTTGTATTTTTCCGTTGCATAACTATAAAAATGTTATCTACCTCTGAGTTTAATTTTAAAAGTCTTTCACTACGATGTTTTTCTGAAACACACAATTTACCCCCGTTTCGTGTGTGAAGTCACATGTCCAACAAAAACAAGTTTAATATGCTAATAGGAAGATGGAAGAGACCACATGAGTCTCAAAGCTTTATGTTTATAATCAATCTTGACTCCAATAGTTTATAATTCATAAACATTACCATTTAGAACACTTAGATGATAAGATAATTTCCTATGTATATCGATACGCAAGCTATGAAATTTCTCCTTCAACAATAATAACTGGTTCGATACACATTTTCCTTTGATATAGTCCTTAAAGTTTCTCCTAAAGCTCTTTGGTTGGTGATGCATCAAGAACATTCACAAGAATATTCTTAGCCAAAGAGATTTAGGTTGTACTCAAAGCTCTCAAATCTAGTTCCTCCCTCTTACTACTACAAATAACACATGTTATGTTGGACGTGAAATGAATTTCACATAATTTACAATGCTGAGGTAACGAATGGTGACAGGAAAAGTAAGAACTTTACCCCTCAATTTAAAAATAATCGAGAGGTTAGTTTAAATGGTCATGAGTTCGAACTCCGACAATAGTTTTTTTATATTTTCCAAACTAGCACCATATACCTCACGGTTTAATAACAATGTCGAGGGAAAAGATATATATATATATATATATATATATATATATATATATATATATATATATATATATATATATATATATATATATATATATATATATATATATATATATATATATATATATATATATATATATATATATATATATATATATATATATATATATATATATATATATATAAGAGTCCTACATCGGATAATATATGGCATGGGCATGTCTTTATAAGTCGGGGTAATCCTCACCCTACAAGTCCGTTTTGTATGGTTGAGTTAGGCCTAATCACATTTATTAACATGGTATCAGAGTCTCGTTTAAGATCTGGTGGACCACCTACTATGGTTTCCGCTATCGAGCCACCCACCATTTATTTTCACGCTCCATATGTCCAGTCTTGGGCATGAGGGGAGGGTGTTAAGAGTCTCACATCAGACAATATATCGCCTGAACGTGTTTTTATAAGTGGGGGAAGAACAAATGTTGAATATCATGGAGAGGAGCAAATGTAGGGGAACCTCGTTTTATTGATTTTGAGGAAGATCAAATGTGTGATATAAAATAAAAGAAAGATTATATAAATAAAATAAATATTCAGTTAAGAGATTATGTTAGAACACAAATCTTTGAACCATTTTTTCTGCACTTGCAATCCATCACATAAATCTTTGGAAAAGTATACGCTCTCACCAACAACATATTTGTTGGGGGAGTTTTTCACTATGGAGCATTGAGTATTATGAGACTTCTTTTTTTAGAGCAACACCTTTATGAGAGACACACCACATATTCACCCAAAACATTAAGGTTATAGGTGAATGTGTTCTCTCACTTATAAATACTCAAGTCTTCCTATTTCCAACCAATATGGAACTATTACCTACACTACTCACACTTGATACATTCTCAACACTCCCCTCAAGTGTGAGTCCACAGTGCTCTCCCTCAAGTGAAAGTTCTTCTTACTTCCACAAACTCTTGTACCGCACGTAACGTTTCTTATTCATTAAACTGACACCATTGCCACTCTTTAACATAATATTTCTTATTCACCATACTGACGATGTTGACTTTTGATACAAGTAAGTCAGTACCTTTCTCGAACCAAAGGCTATGATACCATTTGTTGGGGGAGTTTTTCACTAGGGAGCATTGAACATTGTGTGACTTATTTTTTTTAAAGTAACACCTTTGTGAGAGACACACCACATATTCACCAAAAACCTTAAGGTTATAGGTGGGTGAATTCTCTCACTTATAAATGCTCAAGTCTCCACATTTCCAACCAATGTTTGACTATTACCCACACTACTCACACTTGATACATTCTCAACAATATTAAATAAACCTAAATTTTTCTGCTCTTTCAATCTATCACATTGATACTTTTACTTTGTAAAATCTCTTGGCGCTATGATTAAACATAGAAGGTTTCACAACAACGTTTAGGTTTATTGTGGATTCACTACTATCAAATTTTAATATTCATAATGCTTTTATAATGAGGATTTTAGGTTTCACGAGAATCACTAATGGCAGTGTCTTGAGCGTTGATACTTATTAAATGAACGATAAAGATTTGTTTAAGGACGGTGAAGAAACTGAATAAACACGCTTATATTTTACCTCAGTTATTATTCAAAATCAAGGTAAAATATGTTTCTTTTTAAATAAAAAAATAAAAATATGTTTCAACCAGAGCGCCACATACCTCTCGGGTTTTGTTAAAAATCGAGGGGAAAAAGTTCTTTTAATACATAAAATATTAAAATATAATGCTTAAATAAATCAAAAGTTTAACAATGATTTCTTAGAGAACAACTTATCTTTTCAAATTTTTGATAAGTTATATGTTCCTACCAAGAGAAAAAAAATTATGTACTAACAATCTATCCTATAGAGATTTCATTATCTTGAACAACTATTTTCATGGAAAATGATTTCACATGAAAGAGAAAAAATATTTTTTTATTGACAACATAGGAAGATTACTACAAAGATACATCAACATCATCATGTGAGATAGATTGCAAGGGCATAAATTTATTTTGTTCAATATTGAAGAACATTGAATATATTTTTTTGTCTTGCAATCCATCCCAAAGAATGACGTGTAAGACTTCAGAGCGACTAAATATAAGTTAGGTTTAATGTCAAATCTGATTAACGAGTGTTTTTATAGTAAAATATGATAATCTAATCTCTTAGTTATTAAATATAATCGGATGAATAGATCATTAATTTAAAAATAAAAAGAAAGAAATCACTTTAAAAAGAAATAATAACAAAACTGCCGATGCAGAGATTCAAAGCATGTCTTAAAATATATTTTTCCTCGTTTTTATTTAGAAAACCGAGGGAATATGTGTTATTTGTTAAAAAATAATATAAAACATGACAAGTCTTGACCTTTTACCTCAGTTTTTTGTAGGGTGGGGTGAAAGTTTTGTCATGACATGTATTATTTATAGTAGTCTTCTCGTTGTCCATGTTAAAAATATTTCCTTTCAACGCCTTATGTAATCCTAATTGTATCAAAACATCCTTAACTTGAATTTTTCATATGCCAAAAATGATTATTCCATCAAATTTCTCTAAGTCAATCTTCATTGCACTTGAAAATCTTAGCATTGCAGCCAAAACCTTTCCCGCAGTAAAACAATTTTTTCCAACCAACAGTGAGTATGAAATTTCTTTTATGATGTTGAAGATTAGACAAAACTTCAACCACATAGCATACTAAAAAAAATTATCCTCACCAATCCAGGTTCCGGTACCACTTATCGGGAAAAACAAAGTCATAGAAAAAAAGAGAAACACGATAGCAACACAAGAGATTAACGTGGAAATTCCAAAATCGGAGAAAAAACCACGACCTTGTCAAAGGACAACCAAAGAATAACACTGTAAAAATTGTTACAACACATAGACTACCTTCAACCACCATAAGACCTCAATACACCCGCACTTTCCAAATCATATATTTAACTACCTCTCAGAACACTTTAACACAAGAGTATAAGAGAAAAATATAAAAAGTCAAATAAAAGTTTAAAGTACTTTTGAGTAGTGCATCTTGTAACGAAGAACTTGAATCCTATATAGCCTTTGACTCACTCTTACTTGATAAAACTAAACGATATGAGACTTCGAAGAACTTGAATCCTACATATAGACATAAATTCTCTCTTCTTTCACAAAATTAAACAATGATTTTAACATGTATATTTTCAACGAACCTTAACAAGTTTTTCTTATCGAAAGCCTCGTTGTAGTCTGGCTTGATAGCTTGATTTGGTTTTTTGTATTTGATTTGTTTGTTTTCTTCTGGATGTGTTGCTCTTTAACTTTTCTTTTTGTCGAGGGCTTAACCAATTACCAGAGTTATAGTCCTTGCACACTTTTAGTATTAGCTTCTTTTGTACTCATTACTATTCTTATTCTTTATATATATATATATATATATATATATATATATAAAATTTTGCTTTGCCATTAAAAAGAAAATGATGGTCAAAATGGTCAAAAATAAAAAACATTCAATTCAAAACTGTGTCATGTGTTTATTGAATTGGACATTTGCATTGCACCAACTTTTGAATGGTTTATTATATTCTTCGGTCATTCTCACACCATCGATCTGTCTCTCATTCCGGCTACATATACATTAGAAAATGTTAGGAAACTCCACGGCAGATGCAGCACAAAGAATGTGAATAAGATGGCAGTCAATGGTCTTAAAATAATATTTAGATTGTGAGATATCTTCAATTGAGGTCAATGCACTACATTTCTGAAATAAAATAATACATATCTAAAATGCATGCCAATTGAGTCACGCAAATTGGCTACCATGTGCCTCCAATCCAAGTGGGAGTTGTATATGTAAATAGTAAATAATAGTTTTAATATGTTTTTGTTCGTGTAAATATATAAAATATTTGTATAACATGTGTAATTGTTCGTGTAAATATATAAAATATTTGTATAACATGTGTAAGGAAATATTTTTTATCTTTTAATCCTTGTAAATATATTTTTTGTTTGTTTGTTGCATTTCTATTCTTTAATCTGAATATATTTTCTAAACTTAATAGTATTCAAAGAGATTTGAAAAAGTGATATTGTTACCTTGAACTTTCGACATAGATATTAATGGTAAGCGAGACACAAAAACATACTATAGTAAGGTGTGAAATCGAACGTGGTCGATTGGGACCATAAGTTGAATTGATGACTTTGATTTGTCGAATAGTAACTTAACAATTCTCAATCAAACGCTAGTAAAAGATTAAAGGAATGTATGAAATTTGGACTTAGTAAAATTTTCAATATTTGGGTTGGTTATTTTGATCAGTTGAATGAATCAGACATGGATAAGACCAGATGATTATTCAGAGACACGTGGAAGTTCGTCGAAGATAACAGTTGCATGAGATAAGACGTGGCGCAATATATGTAGTTGACCGTTGTGGGTAGTTATTTTTAGACTAGTATATAAGTAAACGTTTGGTTATGTTGTAAAGGTCCGTAATTGTTCTAAAAATCCTGCAAACTCAAAGTATTTGCGTATTGAGAAACGAGTGAGAAAATATGTACGTATGGGTTCCACATTTATGAACTCAAAGCATTTTACATTCAAGTTATTACTGCATTCAAGTTATTACTGCATTCAAGTTATTTTTCTGTCATTTTACCTTTAAATCTTTGCATTTTGATTTCAGTCACTTTATTTGCAAAGCTTTTACATTTCGATTCACTTAAGTTTGGATCATTATCTTTCAAACACTGCTCTTCGATTTTGACAGCAACATGTTCAAAAACTACAATCACACAAATATGTTCCAGGATATATTTGAGTTTGATCCTTTAAATATTAATAAAAACTTGTTTTGTTTACTAAATTCACTAGTAAACACACACACACACATACGCACGCACGCACGCACGTACACATGCACACACACGCTCTCTCTCTCTCTCTCTCTGTCACACACACACACACACAGAGAAAGTCAAGCTCAAAACCAAGTGTAAGTTGTATTATTGAAGATCTCTTAGAGGAAAATTCTTAATGAGCAAGCATGTGAGCATCATCACCTGCATCTTCATCCATTTTAAGCTCCAAGTCAAAACTACAGGTTAGAGGTGGGTTCCTAGATTAGATGCGTGAGGTACGATTAGAAAGTCATTCATTTGGGAATAAGGGTTTATGTTTGATCTTGATGAAATGTTGTTCTCTTACATGTTAAACCTATGTGATTCTGATTCTTATGAATGTTTTGTTATGATCGTAAATTGATATGAAATTGCATGTTGTGAACCAAGGGTTTAAATACTATACTGACATGTATAATTGATGTTATTTATATGTTTGATTTCATGAATTGATGCTAGAATTAGGTTTGTGATGTTGTGCCATTGTTGCATGCTTGATATGTTCCCTTAACATGTTTGGATTGTGTGTGAATATGAATTTCTTGGAATTCTGAGTGCAAAAACGAGTTATGTTCTGATTTTATCGCTTAGCCATGGATGACTAGCTAAGCGGGCCTCAATTTATGGTAAAAACCGAGTTTTCTGTTTTCTCGCTTATCCACTGATGGTTGGCTAAGTGAGACCTTGCTTTGCCGTGGCTAAGCGAGCCTGCTGATACAAGATTTTTTAGTGGCACTGAATGTAGTGTATCTTGAGTTTCGTAACTCGAAATAAGACATTATCAACTGTGTTGGAAAGCTAATTCAAAGATCTATCATATAAAATAATAATATAATTATCATGTTTAATATTAATAACAAAGAGTGCTATGTTCCCATGATTAGTACTTTGTATCTGGACGTGTGTTCAGATGAACTACAAGTAGTACTAATCTCGATGAGAACTACCTGTAAGTCCCAAAAGTAGGCCTACAGGTAAACCCATAAGACCAATCCTTGAGAGACATGAGTTCTCAATGATAGGCCAACAGGTAACCCATAAAACCAATACTTAAGGGCAACGTCGTAATAAACTTGACTAAACGAGTGATGTCTCAATAGTAGGCCAACAGGTAAACCCATAAGACCAATCCTTGAGATAAATGAGTTCTCAAGAGTAGGATGACAGGTAACTCGTAACACTGATCCCTGAGAGACATAGGCTCCCCAAAAGCATGTAACTCAGTAAGACTAATCTTTGAGGGATGTGTTTCCCAATTGTTCAAACCCCGTCTTGGATGATCGGACGTGCGTTTACCTTATATCGTGTAGGTTAATTAGGTTGAAGCATTTTGTGAGAAAGCTTAACCTAATAATTAATTAACGAGTATAACTTGTAGAGCTTGTGAGGATAATTTGTAGGTTAAGTACTTGTGTATTTACCCATGGTGAAGTGTCTCGTTTGTGGATGAAACTCGTGAATTAATAGAAATACTACTCTTACTGGGAAAGGTAGTACAAAACATGATATGGAATTATCGTAATGTAATTCCACCGTGTTTTCCTCCTGTGGAATAGCTAATAATCGTAACTTCATTTCCTCAATAATACTTTAAAGTAATACCAGATAAGGATATGGAAGTCTCCATCAAGAGATTTTCCTCAGTTCTCTTGTAGAATATGGAATCCCCATATTGGGTTCCTCAGTCTTTCTCTCCTACAGGATATGGAATCACCATGATGGTATTCCTTAGTTCTTCTTTATTGGAAAGCGGGTCAGAGGTATCAATTATGATACGTTACAGTGGTATTTCCCATAGTTTCCATCATCTACCAGGCTTAGAAGATAGTATATTATGTCTTCACATGTGTTACGAGGCGGTATATGCTTTGTCAATATTTTTCTTATTAGAGTACGGATGTGTAGTACATAATATATATTAGATCTAGTGGCCATATAAAGCCGAGTGAACCTATAAGATAAGTGAAATCATTGAGATTTAGTAATATTACCCCAATCATGTTTTTTTCCAGGTACACTATTGAATTTGAAAGGATTCGCTTAAAGACCTGGATTAGAGGCTTTGGTGACCAGCTGGCATGAAGATTGTACCTGATCATATTAAGTTATGCATTACCTGATCTGGTTTATGATGAATACTTTAATGGACGATCAATTAGATTTTGAATCTATTTAATTGTACTATTTTGAGGAGGATAACCTTGTAAAGGATCATCATAGTTGTGGATGTTGTGGCTCCTACATTGTGTATGACCAGAGACAAACATAAGTCTCACCTGGTGCTAGTAGGATCAGATGTTCTGTAATACTAAAATTGGTGAGTGAGATATTAATAGTTTGTCAATCATCTCAAAATGATATACTTACTCATGTAGTATCAAAAACTAAGTACCGACAGGGAAAACCTGAGTGTGATGTCCAATTTAGGCAAATCTTGTGTACTAAGCCATAAATCAAGTACTAATAGGGAAAATCTAGGTGTGAGGCCCAATTTAAGAGAATCATGTGTACTAAAGTTAGTGGAATTGTCTATTGTATTCCCTTTTTTATTCTAGCCTGCGTGAGTCCTAGAACTACACTAGGTGGAAGTTTAGGTGGACGAATATTTGAGGCACAATAGATCATATCACATGCTAGTGATGGTTTATCTAACCCTGAGTAAGGTCGTATAACTATGTTAGGCGTCGGGTGATTAGGTGACTAAAACTAGTGGTTATTTAGAGTATCAGCAGAATAATCTCAGATTGTAATGTTAGACTAGAGTCGTGGTATACATCATGGTGGGATAATCCTTAGAAATATCGTATGCTTGTATTGTGTGGATGATCACATGCACGACATGGCGATGGGAGTTTGGTATTGTCACACCCAAAACTTGCTTACTTGTGTCCATAATGGGTAAACTTTATATGTATGGTACTCTTAGGATTCGATATTCCTAAGGTGTGGGATTGGAAGGACTTGAGAGACAGTGACCTCAGAGGAGACTTGTCTAGTTATCTGACTATCGTGACTATATGATACAGATGGAGATCGTTGTACGAAGTTGGGCAGTTTGCTGAATACATGGCCTCAAAGTTGGACCCTCGTGTTAGTGTTTCCAGATATGTATAATGTCACCAAATCGCTATTGTGCACAGGATACGTGAGTTATCCTTTTATTCAAGTATGAAATTGTAATAATCCTAGTTCAAATGCGTAGTTTCGATTATATACATGTGAGACACAAATTCGAATTCCCGTAAGGTAGAGTATGACGGTCAATGATTCGTATGTCATGCTCGATGATTAAGAACTACATGTGCCATCCATGACCTACGAGCTACATGGGATGTGTGTTTTCACTTTCGGCTCCTTTCTAGATGTAGAGGACCAGTCATGGCTTAACTTCTGGCCAGACGGCAATAGGATATACCAAATCCTGATGCTACAATTATAGGGAGACCCTTGGTGGTGGTAGCCGTGTGAGTGATACCAGACTTATGTGTTGTGAACACTTCTTTATTTGGTTAGGGTATTAGTGACGAGCGTAAATTCCTTAGAAGGGATTTACGTGTGTTAGATACATCTTGTCAACTTGTGTGTGTTTATTGTTTCATCGAATGACGAGCGACGCTAGAATAAATGGATTGTATCTAAAGTTGGTGTAACAGGTGAGACCTCTGGTGGGAGTATAAGTAGACTCTTGGGAATATAAGAAGTGTTAGTTTGAGAGTGAGTTTGTGCCGTGGCTTTTCAAAGAGAACCATCTGGAGCATAACCTATGAGTCGTTGTACCCGTGGTCACGCTCAGGATGTAAGAAGTACTACTTTGTGAAGTACATTCTTAAACAATTGATACTCGAAGGAGTCATTAGAGTGGAAAATTCGAGAAAGAAGTGTTGGTCATCTATGAGGATGAATAGTGACATCGTGGAGGAAGAGATCATTGGTTGAATCCTCTGCGAGCTAGAGGATATCATCTGAACATACAAGTATGGGACTAGACAGTCGATGTAAGGTTGCGAGAATAGATTAACGGGGTTGTTCAGTAGGCACACTGTATGAGATACAGTTACATGTAACGAGTTCCTCCGTATAGAGCATTCAACTTCATATGTTTTGAACTAGAAGCATGGAACCAAGAACGTGTCCAATCGGATTTGGCCAAGACTGGTGGTATTGTTAGTGGCCTGAGTACGAAGATTCTTCCAATGTCAAGAAATAGTTGCCAACAGATGTGTTTAAAACTCAAGCACGCATTTTGTTGGATGAATAGTGCGCAGAGAGCATGTATTGAAGAATTAAGCAAAATCGGGCAATGTAACTAAGTGGGTTTTAGAGGTAAGTGAAACTTCGAGGAATTCCAATAAATATGCGACTGGTTGAAAATCATAGTACAACATACAAATAAGAATGAATGACCTTGTAGTTAAAGATGAATGGATTATTCACATAAATATGACTTCCAGTTGAAGTATCTTCTAAGAGAAGCTCACAAGAGCAATGTTCCGCTTTTGCCTAGATCTTCAAAGATACACCAAAATATTAAGAAGAACTTTTAGTAACCTGGTATAAGGGGTGTTAGGCGATAGGCCTGGATCTAGAGCGGGGTGAATATATCCCAAGTTAAAAATTTATTCGAAAATTTGATTTAGCAAAATTTATTGTGCGAAAGCAAGTTTCAAATAATTCCCGAATCCAAAATCATTTAACTGAACCTACTATTGAAAAGCCCGAATATGCGTAAGAGTGCCAGTGGTATGATAGTAATCGACAAGTTGATTAATCAACACTTCAAACACTAAATTGAATACCCTACTATAGTAACGATCTATCTCCAATGATAACAACACACAAAAAACTAGTTGAAACAATTCGTCGAACACTTTGCGTACGAGTAACAAAGTTTGGAGTAAACGACAATTTGTGAACTGAAAACTAAAAGATCTCTCTCTCTCTCTCTCTCTCTCTCTCTCTCTCTCTCTCTCTCTCTCTCTCTATATATATATATATATATATATATATATATATATATATATATATATATATATATATATATATATATATATATATATATATATATATATATATATATATAGATATATAGAGAGAGAGAGAGAGAGAGAGAGAGAGAGAGAGAGAGAGTTTAATCAAGCAACAAATACTTCAATACAAGGGTTCTAATTATAGAACTATTTATGTGGGCTACAAGATAACAAGGCCTCCTAAGCAATTATACCTTACAGTGTAATGTATTTCACTCAAGTGGAGGTGTTTCGTATTTTAATTTAATACAAGGATTTGGTTAGGCAGTTTCTTAATCGACCTCGCAATGGGTACGTCTTCTGTCAATTCGAATTCGAATTGAGATATTAATATAATAAATCTTAATTTACAAATGTATGTATACAATAGATGAGAAATCAAATTCCACAAACCCTAAGTTTGTTCTTGACTCTAGCACCTCCAAAACCTTGATCAATCTTCATAAAGTAACTAAATATGCCGCTTAAATTCATATGTTGTTGCTACTTTCTTGCAAGGCACCCCTTGTCCCAAGGATTTCATCTAGTTGAGTTAATCCTAAATTTATGATCATGTAACCAACAATGTCGCTTCAATTCACCTGTTGTTGCTACTTCCTTGCACGACCTCCTTGTCTCAAGGCTTTCACCCGACTGAATTAATCCCAAGCGCACACTTGTTGAACCTAAGATTCGTCAACACGATCCACCGTTTCATGCTACTTTCTTGCCGACACACCTAGTCCCAAGGCTTTTACTCGATCGGATCCGAATTTCACAATCTTGTCCAAAACCTTTAAAACCTAAAGATCTTGAAGGAAAATCCCACATCGATTTTCTTATTTGAATCCCTCAAAGATCTCAACCTAATATTCTCGGTACAATAAACCTAATTGGACGTTATCAATCCTAATCTAGATGACACCCAATCAAAAAATGATTATGTGGAGTTTGCTTGTGTGTATGCATAGATTGAATTGAAGACGATGCGATGATTTGAAATTCTGGATTCATGTAGGTTTTACTCACTCTAGAAACCTTACTAGATAATAATGCATGTATGAAGTATTTATATGCATGGGTGAATGGAGGCAAAAAGAAAAGCAAATAACTTGGAGAAAATATGAATTTTTCAAAAAATTTATCGTATAAATCAACTTGGAAGATCTTTGCATCGACCTGTAAACAACATGCGTCAACTTGTTCAAGGTCATGCGCCACCTATAACAGCTATGTGCTTCCTATATGTCGACTTGAGGAGTCACCACGTGAAACAGAAGCTATAGGCTTTGATGCTACAGCATACGCATTAACCTATAGAATTCATGTGTCAACATATAGCAGTGAAAATGTTACTATAGGTCGACCTGTAGACAACATGTGTCGATCTGTAGACAACATGTGTCAACCTATAATGCAAATTTTCACAAAAAATTATTTTTCATGCATTTTTTGTGCATGAGACCTTTTCCAAGTTGTTTTTAAACTTCATTTTGCTTATCCCTATTTGACAACATCAAAAAGAAACAAACCAAATCATGAGAAGTATCTTAAATCACGCATAAACCAAAATAATACACATAGGCGGTTTGCAAAGATAAGAACATCAATATGATAACACTCACATAGAATGACATACATATTGAAGGAAATGCCTATACATAAATACACGCATGTAAGGAAACAATACAACATGATTGTCAAAATGAAGGCCAAATAACATTGCACAAACATGAAATATGAAAGATACAATGCAAATCATGGAGAGAGAAATATGAAAAATATAATGTATTTTATATATATATATATATATATATATATATATATATATATATATATATATATATATATATATATATATATATATATATATATATATATATATATATATATATATATATATATGCTTCTTTTGCTTGTCTATATAAAGATATTTAACATTGCAATTGAAATGAATGAGAACAATTGTTTTCTATACCAATTAGCCAATTCTGATGGGATAATGAGAACAATTATTATCAATGAATGGTGTAATAAAATAAATTGTTAGTTATAATCACATTTTTTTAAAAATTAATATGAGAATGTTAACGTGTTCCTGGGACAATTTAAAAAATTTTAAAAATGTATTTTAAAATATTTGTATTTAATATATTGGAAATTAAAACAATGACATTTACATTCCGGAGCAAGCTGCTCCCGCTACTGACCCACACACCACACATATGTCATCTGAAAATGTTGGAGGTACATCCTCCAGCAAAAGACCCAGAAGAAGAAATGTGGCACCAGTCACCCTTGATGAGATCTATGTTGAACTGTTGCGGCGTAGCGAATTAGACGCTCAGCGCGACCTACAAATCCAAAACATGGAAGCTCAGTAAACTGAAATGATGCAAATTCTTCGCCAAATGCAGCATGATCAGCACGATTATGCTTTCAGAACCGAACAGAACATGTCTGGCTTGATCGATGAAATGGAAACATTGACAATGCGTGTGGAAGACCTACAAGACTATACGCCATCTCACCAGCCAGGAAACGGTGGACGTGCACGTACACGTGGCAGAAGGCGCCAATAGCAAGTTACCCAGGTTCCACTTTTCTCTCCTATCTTATGTCGTTGCATTGGGGACAATGCACGATTTAAGTATGGGGGAGGAAGCTTTACCGCTTTTATTTATCGTTTTCTAGGTAGATTTAAATTATTGTTATTTCCTGTTGTTATTTTATTTTTTGTTAAGTGTCAGTCGAGTCAAATATCAATGTGATGTCGAGTCTTTATGCGTAGTTTTCGTTATTTATTAATTCTCCTATTTGCTTAAGCCATACAATTTATTTATTTTGCAAAAATCTAGACTTAGAGATACAGTACATTTTTTGAAAATTCTTACCTATAAATAAAACTGAGGTTGAATTGTAGAGATTTGGAAAAACTTTATAAGATCGGTATCATTTTAACACCTTAAATCTCCCAAGTATAAGATCGATTTGAGTACTTGTAATGCCATAGCCTTAAATTCTATCCTTTAATATTCCTTAAGTAGTTTATCTAGCAGTCAGCGCCATCCTAAGCACACACTACGCAAGAAGTCGATGTAAATAAGTGTATGATCTCAGGCTTAAAAGAAGAAAAGATCACGAAACGTATGAAAAATGTTGTTCCTTCTAAGTTAGGTGACCCTCACCCGGTCATTTAGCCCAACTGTATAACCATCTTTAACTATTATTTGAGCCAAAGTGCGAAAAAGAAAGAAAGAAATAATGATGAGATCATAGTCACTAACATATTATCTTGTTATGAATGTGAAAGGATAACGAACTTAATGTGATTGCGCCAGAATGAAAAAGGATAAAAAGAAGGTTTAGTAAGGTAGGCTTAGGCATGACAACATGATTCAGATTGGTTTGTATATGAGGGAGACTTATGGTTGCAAAATTGTGACTATGTGTTCCAACGATACCCTTAGTGTGGAAGTAAGTACCTCTTAATGCAATTTTTAACCAAAGTAAAGTTTATAGACTAGAATGAGTATCCGAATGCAACTGTGTCTTTTACGAGCCTTGGTACTTTATGCTGCAAAGATATTACCAAACTCTTTATTCATATGCGCAGCATTTGCTTGAGGACAAGCAAATGTTTAAGTATGAGGGAGTTTGATAACGCGAAAACGTATCGTATTTTTGACTTCATATGCATTGCTTCTTACTTGATTAACACTTATTATTAAGCATTATTTTATGTTTATTGCAGGTATTTATCGAATAAAAGGTTTACAAGCAAGCAAAGTGGAAAATAGCAAAAAGGAAAGAAAATGGAGAAAAATAAAGAGTATGAGCCCACCACACCTAATGGGCTTGTGACGCCCATCATTTGGATGTGTGGCGCCCGCCACATGATCCAAAGAGGATGGTGGCACCCGCCACAAAGCATGAAGATTGTGGCGCTCATCCCTAAAAGTGTGGCGCTCGCCATAGAGTCCAAAACTAGGGTTGTGGCAACCGCCACAACCTAGTCTTCCCTACTTTTTCTCCATGATATTAGCCACGATTCCACTCACCTTTTAGCTACAATTTAGGGAAGCGGAGACTATAAAAAGGAGGATTGTTTCTCCTTAGCGCTCTCTTCTTCCTGCTTTCGATCGTACACTTAATTTTAGTCAGATTTATTTTTTGGTTAGTTTTCTAGGCAGTTTTTCCTACTTTGTAAAAGTGATAGTTTCTCCACATCGGAGATTATTGCAATTTATTTTACGCATTTGAATTCAATTGTAACATTTACTCATTGCCAAAGCCTACCGATATTATTTTGTTTGAAGAATCAAAATTCAGTTCCAGTTCTCATTACATAATCCAGGTTTTATTTTGATCGTTATGTTATTTATTTATGTCTTATTGTGTGTTTGATTTTCCGAATACCATGTCCGTTACCGGATCCATGTCCGGCTAAACCCTTAGGTATCAGTATGTAAAGACCGTCGAAACGACGAGATTCGTAAATAATTAGTGTTAGGTTTTATAAAACTTATTTTTCCGGTTTTAGTTTCTTATTTTATTCAAACTGTTTTTCGTACAAGAGTACAAAACAAATTAAGGTTACAATCAACAAGAACGAGCGTTTGAGATTTTAAACTAGGCATTAATCCTAAACACAACGAGAGCGCTTTAGGATTAATTAGACTTTATTCATATTCAAAAATTACTTTTAACTTCAAAATGAGACCGTGAGAGCCAAACATTCTGGTTTAAGAGTATGGTCAGAGTCAATAAAACGAGAGTGTGAGGCTAAGTCCTTTTTATAAATAATTTCTATTGAAGAATATTTTGACCAATAAGATTACACCAACTATCTATTGAATCCCCGAAGTTTGATGCGTTACATACCGATATCCCTTTATCATATATTTTTATTAATATTCTATTTACGTTATAGTTATTTCTCTTCATCTCTCCAATCTTAGAACGATCATCAGCCTTAGATTTACATAGCAACATTAGATAATGATACGTCCGATTATTAGTCATTGTGGGTTCGATAATCTTTAAAACTACACGATAGGACTGTGCACTTGCAGTCACGATTCCCATAGAGTTACTAAATCGCGATCAGACAACATGTGTCGACCAATAGACAACATGTGTCAACCTATAATGCAAATTTTCACAAAAAAATATTTTTCATGCATTTTTTATGCATGAGACCTTTTCCAAGTTGTTTTTAAACTTCATCTTGCTTCTCCCTATTTGACAACATTAAAAAGAAACAAACCAAATCATGAGAAGTATCTTGAATCACGAATAAACCAAAATAACACACATAGGCGGTTTGCAAAGATAAGAACATCAATACGATAACACTCACATAGAATGACATACATATTGAAGGAAATGCGTATACATAAATACACGCATATAAGGAAACAATACAACATGATTGTGAAAATGAAGGCCAAATAACATTGCACAAACATGAAATATGAAAGATACAATGCAAATCATGGAGAGAGAAATATGAAAAATATAATATATATATATATATATATATATATATATATATATATATATATATATATATATATATATATATATATATATATATATATATATATATATATATATATATATATATATATATATATATAAATATAAGATTAATTACTATACATTGTCAGTATAAAAAGTTTTACACTATCAATTCATCACCATCACCCGTTTGCATTACTTTATAGATTTTTAAAATAAAAGTCAAACTTATTTTAATATCCAGCGTCTAAGATTAACTGACAGTGTAAAATCCTTTTACACTGTCAGTATATTTCAATTAAATCTTATATATATATATATATATATATATATATATATATATATATATATATATATATATATATATATATATATATATATATATATATATATATATATCACTACAAGAAAAACTCCCCCCTGCCACATGATTATCACGTGGCAAAGGTGAAAATCACTTCACTAGTCAAAAATAGCGACGTGTTGATTCACGTCGCTGGAACGCGTGTGGCAACTTTTTGTGACGTGATAAACACGTCGCTAATTTGCCAAAGGCAAATCACGTCGCAACATTTGAAATTTACTTCCTTCTGCGCTTAAACTTTGCCACGTGATATTCATGACACAACTTTGCCACATGAATATCACGTCACAACATTTGAAAATGGATGGTATGTTGCCACATGAAAATCACGTGGCAAATTACCCACGTGATTTACACTTCACAACTTAAAAACAAAATTAAAATAAAAGATAAAATATATTGTTATTATTACATCATCGGCTTCGATATGACCCAATGGTTTTGTTTTGATTACAACACACCATCCTCGTTTACGTGGCTGAGTTGAAGGATAAGGAACATAATAAACTTGCCTAACAATATGTGACATTATAAAAGGGTCATACTCTTTGTACCTTCGATCCATACGAATCTCAACTGTGTTATATTTCTTATCTATTTTTGTGCCTCTAGCAGATATATCATACCAATCACAATAGAACAAGACAACTTTATTTTCGCAGTCCAAGTAATTGTATACCAACTCGTAAATATGTGTTATTGTGCCATAGAAGTCGTCTTCACCACCATCTGTAACTCCTTTCACGAACACACCACTGTTTATGGTTTTTTTCCCTTCTGTCCATGTTTTAGTGTGAAATTTATATCCGTTCACAAAGTAAGTGTGCCATTCATTTGCACTTTGAACAGGGCCTCTAGACAAGTTTCTCAAATGGATTATTTCTTGAGTAGGTGCAACAGCGCATGACAACTGCTCTTTGAACCATGCTGGAAAATAAGCATGTGTGTCACTAGTATTCGGATGTTCACCGGTGCTTTGAAAGTAGGAGGTATTGAATGCCCTACAAAGAATATCAATATAAGTTTGAGTAAAAAGTTTGACATATTTAAACAATAAAGTTAAATAGGTGGGTATACTTACTCAAGATATGGTTTAACTTCAACGCAGTTAATCAAGACATGAACATGTGCTGCTAGCAATTCTTTTTGAGTCAGCCAATGTACATTCTTCTTACCAGATGGACGACCGGGAATACCGAAGACTGATAAGGTAAATTTACTTTTTTCATTAATGTTAAATTCATTCCTTATGATTCTTGGAGTTAACATCAAGTGATTGAAATAATGACTGCAAAAATGTGATGTTTCCCGATGCAAATAATGTGCACATATAGATCCTTCAACTTTAGCTTTATTTTTCACGGATCTCTTCGAATCACCCATGAATCTTTCAAACGGATACATCCACCTATATTGAACAGGGCCTCCAAGATAAGCTTCATATGCAAGATGCACAGGTAGATGTTCCATAGAGTCAAAAAAACCAGGCGGAAACACTTGTTCCAACTTACAGAGAATAACTGGAATATTTTTGTCCAACTTAACGATGTCATCCACTCTTAATTTTGATGCACAGATATCTCTAAAAAATTGACTAATTTCAGTGAGTGGATTAAGCACATGTTTAGGTAGTGAAGAGAACGCAATTGGAAGCAATCGTTCCATGAAAACATGGCAATCATGGCTTTTCATTCCATGCAACTTTCCGGTGCTAGAGTCAGCACACCTTGCTAAATTTGACGCATAACCATCAGGCATTCTCAATTCGTTTAACCATCGACAAATCGCTTTAGCTTCTTCGGAAGTTAGACTGTAATTAGCCTTGGGTTTTAGTAACTTCCCATTCGGTTTAACCTTCAACTCCAACTCCTTTCGATTACACAAAATCTCCATGTCCTTTCTAGCCTTCTCATTATCCTTTGTTTTACCTTGAACATCCATCACTGTGTTAAACACGTTATCAAAAAAATTCTTCTCAATATGCATAACATCAAGATTATGTCGCAACAAATTATCTTTCCAATACGGGAGATCCCAAAAAATACTTCTTTTTGTCCAGTTATGTGTATCCCCATATCCTTCAATTCTGCAAGCTTTACCATAATCTGTGAATTTTGGCAGTTCACTAACTCGGTTCCATACTTCACCGGGTGAGAAACGAGGGGGAGGCAAGTCTGTTACTCTTATGCCTTTTTTGAAGTCATTCTTATTTATTCGAAAGACATGATCTTTCGGTAGGAATCTGCGGTGACAGTCAAACCACGAACTTTTCCCCCCTTTTTCCAACGTGAACGCATGAGAGTGTTCCATGCAATGCGGGCATCCCATTTTTCCATGTGTCCCCCAACCGGACAACATGCCATATGCGGGAAAGTCGTTTATAGTCCACATCAAGGCTGCTCGCATAGTAAAGTTTTGTTTGCAAGATATATCATAAGTCCATTCTCCAATCCATAACCTCTTCAAATCATCAATTAAAGGTTGTAAATACACATCTATTCCAGCTTTTGGACTCTTTGGACCTGGAATGAGGCAAGTCAAAAACATGTATGGTTTTGTCATGCACATCTCAGGAGGGAGGTTGTAAGGGGTAACAATAACTGGCCAACAAGAATATCCACTTCCAGACGCTTGGACATATGGAGTAAAACCATCAGAGCATAGTCCAAGTCTGACATTTCTAGGTTCTGCTGCAAAATCAGGATGTATCATATCGAAGTGCTTCCATGCCGCACCATCAGATGGATGTCGCATTGTGCCCGAACTTGTTTGGTTTGTATGATGCCATGTCATTTGACTTGCACTATGCATTGAAGCAAACATTCTTTTTAACCTTGGTATGATCGGCAGATAAAACATGGACTTCACTGCCACATGTTTTTGCTTACGGTTAATGGCTTTACTGCGAACTTTGTATCTCGGACTCTTACAAAACTTACATTCCTCCAACGATCCATCATTAGTACCAAACTCATTATCGTAAAACAACATGCAACCATTAGTGCAACAGTCAATCTTTCTTACCTCTAAACCCAATTTCGACACCAACCTCTTTGCATCATAAAAACTTGTGGGAAGGTTGTCTTTCGTAGGAGTTGCGTCCAACATCATTTTTGCAAAGAATTCCAAACACTGGTCAGGAACATTCCAATTGGACTTGGCGGCCAATAATCTCACACACATCGATAATTTTGAGTCTGACGACCCTTCAAACAACGGCGTATTCATTTCTTGCAACAATTGATAAAATTTTTGAGCTTCCTCATTCGGCAACTCTTCCTGATCGAAGTCTTGAGGTTCATCATAGGTCACGTTAACCCCAAAAGCATCGCCAACCATGTCACTGATCAAACTAAATTCTTCCCGGTGTTCCATATGTGATCGACTGCTAGAAGCATGTGTAGTCGTAGTCCTTTGTACATTACTCGGCAACTGTTCTCCATTATATGTCCAAACCCAGTAATTTTTAATGAAACCCCTTCTCTTCAAATGACGTTCTACTTCCTCCGGGTCACTAATTATAGGTCTACATTCACATTTTAGACAAGGACATCTTACTCCTCCTTCGCTTAGACAACATTCTTGAGCGAAAGCCCATGTGATAAACCCTTTAACTCCTTCCTCAAAGTTCGGTTTAAGTCCACGTCTTCCTGGATACGTTCTATCGTACATCCAACTACGATAGTAATGAAAATATTCCATACTGCACATTTACAAAATCGTTACTATTTTAATTTCAAAAGTGATATTCCTCTATCGTCCAATTTAAAAATCGTTCTATCGTACATCCAACTAATTATTACGTACAATTTAAAAAAATTATATTATACTATTAATAAATATATAATATAACTATTACATACTTTATTGTTTAAACTAAACATATATTTATAAAACATATACCCTAATATGTGTTATTTAAAAAAAAAACATTTTAGACATATACCCTAATATATATGAAATTAATGTTTTGTTTTTTTATACATTATTTTAAACATAATATTAATAATACAACTTCTATTTATTTAGTTATCTAAATAATATATATACACACTTATCAATTTTTACTCAAAACACTAATCTATTATATTTTTTAAACTAACCATATTATCTAAATAATAATACAACTTCTATTTTTAGACATGATTCATATTACTTTTTCTAATAAACAAAATATTTCGTTTTTTTTTATAAATATTATTCTGTTTTAATATTTTGTTTAAAAAAAATTATATATTATATTTCTAAAAAATATAATGTGCACATATATAAAGGCATTAAATAGTTTCTAAACAAAGTAATATCAAAGTTTTAATATTTCCAAGCTTGACATGATTTTCTTTTGAAATTTATAATTTCTCTAGAAATAATTAAAAATGATTTTATAAATAGGGTATTAATAGAGAGGATAGTATTGGTATTAATAGTATATTATATAAAATCTATTTCTAAACTATAAAAATTTAATACATAAAATATTCTGTTTTTTTTGTATAATACATTAAATATATAATACATTAAATATTCTGTTTTTTTAAAACTATTATATATTATATTTCTAAACAAATTCTAAACAAATTCTGTTTTAATAATACATTAGGGTATATGTTTTATAAACAAATTCTAAACAAATTCTAAATATATAATACATTAAATTTCTAAACAAATTCTATTTTAATACATAATGTGCACAAAAACAAAATCCAGTCCAAACAAATTCGATTTTAATACATAATAAGTACAACACATAATCCAGTCCAAACTCAATACATTTAACTAATCTAAAAAGGATAGATTTTTTGGAAATATTTATAATTAATACATTGTAAATTGTAAATTGAAATAATTATTTTTTTTTCAATATATATTTCATAATAATAATTCAAAATAATAATTGGTTTTTTTAATATACATTGTGCAAAAATATTATAAAAAAACTTATATACTTTTAATATAGAATTTCATTTTTTTTATAAACAAGGAATTCAATAACCAATAGAGTACAAGGGGTACATGGGTACTCAAACACTACAGAATGAAAGTTAAAAGCTTCAATACAGTTAGCATATGACATCTTTTCAACACCTAACCAGATGAAAATGATTCTCCAAACATTCTTCGAAACGCAACAGTGAAGAAGCAAATGGTCCAAGTTTTCTTCCTCGTTCAAGCACAACACACACAAACAATCGTTAGCGTTTCGTAATACATTTCTCTTGTGAAGAAGGTCTTTTGTTGGGAGACGGTTTAGCAACACTCTCCAATCGAAAAACAAAATTTTGGAAGGAATCTAATTCTTCTAAAGGATATGAATGGCTCTTCTCAAATCATCACCCAACTGTTCCGCCGAAGCCGCTTCGATCAGTAAAAAATAACACGACTTCACAGTGAAAGCACACGAAGGATCGGCCTGCCAAGAGAACTTGTCTTCAACAGCCGGCTGGATTCTCACTTCCTCTAAAAAAACTCAGCATTTACTGCTCCAACCACTCCAATCCGGAGGAAGAAACAAAGTTGAACATGTCGTTCCAACTCCATGTATCCAATGCCCAGAAACATGCCGCAGCTATACTACTGTTTGGATTAAGAGAAATGTTATGCAGTTCTGGGAAAGCAGTCTTAAGGCACTGCGTCCCTCTCCAAATGTTGTTCCAGAAAGAAGTATTCAAACTGTTACCATATAGATCAGTAGTATGATATCTGTCTATTACACACCTGTGATCGCAAGAAATAGTACATGGCTCAAAAAATAACTCTAAACAAATCTGCAAAAAATTAATACAAAATAAATATTCCATCTCAATCCAACAAAATAGGAAGAGATGAGTAAAAATATCACAAAAATCTTCTTACCGAACAGGAAAATGTCTGGGTAAGTTTTGGAGGAAAAGAAAAATAAGAAAATAGGAGAAGAACTCATTACAAGAAATTCAATTTTGTATAATTATGTTGAGAATGGTAAACAATGACTTGGGTATATAAATGTGTCATGGCAAAAGTTGTACTTCAACATAGTAGTCCAAAATAATAATTAAAATATTTATTTTTTATATTTATTATTTCCTAAAATACAACATAATTATTGATTATAATGGTCTATTTTTTTCATTAGTGAAACTAACCCAAATTTTTATATCATTTAGTGTTGTTAATTTTAATATTAATTACACTATTTTTTAATAAAAAAACGTAGATATCTTAAAATTAGCAATCTCCTATTTGTTTATGTAATGAAGGATAATAAAAAAAATTCAAATTACATAGTTCAAATCATTTATTTTCTTAAATAGATAATAACAGATACTATTAATACACACAAAAATAATAAATAAAAATTTATCGTCAAATAATATTTTGTTTTTCACAATCTAGATATCACCTCCTTATTTTATTTGTTACTAACTTTCTATATATCATTTTAAATATTTAACCTTCTTTTAAATAGGTATAACATAATAATTTTGTATGTTGTAAAAATAATTAAAACCGACTTTAATTGATAAATTAAATTATAAAATAAAAAAATAAAACAAATAAGTTAATAATTTGTGTGATTTATGTAAAATATTAGATATAATTCATTTTCATTTAAGTTGAATTGGAGTTAATTTGAATTTCATTTAATTCTGAAAGTGTGTACAAGTATAAGCTAAATTTTTAATTTGTTAGAGATCTTATTCATTGTAACAAAATTTTCAATTCACTAAGAAAAGTTAGTTACAACTTTTCTCTCTTCTCTCTCTTTCATCTTTATTATTTTATCTTCTTCCTCCTGTGCACCATCAATTAGTATCAAGAGTTCTGATTCAGATTCACGGGAAACACCAAAGGAAACACGAATGAACATGAGGCGCATGTGCCATAGTGAAGTGTTTGACTTAGACAAAAAGGAGATAAAACTAAATTGGATGTCTTTGACACCACTCTAAAATTGTTCTAACTACTATTCTAGCTCAATGGAAGTAAGTGTTCTGCTTCTATTTGAATAACAATATTTTTATTACCTAATCAATCATCCACATACTTGTTGAATTGTAATTCTTTGTGTCGAAGCAGGTTGCTCGACAGAAACAAGGAAGTGTCGAACCACCTAATGTGTTGAGTTGTGTTAGTGTGTCGAAGTGTCGAAACATGTTGCTTTACACAGAATTTCGACTCAGACCTATTTTAGTAGTGTTAACTATTTTGGGCTTTTATAGTTTTGGACTTTGGCTTGAGGTTCAAGTTAACCTAAATCTATAAATAGAGGGAGTGACCCTTATTTTTGTAATAAAGTGAATAGAGTATTCATAACACTTGTAATTCACAATATTTTGGAGTTACAAAGTGAATAAGAAGTTTTCCACAGTTTGTGGGCACAGAGAAACTCTGCACAATTCTAATTCTTCTTCTCCTTCATCTTTCTTTATACTCATTCTTTCTCCATTGTTCTTCTCTTTTCATTGCTATTGTGTGGGTAATAAAAATCTTGTTCATCAAGATTGATTGAAATTCTCCATAGGTTTTGGGAGATTTCCAATATCTGGTATCAAGAGCTCCGATTAAATCGATTCATGGGAAGAAAATCACCCATGGCAATGAATTACCCAAACGGGCATTTTCCAACAAATCTTCCGATTCTCAAGAACAACAATTATGAGAATTGGTGCAAGCAGATAAAGGTTATATTCTGTTATCAAGATCTTTGGGATCTTGTGAAGAAAGAAGTAACAACACTTGCAGAAGCCGCGACAGATCAAGAAAAGACTACACATAAAGAATTGAAGAAGAAAGATTATAAAGCTCTCTTTATAATCCATCAATGTGTTGATGCAGATAATTTTGAAAAGGTTAGTGATGCAGAGTCAGCGAAAGAAGCATGGGAAATTCTGGAGAAATCGTTTGGGGCGCAGAGAAGGTGAAAGAGGTGAGGTTACAAACTCACAAAAGGACGTATGAATTGCTTCAGATGGAAGACAATAAAAGCATAACTGATTTCTTCACCAAGGTTACAAAACTGGTCAATCAAATTAAGATATGTATAGAAGTGTTGACATCAAGATTTGTTGTTGGAAAGATCTTGAGGTCGTTGGCTCCAAAGTTCGACCACATGGTAGTAGCCATAGAAGAGTCGAAAGATTTGCCAAAATTGACAAAGGAAGAGCTTCAAGGGACACTTGAATCTCATGAACAAAGAATGGCTGCAAGAGTTGTAGGAAAGTCGAAGAGTGATATGGCTTTGCAGGCTCAATCAACAAAAGTAAGAAAAGGCAAAGGAAGCTGGAATGGCAACAAAGGCAGAGGAGGTTACAACAATTTGACTGGTCGAAATCAGCAAGAAGGAAACTGGTCAAATCAGAGAAAACCCTGGAACCAAGGAAACCAAAGAGGTGGTGCTGCAGGTAGAGGAAAAGGTGATGGTCAAAAGCCATACAAGAGTCACATTCAGTGTTATAATTGTCAAAGGTATGGTCACTATTCTAGTGATTTTCCAGAAAAGCAGAAGAATCAAGAAACTTATGCAAAGCTTGCGAAACATGAAGAAGAAGAGATGTTGTTGATGGTTATAACAAGAGAAGAAGAGAGATTCAAGGACCAGTGGTACTTGGACTCAGGATGCTCATCACACATGTCTGGAAGAAAAGATTGGTTTGTCAACATAAAACCCTCAATGAAGAACATGGTGAAATTTACAAATGACAACACTCTAGCAGCTGAAAATGTTGGTGATGTTATGATTATGAGGAAAGATGGCAAGAGGTCAGTAATTTCAAATGTTTTGTACATACCAGGCATGAAGAGTAATTTGCTCAACATAGGGCAGTTGGTCGAAAAGAACTACAAGGTGTCGATCGAAGACAAGATGATGAGAATTCTCGACTCAAATGGAAGGTTGATCTTGAAGGCTCTAATGTCTCAGAATAGAACCTTCAAGATTGAGCTTAATGTGATGGAGCATAAGTACATTGCAATAGAAGCCAGCAGAGATGAACGAATATGGCATTATAGACTTGGCCATCTCAATTTCAAAGACATCAGAGATTTGAAGAGAAGAAATATGGTTTCAGGATTACCAGAAATCGACATTCCAAACGAAGTGTGTGAAGAATGCGTGCAGGAGAAGCGGCATATGAAAAACTTCAGTAAGGATGCAGGAAGCAGGTCGAAGGCAATTCTTGAAGTCATATACTCTGATGTACGTGGCCCTCTCCAGGTGAATTAGATTAGAGGTAACAAATACTTTGTTACATTTATATATGATTTCAGTTGAAAACTGTGGTCTTACCTGATCCAGAAGAAAACTGAAGTGATCGAGGTATTTTCCAAGTTTAAATCTATGGTCGAAAGACAAAGCGGTCGAAAGATCAAGATTTTGAGAACTGATGATGGTGAAGAATATGTGTCGAAAGACTTTGATGTATTATGTATGAAAGAAAGGATTGTGCATGAGGTGGTGCCACCCTACACTTCACAGCAGAATGGAGTCGCAGAGAGGAAGAATAGAACCATTATGAATATGGTTAGAAGTATGTTGAAAGGCAAGCATCTACCCAAAGAATTATGGGGAGAATCTGTTTCGACTGCGACATATATCCTGAACAGATGTCCGACGAAGAAGATAGAAGGAATCACGCCAGAGGAAGTTTGGTCTGGTGTTAAGCCTAGCTTGAGTCATCTGAGGGTGTTTGGATCTATAGCACATAGACATGTGCAAGATCAATTGAGAAGAAAACTTGATGACAAGTTGAGTCAGATGATCCTGATAGGATATCATTCGACTGAAGGATACAAGTTGTTCGACCCAGTGAATAAGCAAATGGTGATCAGCATGGACGTGATCATAGATGAGCTTAAGGAGTGGGATTGGACTGATAATGTAAAGAAAGATTCAGTGAGAATCTTTTATGATGAACCAGCTAGTGAAGTCGAAAGAGAAGTTCGACATGAAGAAGTCAGAGGTGAAGCAGGCCCAAGCAGACCTCAAAGAACAAGACACATGCCTGCAAGGTTTCAAGAATGTGTGATTACATCAGATGATGTGGCCGATGAAGAAGGTGATAAAAGCAATGGACGAAGAAATGAAGTCAATCGAAGTCAAAAACACTTGGTCACTTGTCGAATTGCCCCAAGATAAGAAGGAAATCAATGTGAAGTGGGTATACAAAGTGAAGTTTAATCCCTAAGGAGAAGTGACTCGACACAAGGAGAGACTTGTGGCGAAAGGATTTCTTCAGAAAGAAGGAATCGACTTCGATGAAGTTTTTGCACCTGTTGCTAGAATCGAAACAATCAAGTTGGTTGTTGGTCTAGCAAACTTGAACAACTGGAAGATGTGTCAGATGGATGTGAAATGTGCATTCCTTAATGGCCCCTTAGAAGAAGAAGTTTATGTTGCACAACCAGCTGGGTTTGTGAAACATGGCGAAGAAATAAAGGTGTACAGGCTGCATAAAGCCATGTACGGACTTAAACAAGCTCCAAGAGCTTGGAACAAGAAGATAGATGGATTTCTAAGGGAGCAGGAATTTGTGAAGTGCACAAGTGAACATGGAGTATATGTAAGAAGAATCAAGAGTGAATTGCTTATACTATGTCTCTATGTCGATGACTTGTTGATAACAGGTAGCTGCAAGAAGGAGATCGAAGACTTCAAAGGTGATCTCAACAAGGAATTCAAAATGTCAGATATGGGTGGCATTTCATATTTCCTTGGGATAGAATTCTACAAGAGTGGTAGAGGTTTGATAATGCATCAAAGAAGGTATGCAGACGAAATAATCAAGATATTTGAGATGCAAGATTGCAACCCAACTTCGACTCCAGCTAAGCCCATATTACAACTATCGAAAGATTCAGATGATGTCGACCCAACCCAATATAGAAGACTTAGTGGGTTACTTCGATACCTTTTTCATATAAGACTTGACTTAGCATACAGTGTAGGTATGGTGAGTAGGTTCATGCAGAAGCCAAAGGTATCACATCTAGCAGCGGCGAAGAGGATACTAAGTTATCTTAAAGGGACTCTCGACTATGGCATTTTGTTTCCTGCAACTGATGAAGGAAAAAAATGCAAACTAGTGGGATACACCGACTCAAGTTGGTGTAGTGATGCTAAGGATCGCAAATCCACAGATGGCTATATGTTTATGCTAGGTGGTGCACCAGTTGTTTGGAGTTCGAGAAAGGAGCCAGTAGTGGCATTATCGTCATGTGAAGTAGAATACATAACTGCTTCTCTTTGCGCATGTCAAGCAATGTGGATGGTGAATATGGTCGAAGAGATCACAACGAAGAGTCA
The DNA here is from genome assembly GCF_024323335.1 of Lathyrus oleraceus. Classification (NCBI taxonomy): domain Eukaryota; kingdom Viridiplantae; phylum Streptophyta; class Magnoliopsida; order Fabales; family Fabaceae; genus Lathyrus; species Lathyrus oleraceus. The sequence continues at coordinate 340,860,179 of NC_066579.1, forward strand.
TGGAGATATTACCATGAAGATCGACAGCATGTCAGCTATCAATCTGGTGAAGAATCCGATAGCACATGGTCGAAGCAAGCACATCGAGATGAGGTTCAATTATCTTCGAGAGTAGGTAGCAGATGGGAAGATGAATGTGCAACACTGCAAAATTGAGAATCAGATTGTAGACATCATGACGAAGGGAGTGCAGGTCTAAGTGTTCAGAAGACTAAAAGTTATGATGAATGTAGATAGCTTAGACACAATGAATTAGGTGGTATGTTGAATTGTAATTCCTTGTGTCGAAGCAGGTTGCTCGACAGGAACAAGGAAGTGTCGAACCACCTAGTGTGTTGAGTTGTGTTAGTGTGTCGAAGTGTCGAAGCATGTTGCTTCACACATGATTTCGACTTAGGCCTATTTTAGTAGTGTTAGTTATTTTGGGCTTTTATAGTTTTGGGCTTTGGCTTGAGGTTCAAGTTAACCTAAATATATAAATAGAGGGAGTAACCCTAAATATATAACACTTGTAATTCACAGTATTTTGCAGTTGCAAAGTGAATAAGAAGTTTTCCATAATTTGTGGGCAGAGAGAAACTCTGCAGAATTCTAATTCTTCTTCTCCTTCATTGTTATTTACACTCCTTCTTTCTCCATTGTTCTTATCTTTTCATTGTTATTGTGTGTGTAATAACAATCTTGTTCATCAAGATTGATTGAAATTCTCCATAGATTTTGGGGGATTTCCAACAATACTTTCACTTTAATGCATCTATAATATACTGACATTTTTGTCACATTCCATCAACACAGTTCAAACTAAAACATAATAGTTGCAACTTACAAGATCACCTTCACTGACTCATTCAGAGAAACAAAAGTTCGATTTCAATGATTTTTTATTTATTGTTATTTCAATCATTTGTCTTAATTAAAACACAACAAAACTGAACCATCGAAAAATCGAGAAGATCATGAAAGCACAAAAAGAAAGCAAGGACTGAACTTCTAATTATAAAGTGAAACATAGAAAAACAAAAGTAAAACTAAATAAATTTAAATATAATATAGATCAATAAATAAAAATAAATATTTAAATTAATAAAATACAAAACACTTTTTGAACCGCTAAAGCTCTGTTTAGAAAGATATTTTTTGAACTTATAGTTGTTAGTCTGGAAATTCTAACTGGTGAAAATTCATTAAAAAATGCTAATCAATTACGTTGAAAAGTGCTAAGAGTCAAGAAGTCTCAACTAAAGAGCTTCGACACATTAACTACGTCGATCAAGAGCGTTTGACTATCTTGGTATGCATAGTTTGGAAAAATCTCAAGAACAAATCCACAATATTAAGATCACTCTCTCTGTAAAACATGTCCAAAAACTCGGAAAGGGGTTCCGAAAAAATGGTTGGTGTTTGACAAGCTCACCAGTTTATCTAGGACTTAGCATATTTCTAAGTCTAAGAATAAGTAAAGCAAAAAGATGTTTTGGACAAGTACTATATAGATGAATTAGAGATTACAAAAGGCAATCAGGAAGTTCGAAGCAGTTATTAACATGATACTTGGTTTTTCAATAGTTTACCTTGGAAGACGCATGAAAGCAAGTTAGAGCCCGAAGGCCTAAGTAGTGGGATACATGTCAGATCTTTGGGATTCAACCGTTGTCAACGGCTTCCTTTGTAGTAATATATAATGCATGCTTATGCATTATAGTTGGAGTCGTAAATTCTTGCTAACTCTCTATAAAACCAAAGTACCTAGGTCACAAAGAGAAACAGTTTGTGACAAATGTGAACTTGTGTCTATCATTTAAACTTTATGTAAATCTTTTGTATTTAAATCATTTACATTAAATGTCATTTACTTCATTTACTTTCTTTGTCGTTTATCGTTTTTATCCAAAATCTATCTTTTCCATTCAATTGGTCACTATCCAAGCACTTAAACCCAAAACACACACATTTTTCACTATAATTTTCCTTTGTACTGATTGTCTCTGATATTTTTCAAGTTAATATCTTAAGTGAATTAAACTCATGATTGTTTACCAAAAACACCAGTAAACAAATTGGCACGCCCACTAGGACCCTTTTATGCGAAATTTTAACTTTTAAATGAAATGGTACGTCCAAATATGTTTTCAACGTCTGAATTTTTATGCGTTTGAGAAGTGGTAAAACTTTTGCTAAGATGGTACGTCCAAAGAACACTCCCCTTCCCTAAAATAACCCTCCAGACAATGAATAACCCGTTGAACCAATGGTCAGTATTGCAAGGACCTTAAATCCCGTTGGAGTAATATAATTTGTTATAAGCGAAATACCCACTTCGATGTCGGTACCAGGAGCGGTAGTCTCGTTACCACCAGTGACGAGTGTCCCAACTACTCTTAGGCCTACACAACCATCATAGGAGATCCTGGGCCTCCTCATGTCCCAAGTTTCTTCAAAAAATGAGAACACGACCTAGCGAAGCGCAATCGCACGCTCGTAATGATGGACTGAATAAAGTTGCTATCAAACTTTATTTATTCCTAAAAAGGAAATGGGAAATATCAATAAAACCCAAGAAAGAACGACAATGATTATGGTCGTCGCAACCAAATCTGGGTTCGGGAGTCGATTACGCAAGGGGAAGGTATTAGCACCCCTCACGTCCGTTGTACTCAACGGGAACCATTAGGTCAGTTGTGCACGTTAATGTTAGCTTAGAAATGTTAGACTTCTCGAGTTATTAGATGGGAAAGAAAGAACAGAAGAGAGAAGAATGTTTTTGGATTTTGCAACGAATGGGACTAAACCTAAGTTTTAGAGGGAAGACGAACACTTAAGACTTACAAGTTCTTACAACTTGGTCCTAATATTCGGGATTACGACAGGATATTCCATCCAGGGTAATCTTTTTCTTCAGATTTTATTGAGAAAAAAGATTTGAATATTGGAGTGTTTTGAAGAGTAGACAAATACATAGGGTTTACAAACTCTTACAATTTGAGCCTAATATTCAGGATTACGACTGGATATTCCATCCAGGGTAATCTTTTTCTTCAGATTTTATTGAGAATGTATTGAATAATAAATTAAAATAATTAAAGTACAATGGTTTGAAATTATTGAAAGTTAGGCTGATGTTGCTTAAGAGCTCATTGTAAGAAGGCCCAAGAGTAAGCCACAGGACTGAAAACCAACTGGAATCGAAAGCAAACTGAATTTAGCTTTAAACTAACTTACAGTTGATTCATGTAGGAATCACTCTATAAGAAGCCAAGTAAAAGTCTTTATGTGTTCGAACGTCTTTCGAAAGTTAAATTGAAATTTAACTTCAAGATCGCAATGCAAAAAAAATCAGTACAACAATCAATCAGATAATCTATTTAGTACTCAGAAATCAATCAATTAATTAAACTATAATCAACTAAATAAACAATCATATAAATAGAAACATGAAATAAATAAATAAATAAATAAAATTATAGAAAAGTGCATATTAGCTTGGGAGGTGTAAAAACATCATGGGCCTAAAGCTCGAATCCACAACTTAAACCTAATTAATAGAAGGTAAAATAATAATAAATGGTAGTAATAAAATCTTAAAATAAAATTAAAAAATAAATAATTTAAAAAATGATGGAAGGGGCGTTGCATCCCCTCTTTTCATTCAGTAAGTTAAAAAAAATTCAAATTTCAAATTACCCAAATGGGATGCTGACACATGGTAGTGCAATTAAGAAAAAAACATCGTAAGAAACTTGTACTCTCTCGTACTTCATCTTTGCAAAATGAAAAAAAAACTTTGTCTTTCATGTTCTAGCAAGAACAAAAGAAAACTCCACCACTCGTCGCTCTCCGTTGAAAGAAACAACAACAAACACTTCAAATATGTAAGGTCACAATTTTTCAATGTTCCAAACTCAATCCATAACCACTCACCTCAGATATGCTGGGCGACGGTGTCAGAATGAGGAGATATACGGAGGCGTGTTTGGCGGTCATTTCGCGTCAGCTGCAATGGATGTTGGGTGGAGATTTATGTGATGTTAATGGTGGATCTTGGTTGAAGGGAAGATGAGTGAGGCGGAGTGTTTTACGGATGAGATGGCAGACACTCTTGCAACTCTATCCTCTATGATCAAAGTGATTCGGTGGAACCATGCTTCCAAGATCGATGTTATGCGCCTTGATAAGGCCGCGTATGTGTTTGCTGCTGAACTGGTTGATGACAAGCCCTGGTATCACGACATCAAAAGCTTTCTGAAGAATCAAGAGTACCCTGCAGGGGCATCCAACAATGACAGAAAGACTTTGAGAAGATTGGCAGACAGTTTCTTCTTGAACAAAGACGATGTGCTGTATAAGAGGAACTTTGACATGGTTTTGCTCAGATGCGTGGACAAACACGAAGCAGACATGTTAATGCAAGAAGTTCATGAAGGCTCCTTCGGTACTCATGCCGGCGGACATGCAATGGCTAAGAAATTGCTGAGAGCGGGTTATTACTGGATGACCATGGAATTTGATTGTTTTAAATATGCTCGGAAGTGCCATAAATGCCAGATTTATGCAGATAAGGTACATGTGCCGCCAAATCCTCTGAATGTGATGTCTTTGCTGTGGCCGTTTGCTATGTGGGGCATTGATATGATTGGAAAGATTGAGCCGACTGCTTCCAACGGGCATCATTTCATCCTTGTTGCCATCGACTATTTCACCAAGTGGGTCGAAGCAGCGTCATTTGCGAAGGTCACCAGACATGTGGTTGCCCGATTCATTAAGAAAGAGATCATTTGTCGTTATGGGATTCCCGAAAGAATTTACTGATAATGGTTCTAATCTCAATAACAAAATAATGAAGGAGTTGTGCCAGAACTTCAACATTCAGCATTTTAATTCTTCCCCTTATCGTCCCAAGATGAACGGTGTTATTGAGGCAGCAAATAAGAACATAAAGAAGATTGTGAAGAATATGGTCGTTACGTACAGAGATTGGCATGAGATGCTACCCTTCGCCTTGCATGGGTACCGTACTTCAGTACGTACATCGACCGGGGCAAGCCCTTACTCCCTTGTGTATGGTATGGAAGCAGTCCTACCTGTTGAAGTGGAGATTCCTTCTCTAAGAGTCCTGTTGGATGTCAAGTTAGATGAAGCTGAATGGATTCGAACAAGGTTCAATGAGTTGAGTCTTATCGAAGAGAAGCGAATGGCAGTCATTTGTCATGGGCAGTTTTATCAGAGTCGGATGAAGAGAGCCTTTGATCAGAAAGTGTGTCCTCGGTGTTTCCAAGTTGGAGATTTGGTGTTGAAAAGGATCCTTCCTCCTCAGACAGATCACAGGGGCAAGTGGACTCCTAACTACGACGGACCATATATTGTCACCAAGATTTTCGATGGTGGAGCCTTAATGCTTGCAACTATGGATGGTGAAGACTTCACTTCCCCTGTGAACTCAGACGCAGTTAAAAAATACTTCGCATAAAATAGACCCGCTGGACAATAAAAACGAATAGTCCAGGCAAAAATGGGCATCCCAACGAACCAAGAAAAGGAAAAAGGTTCGAGCAAAAGTTAGGGATTAAAAAATGAAAAGCTTGTACACCCGGTAAGTTGAAAACCTGAAAAGGCAACTTAGGCAAAAATGGGTATCCCGGTGGATTGAAAACCCGAAAGGGCGATCCAGGCAAAAGTTAGGGATTAAGCGAATGACTGTGTTCTGAGTAGTTCTGAATCTCATCTCATGTCGATAACTGGAAACTTTCGAAGGATAGGAAACAGTCCAATCACCCTTTTCAGAAAGCCGATCATCTGGGGGATCTTGAAGACGAGCGAGTCATAGCAGAATTGGAACCCGATAGAAATCCATTTCACATTGCCATTAGATTAACTTCTATTTTTATCTTTTATGCAATTGCCTCTTTCCAGGGATTGCTTCCTGATGTAAATGCCTATTCAGAGGCCATTCAATCAATAAAATCACGTTATTCAGTATATCTTCGTTTTCATTTTCATTTTACTGTTTTGTTTGCAAAAATGACGTCCGAATTTTTGATAAGCATTGCATCATGAAACATAAGAGCTTTACAGGTACATGCTCAATAAACATTTAAAATTGCTGTAAATTTTTGAGTGCTTTGGATCGTCTATTCTGAACAGGTACACTCGGGGAATTTCCTTAGAGTTCCCAGCAGATGATCGCGATCGTTTTGCTTCAACACTTGGTACCTGGTATCTTATCCCTACAAAGTTGATCCGAGCATCGGATTCTTCAATCCCCAGCAGGTTCTCACTACTGTGCTCCCCCCAAGCGGTTGTTTCAGATTATACACTCCCTAGTAGAGTTGACAGTGCCAGACTGTATATCCCCAGCGGAGTTGACAGTGCCAGACTGTATCTTCCCAGCAGAAGCAGCTACTCCTTAGAGTTCGATGCCAGATCGATGATCTTGATGCTAGATCCATGATCTCTTTTCTTGAAGCAGGATCTCGGTACCTTATCAGTGTTTGCTCCCCCTGCTGAGTCGTCTCCCACGGATTACAATTGCCAGAACCACCGTTGCTTCCCTCAGCAGCAAGCTTTCAGTGCCATTCTCTCCCCAGTCAGAGTCTCGGTATTTCGTTATTGCTTGAACACCGCGTGGCCGGTCGTTTCCCCACAGAGTGCTGTGTACCTCCAACAGCAGTGCCAGGGTCCAGAAGATTGTGATCATCTCCCCAGCAGAATTCCTTGCCTCGGCTTGGCATTCTCCCCAGCATTTCGCATCCCTGCATGTAAAATCATATTGCATTGCATCCTCCCAAATCGCGTAGCATTTCCATTTTCATGGAGCATTACGCCATCGAAAAAATTTAGACATACACATGTACACATACGACATTCTCGGTATCCCAAGTGATAAGCCAGAAGTTGCTTCTAGTATTCAGACTGAAGGTTGTTTATGACTTATTATCCCCAACATAGGTCTTTGGCCCACGTGCCACCTTAATTATCACTTTCCCTATTTCTGCCGATGCTGACGGGCATGAAAAGTTTTCTGGTAATCAGACCGAAGTGGCATTCAGGCCAATTTTTCCGGTATTCAGACCTAAGTGGCATTCAGGCCAGTTTTCCGATATTCATATCGAAGAAGTTTCCGACGTTCAGGTCGATGCAACTTGTGGCATTCAGGCCAGTTTTCCGATATTCAGATCGAAGAAGTTTCCGACGTTCAGGTCGATGCAACTTGTGGCATTCAAGCCAGTTTTTCGGTATTCAGACCGAAGTGGCATTCAGGCCAATTTTCCGGTATTCAGACCGAAGTGGCATTCAGGCAAGTTTTCCGATATTCAGATCGAAGAAGTTTCCGACGTTCAAGTCGACGCAACTTATGGCATTCAGGCCAATTTTTCGATATTCAGATCGAAGAAGTTTCCGACATTCAGGTCGACGTAACTTGTGGCATTCAGGCCAGTCTTCCGGTATTCAGACCGAAGTAGCATTCAGGCCAATTTCCCGGTTGTCGCATCCGCGAAAAACAACCGGCGGGCTGAAACAAAAACAACACAGAGCCGCCACCGTGCGTTATTTATCCCAACAGAGGGAAAGGAAACGCTCAGAGTAAACTTGGAAAAAGCATGGTCTCGCGACCAAAGAGAAAGGGTAAGGGAGTCGGTTACGCAAGGGGAAGGTATTAGCACCCCTCACGTCCGTCGTACTCGACGGGATCCACGCTCAAAAGATAGGTTAAGGTTGCTAAAAAAACATCACACACACACACACTGAAGACAACACAGGTGGGGAAAAGAGGAGAGGGCTCGCTAGGACATCGCGTCCTATGCCTACGTATCTCGTCTGGAACGAGAATCAGAGCTGCCGTAGTTCGGCTCACGCACGCCAAACAAGACACACACAAACACAGGCAAACCTGGAACCCGAATGCCAATCGCTGGACTTACATCGGCTTCTGAACCAAACAAGCACAATCAGGATACGGACATCCAATCGCTGGGCTTACATCCATATCCTGACACACAAGAAGAAACAAACAACAACAAGTCACTAAGGAGTCAGGCACTCGAGCCTAGCAACTGTCAAGCAAACACACTCAAGAAAGAAAAAAGGTGCCCGGAGAGACCTCGCACGGTCTCCTGCCTACGTACCTCATCTGGTATGAGGATCAGGGCGACGTAGTTCCCCTGAACGGGAAAGAAATTCTAACCAGATACAAAGGGAGACACACTACTAGGGAGCTGTACTCGAGCCTAGGTGTTATCATGCATCATTGCCCTATGTTATGGTTTCTATCCTAACTTGCTCAACAGCAAGCTAATCCTAACCAGGAAAAAGCAAAACACACATGCTCAATTAAAATAAAGCAAACATTCACATAGCACACACTATATCCAGTCAAGTGAGGCTCAAACAAAGGGGTTAGACTGCCAAGGCAAGTCAACTGTACAGGGTAGTATTCGCTCTTAACCCTGACATTGAGAGTCAGGGTGAAGCAGATGAAAGGTGAGTGAAGATGAGACTTCACAGCTCTTATCCCTGGCCAGGGAGAGCTTCATACAAAGGAGTGTGGGTTCAGAATGTGGGAACCCTTCTACACTCAAGACTCTGACTCGACTGTACAAATGTACAAGATCTTGGGTTAATGTCCCAATGCATCAACACAGTGGTGTGAGCAGAGGGACAACTCAACAGAATAGCGGGGGATGGATTGCACATCCCTTGGGTTCCGCCAATTGCCTTAATCAAGGTCTTTTCCTGCTTGGGGACAAAGTTAAACAATCACAAACATCGCCTCTTAAGGAGGACTTCAGACAGTTGCCTGGCTAAATAACAAGCCAGGTCTTCCAGACTACATGGAGACAAGAGAGTCTGCCTCAATTGGTTTATACAACCAAGCAGCAGCACAGCAAGTTCTTAAAGAACTAAAGCGACTAATGTACCTGAAATCAATCAAGTACAGTCAGTATACCAATCACACAGTCAAAACAGACAGCATAAAAACCAACAGACAATACAATCAGACAATGCAATGTGCAAAGCACAATCAACTCAAGTGAGCCAAGCATCCTACAAAATAAACCAAGTTAGTTCACAACAATTAGCCAAATCAAACTCAATTAACTTGCATCATTCTCCTTTAAGGCATTTGCATCTCAACCTGAAACACAATTCAAAAGTGAGAAACAAGACCACTAGGACAAGCCTAGGGTCCAAAGGAGGTGAAAAATTCAAAACAGCAAGTGAAAATCAATCAAAACCAAGATTTATCAAGCAAAAAGAGAATCCAATTGGTCTCACACCAAAACTATGCACCAAATCTATTTCATACACAAAACATGCCAAACTATGCACTTTGGAAACACATTAGAGCAAACAGAATGATCACAATCACATTAATATCAAAACAGCTCAATAAATTCCACAAAAATTCAAGCATAAACAGAACACATTCAATGAGTAGCATATCAAATTTCATGCCATTTGGATCAATGGATGTATGGAAACTAAATTCATAAAGTTCAGACAAGTTCAAGCAAGCCAACACAAGGCATCAAAACAATCATCAACTTCCAATACTCATAAAACAGAAATGAAATATGATAAATGAATGGGATCAAAACCACAATTACCTATAATGTGTCTACAATTCTCATACCAAATTTCACACTCATCCAATTAATGACCAGAATTTCACAAAGCAAATACCAACATGTATCACAAAAAATCAACAAATGACCAAACAGAGGAAAAAATCCCAATCAAATAGGAAATGCCATCAATAAATCTAGAACAATTCTCATGTGTTTTCGACATCCATATGCTCAATCATGCAAAAATTTAGTTCAATCCAATGTCCACAAGCACATCAAATAAAAATCATGAAATTCACAAAGCATGGTGTGACACAAATTGTCACACCTCTAATCAAAACTTCATATCTCATCAACCAGGGATCCAAAAATTGCAAACCACATATCAAAATCACCAGAAAAGAGTCAAGAATAGGCATACAAAATTTCAAGAATTTCTATGGAAGCATCATCATTTTATGAGTGAAATGGCAAAGCATGTACACAAAGCATACATCCAAACAATCCCTAAGCAAATTATTTTTCCACACGTGCACAAAAATCATAAAAATCATCATAAAAAACTACACATCACAAGGAGAATAATGCAAAAAACCTCACAAACTTTGGAGAAGAAATGAATTAGATATGGATTTTTGAAGTTCATGCATCAAAATGAAATGAAATTGGAAAAGAAAATGAAATAATGAAATGAATTAATCTGAAAATGGCAGTTTCGTAATTCTGAGGAACGCGACCAAAACGCGGTCGTTTCATTAAATTGTCTGGCACCTTGTGATTCGTCAGTTTCAGCGGTAAACATGAAATTCAAATGGAAACAGGCAGGGCAAGATCAAAACGCGTTTTAAACCCAGAATTCACGCGTTCTTCATTGTTTTTGATGTTCATCAAGTTCATGAACAAATTTTAACAGAAATGCACGTGCCATATATCAAAATTACCGTCTAATCACGCACATCATGGATATGGATTTAGTTTAACCTAATTATAACTCTGCTAAGCGGATCGAGCAAAAGAATATACGAGCATCAAACTTAGATCTCAGATTTCTCATCCAATTCTCAACCAAAATCAAAACCACAAGCAGCATGATAATCTACATTGAAAGATCTATCTAAGCCATATGACAATTCAAGCAATGGTTGAGATCGAGATTTTACCTCTTGGAGATGGCAGATGTTGATTTGTGCGTTTCCAGGTGCAAGAAGGTGAAACAGATGAAGATCAAAGCTATGGAAGATGATTGGAACACGTGCCTCAGCTCAACAATGCTCCAGATGCAAGAATTATGAAATTGCCATGGTAGATCAAACTTCCAACAGTCCAAATTCAGCAAGCTTTGGCCACGAGTTTGTTGAAACAGTTCATCAACACCACTTGTAGAGTATGGATCAAACAAAAACCAACGAGATTGATGAAGAATTTGATGAGAATTATGGAAAAAAGTGTGAAGAAATTTTGGAGAATTAAGAGGTTTTTGGAGGGAAAAGTAGTTAGATCTTGAAATGTTAAAAGTGATTATCAATTCTGTTATGATTAACCTCTTATACCAATGCTTAATCCGCTTACTAATCACAATTAGGCAAAATGAAGTGAATTAGCACAAATGAGTTTTCAAGTGTTATGTCCAAAAAGTCCTTTTGCAAATTAAGCAATGTAACAGTGCAATGACAGTTCAAGCAAGTTCTATTTGTAATTTGAGATGTGTTGGAATTGGTCTTGTGTGAAAATCACATGTAATTTGAAATTTCACCATTTCACACCAAAAATACAAAGCGATCACTTGAAAAATGACCTTTTGCCATGATCGTTTTTGATGAAATGTGACCATGCATCATGAAAGTACATGTGAAATAGGGTTTGCTCAAAGAAAGATCATCCAATTTGGCCATTCCATGTGAAAGTTATGCCACTTTGAATTTAGGCATTTTTGAAAAATGATTTGATCACATCTTGCCAACCATACATGAGAAATTCATGTTCTTTGACTTTTTGGAAAGGTGAGAGCAAGATCTACAACTTTCATGTTGAAGAAAATTTCATTTGAAGCATTTTTGGACATGTGATTTTGAGGTGAAAAACTTTCCATTTTTGGAAACTTTCATTACAAGTCACTTTCTATTTTTGGAAACTTTCCATCTGATTTTATTTTCTTCATTCTTGATGTTTGAAATGCCAAATGAAACTTGTTTCAACATGAATGAAGTGTATCCAACCCTCTCCCTCCTCCAAATCCATCAATTCAAGCCCAGTTGACCACATTTGACTTTTCTGACTGATAGATGAATTTGGTTATGCATTGATCCACTTGAGCCTCAAACTCCTGATGAATTGGCTCAAATATGAAACCCTAGCTTCCATAAGCTCAATACAATCATATGATGATCCCCATATCCATTGTAGACCCCATCTCCTTACCAAGCCCTGATTGGCCCAATACAACTTATTAGGGTTGACCAGAGGTCAAAACCCTAATCTCAAGGTATCTGATCAATCTCTTGGTGATGACAAGACCATGATTATGATGATGTATCATTTCAACCAAGATCAAGCTCAATCTCCTTGAGAAATCATGAAACCCCAATCTGCACCACACATCCTCAGATGATTAATGATCAATTCAATGAACCCTCAGCTTGAATCTCAACCTCTTATCTTCTGACCAAGACTTAGGAGGATGACTTGCTTATGTAGCCACATGATATGCAATATGCAATGCCTAATGACCTACAAAATGATATGCAATATGCTAAGCTAGTCCCAAGAGAGGAGGGCAAATTTTGAGGTGTTACAGCTGCCCCTATTCAATCCACTACGAACCTGTCGATATGAATAGCCTCGGCTTTCAGATGATCAGGATGAAGAGTGATTGAATACCAAGAACAGACGAACAATTTGCACTCTGATGGGAAAATAATTAACAATGCCTGTCAGAATCGGCGAAGAAACAATCTTGAAGAAACATCCGTCTGGAACGGAGAAAGTCGGCCTGATCACCGAAACAACAACGTCGACCTGGATACCAAAATAAATGGTAACACAGGGATAATCATGGCCTGAACGCCTCCCTTCAGTCTGAATACTGAACACCGGAATATGAGAATATTGACGTCGGTCGGAATACCAGAAGATTAGCCTGAACGCCACTTTGGTCTGAACACCACTTTGGTTTGAACACCACTTCGGTCTGAATACCGGGAGATTGGCCTGAATGCCACAAGCTGCATCGATCTAATTGTCGGAAGCTTCTTCGATCTGAAAATCAGAAACTGGCCTGAACGCCACTTCGGTCTGGATACCGCCTCGGTCTGAACACCGGAAAACTGGCCTGAATGCCATAAGTACTTCGACCTGATCGTCGGAAACTTCTTCGATCTGAAAATCGGAAACTGGCTTGAACGCCACTTCGGTCTGGATACCGCCTCGGTCTGAAAACCGGAAAATTGGCCTGAATGCCATAAGTACTTCGACCTGATTGTCGGAAACTTCTTCGATCTGAAAATCGGAAACTGGCCTGAACGCCACTTCGGTCTGGATACCGCCTCGGTCTGAACACCGGAAAACTGGCCTGAATGCCATAAGTACTTCGACCTGATCGTCGGAAACTTCTTCGATCTGAAAATCGGAAACTGGCCTGAACGCCACTTCGGTCTGGATACCGCCTCGGTCTGAACACCGGAAAATTGGCCTGGATGCCATAAGTACTTCGACCTGATCATCGGAAACTTCTTCGATCTGAAAATCGGAAACTGGCCTGAACGCCACTTCGGTCTGGATACCGCCTCGGTCTGAACACCGGAAAACTTCCATGTCTGTCAACATCGGCAAAAAGGAATAGTGACACATGTCGGGGATAACAATCCACAAACCGGCTACTCTCTGTTCAACCCTAGCCAACGAACACTTTGCGTTTAGCTGGGGATTATTCCTTCTTGTTTTTTTCTTTTTTGGACCCCGAAAATTTCTTTGATTAACATTCCCATCTCTGCTCGACAGAAACCCTTCCTCCAGTATCGCACTACTGGGAAATACCTTTGATTCAAATTCATGATGCTAGACTCCTCGGAGTAACACCTTCCTCTTCAGGCACAACCACCTCTCAAACGATAACCACGGCTTGAGACTAGCTTCATGCTTGCAATAATGATGCATGATTTTTTTTCCAGCGTAATGCTCCATAATTATGGAAATGCTACGCGATTTTATTATGCAATATGCTATGCTTATTTTATATGATGAATGCACAAAAAGTATCCCCCTCAAGGGACTCTTCTGGGGAGCTCGAGACACTCTGCTGAGGAACTCGCCAACACTCCGATCTCTACCCTGTTGGGGAATAGCACTGCTGCTGGGAAAAGGCAACCCTTGCTGGTGAAAAACCTCCTTTGCACCCAATCCGCCTGGGAAATTGCTGGGGATAAGAACCACCAACACTCTGTGGGGAGACAACAGTCCCTGACTTGCTGAGGATATAAATCCCTACTCCGCTTGGGAAACCACCTCACACAGATACTTCTGCTGGGGAAATTGCAACCTTTAGGCCTGGCGACTGGGGAAGCATCGATCTGAAACCTGCTGGGGATAACCATCCTGACCCTGCTAGGGGAACCACAGACCTTGAATCTGCCAGGGAATTAGTCCTCACGACTCCGCTTGGGGAGATACATCCTGACTCGTTTGGACCTTTTCTGCTCCATCATCTTGTAACCCCAACGGCTCCGTACTCGACGAAGAGCAAACTCCTGGGACTATACAGACTTCTCAATTTTCAGACTTTGAAGAGTCTTCTTGATTAATTCAAAGGATCGTCGTACGTCCCGTCGTCTTTTCGTCATTCCTTCATTCATTCGTCCCTGATTGGACTCCGTGGGGATTTGTCTTGTCAAAAAGCTTCCACATCACAACCTGCAAGTGAGTGAAAAATATCTAACAGCACCTGCAAAAGAGATCGTTAGATAAAACCGTGCCCCAGGCGTGTCAAGATTTCAACACTTGGGTCACTCAACCTTCCAAATAAGATTTCAAGTTTTCAATCTTATAAACATGCATTGGAAGGGACCTGTATGTCTTAAAATGCAAAATTCTTTATCAAAAATATCTGGATGTTTTTGCAATCAAAGCGGTAATGAAAAACAAAAACAAAATTATTTGACTGAATATGCATTTTATTGATTGGAAAAGGTGTGGCTCAAATTGAGCAATACAAAGGAAGCAATTCCTGAAAAGAGGTAATTGCGCACAAAAGGAAAAAATCTATCCTAATGGCAATGTGAAACCCGTGATCTCATCGAGTTCCAACTCGGTTACACCCCATATGTCCTCAGACTCTCCTTACTTTCTGCCTTCTGAACAAGACGATTCCGATTGATCCCCTCCGGGTATTATCCATGATGCCTTAACCAAAGCGCAAACGATCATGCCAGACGCAGTTGTTCGTTTCAATCCCTCTTTTGCCTGGACCGTCCTTTCGGGTTTTCAGTCCACCGGGATACCCTTTTTTGCCCAAGTCGCCTTTTCAGGTTTTCGACTTGCCGGGTGTACAGTTTTTCTTTTTATCCCTAATTTTTGCCCGAACCTTTCTTTCTGTTTTTTGGTCCGCCGGGATGCCCTTTTTTGCCTGGACTATTTTATTCTTTTCGTCCAGCGGGTCAATTTTTACGAAGTATTTTTTAACTGCGTCCGCATTCATAGGGGATGGAAAATCCTCACCATCCATGGTCGTCAGCAACAAGGCTCCGCCAGAGAAAACCTTCTTGACCACGAATGAACCTTCATAATTCGGTGTCCACTTTCCCCTTCGATCGTTTTGAGGAGGAAGGATCCTTTTCAGCACCATATCACCTACGTGATATACCCGAGGTCGCACCTTTCGGTCAAAAGCATGTTTCATCTGTTGCTGGTACAACTGCCCATGACAGATGGCTGCCAGCCTCTTTTCTTCAATTAGGCTCAACTCCTCGTACCGGGTCCTTACCCATTCCGCCTCTTGCAATTTCACGTCCATCAGGACTCTCAAAGAGGGAATCTGAACCTCAACCGGTAGCACGGCTTCTATCCCATACATGAGTGAGAACGGCGTTGCCCCAGTAGGCACACCGAGGTTCGATACCCAGGATACAAGCTTCATACTTAATCATACTGTCGGTGCATTCAAATGTTATCCGGGCAACAAGGAATGTGGGATCTCTTCGGCGCAACCAGAACGGCACCAACTCCGCTTCCATTCATGTTAATGGCCCCATCAGACATCAGAATCCGTTCGGATTCAGGGTCAGGCCCCTCCTCCGGGATCGGTTCCTCACAATCTTTCGATTTGAGCACCTCGAGATGTCCTCATCAAGGAACTCAAACTTCCTTGGTTGATAATCCTCTACGGGTTGTGGGGCGATGTAATCAGACAATACACTCCCCTTGATCACTTTCTGAGAGCATCACAAATCAGTTAATATTCTTTTGCACTCTCGCAACCCGTTCGGTCAATGCTGGCTCTTCAAACATGTACTCGAGCGAATCCATCTCGAAATCCACAAAGTGGTATGAACCAGCATATACTGTCTCAGTCGGCGAGCAGCCTATGCCAAAGTACATCAAGTTTTCTCGAGCAATGAATGTATTGTTTCACAGTCGATAAACTTTTTGCTAAGGTAAATTGCATGCTCTTTTCGACCAGACTCGTCATGCTGACCCACTTCACCTCGTAGACCCCTCGAAGGCTGTCAAGTACAGATTAACAGTCTCTTTCCACAGGAGGCATCAGAATCGGAGGCTCCTGCAAATACTCTTTTATTTTTTCAAATGCCGCTTGGCAATCATTATTCCACCTGACCGTTTGATCTTTTCTCAACAACTTGAATATTGGTTCACACGTGGCTGTTAGGTGAGATATGAACCGTGACATGTGGTTCAATCTACCTAAGAGACCACGAACCTCTTTCTTTATTCTCGGTTCAGGCATTTCTCCTTTTTTCTCTTTCTTTCTCTCTTTTTTTATTTTTTTATTTTTTTTATTTTTTTTAAGCAGGATCAACCTCAATTCCTCTCTTACAATGAACCCCAACATCTTACCGGACTGCACTTTGATAGTGCACTTATCTGAATTCAACCTCAGTTTGAATTGTCTCAATTGGTCTACTCAGCTTGGCCAGATCTGCCAGATGCCCCTCTTCTGTCTGGGACTTTGCTATCATGTCATCAACATAGCATTCAATTCCCTGCTGAATCATATCATGAAATAAAGTCACCATGGCTCTCTGATAAGTAGCACCGACGTTCTTCTTCTCCAGAGGACAATCTCCTCTACATGATAGCTTGTGCACAACAACATAGGTATTCGACCCTGGCATATCCTGACACGCCCAGGCGAAGGTATCCACATGCTCTTTCAACAAGGCTACCATTCTGCTCTCGGCTCGCCTCTGAAACGGCCCCCAATTTTCACTTCCTTTTCTGACCTCGGCAGTACCTGGAATAACAATCTCAATTCGCTCTTCATGCAGCTGAATCACCTTCTCCTCTTGTTTAAACAACCTGGCTAATTCCAGCAGATCACAATCTTCTTCGCCTTCTTCTTCGGCATGATAGATCGGATTGTCGAAGTCATATGAGGTGTAACCAAATGGTTATCAATGAGATCCGGAGAATTATTTTTGAAGTCGGAACGAGACAAATCAAAAGAAGAAAATGAAAACAAACATTGCCATTTTTATTTGTTTTTAAAACTGCAAAAATAAATGAAAAACAAGGAACACCGCTTTTAATTGAAAAACATCCATTTATTTATGATGCAAAATGTTGCAAAATGAAACATGAGGTGGCCCTTACAATGAACCATTACGTGTCGGGCAACACGTATGGCTTCCATGCAAATAAAGACTGAAAACAGGAAAATATTACTCTTCGAGCAGAGTGACCGTGCTGATCTTTTTTAGGCCTTCCAGTTCCCTGGTATGCACGATTTTATCCACGGCTCCAGTTCACAGTCGCTGTCAGTCTCTTCCCCCATCGCACAAACGCGATCTGAATTTTCAGCAATTGCACCCACCATCGCCTGACCATGCGCCAACATGGGATTGGCATTAACATTCAATGACAATGTAAAATTGAGGGCCTTGGAATCCACCAGATCTTGGACATTATGCTTAAAGGCTCTACAACCCTCAATGTTATGCCCAGGCGCACCAGAATGGAATTCACACCTGGCGTTCTCATCATAGTTAGGTGGCCTCTGATCAGGTTTCAACGGAGTCAACATCCTGAATTGTACCATTCCGAGATCTTTCAACTTCTTCAACAGAAGAGCATACGGCATGGGTGGCCTATCAAAATAACGATCAACCCCCTTTCCTCTCACTTGGCTCCCAGCTCCCTGTGCCCTCTGTGGAGTTGGCTGATGTTGCTGTCGGACTGACTGATTACCAGCAGGGATGGTTACTGCAGCAGTGTGCTGGTAGTAACGATTCCTACCGTGTCCTCTCTGGGCATACACAGCACTCGATTCACCCTCATTCTTGCGCTGGTCATTACCAAAGGATTTCTTCGATCCAGACGACGAAGCGTTTCCTGGTATTTCCCCCTTCCTCAGCCAGTCTTCAATCCTCCCCACCTTCTCGGCGATGGCTTTCTTCCCCAAGGCGAACTCTTGCATGATATTGATCAGCTCTCCCATCTTCTCTTTCAGCTCGAGAATGTCTGTGTTGGGCGGATTCATCATTCCTGTGTCAATCAAACAGGTTAGAAACTGACACCTGCAAAACAGAAGACAAGTTATTATGATTCATGCATGAATGCAGTGTTTATCCACATGAGGAACACTTTGTTTCTCGATCCTGGCATCATCGAGACATATAATAATCTGGCAGCAATATTCTGATATCCAGCATTTGATTCCATCATACAGATCAGAGATATATGATTCAGCAAAATACCGCCCAACCATGTGTGTGCTTGTGTGAGTGCATCCGGGAAAGCAAATAAAGCTTGAAGATTGATCACTGAATGAAGATAACCATCACATAGCAAAATGCACAAGAAGTGCCATAGTCATACATCAAGCTAATACAAATCCAATACAATTCTCCAGAATCAGGAAGGAAATACAAGCAAGTGAATTTCGTCAACAAGCCTGACGGTAATTCAACACAAATAAGAAAGATCTAATCTGATGAAGGTCCCACAGACGGCCCTATATCATCAACCATCCTAGCAAACTCTGCGGCGAACCTGAGCTCGGTGTTCTCCTGCTGTAATCTCCCCACCTCCTTCTGATGAATCTTCATCTGCCTGAAGTAATGATCTCTCTCAGCAATGTAATGATCTCTCTCAGCAATGACTTTCACATTCTCCGTTTCCTTAACCTTCAGCTTGGCCTCCCACTCAACAATGAGAACTCGGACTCTGTCGTCCCTCTGATCTCTCACGAGGATTTGCCTCCTCTTCTCATCTTCGATGACCCTTGAAGCTCTGGCTAACTTCTCCTTCGTGATGTCGTGCTCCTTTGTCGAAGATGCTAAGGCTTGGCTAACCTTCCCATAGTAAGCGGTATCTATCTCAAAGCGCTTTGCTTCTAGGGCATATCGCTTGTCCTGATCTTCCATCTTCACTTTGATCTCCTGGTTAACCCTCTGAACCCGAGCGACACTCATCTCCAATTCAGCTTTCTCCGCTAGCAACTGATCTCTGGCTCTCTTCATCTCGAGGAATTCTTCCATACTGACAGAAGAACGCGGACCCTCAATCATAGGACACCCAGGATCACCCCCTGGAAATGGCAGATGTGTGATCTCGATCCTCTTCCGAAGCCAATCATCAAACAGAGGAAAATACCGGCTATTGACCTTGCCATAAGGAACTTTACCCTTTCGCTAAATGTCGTGCCACTCATCCAATACTTGCCTCAGCTTAGCCTGATTGCCCTCAATCGGAAAGTAAAAGGACTCCTGAATCTCTCGTCCAAGAGGAGGACCCTCCACAACAAACCCCATCTGTCTCCTGAGAAGCACCGGTTTGTAATTGACGCAACCCTGAACTCCCACAAGAGGCACATTGGGAAGACTTCCACAACTGCATATGAAATCCTGTCCTGCCATGCCATTATGAGTCCAAGCTATGTCAGCAGCCCACAAACCCATCAATCTGAATGACCACTTGACATTCGGATCGAGATGAGCAAAAGCACCTCGGGAAGGAAAATACCCCATAAACCATCTGAATAGCATCTGAGCACAACACCGGATCAGACCACCACGTCTCTTCTCGTTCCTGTTATGAATCGAGTAATAGACATCTCCGGTCAGAGTAGGAATAGGGTTCCTCTGCAAAAATAATCTGATGGCATTATGGTCCACAAAGCTCTTCTGATTAGGAAACAGGATGATCCCATAAATGCTCATAGCAACCAAAGCACAAACCGTCTTCCAATTACCCGCAGCAGCATGTTCCTTGGCCTTGGCCTCCAAGAAACTCAAATGAAAACCGGGTAATTTTCCTTTCTCCTTCAAACCCTCCTTGATCATCTCCGGGCTCAAATAAAGAGCACGGGAAATTCCAAGGATGTCAGGCTCCACCCTAGTAGCATGGAAAGGAATCTGATCATGGATCTGCATACCCAGGATGCTAGCATAGTCCTCCATCAGAGGCCCCAACAAGTAGTCCGGGAACACAAAACATCTCAAACCCGGGTCATAGAACTGGAGAAGTGTATGAATGGCGCTTCTGTCGCTATCAGTGAGCCTGAAAACCATCTTCAGGATACCACCGTATGACTCTCTGAACATACCCACATGGTCGGGCGTAATCAATGCTATCATATCTCTCAACTCATCAATCTCTGGGTCGAAGAAACTGTAGGCGACGTCATGCTTCAAACCGGTCCTCATGTCTGAGCAGAAAGTCTCTCAACCAGGATCTCGATCAAAAAGGGTCCCTGCATATGGATAAACATGTGTTAGATGCAGGTAAATGCAAAATGTAATGATGCTGATGAATGAATGCAATGCATTGCCATCCCCCAAGTCGTCTGATCATCTGTTGTACTGAGTCACAACCCTGATCTCTGAACCAATCACAACCATCTGAAGGAACATGTAACCACAAATCCACCTCAAGGGTTCCGAAATAAACGGAACTGAAAGATACACCATCATCATCATCAATACAGAATCTCTGAGCAGATAACCACAATCCTCTGAATCGGCCCGGGGAATCCTGAAATAAACGGATCCCCACTGATAAATAACTTGGACAGCACTCCGGCATCTCAGAAATAAATGGCCATAAATCCGACTTATAAATATGACTCTGATCAACGTAACCAATAGTCACCATCAAAGTCACCATCTGAACATGCATCTGAAAGAATCACCCTCCCCTCACAGGTAAATTCTAATCAGGTCATCCTAAGGCGGATAATAGTCTCGACAATCGGGCAGAGATACTCAATGGGTTTGCCCTTTCGGGTGTGCCATTGTAGCTCTCCTGAGATCGTCTAAACCAAAGATCCGGGAAATAACGGTCACCGAAGTCAATGGTTCAAAAGAGGTAACCCATCCAGAGTGGGAAACCCCACAAAGGAAGAGCACTCTCAGATGAACCTCGTCTGGCTTGTGGTATGTCACGTCGCAACAACATACCCAACCGGTCATGTGAGGAACGTGAGACCACACTAATCCTAGGTGTATACTCGGGCCTGGGTTTTAGCCCCACTCATAACACCCACCCCAAAACAAGGAACCACCTGCACAGAGGACGGCAACGTGATAGTATGATGCATGCAAGTATTTATGCAAATATATACACAACAGAATAATAAATGCAATAAATAAAGCAACACAAGCAACCTAAACTATCCTAAAACGCTAGGAGAGACTCGCTTAGGGAAGATGGACCAGCACAGGTCAACATCTGGTTAGTCCCCAGCAGAGTCGCCAGCTGTCGCATCCGCGAAAAACAATCGGCGGGCTGAAACAAAAACAACACAGAGCCGCCACCGCGCGTTATTTATCCCAATAGAGGGAAAGGAAACGCTCAGAGTAAACCTGGAAAAAGCATGGTCTCGCGACCAAAGAGAAAGGGTAAGGGAGTCGGTTACGCAAGGGGAAGGTATTAGCACCCCTCACGTCCGTCGTACTCGACGGGATCCACGCTCAAAAGATAGGTTAAGGTTGCTAAACAAACATCACACACACACACTGAAGACAACACAGGTGGGGAAAAGAGGAGAGGGCTCGCTAGGACATCGCGTCCTATGCCTACGTATCTCGTCTGGAACGAGAATCAGAGCTGCCGTAGTTTGGCTCACGCACGCCAAACAAGACACACACAAACACAGGCAAACCTGGAACCCGAATGCCAATCGCTGGACTTACATCGGCTTCCGAACCAAACAAGCACAATCAGGATACGGACAGCCAATCGCTGGGCTTACATCCATATCCTGACACACAAGAAGAAACAAACAACAACAAGTCACTAAGGAGTCAGGCACTCGAGCCTAGCAACTGTCAAGCAAACACACTCAAGAAAGAAAAAAGGTGCCCGGAGAGACCTCGCACGGTCTCCTGCCTACGTACCTCATCTGGTATGAGGATCAGGGCGACGTAGTTCCCCTGAACGGGAAAGAAATTCTAACCAGATACAAAGGGAGACACACTACTAGGGAGCTGTACTCGAGCCTAGGTGTTATCATGCATCATTGCCCTATGTTATGGTTTCTATCCTAACTTGCTCAACAGCAAGCTAATCCTAACCAGGAAAAAGCAAAACACACATGCTCAATTAAAATAAAGCAAACATTCACATAGCACACACTATATCCAGTCAAGTAAGGCTCAAACAAAGGGGTTAGACTGCCAAGGCAAGTCAACTGTACAGGGTAGTATTCGCTCTTAACCCTGACATTGAGAGTCAGGGTGAAGCAGATGAAAGGTGAGTGAAGATGAGACTTCACAGCTCTTATCCCTGGCCAGGGAGAGCTTCATACAAAGGAGTGTGGGTTCAGAATGTGGGAACCCTTCTACACTCAAGACTCTGACTCGACTGTACAAATGTACAAGATCTTGGGTTAATGTCCCAATGCATCAACACAGTGGTGTGAGCAGAGGGACGACTCAACAGAATAGCGGGGGATAGATTGCACATCCCTTGGGTTCCGCCAATTGCCTTAATCAAGGTCTTTTCCTGCTTGGGGACAAAGTTAAACAATCACAAACATCGCCTCTTAAGGAGGACTTCAGACAGTTGCCTGGCTAAATAACAAGCCAGGTCTTCCAGACTACATGGAGACAAGAGAGTCTACCTCAATTGGTTTATACAACCAAGCAGCAGCACAGCAAGTTCTTAAAGAACTAAAGCGACTAATGTACCTGAAATCAATCAAGTACAGTCAGTATACCAATCACACAGTCAAAACAGACAGCATAAAAACCAACAGACAATACAATCAGACCATGCAATGTGCAAAGCACAATCAACTCAAGTGAGCCAAGCATCCTACAAAATAAACCAAGTTAGTTCACAACAATTAGCCAAATCAAACTCAATTAACTTGCATCATTCTCCTTTAAGGCATTTGCATCTCAACCTGAAACACAATTCAAAAGTGAGAAACAAGACCACTAGGACAAGCCTAGGGTCCAAAGGAGGTGAAAAATTCAAAACAGCAAGTGAAAATCAATCAAAACCAAGATTTATCAAGCAAAAAGAGAATCCAATTGGTCTCACACCAAAACTATGCACCAAATCTATTTCATACACAAAACATGCCAAACTATGCACTTTGGAAACACATTAGAGCAAACAGAATGATCACAATCACATTAATATCAAAACAGCTCAATAAATTCCACAAAAATTCAAGCTTAAACAGAACACATTCAATGAGTAGCATATCAAATTTCATGCCATTTGGATCAATGGAAGTATGGAAACTAAATTCATAAAGTTCAGACAAGTTCAAGCAAGCCAACACAAGGCATCAAAACAATCATCAACTTCCAATACTCATAAAACAGAAATGAAATATGATAAATGAATGGGATCAAAACCACAATGACCTATAATGTGTCTACAATGCTCATACCAAATTTCACACTCATCCAATTAATGACCAGAATTTCACAAAGCAAATACCAACATGTATCACAAAAAATCAACAAATGACCAAACAGAGGAAAAAATACCAATCAAATAGGAAATGCCATCAATAAATCCAGAAAAATTCTCATGTGTTCTCGACATCCATATGCTCAATCATGCAAAAATTTAGTTCAATCCAATGTCCACAAGCACATCAAATAAAAATCATGAAATTCACAAAGCATGGTGTGACACAAATTGTCACACCTCTAATCAAAACTTCATATCTCATCAACCAGGGATCCAAAAATTGCAAACCACATATCAAAATCACCAGAAAAGAGTCAAGAATAGGCATAAAATATTTCAAGCATTTCTATGGAAGCATCATCATTTTATGAGTGAAATGGCAAAGCATGTACACAAAGCATACATCCAAACAATCCCTAAGCAAATTATTTTTCCACACGTGCACAAAAATCATAAAAATCATCATAAAAAACTACACATCACAAGGAGAATAATGCAAAAAACCTCACAAACTTTGGACAAGAAATGAATTAGATATGGATTTTTGAAGTTCATGCATCAAAATGAAATGAAATTGGAAAAGAAAATGAAATAATGAAATGAATTAATCTGAAAATGGCAGTTTCGTAATTCTGAGGAACGCGACCAAAACGCGGTCGTTTCATTAAATTGCCTGGCACCTTGTGATTCGCCAGTTTCAGCGGTAAACATGAAATTCAAATGGAAACAGGCAGGGCAAGATCAAAACGCGTTTTAAACCCAGAATTCACGCGTTCTTCATTGTTTTTGATGTTCATCAAGTTCATGAACAAATTTTAACAGAAATGCACGTGCCATATATCAAAATCACCGTCTAATCACGTACATCATGGATATGGATTTAGTTTAACCTAATTATAACTGTGCTAAGCGGATCGAGCAAAAGAATATACGAGCATCAAACTTAGATCTCAGATTTCTCATCCAATTCTCAACCAAAATCAAAACCACAAGCAGCATGATAATCTACATTGAAAGATCTATCTAAGCCAGATGACAATCTAAGCAATGGTTGAGATCGAGATTTTACCTCTTGGAGATGGCAGATGTTGATTTGTGCGTTTCCAGGTGCAAGAAGGTGAAACAGATGAAGATCAAAGCTATGGAAGATGATTGGAACACGTGCCTCAGCTCAACAATGCTCCAGATGCAAGAATTATGAAATTGCCATGGTAGATCAAACTTCCAACAGTCCAAATTCAGCAAGCTTTGGCCACTAGTTTGTTGAAACGGTTCATCAACACCACTTGTAGAGTATGGATCAAACAAAAACCAACGAGATTGATGAAGAATTTGATGAGAATTATGGAAAAAAGTGTGAAGAAATTTTGGAGAATTGAGAGGTTTTTGGAGGGAAAAGTAGTTAGATCTTGAAATGTGAAAAGTGATTATCAATTCTGTTATGATTAACCTCTTATACCAATGCTTAATCCGCTTACTAATCACAATTAGGCAAAATGAAGTGAATTAGCACAAATGAGTTTTCAAGTGTTATGTCCAAAAGGTCCTTTTGCAAATTAAGCAATGTAACAGTGCAATGACAGTTCAAGCAAGTTCTATTTGTCATTTGAGATGTGTTGGAATTGGTCTTGTGTGAAAATCACATGTAATTTGAAATTTCACCATTTCACACCAAAAATACAAAGCGATCACTTGAAAAATGACCTTTTGCCATGATCATTTTTGATGAAATGTGACCATGCATCATGAAAGTACATGTGAAATGGGGTTTGCTCAAAGAAAGATCATCCAATTTGGCCATTCCATGTGAAAGTTATGCCACTTTGAATTTAGGCATTTTTGAAAAATGATTTGATCACATCTTGCCAACCATACATGAGAAATTCATGTTCTTGGACTTTTTGGAAAGGTGAGAGCAAGATCTACAACTTTCATGTTGAACAAAATTTCATTTGAAGCATTTTTGGACATGTGATTTTGAGGTGAAAAACTTTCCATTTTTGGAAACTTTCATTACAAGTCACTTTCTATTTTTGGAAACTTTCCATCTGATTTTATTTTCTTCATTCTTGATGTTTGAAATGCCAAATGAAACTTGTTTCAACATGAATGAAGTGTATCCAACCATCTCCCTCCTCCAAATCCATCAATTCAAGCCCAGTTGACCACAGTTGACTTTTCTGACTGATAGATGAATTTGGCTATGCATTGATCCACTTGAGCCTCAAACTCCTGATGAATTGGCTCAAATATGAAACCCTAGCTTCCATAAGCTCAATACAATCATATGATGATCCCCATATCCATTGTAGACCCCATCTCCTTACCAAGCCCTGATTGGCCCAATACAACTTATTAGGGTTGACCAGAGGTCAAAACCCTAATCTCAAGGTATCTGATCAATCTCTTGGTGATGACAAGACCATGATGATGATGATGTATCATTTCAACCAAGATCAAGCTCAATCTCCTTGAGAAATCATGAAACCCCAATCTGCACCACACATCCTCAAATGATTAATGATCAATTCAATGAACCCTCAGCTTGAATCTCAACCTCTTATCTTCTGACCAAGACTTAGGAGGATGACTTGCTTATGTAGCCACATGATATGCAATATGCAATGCCTAATGACCTACAAAATGATATGCAATATGCTAAGCTAGTCCCAAGAGAGGAGGGCAAATTTTGAGGTGTTACACCGGTGTTCAGACCGATGTTGATAATCTAGTACCTTTCGATGTTCAGATCGAAGTCATTTCCAGTATTCAGACTGGTGAGCGGCATTCAGGCCATGGTTATTTCTGTGTTACCATTTATTTTGGTATCCAGGTTAACATTCTTTTCCGGTGTTCAAGCCGACTCTCGCCGTACCAGACGGATTCTTTGTTGATGCTCAGATCAAGACTCCTGTGTTACCATTTATTTTGGTATTCAGACTACCATTCTTTTTCGGTGTTCAGACCGACTCTCACCGTACCAGACGGATTCTTATTCAAAACCACCTCTTTGCCGATTCTGACAGGCATTGTTACTTCACTTCACTTCAGTGTAAATTTCCGGGTTTTTAATGTATTCAATCCCTTGATACCTCGAAAGTGCGAAAGTCGTTGCTATCTTCCTTTCGGGTCTCCAGTTGATTGAATAGGGGCAGCTGTAATACCCCAAAATTTACCCTTCATTTTTCATGGAAGCACGGGATTGTGTCTTACATTGCATTAGCATTATACTAGGTCATTCTCATTGCATACTACATAAGTGACTTGGGAAATCAGTGTTTGATTGATCACTCCTTAATAGAAGGAGCCCACACAAAGCAAGATTGAGAATTGGACTTCATTTTCTATGTATACAAGACTCAAGGGTCTCAAGGGAGTCCCATATGTCTTATTATGGTCCCCAGTTCATCAGTGGAAGATTCAAAGCTCTCAGTGTGTGCATCTGGACTTAATCAGAAATCAGGGTTTCATGGCTATCTGCAACAGGCAAGGTTGGTTGGAAGTGAATAGGGCTCATTCATGTCATGATTAGAGAGGCATCTTGGCCTAGAAAGATCCACAATCATCTCACAAAGATCCATTGGCGATCAGTGCAATCAGTTCTTGAGCATTTTTGCCCTAAACTAGGGTTTGGCATAAAATCAGTTTATTTCTGATTCCTTGGGTGAACCTCATTTCCATGGCCCTCCATATGTCCAAAAGGGTCTACATACAATAAATCGGCTCTTTATTTGAGCCGGAGGTGCTTCAATTGATTAATGGAATCGGAAATCAGACAGATTGGGAAAAGTCAACTATGGGGCCAGAAAAGTTAACTCCTGACATTTTGAAAGTGGAATCTCAAAATTCATACCTAAGGAAGCCTACATGTGAAATTTGATCAAGGTTGGATCAGGGATTCATCATTTAATCAGGAGTTGGAAAATTTACCAAATTTGGAAATAGTTGACTTTCCATTTAGGGCAAGTTTTTATGGTTTTTGCACCCACTTTAAGCCCATTTTCCATCAAGATTCAAGCTCCATTTGAAAATTTCTCCAACATGAAGGTTGTTTCTCTTGTTCCAAGCTTTCTAGAGATATAAAGTTTGTTTCATTTGGATTAAAATTGAGAAAGTTATGCTTGGTCAAAGTAAGACATTATTTTAGGACACTTAGAAAATTTTCTAAGTCCAAAATTTGCAAAATTTGTCAAGACTTTATGGCCAGATTTCTTGCACTTCAAGGCATCTTTTGAAAATACTTTCTTCATTACAGTTGTACCTTGCTATGTCCTCTTTCACATCCTTTTGGAATCATATCATTTGGATCATTGGTTTGAAAGATACATTCATCTAAAGTTGGTATCATAGACTGAATGTTTTGACAGCATTTAGGCCAAACTGGCCCAACCATATTGCAGCTATGGGACCTGAACTTTATGGCCATTTTTCACCTTCTTCCACTCATCATTTCAATTTGTGTTCAACATGAAAAGTGTTAAGCTCCATGCCCTCTTTCTACTGTTTGCATTGCCTTGCCATTTGGACATGTATTCATCAAGATACAAAGCCTCAAAGTCACCTATTTGGTTTGTTTTTATGCTGCACAAGAAAACCAAGTCAGACCACAAAATTGACCAGCCCTTGCATTTCCTCATTTGGCCATTTGCTTTATGTTCACTCACTTAAGCTTTGCTACATTTAGAACTTGCTCATACCACCCGCACTTTTTACATCATTTTGTCATGAACCAAAACAAATACTTCAAGCACATTAACACTTAAAACCCTACATACTTAAACATTCTAAACCCTAATCTGAAAAATAGTGGCTGTATTTTTGAGCAAGAGGCAAGGGAGGGCATTCAAGATCCATTCCTCATTTTCCATTTCTCAAGCACAAGCACCAAAAGAGCATATCTTCTCTTTCCATTTCCTCCACACCAAGGGGCAGTGGACCTTGCATCCACTAGGTAAACATGTTATCACTCTCTTCCATGCTCATGCTATACTTGCTCATCATATTTTCCATGTTTCTTTCATGATATCCATCCATGTTTCATGTTAGTTTTCATTTATGCCATGCTTATTTGCCATTATTTCCATGCTTATTTTTTGTGTTGTTATTGTGCCATGCTTGTCCATGAACCCTTCAATATGAGACATTGCTTTTAAGTTGGAGTTTGTGACATTATTTTTTTGGTGAATCTGGGTGCATGAAGCCCCATTACTATTCACTTTTCTCTATGTTCAAGCCACTATTTTTAATAAAACAAGATACCATTGTGTTCTACTCGTTTCGAACTTGAACTTTGGTTTTTACTTCATCTCATTTGGAGCACCATAGCATGAGTAATCTTGGTTTGAAGTTTGGAAAAATTGTTGTTGTTCTTCGCGTTTTCGTTCACTTTGCATGGCTGTAGGGCTTTTTTTAAACATTTGCATGGAAAATGAAACGTGTCAGCTTGTACACGGTTCGATCCCGCACGCCTCCCTTCATCTCGATCGTCGCTCCAGTTTTTGGCATTTAGTGTTTTAAATATACGTGACCGGTTGAGGGAAAGTTACATGAATTGTTTAAAATGAATGTACCTTATTTTGTCACGCTGGGATTTCGCTTCCTGAACCGGGCTCAGCTTTCATTCGCTTCCAGCACCCCCACATTCAGGCCCATCAACCATTATCCATTCATTTTCATTTCATTTTTTCTAAATTCATTTTATTTTTCTGTTTTCATTTTAAATTAATAAAAATATTTTATTTATTCATAAAAATACCAAAAAATATTTTTTACTTTCCTTAATATCTTATTTAATTTATTTAATTTTTATTTTCATATTTTATTTAATAATTATATTATATTTTAATTATTTATTTCAAGTGATTCTTTTAAGCATACCTTTTTTCATTTACTTTATTTTCATGACTTAGAATTATTTTTAACTTCTGATTTTTGGGATGAGGATTGACCAATGTCTCATGGTCAACGTGACCTTTTATTGGAATTTTATTTCCCATTTTTAATTTATTTTGGATTTATTTTTGACCTAGTTTGCTTGGTTGACTTTTCATTTGACTTATGTTTTATTTCAACTAATTTACATACCAATTCTCATTATTTTTAAAATCGTTTTGGGGGATGATGATGTCCTGACCCCACCTTATTTATTTTAATTTTTCATAATTTTTGTAATTAATTTACTATTTTTACTTGATTTATTTCTAACTTAGTCTTGTTGTTTGACTTTTGGTTTGACCTTTGTTTTGATTCACTTAATTCAATAACCAATTTTCATTATTTTTGAAATCTTTTTGGGGGATGATGATGTCCTGACTATACCATAGTTAGTTTAATTTTTCATAATTTTCTTGATTAATTTACTATATATTTGATAATTTTTAAGTTGACTTGACTTTACAGTTGACTTTTCTACGATTGATGTTTGACTTAAGGGATTGCTTAGGGCAATTGAAGAGATCTTTTTATCCTCCCTTATTCATCTCATATGCCATGTATTATAGGCTTTTTCATCTCTATTTTATTTGATCCTTGCATCATTTCCCGATTAAATTATTCAGTGATCCTTTGTGTGCATAGTTTCACCTGTCTGATTCATCTGATATTTTTTATACTTGTTTCTTTCATCCATGCTTCCATTGTTTGATTGCTTAACATGTTTATACTTCTCATGCACTGTATAATGCTTCATTATTTCATTCTTTGATTATTTGAATTTATCATATACTTGTTTATATATCTGATTGTTTGATTAACTTTTGCCTACTTGTATGGTGTATGAGACATATATTATTATTGCTTGATTTCCATGAACAATCCCCATTCATAACAAATGTACCCCTCTCCCATGAAGTGTATAATGTTTATTCTTTCATTCTTTATTCATCTTTTAATACAAGAATTAAAATGAACATCCGATAACCATTTCAAAACAAGATCAAAACCTCGATCCAACGTCGAGTAATCATTTTCAAAACTTAACAGAACCAACACATATTCATCCATCCTTTTGTAAGTCGATTGCTTCATGCATCGCCATTTCTCTTATAAGTCGATTGCTCCAGGCATCACCATCTACCTCTTGTAAGTCGATTGCTTCAGGCATCGCCATCTACCCTTATCATCTCCTTGCTCCCTTCGTCGATTCTTGTTCCATTTAGGTAGCACCCATTAGGTAGACCCTTTGTATGATAACATAGGTAGTATTCCCTCATTCTTTTGTATGATAACATTAGGTAGAATTCCCTTATTCTTTTGTATGATAACATAGGTAGAATTCCCTTTTTCTTTGCATGCTAACATTAGGTAGATGTTCCCATTTGTAAATCCTAACACTTAGGTCCACATTGCATGACAACTCTAGGGCAGAGCTTCCCCATTTTTAGACCTTCCGTGCATCTCCGATCCTGTGGCATGTCGTTCCGTTCTATTGCATAGAGGTAACTGCCTAAGACTCGATTCAGCGAGCTGCGACACCTGTTGCTAGGACGTGAACACATTGCCCACTCTCCTTTGACACAACTGGTGTCTTCCTTTGTAAGTCCATGTTCAGATGGCAATCCCTAGTTAGCCAAACTACGGCAACTCTGATTCTCATGTTCAGATGAGATACGTAGACACAAGATGTGATGTCTTGCCGAGTTTGACTGACGACTGACAACTAATTCTTGTTTGCTTTCGCCCTCGTTGCGATTCTTTTCTCTCGCCCTCGTTGCGATCGAGACCTTCCCTTTCTCTTGCTCTAGTTGCAATCGAGACCTTTGTTCCCGTAGTTAGCTGAACTACGGCTTGCTCTGATTCTCATTCCAGATGAGATACGTAGGCATAAGACGCGATGTCTTAGCGAGCACACTTCTCTTTAACCCGTAGGTAGCCGAGCTACGAAGACTCTGATTCTCATATTCAGATGAGATACGTATGCCGTGGATGCGACATCCGTGCGAGTCATTTTATTTTGTCCCTTTTCTTTTAGTAAATAGTGTAACACCTCAAAATTTGTCTTCCTCTCTTGGGACTAGCATTAACATATTTGCATTTCATTCTAGGACATTAGGCATCTCATATTGCATAGCATGTGGTTACATAGTGCAAGCCATCTTCCCAAGTCTTGATCAGGAGATGAGGAAGTTCAAAGGTGCAAGCTAGGGTTTAATGACTGATCATGGGCCATCTGAGGATTGGACTGTGAATTAGGGTTTCATGATTCTCAAGGGTATTGGTCTTCATATTGATTGAATTGATACATCATCATCATCATGGTTGGATGTCATCAGAAGATTGAAGAAGATTCCTTGAGATTAGGGTTTTGACCACAGGTCAACCCTAATCAGTTGTATTGGGCCAATCAGGGCTGGATCAGGAGATGAGGTTTCTGATGGTTATGAGGTTCATTTTGTGATTATATGGTGATTATTGAGGCTAGGGTTTCACCCTTGAGCCATTTCAGTTGGAGATTGGGGTTCAAATTGATCTGTGCATTGCCTGATTCATCTGTCAGTTGAAAAGTCAACTGTGGTCAACTGTACATGATCTGGTGGATTTGGAGGTGGAAACAAGTTAGACACACTTCATTCATGTTGGAACAAGTGTTGAATGACATTGCAAAGCTTAAGAAGGAAGAAAATCAAGTCAGGACAAAAACTGCCAAAAATGGAAAGTGACTTGTAGCTGAAGTTTCCAAAAATGGAAAGTTTTTGACCTCAAAAACAGAAGTGCAAGGAAGCTTCAAATGAAAAATTGTTCAACATGACAGATGTAGATCTTGTTCTCACCTTTCCAAAAAGTCCAAGAACTTGAAAATCCAATGTGTGGTTTGCAAGATATGGCTCAGTGAATTTCAGAAAAGACCGTAATCAGGAGGCCATAACTACCACATACTTTGTCCAAATTGCAAGTTCTTTATATGCACAAACTCCATTTGACATGTACTTTGAGGGTGCATCATTGGATTTTCCCAAAAATGGCCAAGGCAAAAAGTCACTTTTCAACTGGACAGCTGAATTGGACCAGGGGCAAAATCGTCCAAATGTCAAAATAATTGGAATTTTTGAATGGGACTTTTTCCAACACCTCAGGAATGGCATTTGGAGTGTGTTTGAATATTCATTTCATGCATAGGCCTTTTAAATTGAGATTTGGCTTGAAAAGTGAAATGGTGAAAATTGGTCATTTTGCATACACATAGTGAATTTGAGAATGGAGCAACCAATCAGCATGGGACAAGTTCCTACAGCTCATACATGATATTTAGGGGTTGTGTGAGGTGTCAAAACAGGTGTCAATGAGCTGGCTATGGAATTGACAATTTTGCCCTTATTTGCACAATTACCATTTTCACTTAACATGCCATTTAACTAATCAAGTGGATTAAGCATGGATTAGACTCACATATATAATCAAAATCACTTGCTAATCATAACAGAATGCACAATTACCAAGTTCAGATCTCAAAACTCTCCAAATTCTCAAGATTGCTCAAGAACACCAACACCTTCAAATCCAAGTTTCTTCACCAAACCTTGACCAATTTACACGATTCCTTTTGCATTCATCTTCTCTAATCATTATCTTGGACTGTTTTGGAAAGTTGGAGCATGAAGTGCATCGAATCGCAGCTGTCCAATATCACTCCATCCATGGTGAAATCGAAGTTTGAGCAATAGGAGCGAAATTGAAGGGAGCTGAGCTTCGCATCACCTTGCCACGAGCCTGCACTGCCACTGTTTCACCAAATTGCGCCTTGATTCCATCGGATTCGCTGCTGCCATAGCAGGTTGGTCAAAATTCGACCTCGAGCTTTCATTTAACTATTGTGTGCGTGTGGTAGAGTGTATCACGTAGATCATCATGCTGGTTTCGGAATTGAAAATGATCAATCGTAGGCGGAGAAATCTTAACTCGAAGTTTAGATCTAGAACCCTAAGTTCAACGATTCGCACGATTTAGGAAGTTTTAGTTTGATTAGAGTTGAGATTCATGTTCTACGTGTTGTAACGGTTCCAACGACTATAAGTTTGTTAGTTTTGGTTAGGATTCGTGAATTTGGTGTTCTTGAGCTCCATTGAAATTTCTGGAAATGTTGTGTGATGAAGACGATGAACAAGGCTGTTTGATCCAAATTTCCATTTGAAAATTCAAAAATGCTGTTTCCCTCCCGCGCTCAAAATAATTACAGTTATGCCACTGTGCAGTTTTAATTAATTCATTTAATTTCTAAAAAATATTTTAACACATGAAATAATTCATAAAAAATAGTAGAAAATTCCTAAAAATATGGAAATTTTTTCTATAGCTTCCTTGTTGAGTGTAGGTTTTTTTGACCTATTGGTCAAAGTTGTGCATGGCAAATATCTTGTTTGACTTAGACTTGTTTCACATGTGTCCATTTTTGATACATTTTGGCAATTTGATCATGAAATACTCATATCATAAAATAAATGGCTGAAAATTTTTGTGGTGGTTCTTGACTCATTGAGGATTATTTATATGTAAATTTCATGAATTTTTGATACCTGGTTAGAGAGCAGCAAATTCTGGAACTTAGGTGTGACAATTTGTGTCACACCTCTTGATATCAACTTGTTGAATTTAATTGGATGACCTATGCATGTTGGAATTGGCTGAAATTTTGCATGATGACTTGTTGACATGTTAGGATGCTTGATGAATTTTTGTAGGATTTTTCACTGTATTTTCAATTTAATCTTGATTTTTCATTTCTGGTTGTTGAAATTGCAAGCTCATGTGACATAGGTTGGTAGATTGATTGGGAAATCCTCATATTGTATTGTATGGCCATGAAATTTGATATGCATGAACTAGACACATTGTGTGACCTCCCTGTTTTGGTCTCATCCATTTCTTTTTTGTTTTCAATGAGATATGAATTTTTGAATTGGATGTATGCATTGATGGTGTGAATTGAAGCATGAAATTGTGTCTGTTTTTGTTGATTTTCATTGACATGGTTCCATTTGCCCAATTGAGCTCAAATTTGACATGGTAGACCTTGATTATCCCCTGGTTAGGTGTATTTAATTTGAGATTTTTTTGATGTGTTTTGGCATGGCTTTGAATGCAATACTTCTGTTTGTATATTTGGTGCTTCATTTGAACCAATATGGATTGTTTTGTGCATGAATTGAGCATGATGGATGATATAAACATGAGACCAATGATGTTTGATCTTGTTTGATGTTAATTTGATGTTGGATGGTGGATACCTTGCTGTTTTAACTTTTTTCTTGCTTTGGGACCCTAGGCTTGGCCTAGTGGTCTAGTTGCTAATATTTGCTTGATTTTTCAGGATCAAAAAAAGCAATGTACATGGAGAATGATACAAGTTGATTTTAATTGATGTTGTGGATGTTTGTACACTAACATAACATTGTTTTGTAGGTGTTGGAGCTTGGGCTTAAGCCTTGAGCTTGCTTTGTGTTGTATTGTTTAAACTGTTTGATTGTTTGCTGTACAATTTGTCTGATTGAATACTGACTGAGTTTGATTGTTTCCAGGTACTTTAGCTGCTCAGTTCCTTGTGAACTTTTGCTTTGCGTTGCTTAAGTAACTTGCATTGAGGTAAGTCCTCTCGACTTCATGTAGTCTGGAGACCCGGCTGTTACCGGGCCGGGCAAATAAATGTCTGAAGTCCTCCTTAAGAGGCAATGATTGTGGTTGTTTATTTTTAAGCCCAAGCAGGTGAAAGTCCTTTAAAGAAGGCAATTGGTGGAAGGTAGGGGTATGCAGCCTACCCCCCACTATTCAGTTGAGTCTTCTCCTTGCTCCCATTACATGGTTGTAGCATTGAGATCAAAAGCCCAAGATCCTGTGCAGTGCACATTGTGTCTGAGTCATCGAGTATAGAAGGGTTCCCCTATTCTGGACCCATGCTCATTTGTCAGCTCTCCCTGGTTAGGGATAAGAGCTGTGAGGTCTGATCCTCACTTCATCCTATCATCTGCTTCACCTTAGCCTCGTAATGGCAAGGTTAAGAGCAAACACAGCCTGTACAGACGATTGCTTAGGCAGTCAAACCTGATTGATTGAGCCCCTTGTTTGGCTATAGTGCGTGTTATGTGGATATCTGATTGACATGCTTGTTTGAGATACCTGTTCTCATTTGATGATATATGATTGTATGCTTGTGTGCTAGCTTCTTTCCTGGTTAGGTTAGTTTGCTTATGCAAGTAGGATAGAAAACCGAACTTAGGGTGACTTTGCATGACAACATTAGGCTCGAGTCTCAGCTCCCTAGTGTCGTGTTTTCCCCTCGGTTTCTGGTTAGCAATTTAGTCCCTTTCAGGGGAACTACATCGCCCTGATCCTTGTTCCAGACGAGGTATGTAGGCAGGTGGTCGTGCGAGACCACTCCGGGCAACCTTTTTCTTTTTTGCGTGCGTTTACTTGTTATCTGATTGTGTATGCTTGGGTTCGGATGCCGACGTAAGCCCAGTGATTGGCTGTCGGGCTCCACGTTTGCCCTTTTGAGTGTGTTTTGGTTCGGATGCCGACGTAATTCCATCCAGTGGTAGTCGGGCTCCATGTTTGCCACCCTTGCTTGTTTGTGTTGTTTTGTGTTGTTTGGCGTGCGTAAGCCGAACTACAGTGGCTCTGATTCTTGTTCCAGACAAGATATGTAGGCATAAGGTGCGATACCTTATCGAGCCCGTTCCTCTTAACCCCACCTGCGTTCCCCGTGTGTGTGTGTGATGTTTAGCAACCTTTTCTTTATTCTAGGACGTGGATCCCGTCGAGTACGACGGACGTGAGGGGTGCTAATACCTTCCCCTCGCGTAACCGACTCCCGAACCTTTTCTCTCTGGTCGCGAGACCATGTCTTTCCAGGTTTCTCTGAGCGTTTCCTTTCCCTATCTTGGGATAAATAACGCTTAGTGGCGGCTCTGTATGTTTTTATTTTTAGGCTCGCCGGTTGATTTTTCGCAGGATGCGACAGCTGGCGACTCTGCTGGGGACATAGATGTAGACCTATGCTGGTCCGTCGTCCCTAAGCGAGTCCTTCCTAGCGTTCTAGGATTGGTTTTGGTTGCTTGTATTGTTTATTTATTGCATTTATTATACTAACCATTGTTTATATACTTGCATTAATACGTGCATGCATCATTACTGTCATGTTGCCATCTTCCTCTGCAGGTGGTTCTGTTACTTTGGGGTGGGTGTTCTGAGTGGGGCTAAAACCCAGGCCCGAGTATACACCTAGGATTAGCGTGGTCTCACGTCGCTCATGTGTCGGTTGGGCATATTGTTGCGACGTGACATACCACAAGTCGGACGAGGTTCATCTGAGAAGTGCTCTTCCAGTGGGGTTCTCCACTTTGGTTGGGTTATCTCTTTTGGGCTGTTGACTCTGATGACCGATCATTTCCCGGATCTTTGGTTTAGACGATCTTAAGGGAGCTACAATGGCACACCCGCAAGGGCAAACCCATTGAGTATCTCCGCCCGATCGTTGAGACTATTATCCGCCTTAGGGTGACCTGTTTAGAATTTACCTGTGAGGGGAGGGTGATTGTTCGGATGCATAATCAGATGGTGACTTTTTGATCTGTGATTCAGAGACATATTTATGAGTCGGATTTATGGTTATTTGTTGCCGTGACGCCGGAGTGCTGTCCGTGATTTATCAGTGGGGATCCGTTTATTTCGGATTCCCCGGGCCGAGATATTTTATCAGTGGGGATCCGTTTATTTCGGATTCCCTGGGCCGATTCAAATGGTGATGGTGTGTCTGATCAGAGACCAGTGGTGATGATGATGTATCTGTCTTCCGTTTATTTCGGAACCCGTGGGTCAGAATTGTGATTGTGTATTCCTCAGATGGTTATGATCAGTTCAGAGCCCAGATTCAGTGCAGATGACCAGATGGCTTGGAGGATGGCAACGCATTGCATTCATTCATCAGCATCATTGCATCTTGCATTAATTACATCTAACACATGTTTACCCATATGCAGGGACCCTTTGGATCGAGATCTTGGCTGAGAGACTTTCTATTCAGAGATGAGAAGACCTGGCTTGAAGGACGATGTTGCTTACAGTTTCTTTGACCCGGATATCAGTGTGTTGAAGGATATGATAGCATTGATCACTCCTGACCATGTGGGGTTGTTTCGTGCGGTGTATGGGGGTATTCTGAAGATGGTTTTCAGGCTCATGGACAGAGACAGGAGCGCCATCCATACTCTACTGCAGTTTTATGATCCTGAGCTGAGGTGTTTTGTCTTCCCAGATTATGTGCTAGGGCCCATGTTGGAAGATTATGCTGATATTTTGAATATCCAGATCAGGGATCAGGTTCCTTTCCGTGTTACTAAGGAAGAACCTGATATTGGTGGGATTTCTCGTGCCTTCTATCTGAGTCCAGAGGTTGTGAAGAGTAATCTGAAGGAGAAGGGTAAGCTGCCTGGTTTTCATCTGAGTTTCCTAGAGGCTAAGGCTAAAGAGCAGTCAGAATTGGGGAATTGGGAAGCTGTCTGTGCTCTGGTTGCGGCGGGCATTTATGGGATCATTCTGTTTCCGAACCAGAAGAACTTTGTGGATATCAATGCCATCCGTTTGTTTATTCGAAGGAATCCTATCCCTACATTGATTGGAGATGTCTATTATTCGGTTCATAACCGGAATGAGAAGAGGCGTGGGGGTTTGATTCGATGCTGCGCGCAGTTATTGGTCAAGTGGTTTATGGGTTACTTACCATCCAAGGGTGCTTTTGTTCTTCTGGGCCAGAATGTTACTTGGGCGACCAAACTGATGGGCTTGAGAGCTAAGGACATAGATTGGACTCACAGTAGTGGAGTTGGACAGGACTTTATCTGCAGTTGCAGGGGTTTTCCTAATGTGCCGCTTATAGGGGTTCAGGGTTGCATCAATTACAACCCGACACTTCTCAAGAGGCAAATGGGATTCGCTATGGAGCTTCCACCGTACAAGAGTGAGATTCAGGAATCTGTGTACTTCCCGGTTGAGGGTAACCAGGATAGGGTAAAGCAGGTATCCGATGCATGGCGCAGCATTCAGAGGAAGGGCAAGGCTTCCTGGGGTAGAGCTAACAACAGATCTTTTCCTCCGTTCGATGATTGGCTCAGAAAGAGAGTGGAGCTTACTTGTCTACCATTTCCTATGGTCGATCCGTGGTATCCGTTGATTGAGGAGACTCCTTCTACTGTTAGTATGGATGAGTTCTTAAAGATGAAGCGGGAACGAGATCAGCTACTTGCAGAGAAGACGGAATTAGAGATGACTGTTGCTCGAATCCAGATGTCCAACCAAGAGATGAAAGTGAAGATGGAAGATCAAGACAAGCGGCATGCTTTAGAGACCAAGCGTTTTGAGATGGATACAGCCTACTATGGGAAGATCAGCCAGGCTTTAGCATCATCCAACCGGGAGCACGACATCACGAGGGAGAAGCTGTTCAGAGCATCGAAGGTCATTGAGGATGAGAAGAGGAGGCAAATCCTTGCCAGGGATCAGAGAGAGGAGAGAGTCAGAAGCCTCATTGCTGAGTGGGAGACCAAGCTGAAGGTCAAGGAAGCAGAGAATCTGAAGATCAGGGCTGAGAGAGATCATTGTGTTGCTGAGAGAGACCATTACTTCAGACAGATGAAGATTCATCAGAAGGAAGTTGGGAGATTGCAGCAGGAGAACACCGAGCTCAGGTTCGCCGCAGAGTTCGTGAGGATGGAAGATGAGATAGGGCCATCTGTGGGACCCTCATCCAGTTAGATCTTTCATTTGTGTTGGATTACCGTCAGGCTTGTTGACGGAATTCACTTGTCTGTATTTCTTTCCTATTCTGGAGGATTGTATTTGATTTTATCTGGTTGATGTATGACTATGACACTGTTTGTGCACTCTTTGGTTATGTGATGGTTATTTTCAGTCAGTGATTAATCTTCAAGCTTTATTTGCTTTGCCGTATGCACTCACACAGGCACACACATGGTTGGGGGTATCCTGCTAAATCACATATCTCCGATCTGCACGATAAAATCAAACACTGAATATCAGAATATCGATGCCGGATTATTATTTGTCTCAGTGATGCCAGGATCGAGAGACAAAGTGTCCTTCCTATGAATAGACACTGCATCCATGCATTGATCATAATGACTGTGCTTTATTTTGCAGGTGTTTGTTATTAACGTGCTTGCTTGTGACAGGAATCATTGCTCGCGCTCGAAGGACAGTACCCCTGCACTCAACACGTCCTCACAGATATTACACCCGAAGGAATACACCCAGACTCATGGAGCTTCCTAGTGCAGACATGCTTGAACTAAAGGATAAGATGAACGAGCTGATCAATATAATGCAAGGTTTTGCAATTGGTCAGAAAGCGCTGGCGGATAAAGTTGAGAAACTCGAGCGGGTTTCTGCTCAGAACAGTGGGGTCAACCTGGATGGAGTCTCCAACCAGGGGCAGGGATCTCGTGATGGGGGAAAGAGGACAACAGTTGGTCTGGTGAATAATGCTGGTGCTGCTGGTCAACCTGGGCCTAGTCAGAATATGAAAGACAACTTTGTGCCTCCGTTTTATGGGTTTGACGAAGATCAGGAGGAAGATAAAGAGGCTGACCAGTTCTCTATGCGAAATGAGCCTTTTGTGCCTTACGACATTCCTCCTCAGAATAAGGAAATCCAGCTGCTGGCTGAGAAAATCAAAGTGCTGGAGAGCTATGCCACGCCTGGGGTGGTAAATATGTCCAACATGGGGCTGGTGGAGGGGATTGTAATCCCTCAGAAATTCAAGGCGCCCGCATTCGACAAATACAATGGCAGTTCTTGCCCGGAAACTCATCTCCAGGCATTTGTCCGCAAAATCTCAGCATACACCGCGGATCAAAAACTGTGGATGTACTTTTTCCAGGACAGCCTGTCTGGAGGCTCCTTGGAATGGTACACCAAGTTGAGATCGTCCGATATCAAAAGCTGGCAAGATTTGGGAGATGCTTTCTTTAAGCAATACCAATTTAATGCTGATATGGCTCCGAGTCGTACCCAGCTGCAGGGTATGTCTCAAAAGCATAACGAAGGATTCAAGGAGTATGCTCAGCGATGGAGAGAACTGGCTGCGAGGGTGCAACCTCCTCTGGTGGACAGGGAGATGTCGGATTTGTTTATGGGGACCCTGCAGGGGCCGTTTGCAGAACGAATGGTGGGGTGTCCTGTTACCAACTTCTCTGATATCGTGGTAGCTGGAGAAAGAATAGAGAGTTGGTTAAAGCTGGGCAAAATTCAGGGTGCGTCTTCTTCTTCTTCAGGGTCGAAAAAGCCGTTTGGTAACAATGGTGGACAGAGGAAGAAAGAGGGAGATACCAGTGCAGTGTACGCTCAACGCGGACCCGGTAGGGAACGTTACTTCCAGCACACTGCTGCAGTAACAATTCCTGCTGAGTCTCATTCAGCACAACCGCAACAGCAACAGCAGCAGCCACAGCAACAAAGACAACAACCCTTTCAGCAGAGACAACAAAGGGCTGGTTATCAGATCCGAGGCAGAGCGCAGGATCGTCAATTTGATAGGCCTCCAGTGAGTTATGCTTTCTTGTTTAAGAAGCTGCAGGATTTGGGCCTTGTGCAGACCAGAACTCTGGCACCTTTGAGACCTGATCAAAGGCCAGCCAGTTATGATGAGAATGCTAAATGTGAATTCCACTCGGGTGCGCCCGGGCACAACATTGAGAACTGTAAAGCTTTTAAGCACACAGTTCAATACCTGGTGGATTCCAAAGCCATTAATTTTGCGCCATCTCCCAATGTCAACGCAAATCCCATGCCTGCGCATGGTCAGAGGGGGGTGAATGCAATTTCTGAGGAAAGTCGAGTTGGGCTATTTGATGTTGATCAGCTGAAGACGCCTTTGGCTGAGGTCAAGAGGCAGTTGTTAAGAAATGGGGTTTACCCGGGCTGCGGGTTTGAGTGTGCTGAGTGCACTATTTCTGCAAATGGTTGTGAGCTTCTGAGGAAGCATGTCCAGGGGCTGATGGACGATGGGGAGATTGTGATCGAGAAGTCTGAAGGGAAGAAGGAGGAGGTCTCCACCATAACCATTTTCTATGACCCGGTTGATTTGTCTAACCTGGTGGAGGAGGCTCCAGTTACCATCACGGTACCTGGGCCGATTCCATACGACAAAGAGGATGCCGTGCCATGGCATTATGGGGGAGAGGTATATTGTAATGGTGAGAGGTTGGAGGAACAATCCGCTAGTGAAACCACCGTGCTAAAGGTGGATAATGCCGGTCCCAGCGGTTTCACTCGCAGCGGTAGGTTGTTTGCTCCCGACGCATTGAGGAGGGGGGAGGAAGAAAAAGAGAAAAAAGAAAAGGCCGAGGCTTTAGCCAGGGCAAAGGGAAAGGCTGTGGTGGATAATGGTAGTACTCCTGTGATGACACCGGCGCCTGCGGGGTCGGATAATAAATTTGATGATGAAGCTGAGGAATTTCTGAGGATTATCAAGAAGTCAGAGTACAAGTTGGTTGATCACTTGCAGCAGACTCCTTCAAAAATCTCAATTCTGTCGCTGCTGTTGAGTTCTGAGGGTCATAGGGAGGCTTTGTTGAAAATATTGAAGAAAGCTTATGTTCCTCAGGAGATCACAATCAACCAATTGGAGACGGTCGTATCCAACGTGCATGCTAGCCATGGGCTGGGCTTTACGGATATGGACCTGACAGTGGACGGCAGGAATCATAACCGGGCTCTACACATTGCAATGGAATGCAAAGGAGCCATGCTTTCGCATGTGCTGGTTGATACCGGTTCCTCTTTGAATGTGTTGCCTAAGAAGGCCCTAGCAAAGCTTAATTGTGATGGGCTGATTTTGACCCCGACTGATTTAATTGTGCGGGCTTTTGATGGGTCAAAGCGAGCCGTATTCGGGGAGGTGGAGTTACCAGTAAAGATTGGCCCGGAGGTGTTTAAGTCAACCTTCTATGTTATGGACATCCAACCAGCTTACAGTTGCTTGTTGGGTCGCCCATGGATTCATGCTGCGGGAGCAGTTACGTCGACTTTGCACCAAAAGCTGAAATATGTTTGGGGAGGCCAGGTCGTTACTGTTTGCGGAGAGGAGGACATCTTTGTCAGCCACCTGTCTTCTTTCAAATATGTTGAGATGGACGGCGAAATATGGGAGACGCCTAGCCAGTCATTTGAAACTGTTAAGGTGGAGAATGCCCTGTTCGCCAAGCAAGAGGAAGAGAAACCGTCCATCGCTTCTTATAAGCAGGCTGCTGAGGTAGTCAAAAGTGGAGAGGCTCCAGGCTGGGGCAGAATAATGGAGGTCCCTGAGAAAAAAGACCGTTTTGGGGTTGGATATCAAC
The DNA here is from genome assembly GCF_024323335.1 of Lathyrus oleraceus. Taxonomy (NCBI): domain Eukaryota; kingdom Viridiplantae; phylum Streptophyta; class Magnoliopsida; order Fabales; family Fabaceae; genus Lathyrus; species Lathyrus oleraceus. The sequence continues at coordinate 340,903,182 of NC_066579.1, forward strand.
CGGGCCGAGGCTTGGGACGAGGAAGAGGGGGTCGTACGTCTGTAACTTTCACGAGTGCCGGAATGCTGGATCCGGACCACATCTGCATGATGGGTGAAGATACTGACAGCGACTGTGACATGGACCGGTGGATAACGCCGTGCGAACCCGGGATGGAAATCCACAACTGGAAGGCCGAAGAAATCATCCGGGTCACTCTCCTCGAAGAGTAATATTTTTCTTGTTTTCTTTCTTATTTGCATGCAAACCATGCGTGTTGCCCGACACGTAATGGTCCATTGTAAGGGCCACCTCATGTTTAAATTTGCAAAGTTTTGCATCATGAATAAAAGGATGTTTTTCAGTTAAAAGCGGTGTTCCTTGTTTTTCATTTATTTTTGCAGTTTAAAAATAAAAAAACAAATAAAAATGGCAATGTTTTCATTTTTCTTTTCAAATTTTTCACACCGGTTCTAAAGCAGTGCATGAATCAACATTCATGCAGATGCGATTCTTCTCCGGATCTCATTGATAACAATCCTGTTACACCTCTATATGATTTCGACAATCCGATCTATCTTGCTGAAGAAGAAGACGAAGAAGATTGTGAACTGCCAGGGGAATTAGCCAGGTTGTTAAGACAAGAGGAGAAGGTGATTCAGCCGCATGAAGAGCCGATTGAGGTTGTGAATTTGGGTACCGACGAGGTTAAGAAAGAAGTGAAAATCGGGGCTGCTTTGGAGGAAAGTGTCAAGAGCCGAATGATGGCGTTGTTGAAAGAGTATGTCGACATCTTTGCCTGGTCTTATCAAGATATGCCAGGGTTGGATACCGATATCGTTGTGCACAAGCTACCGTTGAGAACAGATTGTCCTCCAGTGAAGCAGAAGTTGCGCAGAACTCGACCTGATATGGGGATGAAGATTAAGGAAGAAGTGCAGAAGCAGTGGGATGCTGGTTTCCTTGCTGTCACTAACTATCCGCCATGGGTTGCGAACATCGTGCCGGTCCCGAAGAAAGATGGGAAGGTGAGGATGTGTGTGGATTACCGGGATCTGAACAGAGCTAGTCCGAAGGATGATTTTCCACTACCTCACATTGATGTGTTGGTAGATAATACAGCTCAATTCTCGGTGTTTTCCTTCATGGATGGTTTTTCTGGCTATAATCAAATCAAAATGTCGCCAGATGATATGGAGAAAACAACGTTCATTACACCATGGGGTACCTTTTGTTACAAGGTGATGCCATTTGGTCTCAAGAATGCCGGTGCTACTTATCAAAGGGCCATGGTGACTTTGTTTCATGATATGATTCATCATGAAATTGAATGCTATGTTGATGACATGATAGCAAAGTCCCAAACAGAAGAGGGGCATTTGGTAGGTCTGGCCAAGCTGTTTGACCGGTTGAGACAGTTCAGACTGAGGTTGAATCCGAACAAGTGCACGTTCGGAGTGCGGTCCGGTAAATTGCTGGGGTTCATTGTGAGCGAGAAAGGAATCGAGGTTGATCCTGCAAAAGTAAAAGCAATAAGAGAAATGCCTGAACCGAGAACAGAGAAAGAGGTTCGTGGTTTCTTAGGTAGATTGAACTACATTTCACGGTTCATATCTCACTTAACAGCCACGTGTGAACCGATTTTCAAATTGTTAAGAAAAGATCAGACGGTCAGGTGGAATGATGATTGCCAAGTGGCATTTGAAAAGATAAAAGAATATTTGCAGGAGCCTCCGATTTTGATGCCTCCTGTGGAGGGAAGACCGTTAATTCTGTACCTGACAGTCCTCGAGGGGTCTATGGGGTGTGTATTGGGGCAGCATGACGAGTCTGGTCGAAAAGAGCATGCCATATACTACTTAAGCAAAAAGTTTACCGACTGTGAAACAAGATATTCACTGCTCGAGAAAACTTGCTGTGCTTTGGTCTGGGCTGCTCGCCGACTAAGGCAGTACATGTTGGTTCATACCACTTTATTGATTTCCAAGATGGATCCAATCAAGTACATTTTCGAAAAGCCAGCATTGACCGGAAGGGTTGCGAGGTGGCAAATGATTTTGACTGAATATGATATACAGTATACCTCTCAGAAAGCGATCAAGGGGAGTGTATTGTCTGATTACCTCGCCCAGCAACCCATTGATGATTATCAACCAATGAAGTTTGAATTCCCTGATGAGGACATCATGTTTCTCAAATCGAAAGATTGCGAGGAACCAATCCCGGAGGAGGGGCCTGACCCTGAATCCGAATGGATTCTGATGTTTGATGGGGCCGTTAACGTGAATGGAAGCGGTGTTGGTGCTGTTTTGGTTACGCCGAAAGGATCTCATATTCCTTTTGCTGCCCGGCTAACATTTGAGTGCACCAACAACGTAGCTGAATACGAAGCTTGCATATTGGGTATCGAAGAGGCGATTGATTTGAGAATCAAGAACCTTGTGATATATGGAGATTCAGCTCTGGTGATAAATCAGGTTAACGGGAAATGGTATACGCATCAATCTCATTTGGTTCCGTATCGAGATTATACGAGGAGATTGTTGACGTTTTTTACTAAGGTGAAGATGCATCACGTGCCCAGAGAGGAGAACCCTTTGGCAGATGCTTTGGCTACTCTAGCTGCCTTGATTAAGGTGCAGAGGTGGAATCAATTCCCCAGTGTGGAAGTAGGTCGTCTGGATAGACCGGCTTATGTATTTGCTGTTGATACAGCGCCTGATGATGAAAAGCCGTGGTATTACGATATCAAGCGCTATCTTGAGACGCGAGAATATCCTGAGGGAGCGTCAAAGAAAGATAGAAAGACTCTGCGGAGGTTAGCCATGGTATTCTACCTGAATAAGGATGGGGTTTTGTATAAGAGGAATTTCGATTGGGTCTTGCTCAGATGTGTGGATGATGCAGAAGCAAGCCAATTGATGAAAGAGGTTCATGAGGGATCGTTCGGTACCCATGCCAGTGGGAATGCGATGGTGAAGAAGCTGCTGAGAGCAGGTTATTACTGGATGACAATGGAGGCCCAATGTTTTAATTTCGTGCGGAAGTGTCGTAAATGCCAGATTTATGCTGATAAGGTGCACGTGCCTCCAAATCCATTGAGCTTGATGTCGTCTCCGTGGCCGTTTGCTATGTGGGGCATTGATATGATCGGGAAGATTGAGCCTACAGCTTCGAATGGGCACAGGTTCATATTAGTGGCTATTGATTACTTCACCAAGTGGGTAGAAGCAGCTTCTTATACGAATGTGACGAAGCAGGTTGTGGCCAGATTTCTCAAGAGAGACATCATTTGCCGATATGGGGTTCCCGAGAGAATCATTACCGATAATGGTTCTAATTTGAATAATAAGATGATGGCAGAGTTGTGTCGGGAATTCAAAATTGAGCATCACAATTCTTCTCCCTATCGTCCGAAGATGAATGGGGCGGTTGAGGCAGCCAACAAGAATATTAAGAAGATTGTGCAGAAAATGGTGGTAACCTACAAAGATTGGCATGAGATGTTGCCGTTTGCGTTGCATGGGTATCGAACGTCGGTACGTACATCTACTGGGGCAACTCCTTTCTCGTTGGTATATGGGATGGAGGCTGTGTTACCTGTTGAGGTTCAGATTCCCTCTTTAAGAGTCCTGATGGACGTGAAACTGCAAGAGGCTGAATGGGTAAGGACCCGGTACGAAGAGTTGAGCCTGATAGAGGAAAAGAGGCTAGCAGCCATCTGTCATGGGCAGTTGTACCAGCAACGGATGAAGCGTGCTTTTGACAAGAAGGTGCGACCTCGGGTATATCATGTGGGTGATATGGTGCTGAAAAGGATCCTTCCTCCTCAAAACGATCGAAGGGGCAAATGGACACCGAATTATGAAGGTCCGTTCGTGGTTAAGAAGGTTTTCTCTGGTGGAGCCTTGTTGTTGACGACCATGGATGACGAGGATTTTCCATCCCCTGTGAATGCGGACGCAGTTAAAAAATACTTCGTATAAATTGACCCGCTGGACGAAAAGAATAAAATAGTCCAGGCAAAAATGGGCATCCCGGCGAACCAAAAAACAGAAAGAAAGGTTCGGGCAAAAATTAGGGATAAAAAGAAAAATGTACACCCGGCAAGTCGAAAACCTGGAAAGGTGACTTGGGCAAGAAAGGGTATCCCGGTGGACTGAAAACCCGAAAGGGCGGTTCAGGCAAAAGAGGGATTGAAACGAACAACTGCGTCCAGCATGATCGTTTGCGCTTTGGTTAAAGCATCATGGATAATACCCGGTAGGGATCAGTCAGAAACGTCTTGTTCAGAAGGCAGAAAGCGTGGAGAGTCTGAGGACATAGGGGGTGTAACCGAGTTGGAACTCGATGAGATCACGAGTTTCACATTGCCATTAGGATAGATTTTTTCCTTTTGTGCGCAGTTACCTCTTTTCAGGAATTGCTTCCTTTTGTATTGCTCATTTGAGCCACACTTTTCCGATCAATAAAATGCATATTCAGTCAAATAATTTTGTTTTTTTGTTCTCATTATCGCTTTGATTGCAAAAACATCCAGATTATTTTGATAAAGAATCTTGCATTTTTAAAACATACAGGTTTCCTTCCAATGCATGTTTATAAGATTGAAAGCTTGAAATCTTATTTGGAAGGTTAAGTGACCCAAGTGTTGAAATCTTGACACGCCTGGGGCACGGTTTTATCTGACGATCTGTTTTGCAGGTACTGTTAGATATTCTTCACTCACTTGCAGGTTGTGATGTGGAAGCTTTGTAATAGATCCCCAGAGAGTTCGCTCAGGGATAAACGAATGAAGAATGACGAAGACGTTGCGGCGTACGACGATCCTTGATGGTAATCAAGAAGACTCTTCAAAGTCGGAAGACTTGAAAGTATGCAGTTCCCCGCAGAGTTCGATCAGGGAAGAAGGAGGAACGGTGGAGAGACGACGAGAGACGTCCGACGACCATTGAAATTAATCAAGAAGACTCTTCAAAGTCGGAAAATTGAAATTTCTGTATAAATCCCAGGAGTACGTTTCTCGTCGAGCGCGGGGCGATTTGGAATACAAGATGAGGGAGCAGAAAAGGTCCAGACGAGTCTGGGAACTCTCAAAAGTGGAAAGTCGATATGAGTATTGGAGGTAGACACCGTGGTTCGACGAGTCGACGGGTGTTCTGTACCAACTTTTCTCATTTCCCAGCTAAGTCCCCAAGCAGAGTTATAGGATTAGCTCCCCAGCAGATTCAAGGTCTGTGAACTTCTCCAGCCGAGTCGGGATGGTTATCCCGGACAGGTTACAACGTTGTTTCCTCAGCAGCCAGGCCAGAAGGTTGCAGTTCCCCGAGTGGAGCGGGTTTTTTTCAATGACATATCTCTCCAACAGTGTTCATTCTACCAGTGGATTGAACGAGTTTCCGTAGCAGACGAATATCTGCATCCCCAGCCGAGGGTATCCTACATGTGGATTGATTGGGTCCTCCCCAGCGGAGTAGTTGTCGTTCCCCTCGCAGGGTCTGGATGGTATTCCCCCAGCAGGTTGAAGATTGCTCATTTCCCCAGCGGGAGTATCTGTGAGTTTTCCCGAAGTGGAGTTGGGGCGTGTATCCCCAGCGAGTCAAAGAGATTGTGGTATCCCCACAGAGCGCGATGATGGTTCTTCTTCCCCAGCAGGTCCTCGAGAGGGTTGGGTGCAAAGGAGGTATTCCCCAGCAAGGGTGCCTTATCCCTAGCAGCAGTGATTCCCCAGCATGGTGGAAATCGGAGCGTTGACGAGTCCCTCAGCAGAGTGTCTCGTATTCCCCAGAAGAGTCCCTTGAGGGGGATACTTTCTTTACGCATTCATCATGAAAAAATAAACATGGCATATTGCATAGAAAAATAAATAATCGCGTAGCATTTCCATAATTGTGGAGCATTACGCTGAAAAAATCAATCATTCATCATGGCAAGCATAAGCTAGTCTCAAGCCGTGGTTACCGTTTGAGAGGTGGTTTTGCCCAAAGGTGAAGAGGTGTTACTCCGAGGAGTTCAGCATCGTGATTGAATCAAAGGTATTTCCCCAGTGGTGCGATACTGGAGTAATTGTTTTCCGTCGAACAGAGATGGAAAGGTTATGCGATCAGCGCAATTCAAGCCGTGGTTACCGCTTGGAGTTTTGGTTTCGCTGGATGGTGAAGATGTTACTCTGAGGAGTTTAGCATCACGACGTCAGATCAACAATGTTCCCCAGTAGTGCGATATTGGAGGAGATGTTTCCGTCGGACAGAGATGGAGATAAAATCAGAAGACGTTGCGCGATCAACGCGATTTTCGGGGTTCAATCAAGAGAAGAGTATATACTGAGGTATCTTCTGGGGTTCAAATGGAGATGGAGTTGAAGATTATATCCGGGATGAGGTCCTCAGGATTATCTTCTGTTCATGTGTCACCGTAGACTCGGGCTGAGGCCAATGGGGGTCGTTATAGGTGTCTTCTGAGGAAGAGATACACATGCTACCTTCCTTTGTGAAGGTTTACCCTCTGACATGTCGCCCTCAGAGTGGTTGAGTGTTATTTCCGACATTGCCAGCGGAATTATCACAGGAGATAGGAGATACTGAGGTATTTTTTGGGGTTCAAATGGAGAAAAGAAATGCTGAGGCATGTTCTGGGGTTCAAATGGAGAAAGGAAATGCTGAGGCATGTTCCGGGGTTCAAACGGAGAAAGGGAGATGTTGCGACATTTTCTGGAGAACGGGGTTCATTCTGGCGATCGAGAGTTATCGTCAGGCGACTGGGGTTCAAATTGGAGATCGGGGTTCATTATGTTGGCAAAAAGGAGTGCTGAGGCATTTTCCGGGGTTCAAATGCAGAGATCTGAGGATCGTTTGCGCAGAGAAAATTTTCGGGGTTCAAGAAAAGCAAAAGAAAAAGAGAGGATGATAATCCCGAGTGGATGTGTGGTGTTCAGACCATGGTTATCCCTGAGTTACCATTTATTTTGGTATCCAGGTCGACGTTTCAGAGACTGTTTCTTCGCCGATTCTGACAGGCGTTGTTGATTATTTTCCCATCAGAGTGCAAATTGTTCGTCTGTTCTTGGTATTCAATCACTCTTCATCCTGATCATCCGAAATCCGAGGCTATTTCGTATCGACAGGTTCACAGTGGATTGAATAGGGGCAGCTGTAACACCTCAAAATTTGCCTTCCTCTCTTGGGACTAGCATTAACATATTTGCATTTCATTCTAGGACATTAGGCATCTCATATTGCATAGCATGTGGTTACATAGTGCAAGCCATCTTCCCAAGTCTTGATCAGGAGATGAGGAAGTTCAAAGGTGCAAGCTAGGGTTTAATGACTGATCATGGGCCATCTGAGGATTGGACTGTGAATTAGGGTTTCATGATTCTCAAGGGTATTGGTCTTCATATTGATTGAATTGATACATCATCATCATCATGGTTGGATGTCATCAGAAGATTGAAGAAGATTCCTTGAGATTAGGGTTTTGACCACAGGTCAACCCTAATCAGTTGTATTGGGCCAATCAGGGCTGGATCAGGAGATGAGGTTTCTGATGGTTATGAGGTTCATTTTGTGATTATATGGTGATTATTGAGGCTAGGGTTTCACCCTTGAGCCATTTCAGTTGGAGATTGGGGTTCAAATTGATCTGTGCATTGCCTGATTCATCTGTCAGTTGAAAAGTCAACTGTGGTCAACTGTACATGATCTGGTGGATTTGGAGGTGGAAACAAGTTAGACACACTTCATTCATGTTGGAACAAGTGTTGAATGACATTGCAAAGCTTAAGAAGGAAGAAAATCAAGTCAGGACAAAAACTGCCAAAAATGGAAAGTGACTTGTAGCTGAAGTTTCCAAAAATGGAAAGTTTTTGACCTCAAAAACAGAAGTGCAAGGAAGCTTCAAATGAAAAATTGTTCAACATGACAGATGTAGATCTTGTTCTCACCTTTCCAAAAAGTCCAAGAACTTGAAAATCCAATGTGTGGTTTGCAAGATATGGCTCAGTGAATTTCAGAAAAGACCGTAATCAGGAGGCCATAACTACCACATACTTTGTCCAAATTGCAAGTTCTTTATATGCACAAACTCCATTTGACATGTACTTTGAGGGTGCATCATTGGATTTTCCCAAAAATGGCCAAGGCAAAAAGTCACTTTTCAACTGGACAGCTGAATTGGACCAGGGGCAAAATCGTCCAAATGTCAAAATAATTGGAATTTTTGAATGGGACTTTTTCCAACACCTCAGGAATGGCATTTGGAGTGTGTTTGAATATTCATTTCATGCATAGGCCTTTTAAATTGAGATTTGGCTTGAAAAGTGAAATGGTGAAAATTGGTCATTTTGCATACACATAGTGAATTTGAGAATGGAGCAACCAATCAGCATGGGACAAGTTCCTACAGCTCATACATGATATTTAGGGGTTGTGTGAGGTGTCAAAACAGGTGTCAATGAGCTGGCTATGGAATTGACAATTTTGCCCTTATTTGCACAATTACCATTTTCACTTAACATGCCATTTAACTAATCAAGTGGATTAAGCATGGATTAGACTCACATATATAATCAAAATCACTTGCTAATCATAACAGAATGCACAATTACCAAGTTCAGATCTCAAAACTCTCCAAATTCTCAAGATTGCTCAAGAACACCAACACCTTCAAATCCAAGTTTCTTCACCAAACCTTGACCAATTTACACGATTCCTTTTGCATTCATCTTCTCTAATCATTATCTTGGACTGTTTTGGAAAGTTGGAGCATGAAGTGCATCGAATCGCAGCTGTCCAATATCACTCCATCCATGGTGAAATCGAAGTTTGAGCAATAGGAGCGAAATTGAAGGGAGCTGAGCTTCGCATCACCTTGCCACGAGCCTGCACTGCCACTGTTTCACCAAATTGCGCCTTGATTCCATCGGATTCGCTGCTGCCATAGCAGGTTGGTCAAAATTCGACCTCGAGCTTTCATTTAACTATTGTGTGCGTGTGGTAGAGTGTATCACGTAGATCATCATGCTGGTTTCGGAATTGAAAATGATCAATCGTAGGCGGAGAAATCTTAACTCGAAGTTTAGATCTAGAACCCTAAGTTCAACGATTCGCACGATTTAGGAAGTTTTAGTTTGATTAGAGTTGAGATTCATGTTCTACGTGTTGTAACGGTTCCAACGACTATAAGTTTGTTAGTTTTGGTTAGGATTCGTGAATTTGGTGTTCTTGAGCTCCATTGAAATTTCTGGAAATGTTGTGTGATGAAGACGATGAACAAGGCTGTTTGATCCAAATTTCCATTTGAAAATTCAAAAATGCTGTTTCCCTCCCGCGCTCAAAATAATTACAGTTATGCCACTGTGCAGTTTTAATTAATTCATTTAATTTCTAAAAAATATTTTAACACATGAAATAATTCATAAAAAATAGTAGAAAATTCCTAAAAATATGGAAATTTTTTCTATAGCTTCCTTGTTGAGTGTAGGTTTTTTTTGACCTATTGGTCAAAGTTGTGCATGGCAAATATCTTGTTTGACTTAGACTTGTTTCACATGTGTCCATTTTTGATACATTTTGGCAATTTGATCATGAAATACTCATATCATAAAATAAATGGCTGAAAATTTTTGTGGTGGTTCTTGACTCATTGAGGATTATTTATATGTAAATTTCATGAATTTTTGATACCTGGTTAGAGAGCAGCAAATTCTGGAACTTAGGTGTGACAATTTGTGTCACACCTCTTGATATCAACTTGTTGAATTTAATTGGATGACCTATGCATGTTGGAATTGGCTGAAATTTTGCATGATGACTTGTTGACATGTTAGGATGCTTGATGAATTTTTGTAGGATTTTTCACTGTATTTTCAATTTAATCTTGATTTTTCATTTCTGGTTGTTGAAATTGCAAGCTCATGTGACATAGGTTGGTAGATTGATTGGGAAATCCTCATATTGTATTGTATGGCCATGAAATTTGATATGCATGAACTAGACACATTGTGTGACCTCCCTGTTTTGGTCTCATCCATTTCTTTTTTGTTTTCAATGAGATATGAATTTTTGAATTGGATGTATGCATTGATGGTGTGAATTGAAGCATGAAATTGTGTCTGTTTTTGTTGATTTTCATTGACATGGTTCCATTTGCCCAATTGAGCTCAAATTTGACATGGTAGACCTTGATTATCCCCTGGTTAGGTGTATTTAATTTGAGATTTTTTTGATGTGTTTTGGCATGGCTTTGAATGCAATACTTCTGTTTGTATATTTGGTGCTTCATTTGAACCAATATGGATTGTTTTGTGCATGAATTGAGCATGATGGATGATATAAACATGAGACCAATGATGTTTGATCTTGTTTGATGTTAATTTGATGTTGGATGGTGGATACCTTGCTGTTTTAACTTTTTTCTTGCTTTGGGACCCTAGGCTTGGCCTAGTGGTCTAGTTGCTAATATTTGCTTGATTTTTCAGGATCAAAAAAAGCAATGTACATGGAGAATGATACAAGTTGATTTTAATTGATGTTGTGGATGTTTGTACACTAACATAACATTGTTTTGTAGGTGTTGGAGCTTGGGCTTAAGCCTTGAGCTTGCTTTGTGTTGTATTGTTTAAACTGTTTGATTGTTTGCTGTACAATTTGTCTGATTGAATACTGACTGAGTTTGATTGTTTCCAGGTACTTTAGCTGCTCAGTTCCTTGTGAACTTTTGCTTTGCGTTGCTTAAGTAACTTGCATTGAGGTAAGTCCTCTCGACTTCATGTAGTCTGGAGACCCGGCTGTTACCGGGCCGGGCAAATAAATGTCTGAAGTCCTCCTTAAGAGGCAATGATTGTGGTTGTTTATTTTTAAGCCCAAGCAGGTGAAAGTCCTTTAAAGAAGGCAATTGGTGGAAGGTAGGGGTATGCAGCCTACCCCCACTATTCAGTTGAGTCTTCTCCTTGCTCCCATTACATGGTTGTAGCATTGAGATCAAAAGCCCAAGATCCTGTGCAGTGCACATTGTGTCTGAGTCATCGAGTATAGAAGGGTTCCCCTATTCTGGACCCATGCTCATTTGTCAGCTCTCCCTGGTTAGGGATAAGAGCTGTGAGGTCTGATCCTCACTTCATCCTATCATCTGCTTCACCTTAGCCTCGTAATGGCAAGGTTAAGAGCAAACACAGCCTGTACAGACGATTGCTTAGGCAGTCAAACCTGATTGATTGAGCCCCTTGTTTGGCTATAGTGCGTGTTATGTGGATATCTGATTGACATGCTTGTTTGAGATACCTGTTCTCATTTGATGATATATGATTGTATGCTTGTGTGCTAGCTTCTTTCCTGGTTAGGTTAGTTTGCTTATGCAAGTAGGATAGAAAACCGAACTTAGGGTGACTTTGCATGACAACATTAGGCTCGAGTCTCAGCTCCCTAGTGTCGTGTTTTCCCCTCGGTTTCTGGTTAGCAATTTAGTCCCTTTCAGGGGAACTACATCGCCCTGATCCTTGTTCCAGACGAGGTATGTAGGCAGGTGGTCGTGCGAGACCACTCCGGGCAACCTTTTTCTTTTTTGCGTGCGTTTACTTGTTATCTGATTGTGTATGCTTGGGTTCGGATGCCGACGTAAGCCCAGTGATTGGCTGTCGGGCTCCACGTTTGCCCTTTTGAGTGTGTTTTGGTTCGGATGCCGACGTAATTCCATCCAGTGGTAGTCGGGCTCCATGTTTGCCACCCTTGCTTGTTTGTGTTGTTTTGTGTTGTTTGGCGTGCGTAAGCCGAACTACAGTGGCTCTGATTCTTGTTCCAGACAAGATATGTAGGCATAAGGTGCGATACCTTATCGAGCCCGTTCCTCTTAACCCCACCTGCGTTCCCCGTGTGTGTGTGTGATGTTTAGCAACCTTTTCTTTATTCTAGGACGTGGATCCCGTCGAGTACGACGGACGTGAGGGGTGCTAATACCTTCCCCTCGCGTAACCGACTCCCGAACCTTTTCTCTCTGGTCGCGAGACCATGTCTTTCCAGGTTTCTCTGAGCGTTTCCTTTCCCTATCTTGGGATAAATAACGCTTAGTGGCGGCTCTGTATGTTTTTATTTTTAGGCTCGCCGGTTGATTTTTCGCAGGATGCGACAAATAGTACATTAGATAAACACACACCCTTTAGACAAGAACAACAAGAGTGGATCCCGTAGAGTACTACGGATACGTAGGGGTGCTAATACCTTCCCTTCGCATAATCGACTCCCGAACCCAAAATTTGGTTACGAGACCTTGTCTTTTCCTTTCCTTTCTCCAGGTTTACTTCGAGCGTTTCCTTTCCCTCCTTTGGGATAAATAACGCACGATGGCGACTCTTCTGTCATTTCTTTTTCCCCGGTTGTTTTTTTCGCAGGTTGCGACAGCTGGAGACTCTGCTGGGGACCCGGCTTCCCTATGCGAGTCCCTCCTAGCTTTTGTAGGTTTCTTGTTTGTTGGGTGTTTATTCTTTTGTACAGTTATTTACTTTCAGCATTTACTTGCTTTATCTTATTGCATTTTGTGTACATATCATTGCTTGTATCTGTTGGCTCTGTTGTTGGGATGGTTGTTTGTTGGGATGGGTTGTTCTATGAGAGATAAGCCCACTACCCAGGCTTGAGCGTAAACACAGGTTTTAGAGTGGATAGTCATGAGGCTTGCGTGGCATGTTGCTGCGTTAGGTCGTTCATGAAGACCCACATCCAGACAAGGTTTCTTTGGATATATTTTGTTCTATGGGTGTTCCATAACGACAGATGTTCCTCTAGAAATCGTCGACTCTAGTGACCATTTCCCGAGAACTCAGTCGAGGCCTCTCCTCCGAGACGCGTTTATGTTAGCTCTGGTGGGCGCATTCTCGCTGCTCAATCCGAGGACCCCGAGGCTGGGAACTTGCTTTAGGATGTCCTGTTCAGGGGAGTCAGTGGGGGTCTTTTGTCTCCTAATAATACCAAACCTTCAGTGGTGAACGTATTATTCGACTGAAGGGCTAAAGCTGACGAACTTTTGTTCTTAGAACCTACCAGTGAGGGGCGGGCTAAATTCAGGAAACCTTAACCTTCAACCAACCCGGTTTTCTGGAGCAAAACTTTGATCTTGTATTATATTCCTCAGTGGGTTTCTCTTCAGACAGTGCAACCTGATAGATGTTCAAGCCGATACAACAGTCCTGATTTCCATGTCATTGCATTGCATCACATCATTTTACATTCATATCATTTAACACATGTTTATCTATTCCCAAGGGTTCATATTTTCTTCTTGATTCTAGTCGGGGTTTTCTTCTTACATTGTTTATCAAATGTGAGACTGGAATTAAGGGGGTAGAATGCCCTTTGGAATTGATAAACATGTCATTGCATTTGCATATCAAGCGGGTGCCTCTATCTCGTCATTCAAGCAGGCACAAGCTGTGGTGAATTCAGGTGTTGCTCCCAGTTGGGGACGTCTATTGGAGTTACCGATGAAAGAAGACAAGTTTGGGATTGGATATCAGCCGACACTGACTTCTACAACTTCAACGCCTCAGACCCGACAGGGGCTGATTACTTTCTCCAGCGCTGGCATCATTCAGTATGGCCAGATCTCTGCAATCAACGAAGAAGATGGGGATAGTGATTGCGACATAGACAACTGGGTGCGTCCGAGGATCCCGGGTGAAGTCATCAACAATTGGTCTTCTAAGGAGATTATCCAAGTCACTCTTCTTGAAGAGTAATGTTTCCTGTTTGTTCATGCATGTCCAAGTCTTACGTTCCGCCTAGGGCGTAATGACTCATTGTAGGGCTCATCTATATGAATACCTGCATTATTTATCATAAATAAAGGACGTCTTTTTGCATTCAAATATTTTGTTCACTGTCTTTCTATTTTTGCAGTTTTCAAAATTCAAAAAAATCAAAAAAATATTTGGCAATGTTTGTCTAGTTTTCACTTTTTTCGCACTCATAAGCACATACCATCGCTCATGCAGATGCATATCACCGGATCCTATTGATAACAGTTCTGCTATGGCTCGCTTCGACTTTGAAAATCCGATCTTTCAAGCTAAAGAAGAAGGTGATGAAGACTGTGAATTCCCTGAAGAACTTTCCAGGCAGTTAAAACAGGAGGAAAGGGTCATTCAACCGCATCTAGAGTCTACTGAAGTGATTAATCTTGGCACCGAGGACGTCAAGAGAGAAATCAAGATAGGGGCTGCTTTGGAAGACGATGTGAAGAAGGGGTTGATTGAACTGCTGCAAGAGTATGTTGACGTCTTCGCTTGGTCTTATCAGGATATGTCAGGGTTTGACACAGACATTGTGGTGCACCGTCTGCCTCTCAAAGAGGATTGTCCTCCGGTCAAGCAGAAGCTCAAAAGAACAAGACCAGAGATGGCTGTCAAGATAAAGGAAGAGGTGCAAAAACAGTTGGATGCAGGATTCCTAGCGGTTACAAATTATCCGCCATGGGTTGCAAATATTGTTCCCGTACCTAAGAAGGATGGAAAGGTATGGATGTGTGTTGACTACCGGGATCTGAACAGAGCTAGTCCTAAAGATGATTTCCCATTACCTCACATCGACGTTTTGGTGGATAACACGGCTCAGTTCTCGGTATTCTCCTTCATGGATGGCTTTTCTGGCTATAACCAAATTAAGATGGCACCAGAAGACATGGAGAAGACAACTTTCATAACCCCATAGGGCACCTTTTGCTACAAGGTGATGCCGTTTGGTCTGAAAAATGCTAGGGCAACATATCAACGGGCTATGGTAACTCTTTTCCATGATATGATCCATCATGAAACCGAGGTTTATGTGGATGATATGATTTCCAAATCTCAGACAGAAGAAGAACATTTGGTGAATCTGCGGAAACTGTTTGAACGGTTGAGGAAATTCAAGTTGAGACTTAATCCGAACAAGTGCACTTTCGGGGTGAGATCTGGAAAATTGTTGGGTTTTGTTGTTAGCGAAAAAGGGATTGAGGTGGATCCTGACAAAGTGAAAGCAATACAAGAAATGCCTGAGCCAAGAACAGAGAAACAAGTCAGTGGTTTCTTAGGGAGGTTGAACTACATTGCAAGGTTCATCTCTCACCTAACAGCGACGTGTGAGCCAATTTTCAAGTTGTTGAGAAAATATCAGGCTATCAGGTGGAATGACGAATGTCAAAGGGCTTTCGAGAAAATAAAGGAGTATTTGCATAATCCTCCAATCCTTATGCCTCCAGTCCCAGGGAGACCGCTGATTATGTACTTGACAGTACTCGATAATTCCATGGGTTGTGTTCTCGGTCAACACGATGAGACAGGTAGGAAAGAGCATGCCATCTACTACTTGAGTAAGAAATTCACAGATTGCGAGTCGAGATACTCAATGCTTGAGAAGACGTGTTGTGCGCTTGCATGGGCTGCTAAGCGATTGAGACAATACATGTTGACTCACACAACCTTACTGATCTCCAAGATGGATCCAGCCAAGTATATATTTGAGAAGCCAGCTCTCACCGGAAGGGTTGCTCGTTGGCAAATGGTACTGACAGAGTACGACATCCAGTATACATCCCAGAAAGCCATCAAGGGGTGTATTCTGTCAGACTATCTTGCTCAACAACCGATTGAAGACTATAAGCCGATGAAGTTTGATTTTCCAGATGAAGACATCATGTTCCTCAAGATGAAAGACTGTGAAGAGCCAGTTGTTGAGGAGGGACCCGATCCAGTTGAAAAGTGGACTTTAACATTTGATGGGGCCGTCAATGCTAAAGGAAGTTGAATTGGTGCTGTCATTACTACTCCGAAAGGTGCCCACATGCCTTTCACCACTCGTCTGACTTTCGAGTGCACCAATAATGAAGCTAAATATGAAGCCTGTATCCTGGGTATTGAGCAAGCCATTGATTTGAGAATCAAGACTCTGGACATCTATGGAGATTCAGTTCTAGTGATCAATCAAGTGAACGGAGATTGGAATACTCTCCAGCCTACTCTGGTCCCTTACAGAGATTACACGAGAAGACTGTTGACCTTCTTCACAACAGTAAAGTTGCATCATATCCCTCGTGACGAGAACCAGATGGCAGACGCTCTTGCAACTCTATCCTCTATGATCAAAGTGATTCGGTGGAACCATGCTCCCAAGGTCGATGTTATGCGCCTTGATAGGGTCGCATATGGGTTTGCTGCTGAACTGGTTGATGACAAGCCCTGGTATCACGACATCAAAAGCTTTTTGAAGAATCAAGAGTACCCTGCAGGGGCATCCAACAATGACAAAAAGACTTTGAGAAGATTGGCAGGCAGTTTCTTCTTGAACAAAGACGATGTGCTATATAAGAGGAACTTTGACATGTTTTTGCTCAGATGCATGGACAGACACGAAGCAAACATGTTAATGCAAGAAGTTCATGAAGGCTCCTTCGGTACTCATGCCGGCGGACATGCAATGGCTAAGAAATTGCTGAGAGCGGGTTATTACTGGATGACCATGGAACTTGATTGTTTCAAATATGCTCGGAAGTGCCATAAATGCCAGATTTATGCAGATAAGGTGCATGTGCCGCCAAATCCTCTGAATGTGATGTCTTTGTTGTGGTCGTTTGCTATGTGGGGCATTGATATGATTGGAAAGATTGAGCCGACTGCTTCCAACGGGCATCGTTTCATCCTTGTTGCCATCGACTATTTCACCAAGTGGGTCGAAGCAGCATCATTTGCGAAGGTCACCAGACATGTGGTTGCCCGATTCATTAAGAAAGAGATCATTTGTCGTTATGGGATTCCCGAAAGAATCATTACTGATAATGGTTCTAATCTCAATAATAAAATAATGAAGGAGTTGTGCCAGAACTTCAATATTCAACATCATAATTCTTCCCCTTATCGTCCCAAGATGAACGGTGTTGTTGAGGCAACAAATAAGAACATAAAGAATATTCTGCAGAAGATGGTCGTTACGTACAGAGATTGGCATGAGATGTTACCCTTCGCCTTGCATGGGTACCGTACTTCAGTACGTACATCGACCGGGGCAAGCCCTTACTCCCTTGTGTATGGTATGGAAGCAGTCCTACCTGTTGAACTGGAGATTCCTTCTCTAAGAGTCCTGTTGGATGTCAAGTTAGATGAAGCTGAATGGGTTCGAACAAGGTTCAATGAGTTAAGTCTTATCGAAGAGAAGCGAATGGCAGCCATTTGTCATGGGCAGTTGTATCAGAGTCGGATGAAGAGAGCCTTTGATCAGAAAGTGCGTCCTTGGTGTTTCCGAATTGGAGATTTGGTGTTGAAAAGGATCCTTCCTCCTCAGACAGATCATAGGGGCAAGTGGACTCCTAACTACGACGGACCATATATTGTCACCAAGATTTTCGATGGTGGAGCCTTAATGCTTGCAACTATGGATGGTGAAGACTTCACTTCCCCTGTAAACTCAGACGCAGTTAAAAAATACTTCGCATAAAATAGACCCGCTGGACAATAAAAAAGAATAGTCCAGGCAAAAATGGGCATCCCGACGAACCAAGAAAAGGAAAAAGGTTCGGGCAAAAGTTAGGGATTAAAAAATGAAAAGATTGTACACCCGGTAAGTTGAAAACCTGAAAAGGCAACTTAGGCAAAAATGGGTATCCCGGTGGATTGAAAACCCGAAAGGGCGATCCATGCAAAAGTTAGGGATTAAGCGAATGATTGCGTTCTGAGTAGTTCTGAATCTCATCTCATGTCGATAACTGGAAACTTTCGAAGGATAGGAAACAGTCCAATCACCCTTTTCAGAAATCCGATCATCTGGGGGATCTTGAAGACGAGCGAGTCATAGCAGAATTGGAACCCGATAGAAATCCATTTCACATTGCCATTAGATTAACTTCTGTTTTTATCTTTTATGCAATTGCCTCTTTCCAGGGATTGCTTCCTGATGTAAATGCCTATTCAGAGGCCATTCAATCAATAAAATCACGTTATTCAGTATATCTTTGTTTTCATTTTCATTTTACTATTTTGTTTGCAAAAATGACGTCCGAATTTTTGATAAGCATTGCATCATGAAACATAAGAGCTTTACAGGTACATGCTCAATAAACATTTAAAATTGCTGTAAATTTTTGAGTGTTTTGGATCGTCTATTCTGAACAGGTACACTCGGGGCATTTCCTTAGAGTTCCCAGCAGATGATCGCGATCGTTTTGCTTCAACAGTTGGTACCTGGTATGTTATCCCTGCAAAGCTGATTCGAGCATCGGATTCTTCAATCCCCAGCAGGTTATCACTACTGTGCTCCCCCCAAGCGGTTGTTTCAGATTATACACTCCCTAGTAGAGTTGACAGTGCCAGACTGTATATCCCCAACGGAGTTGACAGTGCCAGACTGTATCTTCCCAGCAGAAGCAGCTACTCCTCAGAGTTCGATGCCAGATCGATGATCTTGACGCTAGATCCATGATCTCTTTTCTTGAAGCAGGATCTCGGTACCTTATCGGTGTTTGCTCCCCCTGCTGAGTCGTCTCCCACGGATTACGGTTGCCAGAACCACCGTTGCTTCCCTCAGCAGCAAGCTTTCAGTGCCATTCTCTCCCTAGTCAGAGTCTCAGTATTTCGTTATTGCTTGAACACCGCGTGGCCGGTCGTTTCCCCACAGAGTGCTGTGTACCTCCAACAACAGTGCCAGGGTCCAGAAGATTGCGATCATCTCCCCAGCAGAATTCCTTGCCTCGGCTTGGCATTCTCCCCAGCATTTTGCATCCCTGCATGTAAAATCATATTGCATTGCATCCTCCCAAATCGCGTAGCATTTCCATTTTCATGGAGCATTACGCCATCGAAAAAATTTAGACATACACATGTACACATACGACATTCTCGGTATCCCAAGTGATAAGCCAGAAATTGCTTCCAGTATTCAGACTGAAGGTTGTTTATGACTTATTATCCCCAGCATAGGTCTTTGGCCCACATGCCACCTCAATTATCACTTTCCCTATTTCTGCCGATGCTGACGGGCATGCAAATTTTTCTGGTATTCAGACCGAAGTGACATTCAGGCCAATTTTTCCGGTATTCAGCCCGAAGTGGCATTCAGGCCAGTTTTCCGATATTCAGATCAAAGAAGTTTCCGACGTTCAGGTCGATGCAACTTGTGGCATTCAGGCCAGTTTTCCGATATTCAGATCGAAGAAGTTTCCGACGTTCAGGTCGATGCAACTTGTGGCATTCAGGCCAGTTTTCCGGTATTCAGACCGAAGTGGCATTCAGGCCAATTTTCCGGTATTCAGACCGAAGTGGCATTCAGGCCAGTTTTCCGATATTCAGATCGAAGAAGTTTCCGACGTTCAAGTCGACGCAACTTGTGGCATTCAGGCCAATTTTCCGATATTCAGATCGAAGAAGTTTCCGACATTCAGGTCGACGCAACTTGTGGCATTCAGGCCAGTCTTCCGGTATTCAGACCGAAGTGGCATTCAGGCCAGTTTCCCGGTGTTCAAACCGATGTTGATAATCTAGTACCTTTCGAGGTTCAGATCGAAGTCATTTCCAGTATTCAGACTGGTGAGCGGCATTCAGGCCATGGTTATTTCTGTGTTACCATTTATTTTGGTATCCAGGTTAACATTCTTTTCCGGTGTTCAGGCCGACTCTCGCCGTACCAGACGGATTCTTTGTTGATGCTCAGATCAAGATTCCTGTGTTACCATTTATTTTGGTATTCAGACTACCATTCTTTTTTGGTGTTTAGACCGACTCTCACCGTACCAGACAGATTCTTGTTCAAAACCACCTCTTTGCCGATTCTGACAGGCATTGTTACTTCACTTCACTTCAGTGTAAATTTCCGGGTTTTTAATGTATTCAATCCCTTGACACCTCGAAAGTGCGAAAGTCGTTGCTATCTTCCTTTCGGGTCTCCGGTTGATTGAATAGGGGTAGTGTCGCATCCGCGAAAAATAACTAGCGGGAAAGACAAAACAAACAGAGCCGCCACCGTGCGTTATTTATCCCAAAAGAGGGAAAGGAAATGCTCGAAGTAAACCTGGAAAAGACATGGTCTCGCGACCAAAGAGAGATGGGATCGGGAGTCGGTTATGCGAAGGGAAGGTATTAGCACCCCTACGCATCCGTCGTACTCGACGGGATCCACGCTCAAAAGAATAGAAGAAAGGTTTCTAAACACTGCTCAAAAGAATGCATGCACACTGGAATAAAACACAGATGGAAAAAAGGAGGAACGGGCTCGCTAGGATATCGCATCCTATGCCTACGTATCTCATCTAGAATGAGAATCAGAGCTACCGTAGTTCGGCTCACGCACGCCAACCAAAACACACACACAAGAAACCGACTGCCAATCGCTGGACTTACGTCAGACTCCACACAAACAGGAAAACATGGAAACCGAATGCCAATCACTGGACTTACATCAGACTCCGAACCAACAGACACACACAGGAAACCGACTGCCAATCACTAGACTTACGTCAGACTCCACACAAACAAACACCAATAGGATACAGAATGCCAATCGCTGGTCTTACATCCATCTCATAACACACACAAGAAGGTTAACACACAAACAAGTTAATAGGGAGTCTGGCACTCAAGCCTAATAACTGTCAAGCAAACACACACAAAAAGAAAAAGGGTGCCCGGAGAGATCTCGTACGATCTCCTGCCTACGTACCTCATCTGGTATGAGGATCAGGGCAACGTAGTTCCCCTCAATAGGGGAGAAACTTCTAACCTAACCAGAGACTGGGAAATGACAAACTAGAAGGGAGACTGACTCGAGCCTAATAGTTATCATGTAAATTCACCATGGTCCTAGGTTAAGGTTTCTATCTAACTTGCACAGGCAGCAAGTTATCCTACACAGCATAAGCAAACACATACAAGTACAACAAGCAAGCACACACACTATATGCAAACAATTAGGGCTCATACAAGGTTAGGCTGTGAAACACAAGCCAACTGGAATCGGGTGTAGTTAGCTCTTAACCCTAAGATTGAGAGTTAGGGTGAAGCAGATGAAATGGGAAGTGAGGGTAAGACCTCACAGCTCTTATCCCTGGCCTGGGAGAGCTTCAGACAAGTGAAAGTGTGGGAGTTCAGAAAGTTGGAACTCTTCTCCACATATGACTGACACAACAAAGATCTTGGGTTAATATCCACAATGCATCAACACAAGGTGTGAGCAAAGTGGATGACACACTGAATAGCAGGAGATGGATTACACATCTCTTTTATCTGCCAATTGCCTCATTAGAGGACTTTTCCTGCTTGGCACAAAATTAAACAAACACAAGCATTGCCTCTTAAGGAGGACTTCAGACAGGTGCCTGCCCACATAACAGGACAGGTCTTCCAGACTACATGAAGTCAGAGAGTTATACCTCAATGGTTAAGAAACCAAGCAAAGCAAAGTTCAAAGTGAACTTAAAGCAACTAATGTACCTGTGGAAACATCAGACAAATCAGTACAAAATTCAGACAATCAAACAACAGTCAATCACACAATCAGACAGATAAGGCATTAAGCAACAATGTGCAAGCCATAAGCCAATAGGCACAACACAAATAACTTGGCATCAACCTACAAAACAACATAAGGTTAGCCAACATCCATCAACTAATTAATCCAAATGAGTGAACCACTTTCACCATGGTAATGTGCTTAACCTGAAATCCACAACCCAAATAGTGAGTCCAAACCACTAGGTCAAAGCCTAGGGTCAAAAGAGGGTCAAACATTCAAAACAGAACATGAAATTTAACATGAATCAACTTCATTCAATCAGGAACACATTCCAAAAGGTTCCATATCCATATCATTAACCAAAAGCATTTCATGAACCAAACATGGCAAGGTATGCAAATTGTAACCACATTGTGACACCAGAAGAAACAAATGCACATTAAATCAAAAATGATTCAAATAATCTTGGCAAAATTCATGAGTAAACAGGACATACAACATGATCATCACACAAAAAATTAGAGGCATTGGACATCATTAGGCATGGCAATCACATTGCATAAGTCAAGATAATCACAACAAGCACATGTGTGACACAAATTGTCACACCAACTTAGCATAGGCATAAAACAGAAATGATAATTGATAAAAACCTCAAACCAAAGCCAAAGCAACACTTAACATGTCTAGAAATAGTGTGGAAAATTTCACAAGCATTTCACAATCAAATGAAATTCAAGGCAATTTAAAAGCTCAAATGTGACCATCCAGAATGAAAAATCTCAATTAAATCAGAAATGATCTCAAAAATTCCAACAAAAATCATGCTCAATCACAACATTCATATCAAGCATCATACAAAAAATCAGAACAATTAGAGATCATTTGGCATGGAAAACTCATCAATCAAGTTGAACATCACAAGGTGTGACACAAATTGTCACACCTACCTTAGCATGATCATAAAACAGCAATGGTAATTGATAAAAATACCAAACTAACACCAAACTGTCAAGCAATTTGTCTAGTTATAGCATGCAAAATTTCAAACTCATTAGATAAAAATCAAGCATTTCACAAATGATATGGAAAGGCAATGTCAAACATACACACATGTTCAAACTCCTTAGATAAAATAATTTCCAGGCCAAGCACAATTTTCATTATTATGATAAAAAAATAATAGACAAAATGAGAAACACAATGCAAAAAATTGGGATGAATTTGGATGAGTTTTCAATTTTTAATGAATTTTGGAAGTTGATGGAAGAAATAAAAAATGAGAATGGATCAAGCATAGAAAATGGAGGGAAAAGAATAATTGGCAAGGCAATTTGAATAAAACGCACCAGCCAGGAATCGATCCCTGACTGGATTTGAATTCCCAAGCGCGCCAAGCCAAAAACGCCAGCGTTTTGGCTAAAACCCTAGCGCGCGCTCCTGCATGGATTCAAAAATCCGCAGGTAATCCACATGCAATCCGCAGGAAACCGTATACGTTTGGTGGAAAAATTCGCAGCAAAAACCCTAGCTAATCTGGAAAATGAAGAACACCATGCATGAACGATGAAGATCATGAAGATCTTCATCTGAAAATTTCCAGAAAACGAAAATGTGTCCAGAAATCAATAAATTCCATACCAATCAACTCGTCATGCTATGTACATCAAAGATCAAGCAAGCATTCAAACAAAACCAACAACATACGCACGGATCGAAGAAATCAAAAATCCACATCCAAACTTTAAATGCACGGATCTAACTCAAATCAGCATGAAATCACTCCATTCAAAGCTCAGTTTCATCACTATTCCATGCTCTACACGATAGGCCTAATGAATTGCAAAATTAAAGAGGTCGAAAATCATACCTCTTGATGAGCAGCAAATGAAATCACGTGTTTCCAAGGTTCTTGATGCTCCAATTTCTCTCCAATATGCTTATGGAAGTAAATGATGATGAAATGGAAGCTTGAATGCACACGAATCTAGCTCAAACTTCACTTGCCATGAATGCTTCAATCTTTGCTCATGAACAAAACAGCCACGATTTCTTCTGGATTTTGATCCAAATGTGTTCAACAACACCTCATGATGATGAATTAAGCAAGAGAAAGTGCTTGTGTTTGCAGAATTTTGGAGAAAAAAGTGAGAGAGAATTTTGAGGATTTGTGAAAATCTAGATCTAGAATTGGTAATTGTGATTGTTAATGCTGAAAACAGTTAGAGGTTAGGCTTATATATGTTCTACTAATCATGCCTTAATCAAGTTTAAGCCAATGCAAATGGAATTAGTGAGTTATGGAGTGTTTTGGCAAATTGAGTTTTTCACCCTATGCATGAAATGCATGGTGAATAGTGCACGAATTCTGATTCAAATCCACTTAAAATGTTGTTTTGGAGCCAATAGAAATAGTGTAATGTTCAAATAATGCACAAATTTTAAATTCCATATTTTCCCTCCAAAAATCAAGTGAATTTCCAAATATTCATGTGATGATAATGCATGTCATGTAATGCAAGATTTGGAAACTAGAGATCAAAATAAGAACAATGCAAAAAGAGCCATTCAATTTGGAGTTTTGGTTGAGAAGTTATGCCCATTTGAATCTTTAAGTACATTTGGTCAAGTTTTGATCATATCTCCTTAACCACACATGAGAAATTGATGATCTTGGACTTTTTGGAAATGGGAGAGAAATATCTACAACTTTCATGTTCAACAAAATTTCATTTGAAGCTTTCTTGATGATGTAATCTTGAGTTGAAAACCTTTCCATTTTTGGCAAGTTTGAATTACAGGTCACTTTCTATTTTTGGCAAGTTTTGACCTGACTTTATTTTCTTCAATGTTGATGTTTGAAATGTCAAATTAGACTTGTTTGAACATGAATGAAGTATTTCTAGCCACTTCCCACCTCTAAATCCAACAGTTGACTTTGCAGTTGACAGAGGACTTGGTCATGCACAGATGATTTTGAGCCTCAACCACTTGATGAAATGGCACAAAAATGAAACCCTAGCTTATACAAGCTCAATAAAATCACATGATGATCTCCATCTCATTAAAGACCTCATCTCCTTGAAAAACCCTGACTGTAGAATGCAACTGATTAGGGTTGACCAGAGGTCAAAACCCTAATCTCAAGGAACCTGATCAGGAATAATGAATCATGATGATGATGATGTACCATTGTAACCAAGATAATACTCCACCTCCTTGAGGAACCAAGAAACCCTAATTGAAGCACAAACCTCAGATGATTAGTGATCAATTCATGAGACCCTCAATCTTGAATCTTTTAACCTCTCTATCTTCTGAGAAAGACTTAGGAGGATGACTTGCTCATTGTTTCACATGATATGCAAAGATGTAATGCCTAAAGTCCTAAAAAATGAGAGGCAATATGTTAAGCTGGTCCCAAGAGAGGAGGGAAAATTTTGAGGTGTTACAGGCAGCTGTAATACCCCAAAATTTACCCTTCATTTTTCATGGAAGCACGGGATTGTGTCTTACATTGCATTAGCATTATACTAGGTCATACTCATTGCATACTACATCAGTGACTTGGGAAATCAGTGTTTGATTGATCACTCCTTAACAGAAGGAGCCCAAACAAAGCAAGATTGAGAATTGGACTTCATTTTCTATGTATAAAAGACTCAAGGGTCTCAAGGGGGTCCCATATGTCTTATTATGGTCCCCAGTTCATCAGTGGAAGATTCGAAGCTCTCAGAGTGTGCATCTGGACTTAATCAGAAATCAGGGTTTCATGGTTATCTGCAACAGGCAAGGTTGGTTGGAAGTGAAGGGGGATCATTCATGTCATGATTAGAGAGGCATATTGTCCTAGAAAGATCCACAATCATCTCACAAAGATCCATTGGCGATCAGTGCAATCAGTTCTTGAGCATTTTTGCCCTAAACTAGGGTTTCGCATAAAATCGGTTTATTTCTGATTCCTTGGGTGAAACTCATTTGCATGGCCCTCCATATGTCCACAAGGGTCTACATATAAAAAATCGGCTCTTTATTTGAGCCGGAGGTGCTTCAATTGATCAATGGAATCGGAAATCAAACAGATTGGGAAAAGTCAATTGTGGGGCCAGAAAAGTCAACTCCTGACATTTTGAAAGTGGAATCTCAAAATTCATACCTAAGGAAGCCTACATGTGAAATTTCGATCAAGGTTGGATCATGGATTCATCATTTAATCAGGAGTTGGAAAAGTTACCAAATTTGGAAATAGTTGACTTTCCATTTAGGGCAAGTTTTTATGGTTTTTGCACCCACTTTAAGCCCATTTTCCATCAAGATGCAAGCTCCATTTGAAAATTTCTCCAACATTAAGGTTGTTCCTCTTGTTCCAAGCTTTCTAGAGATATAAAGTTTGTTTCATTTGGATTCAAATTGAGAAAGTTATGCTTGGTCAAAATAAGACATTATTTTAGGACACTTAGAAAATTTTCTAAGTCCAAAATTTCCAAAATTTGTCAAGACTTTATGGCCAGATTTCATGCACTTCAAGGCATCTTTTGAAAATACTTTCTTTATGACAGTTGTACCTTGCTATGTCCTCTTTCACATCCTTTTGGAATCATCCCATTTGGATCATTGGTTTGAAAGATACACTCATCTAAAGCTGGTATCATAGACTGAATTTTACTTCATCTCATTTGGAGCACCATAGCATGAGCAATCTTGGTTTGAAGTTTGGAAAAATTGTTGTTGTTCTTCGCGTTTTCGTTCACTTTGCATGGCTGTAGGGATTTTTTTTAACATTTGCATGGAAAATGAAACGTGTCAGCTTGTACACGGTTCGATCCCGCGCGCCTCCCTTCATCTCGACCGTCGCTCCAATTTTTGGCATTTAGTGTTATAAATATACGTGACCGGTTGAGGGAAAGTTACATGAATTTTTTAAAATGAATGTACCTTATTTTGTCACGCTGGGATTTCGCTTCTTGGATCGGGCTCAACTTTCATTCGCTTCCAGCACCCCCACATTCAGGCCCATCAACCATTATCCATTCATTTTCATATCATTTTTTCTAAATTCATTTTATTTTTCTGTTTTCATTTTAAATTAATAAAAATATTTTATTTATTTATAAAAATACCAAAAAATATTTTTTACTTTCCTTAATATCTTATTTAATTTATTTAATTTTTATTTTCATATTTTATTTAATAATTATATTATATTTTAATTATTTATTTCAAGTGATTCTTTTAAGCATACCTTTTTTCATTTATTTTATTTTCATGACTTAGAATTATTTTTAACTTCTTATTTTTGGAATGAGGGTTGACCAATGTATCATGGTCAACCTGATCTTTTATTGGAATTTTATTTCCCATTTTTAATTTATTTTGGATTTATTTTTGACCTAGTTTGCTTGGTTGACTTTTGATTTGACTTATATTTTATTTCAACTAATTTACATACCAATTCTCATTATTTTTAAAATCTTTTTGGGGGATGATGATGTCCTGACCCCATCTTATTAAGTTTAATTTTTCATAATTTTTGTGATTAATTTACTATTTATTCTTGATTTATTTCTAACCTAGTCTTGTTGTTTGACTTTTTGTTTGACCTTTGTTTTGATTCAATTAATTCAATAACCAATTTTCATTATTTTTGAAATCTTTTTGAGGGATGATGATGTCCTGACGCCACCATAGTCAATTTAATTTTTCATAATTTTCTTGATTAATTTACTATTTATTTGATAATTTTTAAGTTGACTTGACTTTACAGTTGACTTTTCTACGATTGATGTTTGACTTAAGGGATTGCTTAGGGCAATTGAAGAGATCTTTTGATCCTCCCTTGTTCATCTCATATGCCATGTATTATAGGCTTTTTCATCTCTATTTTATTTGATCCTTGCATCATTTCCCGATTAAATTATTCAGTGATCCTTTGTGTGCATAGTTTCACCTGTCTGATTCATCTGATATTTTTTATACTTGTTTCTTTCATCCATGCTTCCATTGTTTAATTGCTTAACATGTTTATAATTCTCATGCATTGTCTAATGCTTCATTATTTCATTCTTTGATTATTTGACTTTATCATATACTTGTTTATATATCTGATTGTTTGATTAACTGTTGCCTACTTGTATGGTGTATGAGGCATATATTATTATTGCTTGATTGCCATTAACAATCCCCATTCATTACAAATATACCCCTCTCCCATGAAGTGTATAATGTTTATTCTTTCATTCTTTATTCATCTGTTAATACAAGAATTAAAATGAACATCCGATAACCATTTTAAAACAAGATCAAAACCTCGATCCAACGTCGAGTAATCATTTTCAAAACTTAACAGAACCAGCACGTATTCATCCATCCTTTTGTAAGTCGATTGCTTCATGCATCGCCATTTCTCTTGTAAGTCGATTGCTCCAGGCATCACCATCTACCTCTTGTAAGTCGATTGCTTCAGGCGTCGCCATCTACCCTTATCCTCTCCTTGCTCCATTCGTCGATTCTTGTTCCGTTTAGGTAGCACCCATTAGGTAGAACCCTTTGTATGATAACATAGGTAGTATTCCCTCATTCTTTTGTATGATAACATTAGGTAGAATTCCCTTATTCTTTTGTATGATAACATAGGTAGAATTCCCTTTTTCTTTGCATGCTAACATTAGGTAGATGTTCCCATTTGTAAATCCTAACACTTAGGTTCACATTGCATGACAACTCTAGGGCAGAGCTTCCCCACTTTTAGACCTCTCGTGCATCTCCGATCCTGTGGCATGTCATTCTGTTCTATTACATAGAGGTAACTGCCTAAGACTCGATTCAGCGAGCTGCGACACCTGCTGCTAGGACGTGAACACATTGCCCACTCTCCTTTGACACAACTGGTGTCTTCCTTTGTAAGTCCATGTATAGATGGCAATCCCTAGTTAGCCGAACTAAGGCAACTCTGATTCTCATGTTCAGATGAGATACGTAGGCACAAGATGCGATGTCTTGCCGAGTTTGACTGACGACTAACAACTAATCCTTGTTTGCTTTCGCACTTCTCTTTAACCCATAGGTAGCTGAGCTACGAAGACTCTGATTCTCATATTCATATGAGATACGTATGCAGTGGATGCGACATCCGTGCGAGTCATTTTCTTTTGACCCTTTTCTTTTAGTAAATAGTACATTAGATAAACACACACCCTTTAGACAAGAACAACAAGAGTGAATCCCGTAGAGTACTACGGATGCGTAGGGGTGCTAATACCTTCCATTCGCATAATCGACTCCCGAACCCAAGATTTGGTTGCGAGACCTTGTCTTTTCCTTTCCTTTCTCCAGGTTTACTTTGAGCGTTTTCTTTCCCTCCTTTGGGATAAATAACGCACGGTGGCGACTCTTCTGTCATTTCTTTTTCGCCGGTTGTTTTTTTTCGTAGGTTGCGACAGTTTGCGAGTGGTGGTTGTTAAGGAGATGTTTACATTAATGTCGGATGGTGCGGTTTCGTAGTTGGTTGCATGAACATTGGTGGTTCACGTGTGGAGAAAGTTGTTAGCAGTTTTTTGAAGGAGATTAGTTTGTGTGAAGGTGGTTTATGTAGTGTTGTGTTGGTTTTTGAGAAGATTGCAGTGAAGTTTACAAGTGGGTTTGTTTTTATGCTTTGATGCTTATTATGTGGATAGTGCAAATTGGTTTAAGGTGGGGTGTTTTCATGGAAGGTTGTACGACGATGTCATGAAGAAATAGTAGTGAAGGCGACGAAAAATGCGGTTTTGTTTAGCAGTAAAAAAAATGTAATGTCTACTGTGTAATGGATGAGAGATAAGGCTCATTGTTGTTCACTTTTCTTTGGGTTTCTCATTTTTATTTTTTTCAAGTTCAGTAATGTGAGAGATAATGATGGTTGTATGGAGTATAAGAGGTTTTGAGGATGAGGAAGATTATGGTGTCGATGAAGTTTGATGAAAGGCGGTGTTTGGATGAAGTCTGGGTGTTAGTGGAAAGGTATGTTATGATGAGGAAAATCAAAGTACATGTTTTGCTTTATGCAGTTGGAGAGTTATGGGAAGGAATAAGAAAAAAAAATGGAAGTTACGGTGAGGATGTTATGAAGAAGAAGATGAATTTTGTGTTGTTCATTTTTTTTTAATCTCAACTTTTTCAGATGCATGCTCGTATTCATGATTCCTGAATTTTAGAGAGACTAGCAGATACAGATGCAGCGTTATTGTCTTTCATTGGGTTGCCCCCTGTGGTTTCATCACAAGTTACCTTATGTCATACCCCAAAATTTGCCCGTCGATATTTCAAAGTATTCCTCAAGACCCTCTGACTTGCTCTGCAATTTGCTCTGCAAGGCACTGATATCAAATGGACAAAAGCCCAGCTCACAACAGGCCCAATCCAAAGGCGGCCCAAAATAGCTTGCTCGCTAGGCGAGCAGTCCCTTCGCCTAGCGAACATTTCATCATGACACTCGCCCAGCGAAGCATCAGATCCAGGAAAAATCCCAGAACTAGCTTGCTCGCTAGGCGAGCAATTCCTTCGCCTAGCGAAGCTTGCGAAAATCTGAAGTTTTGGACCTCATTTTAAGCCCATTAGGTCACCACCACTACTACTATAAATACCAGCTCCTCAGCCACGAAAATAACACACAGACCCAGAGGGAGAAACACAGAAACCCTGCTGATCCAGAGAATTCGGAAGACGGAAACCCTGAAGGCCGCTCACCCGCCTCGAAGCTACCACCGCCCAGCTCAATCCGATACCTAGAGTGATCAGTTCAACATAGCAATTGCAAACAGGTTTGCGTATTATCGCTGTTATATGCTTCCAATTGATAACCGTTACCTACATAATGCATCATGATTAAATTTTGATATGTAACCTGATTTCATATGCAAATTTAAGTATGCTTGAACATCATGAATGCTATCCATGCTGTGCCTGTAATTTAATGTCATAATTCAAGGTTCCGGAGACGGTACGATTGCCAAAATTCAAAATCTGTGGCCGCTCGCTAGCACATCGCTAAGCGAGCCTGGAGCGAATATTCGCTAAGCCTTCGCTAGGCGAAGCAGAGGCGAACGTACCAGTAGCTGTTCTCATGTTTTGTTTTATGTTTGTCTTATTGTAATCATGCATTATTTGGCCTTGTGACTATTGTGTTCATTCTGTAGTGCAATTTTCAATTGCACTTTAACTTGGTATTCTCACCCGTGTGTTTAAATTGTGTTAAAGCTCGCATATTCTCAAGGAAGTGGCTGGCTAGGTACTCCACTTTATGTGTGGAAGACTTTCATGGAGATGGATTCTAAATTATTTCACTTTAACGTGAAAATTCATATTGATTGCCTAACCAATTTTAATGTATTGATTCTTAATGTATTGATTTTAATGTATCGATTTAATGCGGAATCATCATAATTACCTAATGAGCTTAAAATATGGACTTTAAATAAACCATACCGGACCTCTCTTTATTACCCCACGATTACGTAATACGGTCATGTCCCGCGAATGTGGGGATACACTTAGCAATGGCCCTTCGACTAAATCATCATAAAATAAATCATGGTCCCTCGGATGTTGCCTCCGGAAATACGATTTTGTCCCTCGATGACCCTTCGGTGTAGCCTATGGTTAAATGATGATAGTCCCTTCGAATGCTAAGGTATCCTCACAACTGTTGCCTTCAATGACCAATCGATGACCCTACGATGACCCTTTAACATCCAAAGGGTAAGATTACTTACTTCTCAATAGTAAGGACAGTTTTACCCTCATAAGGATAGGAAATGCCCATAACGACCTCAGGAAGGTATAACTCTCAATTACTGGATCATAACCTAAAACATTTTCCACCCCTCACACTTTACACTTTACAAATCCTAGAAAATCACCACTTGGTATACATTCATACTAGAATCATTACCGAGTTATATTTTTCTAAACCATTTTCAAAATCAAATGAGATAAATACTTTGTATACATTCATACGAGAATCATTACAAAGTTAAACTCTCTTTCAAACATTTTTTAAGCAATTCACCGACACTTTTCAGACAAAAATATAAGTGATCCAGTAATTAAGAGCCCATGGATAACCATGGATACAAAGGGTGCTAACACCTTCCCTTTGTATAATGTACCTCCCGAACCCAAAATCTATTGAGGTCTTTCCTGTTCTTTTCCACCTTTCCTTATTGGATAAAAGAAAAGTCGGTGGCGACTCTTGCTATCCGCGACATTGCGATAAAAAGAAAAACACCCTAAAGTCAGTTCACGGTATGACAGAACTGACGACTCTGTTGGGGAAACTTTAAAAAGAGAGGTTACCTTAAAAACAAGATCACTTATTCCAAATTGTCTTATTTACTTTTAAGGGATTGCTTGGGTATTCTTGAGTGAAAGATCCTACACCCGGATCTAGTGTACCTTAGGTAAGTAGCAATAGATCATCGCGACTATCCGGCGTATACTGGAATGGTTAAAATGATGGCTACGGTTAATGTGACACTTTGGATGTCCTGATGTTCCTCATGTTACTTGAGGAAAAATTTGGCTTCCGCGTGGTGTCATCAAAGCATTAACCAGACCTTTAGAACCCTAATTGACTCATCCTGGCCATTAGAAAGTAGTGAGATAACTGACTTCGGTTCCGACTGGGGTTGGTTGAGACTCGATACTACACTCTTTGAGATTTGACTTTAGGGAAGCTTTGGTCAACCACTTGGTGTTGCACTGAAGTGGACTTAAAGGAAGGTCGATGATCTGAGATCCTTTTAGAACCCGGTTACTATTCTAGGACAGGTTGAACCAACCAAACTTCAGTGGGGAGGGTACTTACCTATGGAACTCATGCAAGCCTTAAAACCTAGGAATGATGGTTGTGTGACTTGCTTGTGCTTGTTATTTATTTAACCTCATAACATCATAACATCATAACATCATGACATCATAACATTGTACTAACCATTTCAAGGACTTAGGGATTTAACTTTGCTCTGTTTTGTATGAAAAAAAAAAACAAAAAAAAAACAAGAAAAAAGTTTCCCTTTTCGGTAGTTTATGCAAAGTTAAATTCCAAAAGGCCTTGAAAACATTTCATGCATTGCATAGCATAACATAGCATAACAGGTACTCTAAAGGGATCAGTGTTCTCACGATTTTCCTCCACACAGAAAAATGGACCTCGAACAAACTGTCAAGGATCTCCATGCTCAGAATGCTCAACTCCAGGAGATGATCTTGAACTTATCCAGGGGGCAGGAGGAACTGAAAGCCCTCTTGCTCGAGAAAAAGAAAGACAAGAAAGCTGTGAGTTACATTAACCCGGGAAGAAGGCTTAAAGGACAGGCTGCGGGAATCAAAATCAGAATTCCGAAGGATCAAGAAGAGGAAACAGAGACAGATTCAGAAGATGAGAATGCTGATCCTTTCAACCCTGAGGATGACGATGAAGATTACGAGAATGAACAGTACTCTCCAAAAGATGGCAAGTACAAGTTGCTGGAAGAACGCATGCTAGCTATGGAAGGTCAGAAGGCGCCCGGTCTGGATTTTGAAAGTTTGGGTCTAGTCTCCGATGTGATCATTCCTCGCAAATTCAAGGTCCCCGCTTTCACTCAGTATGATGGGGCATCTTGTCCTCAGATGCATCTGAGAGCTTACGTGAGAAAGATTCAGCCGTATACCACTAATAAGAAGCTCTGGATCCATTTCTTCCAAGAGAGTCTGTCTGGCACACAATTGGAGTGGTATTATCAGCTCGAGAGCTCTGACATCCACACATGGACTGATTTAGCAACTGCTTTCTATAAACAGTACCAGTATAATTCTGAACTAGCGCCTACTCGGCTACAGTTGCAGAATATGACCATGGGATCTAAAGAAAGTTTCAAAGAATATGCTCAAAAGTGGAGAGATTTGGCTGGCAGAGTCAAACCCCCTATGACTGATCGAGAATTAGTGGACATGTTCATGAGCACACTGACTGGCCCATTCTAAAGCCATCTATTGAGGAGTTCCTCATTGGGTTTCACTGAACTTATATTAACAGGTGAACATGTTGAAAGTGGCATTCGGAGTGGGAAGATACAGGCGACTACCTTTGATCCTCCGGAGACTCCTAATGGCATCAATGCCCCTCTGCCTAATCATGACGAGACTGTCAATGCTGTGGAAGACACTGATAACGATTATGACTTGGATAGCTGGATTTTCCCAACAATTGGTGACGGACTCAATAATTGGAAGGCGGAAGACACTATCCCGAGTTCCTTTAGTCAGGAGTAATTGTTAGTGCTATTTTAGTGTTTTAAAGCATTGTGTCTATACCCGGGGCACAATAGCTAATTTTTCAAAGGGTTTTGTCATTTTCATAAGCATATTCATATTCAATAGATCAATGGACTTTTTGCATTCAAATATTGTGCTCTTTATCTTTCCTGTCATTTTTCAAACAAGCTATGTTTTCTTGCACACACTCACGTAACAATTTGCCGATCCATATCCACTCTGGATCCTGTTGGTAATGACTCTGCTACTGTTCATTATGACTTTGAAAATCCGATCTACCAAGCCGAGGATGGAAGTGAGGAAGATTGTGAAGTCCCTGGAGAACTTGCCAGACTGGTACTACAAGAAGAAAAGACCATACAGCCGCATGAGGAATCAATTGAAATTGTAAATCTGGGTACTGAAATAGACAAGAAAGAAGTCAGAGGTTTCTTGGGACACTTGAATTACATTTCCCGATTCATTCCACACTTGACTGTTACCTGCAGACCCATCTTCAAATTACTAAAAAGGAAAAATCAAGAGATGGTATGGAATGATGAATGACAAAATCAAGAAGTATCTCCAAGAACCTCCAATTCTGATGCTACCAGTTGAAGGAAGACCTCTAACTATGTATTTGACCGTGTTAGAAAATTCAATAGGGTGTGCTGGGGCAACATGACGAGTCTGGTCGAAAAGAGCATGTCATACACTGGCTTAGCAAAAGGTACCGACTGTGAAACAAGATACTCACAGCTCGAGAAAGCTTGCTACGCTTTGGCCTAGGCTGCTCGCCGACCAAGACAGTATATGTTGAATCATACCACTTTATTGATTTCTAAGATGGATCTTATCAAATATACATTCGAGAAACCCGCTGTCTCCCGAAAGAGTTATCACTGATAATGGTACTAAACTGAACGCTGCATGCAGTTCAAAATAAAACACCATAACTCTTCTCTGTACTGGCCAAAGACGAACGGCGCCGTGGAGGCTGCTAACAATATCGAGAATATAACAGTAACATACAAAGACTGGCCTGAGATGTTACCCTTTGCTCCTTATGGTTATCGCACTTCAGTGCGCACTTCGACAGGGGCAACTCCGTTCTCTTTAGTCTATGGAATGGAAGTCATCTTACCAGTGGAAGTTCAGATTCCCTCTCTAGGAATCATGAAAGAGGCGGGCTTAGATGAAGATGAATGGATTCAGACTCGACTCGATCAGATATATCAGAAGCGCACGATCCAGGCATTTAACAAAAAGGTCAAGAGACAGGTATATCAAATTGGCGACTTGGTGATCAAGCGTATCATTCTACCACAAGGGGATCCCAGAGGCAAGTGGACTCCCACATACGAAGGGCCCTTTGGGGTTAAGAAAGTATTCTTCGGTGGAGCCATGATACTTGCTACAATGGATGGCGAAGACTTCCCGCATCCTGTGAATGCGGACATAGTTAAAAAATACTACGCATAAAAATAAGGGCATCCCGGCGAACCAAAAGGGTTCGGGCAAAAATTAGGGATAAACGTATAAAAATGTACACCCGGCAAGTCGTAAACCTGAAAAGGCGGCTTGGGCAAAAATGGGTATCCTGGTGGACTGAAAACCTGAAAAGGCGGTCCAGGCAAAAATTAGGGATTCAAGCGTATGACTATGTCCCGTTCTCTGTCAGCTTCAACCAAGTTCAAGGGACTGAACAAGCCAATCACCTCTACCCGACAGCAGGAGATGAGATGCCTGAAGACATGATGACAGTAGTGGAATTAAAATCAATAGGACTTTTTCTGCATAGCTTTCTCTCTGTTTTCCTGACAATTTCCTCTTACTAGGATTTCTGTCTCCTTGTACAAAAATTGCCTGTTTATAGGCCCTCTTTCAGTACAATTTCATTTCCAAAAAGATGCTTTTGTTTTACTTTCTCTGTTTTGTTTGCGTAAACGTCCATTGATTTAATTTGAATTGATATATGCACTTGAATATGATCAATGTTTATCAAAAATACATGCCTAAAATGGAAATTGCAATTACTACGAGACTTCAGGACCAAGGAGAAGGTCTAACCATGCTTTCCAATGAATCCGTTGCTAATTCGATTCCCCGGCAACGCCAATTATTCCCCAGAAGAGAGTGGCATTACTAGACAAATGGGTCATCTTTTCCATCCCCAGCCAGGCTCTGTGGAGTGTTTTCACCGTCAGACAGAAATCAAGCATCCCCCAGCCGAGACAGGGTCATCAATACCAATGTCTCCGACCGGCAGACTGAGATTTATCTCCCCAGTAGTGTTCCCTGGAAGAATGTTCAGACGCCTAATGCATTCATTACATCATTTCATATTACACACCTACATACAATTTTCATTCCGCATCATTTCATAACATATACATGCATACAATGCCCGCATTTATTCCGGACGCATAATTCATCCATCACATCATATCACGGCACACGCATGCATCATGACATTGCATGAAACTAACTTTATTTTTCAGGCTGATTATCCTTCTGATCGCATTCAAGATTCGAATACAGCTCTCAGATATAATCCATCTGACGAACGTTCTGACATCTTCCCAATGGTGGCATCTCTAAGCCCACCCCAGATATTCACTGCAAATACAACAAATATTATCAGATACAGCCTAACATACGGTTCATTCTGATTCAGCCCAACATATGACTCCTTCAGCTCAGATACGATCTAACGTACGATCCATTCTGGCTTTTAGCAACTCCAATACGGTCTAACGTACGGCCCATTTGGATCTTCAAATCCTCGGATGCTGCCTAGCGTACGGTATATTCCGGGGTGTAGTCTAGCGTACGACTACTTTCTTCTTCAGATACAGCCTAACGTACGGCTCATTCTGCAACTCCAATACGGTCTAACGTACGACCCATTTGGACCTCCAGCTCAGATACGATCTAACGTACGATCCACTCTGATCTTCAACAACTCAAGTACATTTCTGAATGGTGGTCTAGTGTACGGCTACTCCCTTACTCAGATGCTACCTTCGGACAGGTACATTTCTGAATGGTGGTCTAGTATACGGCTACTCCCTTACTCAGATGCTACCTTCGGACAGGTACACTTCTGAATGATAGTCTAGTATACGACTACTCCCTTTTCAGCAGATTCAGCCTAACGGACGGCTCATTCTGCTCAGATATGGTTTAATGTACGACCAAGTTAGACCTTCATCCCCTCAGATGCTACCTTCGGACAGGTACATTTCTGAATGGTAGTCTAGTATACGGCTACTCCCTTACTCAGATGCTACCTTCGGACAGGTACATTTCTGAATGGTGGTCTAGTATACGGCTACTCCCTTACTCAGATGCTACCTTCGGACAGGTACATTTCTGAATGGTGGTCTAGTGTACGGCTACTCCCTTACTCAGATGCTACCTTCGGACAGGTACATTTCTGAATGGTGGTCTAGTATACAGCTACTCCCTTACTCAGATGCTACCTTCGGACAGGTACATTTCTGAATGGTAGTTTAGTATACGACTACTCCCTTTTCAGCAGATTCAGCCTAACGGACGGATCATTCTGCTCAGATATGGTTTAATGTACGACCAAGTTAAACTTTCATCTCCTCAGATGCTATCTTCGGACAGGTACATTTCTGAATGGTAGTCTAGTATACGACTACTCCCTTTTCAGCAGACTCAGCCTAACAGACGGCTCATTCTGCTCAGATATGGTTTAATGTACGACCAAGTTAGACCTTCATCCTCTCAGATGCTACCTTCGGACAGGTACATTTCTGAATGGTAGTCTAGTATGCGACTACTCCCTTTAAAGCAGGTACAGCCTAACGGACGGCTCATTCTGTTACTCAGATGCTACCTTCGGACAGGTTCATTTCTGAATGGTAGTCTAGTATACGACTACTCCCTTTTAAAGCAGATTCAGCCTAACGAACGACGCATTCTGTTACTCAGATGCTACCATCGGACAGGTACATTTCTGATCCCTCATCCCCAGCAGTATATAGCACACGCTGACTCCCCAGCGAAGGCAACAGCATGATGGATGATTCATTATACGGTCTAGCGTATGACCCGGTATGACATCCATGTCTTCAGACATCGTCTAATGTACGACACAATCGGAAGCTCGTCATCAAACTTCCTGGATGGCATCCCTAAGCCCATCCCCATCAAGACTAATGGATAGGCGCAAATTTTTGGGGCATTCTAGTGTTCAATAATCTTTCACCTCCAGACCACGAACGGCACATACCATTCTACTCTCTCGGTTCAAGAATATTGAACAGGGGCAGCTGTCATACCCCAAAATTTGCCCGTCGATATTTCAAAGTATTCCTCAAGACCCTCTGACTTGCTCTGCAAGGCACTGATATCAAATGGACAAAAGCCCAGCTCACAACAGGCCCAATCCAAAGGCGGCCCAAAATAGCTTGCTCGCTAGGCGAGCAGTCCCTTCGCCTAGCGAACATTTCATCATGACACTCGCCCAGCGAAGCATCAGATCCAGGAAAAAGCCCAGAACTAGCTTGCTCGCTAGGCGAGCAATTCCTTCGCCTAGCGAAGCTTGCGAAAATCTGAAGTTTTGGACCTCATTTTAAGCCCATTAGGTCACCACCACTACTACTATAAATACCAGCTCCTCAGCCACGAAAATAACACACAGACCCAGAGGGAGAAACACAGAAACCCTGCTGATCCAGAGAATTCGGAAGACGGAAACCCTGAAGGCCGCTCACCCGCCTCGAAGCTACCACCGCCCAGCTCAATCCGATACCTAGAGTGATCAGTTCAACATAGCAATTGCAAACAGGTTTGCGTATTATCGTTGTTATATGCTTCCAATTGATAACGGTTACCTACATAATGCATCATGATTAAATTTTGATATGTAACCTGATTTCACATGCAAATTTAAGTATGCTTGAACATCATGAATGCTATCCATGCTGTGCCTGTAATTTAATGTCATAATTCAAGGTTCCGGAGACGGTACGATTGCCAAAATTCAAAATCTGTGGCCGCTCGCTAGCACATCGCTAAGCGAGCCTGGAGCGAATATTCGCTAAGCCTTCGCTAGGCGAAGCAGAGGCGAACGTACCAGTAGCTGTTCTCATGTTTCGTTTTATGTTTGTCTTATTGTAATCATGCATTATTTGGCCTTGTGACTATTGTGTTCATTCTGTAGTGCAATTTTCAATTGCACTTTAACTTGGTATTCTCACCCGTGTGTTTAAATTGTGTTAAAGCTCGCATATTCTCAAGGAAGTGGCTGGCTAGGTACTCCACTTTATGTGTGGAAGACTTTCATGGAGATGGATTCTAAATTATTTCACTTTAACGTGAAAATTCATATTGATTGCCTAACCAATTTTAATGTATTGATTCTTAATGTATTGATTTTAATGTATCGATTTAATGCGGAATCATCATAATTACCTAATGAGCTTAAAATATGGACTTTAAATAAACCATACCGGACCTCTCTTTATTACCCCACGATTACGTAATACGGTCATGTCCCGCGAATGTGGGGATACACTTAGCAATGGCCCTTCGACTAAATCATCATAAAATAAATCATGGTCCCTCGGATGTTGCCTCCGGAAATACGATTTTGTCCCTCGATGACCCTTCGGTGTAGCCTACGGTTAAATGATGATAGTCCCTTCGAATGCTAAGGTATCCTCACAACTGTTGCCTTCAATGACCAATCGATGACCCTACGATGACCCTTTAACATCCAAAGGGTAAGATTACTTACTTCTCAATAGTAAGGACAGTTTTACCCTCATAAGGATAGGAAATGCCCATAACGACCTCAGGAAGGTATAACTCTCAATTATTGGATCATAACCTAAAACATTTTCCACCCCTCACACTTTACACTTTACAAATCCTAGAAAATCACCACTTGGTATACATTCATACTAGAATCATTACCGAGTTATATTTTTCTAAACCATTTTCAAAATCAAATGAGATAAATACTTTGTATACATTCATACGAGAATCATTACAAAGTTAAACTCTCTTTCAAACATTTTTTAAGCAATTCACCGACACTTTTCAGACAAAAATATAAGTGATCCAGTAATTAAGAGCCCATGGATAACCATGGATACAAAGGGTGCTAACACCTTCCCTTTGTATAATGTACCTCCCGAACCCAAAATCTATTGAGGTCTTTCCTGTTCTTTTCCACCTTTCCTTATTGGATAAAAGAAAAGTCGGTGGCGACTCTTGCTATCCGCGACATTGCGATAAAAAGCAAAACACCCTAAAGTCAGTTCACCGTATGACACCTTATATACAAAAACTAGGGTTTTCCTTTATCAATTATTCCAAAAGTGCCCCTCTTAGATGTTTTCTTTAATGTGAAATTAAATTAAAACAGTTAAACCAAATAAAGCAAATAACTCTGAATAATGAAAAACAAAATTAGAAAAAGACACAAAAAAAATCTATTTATTTATTTTGAATATTTTGACTAAAAAAATGATTCGAAACGAATAAAAGTATGATGCAAAAATATCCGAAAAATTAAAATGAACTTACCATAATGATCAGCGTGAAATAAATGACTCGGAAACATACAGGTTTTTGCCAAATTTTAAAATGGAAAATACCCGGCTAAAACGCTCAGACGAATCAAAATGTGACAAAAAAACAACCCGAAAAATAAATCGAGCACACCAGGTTAATCTACGCGAAATGTAGATTAATAAAATTGATGTATGGAAGTTTAATTTTAAAATTCTTCGCCCGCTGTTTTGACATGTCATACCCCAATTTTGTCCCTACCCCGATACAATTTTCATTTGATCCATGATCCTACTGCACATGCATATATTCATTATTTCAAAAAAAAATTGG
Organism: Lathyrus oleraceus; assembly: GCF_024323335.1. Taxonomy (NCBI): domain Eukaryota; kingdom Viridiplantae; phylum Streptophyta; class Magnoliopsida; order Fabales; family Fabaceae; genus Lathyrus; species Lathyrus oleraceus. The sequence goes on from NC_066579.1 coordinate 340,943,774, forward strand.
GTAACCAGTTACCCTAATCAGGGTAACCGATTACCCAGACCAAAAACTGAATTTTTGGCCATTTTGGGACTGTGTAACCGGTTACCCTAATCAGGGTAACCGATTACACCTGCGCAGACAGCAAAAATAGCTCTTTTTTTTTACACAAATGACCCTTTGGTTCACCCACTTTAACCCATTTGCTTCCCCTATAAATAAAGCATTATCCTCACTCATTTTTCAAGCTTGAAAGCCACAAAACCTCTGCCCAAATCACCTTCAAGCTCCCTCTTTTCAACCTAAACCCTAACTCACCCAAACCCTCTTTTCTTCTTTGAACCACCCAACCACCATGTAAAAATCCACCATTTCCACACAACAACAACAATAGCAAACTTCTAACCTTCACCTACATAATCATTCACCATCACCATATAAACATACACCTTCCTTCTCTTCCATTTTCCTACCACAACAACTATAGCCACCCTCTCCCAAGCTTTTTGCTTCATTCTCAAACCCAAACACAACAATAACCTAGTTTTGACACCACACTCTTGGTAATATTTTGGACTCAAACTCCTTAACATTTTTTGGTTTTGTTTTATGTTTAAAAATGAGTTTTTACTCTTGGGTTGTGTTTTGAGAGAGATTTGAGTCAACTTTGAGACAAGTGGTTTTTGTTGGGTTTACACCCTTTTGGGGATTTTTTGCTCTTACTACTTTTTATCCACCATTTTTAATCAAACTTTGTTTCTTATTATCATTTACATTTATGTGGTTGATGAGTTCTATTAGATCATGACCATGGTTGTTTAGAGTTGATTAAATCTTCAATACTCCAAACCTATTAATGGTTGATCAATAGATCATTCATGATACTTTGAGGCATTGATAGATTGCCTCTATTTCAACCATGCTTGGATCATTTGATACATAGATGAAACCATTTCCTTTACATTTTTTTCTTGTTATCATTTAATATTTATTGTTGACTTGTTGTTCATTTATTTGGTTGATGAGTTCTATTAGATCATGACTATGGTTGTTTAGAGTTGATTAAATCTTCAATGTTTCAAACCTATTAATGGTTGATCAATAGATCATTCATGATACTTTAAGGCATTGATAGATTGCCTCTATTTCACCCATATTTGAGTCATTTGATGCATAGATGAAACCATATTCTCTATATTAACTTGCTAATCCATTTTCTTATTGTTATTCTACTAACTACTAACTACTAACATTTATATTATTGCACTTTAATTTCTTACAATTTATTTTATTGTTACTAACCATTAACTACTAACTTCTAACATTTACATTATTGCACTTTACTTCCTTGCAATTTATTTTATTGTTCATTTACGTTCACTAACCATTATTATTGTGATATTACCATTCTTTATCTTGTGATTTACTTTTATGTCATTACCTTGTAATTTACATTCAAGTACTCATTATCATCATCATTGTATAAACTCATCATGCATGTTTATTTACTTGTTATTTATTTTATTGTCATCATACATTAAAAATAACAAAAACATGATAAAATGATAAAGACCAAAAATATTCACTCCACTCTTAATCAACTTGGACTTAGAGGATTTCGTCTTAGGACCTTTGCTTGGAAGTCTTCCTTTACTCTTTGTGACACTTTGTAAACACTTGGATTCTCACCCGTAACTTACATGCATGTTTGTAAGACCATTATCCTTTGTTTAGCTTATGTCACTTTAGCACACAAAAGGATTTCTCTAGGGCTACCTTACAATGAGACTCTTTATTTTCTTGTTGGTTATTTTGCATTCACGTTGCATAAGCTAAAATTCATAAGCAATCTCATTTTGAGACCATTTTCATAATTCAATTCATATGCACATGTAAATACAAACCTCGGTCAATATCGAGTGCGCCTTTTCCAAATCAATTCAAAACACCCTTGTAAGTCGATCGCTTTTAAAGCATCGCCATCAACCTCACATAGCTTACTCTTGGGCTTTCTTACAATGAGACCTATTCGATTTTTATCGAGTAGAAGAGAAATACACTAAATAAATTCACTTCATTCAAAACACAAATCTAAAACCTCGATCCAACGTCGAGTATTTTCTCTCAAACTTAATTGAAACACCCCGATTAAATCAAAACATTTTTTACAATAAGTTGAATGAAAAAGGAGTTGACTTTGAGTTTTCAACTTCACTCCTCAATTGGACGAATACGAGTTCTCTTACTCGGTCAGTCGAACAATTGACATTTTTCCGCAAATACAACTTAATCAAATTGCTTTCTTAACTATACGAAAAGGGAGATGGTTTTGAGCTTTCAGCTCCTCTTCTCAAATGCTTGGATATGAGTTGTCTTACTCAACTATTCAAGTACTTGTCGTTTATTATAAAGATACGTCAATCTTATACAACCTTATTTTCATAAATACTCAGATGAAACAGAGAGTGGTTTAGATTCTTCTATTCCCTTTCTCGGTTATTAGGATACGAGTTGTCTTACTCGATTATCTGAGTATTCGTCATCCATCCAAAATACCTTAATTATTATCAAACCCTTTCTATAATTAAGGATGAAAAAGAAAGTGGATTAGTGTCTTCTATTCTCTTTCCCGACTATTGGGATACGAGTTGTCTTACTCGACTATCCGAGTAATCGTCATCCAACCAAAAACATATCAACTAATCAAAACATCCAACATATTAATCCAACTTGTCACCCCGTGTGACTGAAACTCTTTTCAAAAAGAACACCATTTAATCTTTTCTAATGCGCACAACAAACTAGTGCTTAAGCCTCCGCCGAGAGTAGACAAGCCAACGTTTAGCCTTTAGGATGCGATCCAAACAGTTGTTCATTAAAAAACACCAACCAACTGTAGTCCCCGAACTACGAATGCTTTGATTTCCTTATTATACCATAAGGATACGTAGGCAGGAGATTGATGTATCTTCGCGAGCACACTAATAAAAAACCTCCATTTTCCCCTTTCTGAGGTTCCCATCCATATCTATAATCAACTCTAATATCTAGAAGAAAACAAACGAACATAAATTAACACTCAAAATGCAAAATAGAACTAAAAGGTTCCCGTTGAGTACAACGGACGTAAGGGGTGTTAATACCTTCCCCTTATGTAATCCACTCCCAAACCCGAATATGGTTGCGATGAACATTATTCTATTTTCTAAAGGTTTTATTGATATTTTCCTATTCCTTCATTAGGATAAATAAAGTTCGGTGGCGACTCTGTTCGAACACTATTTTTCCGCGACCATCGCAAGGAATCGTATTTTTTAAGATGTGACAGATGGCGACTCTGCTGGGGACTATTTGCTCCAAGCAAAAGAGAGTGAAGCCTAATTTAGGTCAGTTTATGTATTGTGTGTTAATCTTGTTTGTTTGTTATTTTTATTCTGTTATTATTATTTTGTCATAATTATTGTATTATGATTTATTGACTATGTCTTATTTGGGGATCTCTAGTTAGTGGTGCTTTGTGAGATAGGCTCTCTACCCGAGTCTGAGAGAAACCATAAGTTTAAGATGGTGGTTGCGTAGTGGACACCCACAAGGAGTTTTCCTTGTTGGGACGATACGAAGACCCCGCCTAGAGGAGATTCTCTTGAGATATTATTGCCCGACGAGTCTTCGTCACGACGATAGTATTCTCAAGTTGGATCAATGACTCTAGGGACCTTTTAACCCACTCTATCCAGCGGTTATGTAGTATTAACCTACGGAGTTTCAGACTTGTTGGGGTAATATGAAAGCCCCAATCAGATGAGATCCCTTGGACGTATTACTATCTTACAGTAATATTTCCAATCTCGATCTATGACTCTGAGAACTTTGTTAGAACCTTGGACTCGAGAGTCGTGTAGTAGAATCCCCATGGAGCCTTCCTTGTTGGAACAATACAAAGACCTCACCTAGACGAGATCTTCTTAAGGATATTATTGTCCGACGAGTCTTCGTCCCGACAGTGACGTTCTCAAGAAATATTCGTGACTCTAGGAACCTACCAACTGTAGAGCCTACCCATGGGGTTCCATTATTCAGAGATACCCGTCATTCACCCGTTATTCTGATCCATCTGAGAACGCTTTGAACCTGTGATCTTAAACATGTCACTACATTCATACACATATCATTGCATTTTCATTCATCATCATACATTTCATATCATTTTTCACCAAAAAACAAATTAAAAAAAACTCATCCATCCTTCATCCATAACCTGCAGTTGATTTCCCGACATTTATATTAGACTTAAAGTAGCTCTTGAAAAACCATGGATCCATTGGAGCAAAATCACATTGCATTAAGAGGAGATGTTGACTCGATGAAAAACCAGATAGACCAACTTGTGGAGGCTATGATAGCTTTAGAAAATAAGGAGGACAACATTCAGCAGATTGCAGTCGTAAAGAATGTTATTCCAACTCCAGTAAATGGTCCTACCCAACCTCAACTTGTGCGAACCCCAGTTGATAACTCTATTGTACAAGAACGTCATGTTGTTCAAGGTTCCTCACGTCATGATGCTGTTGAGTATCACAGTTTTGCATTCTCCGTGCCAGATTCCCATGGAACAAGCCTAGTGGTTAATGCTAAACAACCACAAGATGATGAGATTGCTAAAAGATGTCGTGTGCCAGAGAAAAGACTCAAGGCCATAGAAGGACAAGATACTTTTGAACTGAATGCTTTAGATATGTGTTTGGTACCTAGCCTGGTTATACCCGCAAAATTCAAAGCACCAAAATTTGAGAAGTACAAAGGGGATGGCTGTCCAAAGCACCATCTGGTGATGTTTTGTCGAAAAATGACCTCTCATGCCCACGATGATAAGTTGATGATTCACTGTTTCCAGGACAATTTGACTGGGGCATCAGTAAGTTGGTACATGAAGTTAGAAAGGAATCATGTTCAATCATGGTTGAACCTAGCTAACGCGTTCTTGAAGCAATACAAATATAATATGGACATAGCTCCCGACCGCATGCAACTAAGAGCCTTATCTCAGGAAGACAATGAATCCTTCAGAGGGTATGCCCAAAGATGGAGAGAATTAGCAGCTTGCATTGAGCCACCACTCTTAGACAAAGGATTGATGGAATTATTCAGGGACACCCTGCAAAGTCCATACTTCGAAAGGATGATTAACAGTGCAGCATCAGACTTCGCTAACTTAGTGACAATTGGAGAACGCATCGAGAGTGCCCTAAAAAGTGGAAGAATCCAAGGCGCCTAGAGCAATCAAGCTAGCGAGACAGAATCCCTCAACGATTCCCAAAAGGAAGAAGATGATGAAATAAATGCAGTCATGGCAGATGTTCGGTATTCTCACGATGCACCAGCCAGACCTTATGATTCTTCACCTTCTCAACAATCAACATTTCCAACACCACGTTATCCTTATAGGCAACCGACAAGGCCTAGAGCACCATTCAAGCAACCATGGATTGTTCCTCATACAAATCAAAGATCTCGTGATCAAGGATATCATAATCAGCATCTGAACCAGCATAGGCCTCGAAACAATCTGGAAAGAAGGAATGCTCCTCTCAATCCAATTCCTATGTCATACAGTCAACTTCTGCCATATCTGATTCAAAGCTCGCTGGTGGAGCCCAAGTCTCTCAGGCCATTGTCAGAACCATACCCATCTGGATATGATCTTGATGTGCAATGTGGATATCATGCCAGAACAATAGGGCATTCAACTGAAGACTGCAATGCTTTCAAGGCTAAAGTGCAACAATTGATCGACAAAAGGTACATATCCTTTTCAGAAGGAAGCCTGTTGGTGCATGTTAACCTCTCGTCAGAATGAGTTCAAAGATTTCATAGAGTATCTCCTAATGCCAGTAGTTCAGACAGGAAGACATCCTCAACACTGGCAATCGTTGGACTGATTTGTTTCTATTTTTGCATTTGTAGTTTCTTTGTTGTTAAAAGCTGCTTGTGTTTAAACATTGTTATTTTTAATGGTAATATTGATGAAGTAATGATGCATGTTTTGAATTAATTATCTTGCATTCGCTCATTTTTCTTCTCTTATATCAAAAACAAAAATACATCAGTGTTTCTCCCAATCACTTTTCTTCACCATAACTTTTGTTTTAGCAAAGATTTGAGGGAGGATGACGAAAACAAGATACCCATAATTGCTGACTATATGCTTTCGGATAAAATCATGCTGATGATGTACAAGCATTCTTTCAAATTCCCAAACACTAGAGAGATAAGGAGTTAATCCCTAGTCAAACACTTCGAGCGTAGAAGTAGGTGTTTCTTTCGGATATACAAACCTTACATTAAACCTAGGGTAGGGTACTGTTCAGTTAATCTGACTACACATTCAAATTACAAGACGGAGCATCCTGTCTATAGATCAACCACATGATATTATTTGCACACATCCCGAAGCATAGAAGGAACCATGCAAAATCCAAAGGTTATGTTGGATTGTTCTTCAAATGACCAATAACTTGGCAGTCACAATTCTAAAAAATAAAATGAAAAAAGCCCGCTAAGTCGAACACCCAAAGATACGGCTTAGGAAAAAAATAGGGGCAATCCCGATGGACTAAAGCTTCAAAAGCGGTCCATGCAAAAGATAGGGATCAAGAAAAAAATCAAAGGAGGTCACGAAAAACCCTCAACAAAACAAAACGAGATTCAGTGACCACCATATCTAAATCAAAAGGTCACCAATATCCATAAAGAGCGAAATAAGTGACTGTCATTTCAAAAAGATCTTACACTGCTGAAATCTCGTAAGAGTAAGTGTGTGTCGAATTAATTGAATGTAGGATTGGAGATCATCATGAAGAAGGGGCGGGTTAAAATAAACTTTGAGCCTTATATCCTTTTGTTTCAATAACCATGAACCAAGCCACGTTACAACCCTCAAAAGACCTAATTGAGGTAGGGTTATTTTCGAAAGCATATTATAGCAAAGTTGCGTAAACTGACTCCTAAAGATTTGCTAATCTTCAACATCGATGTCATTACTCTCACTGTGTCTTTCACACTTTAAATTGCTAAATCAGCATTACATTTGGAACAATGGTCCACTCGTCACACATTATCACGTCATTCAAATAAATTCTTTTCAAAAATTGCATGATTATCGCATTAAAATTACCATTTCTGAGCAAACAATTTTAACTGCAAGTCAGTACTTGACGTCAGGGAAATTCCAACAATAAGGAACAATCAGAGGAACTTGGACATTCGTTGATGCTAACCCGAATCAAGACTACCTCACAACCTATGAATCTGAGGTATGCCACCTAAACATCAGTTGGTCATAGGAAGATTACTCCAAGAATTGGTCAGCTTGAAACAGTCCCCTAACATCTGTTAATAAATGTGCAAATCATTTCAAGAATCAGTTTATCCAAAGCAAATCATATCAGGACTCTATTAACTAGGGGAAGATCACCTAGAGGTTCTGTGGGCCAGTGGCAGACCCCTTCAATGTTCAGTCAAGGTGAGTCAAGTCGCTTCAACGCTCATACCGGGGCAAGCTACCTCAAGAGCACAGAGAAGTCAACCGCTCCAAGAATCGGTTAACCAAGGATAAATCCTTTCATGGATCAAAATTCTGGGGCAATCCATCTCCAAATTATGGTACAATTGCTTTCAAAATCCTTTCGAGGTAAACATTTTGCATAGACCCATCACATTGGGGCAAGATGAGCCATACAAGAGCGAGTCCTCTCCATGTTTTCAAGCAGTTCAAGCAAAACCTTTTTCGCACGTCATCAACTGCAGAGTTCAAGATAAGTGTCGGGGAATCATGATATCATCCCATAAAAAACCATCTGGCAGACAAAAGCCTTTCTGCAAAGAACCTTCTCTTCCAATACCCACACAGGGGCATTTTGAAAACCTGTAAATCATTACATAAATCATCATCATCCATTAGTCATGTCACTTTGCTCTAAGGTAAAACCATGCATTTCATCGGGTCTAACCCCATAACATGAACCTGGCATCAAAAAGCCTTAAAACACAAAATCTGACACCAAAGCCCAACATCGCTTGGCCATTTCAAAGTCAAGTTCTCGTCTGGCAATTTATTTCAAAGTCCAGTTCCCGTCTGGCAACTTATTTCAAAAGCCCAGTTCCCGTCTGGAAAACCTTTTTCATAAAAACAAGTTCCCGTCTGGCAAACCTTTTTCATAAAAACAAGTTCCCGTCTGGCAATTTATTTCAAAGCTCAGTTCCCGTCTGGCAATTTATTTCAAAGTCCAGTTCTCGTCTGGAAACTTATTCCAAAGTCCAGTTCCCGTCTGGCAAACTATATCAAAAATCAGTTCTTGTACGACAAATCATTTGTCAATTACCAGTTCTCATCTGGTAAATTATCTCTTAATACCAATTCTCGTCTGGTAAATTATCTCTTAAATACCAGTTCTCGTCTGGTAAATTATCTCTTAATACCAGTTCTCGTCTGGTAAATTATCTCTTATTACCAGTTCTCGTCTGGTAGGTCACCTATTTTGATACCAGTTCTCGTCTGGTAGCCTACTTTAAAAATCAGTCCATGTCTGACAAACAAAAACAAATTCAGTCCCGTCTGACATTTCAATTATTTTCACCAGTTCGCGTCTGGTAAGATATCCTTCGAGTGTTGTCCTCATCTGGCAATTCAATCTCCTTCACCATTTCTCATCTGGCAGTTCCCATTTAAAGTCCAACCTCATTGGCAATCAAGAATTAAACCCTACAAAAACATCCAATTACCCAGTTGCATTCTCACATGCATCACACGAATCATTCATACATGGTTTTCCTACCAAATAGAAAATTCAAAAAAACACAGTCATATCAATCATCAACATACTTATGCATAACCTTATACAAAATCAAAAAACAATAATTTGCATTCTCATACACAGCCAAATATCCCCAGCAATTGCATACGTACATGCATCTCATGCATCATCCCATGCATGGTATTCCCACCTAAAGTGGAACATCATACGAGAATCAAACATAAAATATCAGGATCCAAGGTCATTCATGTATATCTTGGACATTTCTCATTTCCAAATAAAGTTATTTCCCTACATGTGCTCGTAGAATTATTTCTCAGCAAATCATTGTTCAACTTTATGATTAAAAATGATATTTCTAGCATTTTTCTTTACAATCATTGTTCCCCAAGCAGAGGTTACCCTAAAAAGCATCTTAGGAGCTTTTCCCCTACAGAGCATTTCTAGTAAATCTCCCTCAAAAGGAGTCTTTTCTTAAAATTCCCCCAACAGACGAATATTCGAGATATTGCTTCGTTTATCTGAAGAATCTCATTTATCTGTTTGAGATACTGCTTCGTTTATCTGAAGAATCTCATTTGTTTTCTAGAGATACTGCTCTAAGTATCCTCGAGGAGTCTTAGATTCAATTAAGGTATCATCCCCTTGTTCGAAATATCTTAATTCTAGCATATAAGATGCTGCTTCGACTCGATACAGAGAGTCTCATTTTTACTGTTTGAGATACTGCTTCATCAATATGAAAAGTCTCATTTCAGATTTTTTAGAGATACTGTTCTAAGTATCCTCGGAGAGTCTTAGATTCAATTAAGGTATCTTTCCCCTTGCTAGAATATCTTAATTCTATCATATAAGATGCTGCTTCGACTCGATACAGAGAATCTCATTTTTACTGTTTGAGATACTGCTTCATTAATATGAAGAGTCTCATTCCAGATTTTTTAGAGATATTCCTCTAGTATCCTCGAAGAGTCTTAGATTTAATTAAGACATCATTCCTTTTGTCTGGAATATCTTAATTCTATCACCTAAGATACTGTTTCGACTCGATACAGAGAATCTCATTTTTACTGTCTGAGATACTGTTTCATTTATCTGAAGAATCTCATTTATCTGTTTGAGATACTACATCATTTATCCGAAGAATCTCATTTGTCTGTTTGAGATACTGCTTCATTCATTTGAAGAATCTCATTTGTTTTCAAGATACTGCTCTAGTATCCTCGGAGAATCTTAGATACGATTAAGGTATCATTCCCTTGTTGGAATATCTTGATGATATCATGTAAGAAACTGCTCCGTTTGATCCCCAGAGAATATCATGTTTTCTGTTCAAGACAATGTTCTGCTAATTTTCAAAAGTATTAGATACCATTAAGGTATCGTTCTATTGTTGGAATATCTCGATCATGGCATCCAGGATGTTGTTCTGATAATTCCCAGAGAGTCTTGATTGTTTTATTTTACCTTTCGATAACCTTTTCTTACTATATTTCTCACTGCATTTTGTTTTCGCATTTCTTCCTTACATTTCAAAGGACAAAATTCGGGTCTTTAAGTATTTAATTATCTTCCACCGTGAATGTACGAAGACTGTTGTCATTCGTACTTTCTGGTTCAAGGTAATTAAATAGGGGCAGTTGTCATACCCCAATTTTGTCCCTACCCCGATACAATTTTCATCTGATCCATGACCCTACTGCACATGCATACATTCATTATTTCAAAAAAAAATGGGTAACCGGTTACCCTAATCAGGGTAACCAATTACCCAGACCAAAAATTGAATTTTTGGCCATTTTAGGACTGTGTAACTGGTTACCCTAATCAGGGTAACCGATTACACCTGCGCAGACATCAGAAATAGCTTTTTTTTACATAAAGGACCCTTTGGTTCACCCACTTCAACCCCTTTGCTTCCCCTATAAATAGAGCACTATCCTTACTCATTATTTCAAGCTTGAAAGCCACAAAACCTCTGCCCAAATCACCTTCAAGCTCCCTCTTTTCAATCTAAACCCTAACTCACCCAAACCCTCTTTTCTTCTTTGAACCACCCAACCACCATGTAAAAATCCACCATTTCCACACAACAACAATAGTAGCAAACTTCTAACCTTCACCTACATAATCATTCACCATCACCATATAAACACACTGTAGCGGTGTATTCGTTACCATTGGAGATATTGACTAAATCCAAGGTAAATCATACAAAGTCGAGTCGCCACCGCACTTCTATTTATCCAAAGGAATGGTTAGAAAGCGAACAAAAACCTAAAAAGTTTTACAAACAAAACTAGTAAAAGAAACAGAGATCTGGGTAAGGGGGTTAGTTATGCAATGGGAAGGTGTTAGGCACCCAAAACATCCTATGTACTCCTAGGGAGCCTTTTTCACGCTTGTTGCAAAGGTTATTGTTTTTTTGAAAATTTGTTTGTGCAAACATGATTGAAGAGATGAGAAGAGAATATACAAGTTTATTTACATTTTGTGTTTGGATGGATAAACCCATTGCCTACGTACCCTCTTATAAAAAGATTAGGATCAAAACCTCGTAGTTCGGGTAAAAAAATTCAAAACAAATGAGTGGATTGATTGATCCAAAAGCATTAAGGTCTTTTGTTATCAAAGGGAGAAAACTCAACCTGAACAACCACAAGTCCACCATGTGAGGATAGCTTCAACATGCTAGTGAGGGGTTAACCCTATAATAAGCATGGAAGGCTCATTGTCCATCACTAAGGACAAAGGTGAGTATTATATCTACCACAAAGATAACTCAAACCTAATAGTTAAAGGTTATGAAAAATTTGATTAAGAAGTGATCATTGAAACCACAAAAAGAAACTTGAATGGGTTATATTTACCAATTAGACGTATGTACAAAAATGGTCAAAGTTGACTTAAAGATTCAATTCAAAATGAGTATTCTGAAAAGAAAGTTTGAAAATCAAAAGCATAAGGCTTAGGTTTCTAATGTTGAAAACAAAGTCAAATGTTTGCACAAAAAGTTTTTTGGTTTGAGGTTAGGATGGAGAAATGAAGAAGAGAGGGTGAGAGGTAAGAAATGAAATCACACTAGGAGTTCCTCTCTTGAGATCATATAGATGATCCAAGTGGTTCCCATCCTTTGGAATAAGCAAGCACAAAGCATAAGCAATCAAACAAGTCTCAAAAGAGATCATCAATAAAAGGAAACAGAATGCCAATATATGGACTTACACCCGACTCCTAACAACAAAAAGGAAACATAAGGTCAATACATGGACTTACACCCGACTCTTAACAACAAAAAGGAAACAGAATGCCAATACATGGACTTATATCTGACTCCCAACCACAACAAACAAACATCAAAAGCAAACACATCAAAAGTTCACAAGCAAACAATCATCACACACTATATACATACAAGAGGCTCAAACAATGGGTGGGCTTTAGTCAAGAGGGGTCATGTCAACCTCGACAAACAAGCCAAACTGTACAAGGGTAATCAATAGCTCTTAACCACTAACATTGAGAGTTAGGTGAAGCTGATCAAAATGGAAATGAGGAGGAGACCTCATGCTCTTAACCCTGGCCAGGGTAAGCTCATGACAAAGAAAGCGTGGGGATCCAGAAAGTGGGATCCTATTCCACTTGACAGACACTGGACAAAGATCTTGGGTACATGTTCAAAAGCATCAGCACGTAGTGCGAGCATAATGAACGACTCACTGAATAATGGGGGATTGGCTACCAATCCCTTTTATCCGTCAATTGCCTCAACTCTTGGAGGTCTTATCAAGTAGCACATGCCTCATCTTAGAGGTCTTTGGCACAATTGTAAACAAACACAAACAAAGCCTCTTAAGGAGGACTTGCCAGCAAAATGCCTGCCAAAAAGGTGACAGGACTTCCAGACTACACGAAGTAAGAAGATAATTACCTAAGTGGTGTATCAACCATAATCCAAAGCTCAAGCAAGAGCTAAAAGCAAGCAACTAATGTACCTGTACAAAAGCTAACCAGTTAATATTTCAGTCAGAAAACCAACAGACAAACAGTGAAACCATTCACAGTTACACAACTTTAATGAACAATGCCCAAGCATTCAAATGAACTCAAGAGCTCAAGCACATCAATTAGAACCTATAAAACAAGCATATGTTAGAATTCAAATCATTTGCATCTCACAAAGTGAGACCAAATCAACCATCAATGCTAAATGTCCAAACCTGAAACACAAAGCACAATTAGTTTATGCACAAAACACTAGTACAAAGACTAAGTTCAAAACCAAACCAAATGATCAAAACAGAACTCAATCTTCCATATAATGCACATTCAAACATGTCACAAAATGTCCTCAAAAGGACCAGCATAAATTCAATAAGCAAATATCTCAAATGGCTCATGTAATGCAATGATCACGAAATGTGCACAAAGGGAACTTCCAATTTAGAAAATTCAAATCAAAACAGAAATGCATGCAATGACCTTGAAATTTTTTATATGAGTTTCTCGTGTCATGAACTATCATTATGCAAAAAATCAAATCCAGAAAAGTTCAAATGATAGGTGAACAAAAATTCACAAATGCAACGTCAAAAATGTGACACAAATTGTCACATACATCTTCATGTGTCAAAAACAATGATAGCATATGAGAAAAAATTCAAACCAGTGATCAAAAAATCATATCATGAGTGAAGATTAGGCATGCAAAAAATGGGATCAATTGGATCAAAGATGAAGATTTCACAAAGCATTGAATGCAACATATCAAAATAGCATGGCATGTATCAAAAAATTCACACATTAAAAATCAGACATCAACAATTCATGAAAATAATACTAAAAAAACTAGACATCCAAATATATCTATGAAAAAAAATTGGAGTTAATTTGGATCATTTTTCAATTTTATATGATTTTTCAAAGATGAGCAAAACAAATGAAATAAACATAGAAAATATGGAGGGAAACAATTATTTGAAATAAAGCCAGAATAAATCACAGCGATAGGATGAAGCGCACAATCAAGATCTATGGTCCACATTCAAAATCCAAAATGCACAGTTTCATTAATCTACATCAGCGTGCCACTCAGCAAGTCAAAGCAACGCGTGGCCAGGTCAAACAAACAGAGCCAATCATTCACACACATAAGCGCCTACATGGAAGCCAGCAAGCATAAATGAAACGATGTGTTTCATTAAATGATTTGGCACGCACACATCATCATTCAACACACACATGGCATGGTCAAAGCATCAACAACCAATCAAACACACACGCGAGCAATACATGGCATCCACATGGCAAAAACCCTAGCAAATAACCAGACGCCGGAGCTGTAGCTCCGGTCGTCTTCTCCGGCCATCTCCGGCGGAGTCAACGACAAAATTTTCCAGAAATGAACAAATTATACATCAATCGAATCATCTTCTCATATACATTCCAAATATCATATCAAATCATCCTAATTCCTCATATAATTTCTAGATCGAACGAAAACATATTTGAAATCAAAACTTGAAGTTCATCATACATATTCAATTCTAAGCCATTTTTAATTCTGAACACATGTACATACTCCACTAGTCAAGATCTACACATTTATATCAAGAAAACAGCAAAAGGAGAGGATCGATTTTTCATCACCTGGAAATGCAGGTTGCTGTTCACGCGTGTTCAAGCTCTCAAAAGCTTCAGATCTACTCCACTGAACTTGCTTTAAAGCTTTATGCACAAAGGATCACTTGAAACCACCTGGATCTACTTCAATTTTCAGGTTCCATCAACATGTTCATGTACATGAACTGCTCGAATTCTAGCTCAATTGATCAAAACAATGGTTGATTCTTGCTCAGAATTGCACGAGGATCATGAATCTACAAAAAATATTTGGTGTTTGTATGGAGAAATTGAAGATTCGAAGAGAGAGAAAAATGGGAGAATTCTTGAATTTTTGATCTGAAATTTTCTGTTATGGTGATTATGGTTAGGGTTTGGTATTTATATGGCATGCTAATCACACTGAAATCCAAATTAGCAATTGTTTAATCATGATTAGTGAGAATTGGATCAATTTGAAAAAATGCAAAATTGGCTAGCATGGCCAAAACACACGTGCACATGCTCATGCAAGGCTTGGAAATCACCTAAAATCAACCAAGGATCAACATGGAATTGTTGTTTTGCTTGTATCATAAGCCAAATTTGAATTGTGGAAATTCCCTCCAAAATGATCACATGAGAAATGATGAGCATACACACTTTTTCCCATGCATGGCAATGGTTCATTTGAAATGTCTTGAAAATGAGGAGCATTTTGCAGAAAGAATGGACCAAATTGGAGCTTTGTATCAAAAGTTAGGCCATTTTGAATTTCCATGCACACCTTGTGATCAAATGACCATAACTTCTCAACCATTCATCATATGAACATGAATTAGGACTTTTTGGAAAGGGGAGACAAAGATCTACAACTTTCATGTTCACCAAAAATCCATTTGAAACTTCTTTGACATTGACAAGTCAAGTTGAATATGGACTAAAAACTTGCCAAATTTGGAAACTTTGAATTACAGGTCATTTTCCATTTTTAGTAACTTTTGTCATGACCTTTGAATCTTCAAGATGGATGATTAGAATGAAGAATAGGCCTCATTTAAACATGATTGAGGTGTTTCAACTCATTCCCCCACCTCATAGTCCTCAGTTGACTGCACAGTTGACTTTTTGGTCCTCAGATGACCTTGAAATGTCTGAATGAACTTGAGCCTTTACCACTTGATGAAATGGCTTCAAAATGAAACCCTAGCTCATTTAAGCTCTTTGTAATGATCATGTGGTCCTCATCTCAAGAAAAATACCTCATCTCTTGTACAAAGGATCTTCTTGAAGCTCTTGACCTGGTGCTTGCTTGAGCTACAAACAAAAATGTTAATGACATATTTTTGTGCTTTTGGTTAGTAAATAAAAATGAGAAAAGCAATGATATACAATTCAAGCATGCCTGGTGATCTCAAACCACTCACAGGAAATCCCTACCCAAAGGGAAAGGGAGCCAAGATGCTCAATGATCCTTGAGGCTATGCAATGCAATGCTATGATGCCATGAGGGATCTTAGGGACAAAATTGGGGTCTTACAGATGCCCCTATTTAAGGTCATTCTAGCCGGAGAAGTGAAGGTTAAAATCTTCGTCTCGACGAGATAGAATGGGCTTAAATAATAACAAAGAGACAAATTTTGGTCCCTAAGAGACCTCATGATGCCAATGTATGTATGCAAAGCAAACAAACTCTGTGGGGATATGTGTCCACAAAGAAGAAAAGACATCTGGAGAAATTGACAATCCACTGGAGTAATACACTCACTAGGGACAGAGACTCTAACAGGGACTCTTATGGGGATAGAAAAAAAATGCGTGAGCAGGTCACGACTCAAAACTTGGGGAGAAGAGTTTCCAAAGGGAATAAATCCGTTGGAAAGACTCGAGCTGACTCAAAGATGCATGTATTGGGGAATATGCCAACACAGCAAAACTATCCGCAATGGATAATTCGGATAAAAATCCGGACTCAGGCTGGGGAAAGATTTGAACAAAACATCCCTGCCGGGGAAAATGCATGTATTGGGGAATATGCCAACACAACAAAAGGAAATCCACAACAGAAACTCCGCTGGGGGAATCTAAAAAGACTCTCAGGGGAAGCAGCGGGATGAGGTGTTACCGGTTACTGGGTAACAAGCTCAATGAGACATGTGATCTGAACACCGGTACAAGGGTGAGAGAACAACAAGCTCGGGAAGAAAGAATATCTAAGACCGGTATAAGGGTGAGAGATATCAATCGACCAAATCATCTGAGGAAGACCTAAAAGGTATATCTCAACTCAGGAAAATCTGACTCCACGGGGGACCAAGGTCATAATAGGGAGCAGAAGGAAGGAACACCAAGGATACCGGTTACTGGGCATATAATAGGTGACCAACCAAAGCGTGAATTAGGGAATATTCCCAAAACACTCATCATCCAAAAAGGAGGCTAAAAAGCAAACTCAATTATGGGATGGACATTCAATTTCGCAAAGGGAATACGAATCTTACTCGAATGGGGAAGGACAGAAGGCTTCGACCAAAGAGTGCATGAGATATATTATCTATTGCCGTCAAAACATAGATAATATACTCGCATGGAAGATTATCCACAACCGGTTACTGGGTTAATAAAGGATAAATCAACCGAGGCGTGAATTGGGGAATATTCCCAAGACACTCATCATCCGAAAGGAGGGCTGAAAAAGAAAACTCGACTTACAGGATGGACATTCGATCCCGCAAAGGGGATACTTACTCGAATGGGGAAGGACAGAAGGCTTCGACCAAAGAGTGCATGAGATATATTATCTATTGCCGTCAAAACGTAGATAATATACTCGCATGGAAGATTATCCACAACCGGTTACTGGGTTAATAAAGGATAAATCAATCGAGGCGTGAATTGGGAAATATTCCCAAGACACTCATCATCCAGAAGAGAGCAGAAACGCAAACTTGTTTATAGGATGGATATTCGATTCCACAAAGGGAATACGAATCTTACTCTACTGGGGAAGAACAAAAGGCTTCGACCAAAGAGCGCATGAGATATATTATCCATTGCCGTCAAAACATAGATAATATACTCGAAAGGAAGGAACACCGGGGATACCGGTTACTGGGCATATAATAGGTGACCAACCAAAGGGAGAAACCATCATTATCAACAAAGGATAAATGAGAGCTGACTCACTGGGGATACATTGACAAAGGCAACGATCCAGGAGACATATCACCGGTTACTGGGAGATATGCTCAAAAAAAGGGAGTAACAAACATCACCGACAAACGGTAAATGAAAGAGGACCCGCTGAGGATAAAATTGCTTAATCAGAGCAATTATCCGAAAGAGGGAGGGAATATCAATACCGAATATTGGATAATGATAACCGTCAAAGAGGGGATTACATCTACCGGATACTGGGTAGAAAACCACGGAAAGGTAACCGTCATCAACTAGGATGAACAACAAGGGTTAACTCTGCAAAGGGGGAATGAACTTACTCAACTGGGGAAGGACAAAAGGCTTCGACCAGAGAGTGCATGAGATATACTATCTATTACCGTCAGAACGTAGATAGTATACTCGCATGGAAGATTATCCATAACCGGTTACTGGGTTAATAAAGGATAAATCAACCGAAAGAGAAAAGGCATCGGGATACCAAAACTAGGTATATAATGATGACCAATTCAGGAGAGAAACAATCGTTACCAACAACAACAGGGTAGACGAAAGATGACTCGTTGGGAATAAATTGCGAGCACAAGGCAATTATCCAGGAAAAAGAGGGAATGTCGATACCGAATATTGGATAATGATAACCATCAAAGAGGGGATTACATCTACCGTATACTGGGTAGAAAACCACAGAAGAGTAACTGTCATCAACTAGGATGAACAACAAAGGTTAACTCTGCGAAGGGGAGGAAAAACTAGGGTTTACAACTACCGGTATAAGGGTAGAAAACCACAAACTCTGTCGGGGATAAGACGAATGATTGCCGATTACTTAGCAGTTATTCATTTATACCACGGGGAAGCACAGACTCCATTGGGGAGGGCAAAAATAGGATTTATAACTACCGGTTACTGGATAGAAGACCACAAAAAATAGGACTTACAACTACCGGTTACTGAGTAGAAAGCCACAAACTCCGCTGAGGATAAGGTGAACAATTACTGATTACCGAGCAATTATTCATCTATCACAGGGAAACACCAGAGACAGTCACAAGGGGCCAATTTAGGACCAAACCAAAAAGGCTAACTGAATCAAGACTCATCCTAATGAGGATATAACTCAATAGGGGAAACCATCCCAATATATGTGTTGGGAGAAAACAGAAACAACCATCATCCACGAGGATATAACTCAGTAGGGAATACGGAAGGAAAGATAAACACTTTCTGCTTAAGGGGCTGACTCTATATGGAGAGATCAGACACCGACATCTGCTTGGGGAGATATATATATCACCAACTAGCAGGAGACAACAAACAAAAGATATATGGCAAAAAAATGCAACATGAATATCTGAATGTTATGAATATGCATGTATATGCGTGATTTATGTATGATGAATGCTGACAAACAGACATATCTAACACAAACAGGTCCAGGAAAAGGCACACAGCCGGTACTACATCTCAAGGGAGAAAGCCATGATTCCAATGGAGAGTATCCAATCTGCTGGAGATCCGAGATGCTAGGAAGCAAAGACCTTTCCAGGGAATCAAAGATATCAGGAAATCACAAAATCTCTGGGGGATGAATCATCAATCAATTCGGCTAAGGAAAAAGTATCATTGCACAGGCAAAAACTGCCACAAAAGCAACTCTACTAGAGAATCCATTTGAGGGATATAAGAGGCAATCTGGGGATCAACCACCAAATACCGAACTCACCAAGGAGATCACATCTGCTGAGGAGAAAAGATCGTTCTTCCGCTGAAGGGGAGAGTGGTGAACATCTAAACAATCATACCACTCGGGGATGAACCATAAGTCTCAGCTAAGGAAAAGAGCTTAATGCACAAGTAGAATCTGCCACAAAAGCAACTCTGGTTGGGGAAATTGTCACAAATAAGATCCACCACACCAACAACTCTACTGGGGATCAGAGATACCAGGAAACAACAATATCTCTGCAGGGTATAACATAATCACAGATAAGATCCAACACACCAACAACTCCGCTGGGGATCTATCTGAGGAAGATAACAACATCATAGATAAGATCCAACACACCAATAACTCTGCTGGGGATCTATCTGAGGAAGATAACAACATCATAGATAAGATCCAACACACCAACAACTCCGCTGGGGATCTATCTGAGGAAGTGAAGGAATTCTGGGGATCAACCACCAAATACTGAACCTTCCAAAGAGAACACTTCTGCTGAGGAGGGAAGACCACTGCTCTGCTGAAGGAGGGGGAGGTGAAAAACCTCAATAAGTACTCTGCTTGGGAGATAAATCACAACAATATCTGGAGAAGAGGATACAGTCATGCCAGGGATATATGAACAAATGTCTTACCCTGTTGGAAATCATGCCACCCTTGGGAGAGCACTGAGAATCCCTTAAGTATCCTTTCATCATTATGAATGTTCACTTTGTTTAAAAACAATTTGTGAAAATTTTGTTTATTTAAAACAATGATATTTTTATCAATTAAAACATGCAAAACATTTGTTGAATAGAAACAAATAAGAGTGCAAATAATTGGACAAAAGCTCAACTTCATTTGATGGAATGGTAGCCTGCAAATGGCAAAACTCCATAGATCTTTACAAATTTGAAATTGGTGATATATATTGGAAAAGGGGTACATTAAACATAATTACCATTTCTCCACCAATTCCGAGTTCGATGTATACGAAGCTTCAGTTGACGACGAATGAACAAGAATCTCTGATGAATGACAGTTGTAGAACACAGTCTTGTCAGGATGCAGTTACTTGCCAAATCCCTAATTTTTGCCTAGATTGCCCCAGGATGAGGTACTCAATCTAGCGGGATGCATATATTCATTTTTTATGTCTCTAACTTTTGCCTGGATCGCCCTTTCGGGTTTTCAATCCACCGAGACGCTCATTTTTGCCTAAGCCGCCCTTTCGGGTTTTCAACTTAGCGAGCTATTCTGTTTTTATTTTTAGGCGAAGTATTTCTTGACTGCATCTGAATTCACAGGACGAGTGAAATCCTCCCCATCCATAGTTGTAAGTATCAAAGCACCGCCTGAAAAGGCTCTCTTAACAACATATGGACCTTAATAGTTTGGAGTCCACTTGCCCCTGGAATCGGGCACGAAAGACAAGACTTTCTTGAGCACAAGGTCACCTTCTCGGAACACACGAGGCTTGACCTTCTTATCAAAAGCTTTCTTCATTCTCTGCTGATATAACTGACCATGGCACATGGCAGTCAATCTCTTCTCTTCTATCAAATTCAGCTGGTCATAACGACTCTGAATCCATTCAGCATCAGTCAACTTGGCCTCCATCAAGACTCTCATCGATGGGATCTCCACCTCTACTGGGAGTACAGCCTCCATGCCATAAATAAGAGAGAAAAGGGTTGCCCCTGTTGAAGTGCAGACAGATGTACGATATCCATACAAAGCAAATAGCAGCATCTCATGCCAATCTTTGTACGTAACAACCATCTTCTGGATAATTTTCTTGATATTCTTATTAGCAGCTTCAACATCCCCATTCATCTTGGGTCTTAAAGGAGAAGAATTATGGTGTGCAATCTTGAACTCGCTACACAGCTCTTTCATCATCTTGTTATTCAAGTTAGATCCATTATCAGTAATGATCTTATCTGGCACACCATAACGGCATATGAGTTGATTCTTGATAAACTTCACGACCACCTGCCTGGTCACACTTGCATATGATGCGGCTTCAACCCATTTAGTAAAGTAATCAATTGCTACGAGAATAAACCTGTGTCCGTTGGACGCTTTCGGCTCAATCATGCCAATCATGTCAATTCCCCACATAGAGAAAGGCAATGGTGATGAAATCACATTCAGAAGTGTCGGAGGAACATGAATCTTATCCGCATAAATCTGACATTTATGGCATTTCTTTACATATTTGCAGCAGTCAGACTCCATTGTCAGCCAATAGTAGCCTGCTCTCAACATCTTTCTAGCCATGGCATGTCCATTGGAATGAGTTCCAAATGAACCCTCATGGACCTCAGTCATCAACAGGTCTGCTTCGTGTCTATCCACGCATCTGAGCAGAACCATGTCAAAATTTCTCTTATAAAGCACTTCGCCATTGAGGTAGAAACTACCTGACAATCTCCTCAAAGTCTTCCTATCTTTCACAGATGCCCCAGGCGGGTAGACCTGGTTCTGAAGGAAACACTTGATGTCGTAATACCATGGCTTATCATCTTTCACTTCTTCAACTGCAAACACATGAGCTGGTCTATCCAAGCGCATCACGGTGATATTGGGAACTTTATTCCAATATTTAACCACGATCATGGAAGCAAGCGTAGCAAGAGCATCCGTCATCCGATTATCATCTCGAGGAATATGATGGAAGTCAACCTCAGTAAAGAACGTTGAAATCCTCCTCGCATAATCTCTGTATGGAATAAGACCATGCTGATTCGTTTCCCATTCACCCTTGATCTGATTGACAACGAGGGCCGAATCACCATAAACATCAAGATGCTTGATCCTTAGATCAATGCATTCTTCCAATCCCATAATACATGCCTCATACTCAGCCATATTATTCGTGCATTTGAAAGTTAGCCTTGCTGTAAAAGGAATATGTGTGCCCTGAGGAGTAACAATCACTGCCCCAATACCATTTCCATACTGATTTACAACGCCATCAAAGACCATACTCCATCTGGAACCAGGCTCTGGCCCTTCATCGAGTGTAGGCTCATCGCAATCTTTCATTTTCAAATACAGAATCTCCTCATCTGGGAAGTCATACTGAACTGACTGATAATCCTCAATCGGCTGATGTGCCAAGTGGTCAGCCAAGATACTACCTTTAATAGCCTTCTGAGCTCGATACTCAATATCATACTCAGATAACAACATCTTCCAACGGGCAATTCTCCCGGTTAAAGCAGGCTTCTCAAAGATATACTTGATTGGATCCATTCTGGATATCAACCAAGTTGTATGATTTATCATATACTGGCGTAAACGCTTAACAGCCCAAGCCAAAGCACAACATGTCTTCTCAAGCATTGAGTATCGAGACTCACAATCAGTGAACTTCTTACTCAGGTAGTAAGTAGCATACTCTTTCTTTCCTGATTCGTCTTGCTGACCAAGGACACAACCCATCGAGTCTTCAAGAACTGTCAGATACATGATCAAGGGTCTTCCTTCTACAGGCGAGACAGGATTGGAGGTTCAGACAGATACTCTTTGATGCTATCGAAAGCTTTCTGGAAATCCGCGGTCCACTCATGAGACTGATCTTTCTGGAGGAGCTTGAATATCGGCGCACATGTGGCAGTCATGTGGGATATGAATCTGGAAATATAATTCAAGCGGTCAAGAAAACCTCGGACTTGCTTCTCAGTTTTGGGCGCATGCATCTCTTGTATTGATTTGACCTTTGCAGGATCAACCTCAATACCTCTTTCACTGACGATAAAGCCCAATAACTTGCCAGAACGGACTCCAAATGTACACTTGTTGGGATTCAGACGAAGCTTGAACTTCCTCACACGCTGAAAAAGCTTCACCAAGTGCTCTACATGTTCCACTTCCGTTCTTGACTTAGCAATCATATCATCAACATATACCTCTATCTCCTTGTGCATCATATCATAGATCAAGGTAGTCATAGCTCGTTGATACGTGGCTCCGGCGTTCTTCAAACTGAAGGGCATCACTCGATAACAGAATGTTCCCTAAGGTGTGATGAATGTTGTCTTCTCCATATCCTCGGGTGCCATCTTAATCTGATTATATCCGGAAAATCCGTCCATAAATGAGAAGACTTTGAATTTAGCCGTATTACCTACCAACATATCAATATGTGGTAGAGGGAAGTCATCTTTTGGACTAGCTTTATTCAAATCTCTATAGTCCACACACATTCGGACTTTTCCGTCTTTCTTAGGCACGGGCACAATATTGGCCACCCATTGAGGATATGTAGAAGTCACCAGAAACCCCGCATCAATTTGCTTCTGAACTTCCTCTTTGATCTTCACTGCCATATCAGGATGAGTTCTTCTGAGCTTCTGCTTCACAGGCATGCACTCAGGCTTCAAGGGTAGGAAATGTTGCACAATATATGTATCTAGACCCGACATATCTTCATACGACCAAGCAAAGATATCGACATATTCTCGTAGCAATTCAATCAACCCCTTCTTAACAGATTCTTCCAGGAGTGCCCCAATCTTGACCTCTCGCACACAATCCTCAGACCCCAAGTTGATTGTTTCCAGATTCTCAAGATGCGGCTGAATGATCTTCTTTTCATGCTCAAGTAGACGGGTAATCTCATCAGGAATCTCTTCAACATCATCTTCCTCTGCCTCAAATACAGGGAACTCAAAATTGGGAGATGGCGTTGGATCATTATGTTCAATGGGTTTAGAAATCAACCTGCATAATGATTTTGGATATGAAAAGCTTTTAGAAATCAAACAAGGCAAATCATTATGCAGATGAAAAGATTGATTTTATTCTTTTTTAGGGTTTTATGTGATCACCAATTTCATGCAAAAAGCGAAAAGGGAAAATAATTGGAAAAACAAACATTTAACATGAATTTATTAAATGAAAATATCATTGTATTTATGTTGCCAACAATGTCATCGCTTCTCCTTTTGGCATGGGAGAAGGGTTTTTTCAAACAAAATGAACACTACTTTGACTTGTGGACAACTGTAGGAACATCCACAGCAATCCAATTGTTGCAGACTCCTCCAGGGATGACAAAATTGTCAGAGTCCTCTGCATCCTCTTCCAAAACAGCAGCAGCTTCTTCCTCCTGACCAGTATGGATAAAACCTCCACTCTTGAACAGTCCTTTCTCATTGAAGACCCCAGAAGAAAAGCCTATGCCAGCCCGGGACTTATTGTCTTCCAGCTCAATCATTTTTCCTAAACCAGCAATTGCACCACACTCAATGGCCAATTTTGCATCTCTATAGGAAGCAAATGAAGGAGTTCTCTTCTCAATCGGCTCAGCTATAGATAAAGCTTGGAAAGGAGTTCCAACTTCATCTTCAACATCTATGTATGAGAAGGAAGACAAGTGGCTAACTAGGAGAGCCTTTTCTCCCCCTACCACTACCAGTTTCTTATTCTTCACAAATTTCAGCTTCTGGTGTAGGGTGGATGTCACGGCGCCAGCCTCGTGAATCCATGGTCTGCCTAGGAGACAGCTGTACGATGGGTGGATATCCATAACCTGGAAGGTAATTTGGAAATCACTTGGTCCAATCTTGACAGGGAGATCAACTTCCCCAATCACAGTCTTACGCGATCCATCAAAAGCTTTCACAACAACTCCACTCTGCCTCATGGGAGGCCCTTGATACGACAGTCTTGAGAGAGTGGATTTTGGCAATACATTCAGGGATGACCCAGTGTCCACCAGCACATTAGACATGGCGTCGCCTCTACAATTCATGGATATGTGTAAAGCCAAGTTGTGGTCTCTTCCCTCCTCAGGGAGATCAGAGTCACAGAAACTCAAATTGTTA
This sequence comes from Lathyrus oleraceus, assembly GCF_024323335.1. Lineage (NCBI taxonomy): Eukaryota > Viridiplantae > Streptophyta > Magnoliopsida > Fabales > Fabaceae > Lathyrus > Lathyrus oleraceus. The sequence continues at coordinate 340,968,886 of NC_066579.1, forward strand.
CAAGCAGTAATGTTTGCAATAATGCTATCAAACTGTTCTATAGTGACATCATGATCTACATATGCCACATCCAAAACTTTCTGCAGAGCCTCTCTATGCGGCTCTGAATTCAGAAGCAAAGATAACACGGATATCTTGGATGGCGTTTGTAGAAGCTGGTCTACAACATTGTACTCACTCTTCTTGATGAGCTTCAGCATCTCATCACAGTCTTCTTTCACATTTCCGCTAGGGCCAACAGAAGTAGGAGTTTTTAGTACAGAGGAGGGTTTAACAACAGGTGCCGGATTCGGGGTGCTCACAGCATTCCCAATCGGGCGCTCAACAAAATCAGCCTTAGCCTAAGGCTTCGGTGGTGCCGAAAACACACGACCACTGCGGTTCAAACCACTTACATCGGCAATATTCACAACAGAGGAGGACGGCAAAGTCACCTCTTTCCCATCTTTTACAGCAACAGCATTGTAATGGAAGGGAATTGCTTTTTCAGAAGAATACGGTACTGGACCGGCGGGCTTAATGATCAGGGCAGGAGAAACCTTCTGCTTGCTACCATCGTACTTGATGATAACATGTTCGGGTATCCGAAACACTGGGGAAATTGCGTTGACCTCAGGCTCATCTTCGTCAACATTCCTATTCTGAAGGATCTCAATAACTCCTTCATCCAGCATTTCCTGAAGATCTTTGCGCACCTGGCGACAACCCAATCTGTTAACAGGGAAAATTCGACATTTATCATGATCGTGCTCATAGTGACTGTAATCACACAACAAACGATGCAACTCGACCAACGACTGTCGAATATGGTTGACATATTTGACTTTGTACTTGCCAGGGCAGCCCTGGACCATGTTGACAGATTTCCCATGCTCGGGCAATGGGTTCTTCTTAACATTAGGACCTACGTCCTCAAAGCACAAAATGCCACACCTCATAAGGTCCTGAACTTTGGTCTTCAACTGAAAACAATTCTCCACGTCGTGGCCGGGAGCACCAAAGTGATATACACAATGCAATTCAGGCTTGTACCACCACTGAGGGTTAGCAGGTGCAGCTGGTGGGTCTCTCGGAGTAATCAACTTCCTCTCTATCAAAGAGGGATATAACTCTGCGTATGTCATCGGAATCGGATCAAAAGTGACCTTTTTCCTCTCATAACTCGTGCTGGTTTGATTACTGTTGCGAGGCTGGTAGGCCTGCTGTTGAGGACGGTGTTGTTGCTGCTGATACTGCTGAGATGATTGTTGGTTGTTATTATGCTGCTGATATTGTTGATTATCTCTGAAAACAGGTGCTATATGAGCAACCTGGTGCTGGTTACCGGCGGGACGCACGGTCTTCCTCCTCACAGAGGGTCTTCTAGATTTCACATGGGAGGTCACAGCATGTGCCTCTCCATCTTTCTTCTTTGCAAACGCCCAATAACGTTTGGCAGAAGAGCCTTCTTCCTTGGTTAGACGTCCTTCTCTAACTCCTTCTTCTAGACGCATCCCCATATTCACCATCTCGGTGAAGTCAGAAGGAGCGCTAGCAATCATCTAATCATAATAGAATGAACTCAAGGTCTTTAGAAAGATCTTGGTCATTTCCTTCTCTTCTAGCGGAGGCACAATCGGAGCTGCCAACTCTCGCCACCTCTAGGCGTACTCTTTGAACGTTTCTTTGTCCTTCTGGGACATGGCCCTTAGCTGATCTCTATCGGGAGCCATATCCACATTATACTTGTACTGCTTGACGAAGGCCTCGCCAAGGTCATTGAAGGAACGAATGTTCGCACTGTCAAGCCCCATATACCAACGCAGAGCTGCACCGGACAGACTGTCCTGAAAGTAGTGGATGAGCAACTGGTCATTATCAGTCTGAGTTGACATCTTCCTGGCGTACATGACCAGGTGGCTGAGAGGACAAGTATTCCCTTTATATTTTTCAAAGTCAGGGACCTTGAATTTCACAGGAATCTTCACATTGGGAACCAAGCATAATTCGGCAGCAGACTTGCCAAACATATCCTTTCCTCTAAGATTTTTCAATTTCTTGCGCAGCTCAAGAAATTGATCGTTCATAGCATCCATCTTCTCATGAACATCTGGGCCCTCAGACAGCTCAGAATGATAGATGGTGTCGTCTACCCTAGGCACGGTATGCACGACAGGAGGAGGAACAGCAAGGACCGGGCTAGATGCCGGCATAGAAGCGAAAGTTGGAGCAGGAGCCTCAGGCATAAAGTTGGGAGCCATCCCCCACGAAAACCCGGCTGGCATAGCTGCAGGAGCAAAGTGTGCACTGGCTGCAGGCACAGTTGAGGAAACAATCTCAGAGATGACTGTCCTCTAGGGAGGAGTTGAAGGTGTTGGAGAAGACTGGCTCTGGGCAGCCAGGAACGATTCCATCAAAGCACTAAGTCTGGCGACTTCTTCTTTGAGTTTACGGTTCTCTTGCTCTAGATGATCCATCAATCTGGAAGAGTTGGCTCTGGTGTAGTACCGGTGAGTCAGCTTGTCTTCAAAATAAATGAAGAGCACAGAGTTAGACCACAGGACCAGAAGTCGGGAACAAAACCTGCTTATGCATATGATGCATGCAATGCATGTGCATATGATTTGTTTTTATTTCAAAGGAACTCTAGGGTTCTATTTGCAAATTTTGGAAATATTAAACATTTATCGCATATGGAAATATCTCATCATATAATATCAGGAAAAAGAAGTACAGCATTGTCAATCATATACAAGAGGAAAGGAAAATAATCATCCTATGGATCCCTAGAAGCTCGGGTCACAGGAAGCTAAGCTGCACGAAGCCTCTTCACTTCCCTCTCGTAAGCTGCCTCCATATCTGCCTTTTCCTTGGCGAGTCGGTCATACCTCCTTTTCCAAAACTTGGAAGACTGAGGAAGTAGAGAAGTCCATGCATCATTAGGATCATCAATAACCTGATGCTCGAGGAACTCAATCAGAGCATCTTTCTCCTTAATCTGCTGAAGCAACTCTTCCCTTTCACGGATCCAGGCACGTGATAGGTCTTCGTCTCTCAACTCCTCTACTCCTTGGTTAGGGAGGGTTAAAGGCCCAGACACAACCAAAGGTGTAGGTCTCGGATAATCATAAGGCATGAGATACTCAGATGCTCTCTTCCTTACCCAAGCAGTGTATGGCTCCAAAGCAATGCAATTCTTAGGACCCAACTCCTTCCTTCCTTTCTTATGCACCTTGTGCCAAGCGCGAACCATCCTGCCCTTCAAGCCTTGGGGATCTTTACCCTCCTGAAAGAACACACCTTCTAACAGAATGTTATTAGGTTTATCCTTTAGGGGGAACCCAAGCTGACGACGTGCCAAAATAGGGTTGTAGTTAATCCCACCACATGTACCAAGAAGAGGTACATTGGAGAATTCACCACAAGAGTCGATGATCTGCACACCATCATATACACGGTTGTACCAAAAGATATCATCATTAGTGAGAGACATGAGTCTCGTAGACCACCGTAGACATCCTTTGTTCTCCTTGAAGGCGACCGTCTGCGGCAAGTGCGAAATAAAGCACTTGTACAACAGAGGCAAATAGCACACAATGGTACTGTCACCCTTTGCATTCCTCATATGCAAAGAGAAATATGTATCACCCAACAGAGTCGGAACGGGATTAAGAGCAGAGAAGATCCTAATAGCGTTCACATCCACAAACTTGTCTATGTTGGGGAACAATACCAATCCATAGATGAGAAGTACAAATATGGCTTCAAAGGCATCCTCACTCATGGCCTTCCCATAAACAGTAGCTTGAGAAATGAGGAACTCGGAAGGGAGACCTTGAATTCCACCTTTGGTAGTCATATGAGCACCAATCAGGGATTCATCTATGTGCAACATGTCAGCTATCTCTCGAGAAGTAGGAATACTCTCCAAGCCACTGAACGGAAACTGATTCAGGATAGGTATACCCACAAGATAGGCATACTCCTCAAGGGTAGGCAAAACCTGAAAGTCCGGAAACGTGAAGCAACGGTACAGAGGATCATAAAACTGCACCAATACACTCTTCAGACCTTCATCCACCTGAGTAGTCAGAAGAGGAAGAAGCTTCCCAAAACGAGCTTTGAAACCCAAGGGATCTAATACATAGGATGTCAGATTCCTTAACTCTTTCAAATCTGGCTGTCTGAAGCTGTACTTCTTTGTATTCCTTCTTTGTCTTTCCATGTCTGAAATTTTTTGCAAATAAACCCCTTAAGTTCCTTGAAAATTTCCTTTTTATTATTGATGATATGGATGCAAATGAATGCATGAATGCAACAATCACACTCAAGGATCAAGCAAAGCACACCAGACAAAGGTCATGGGATGGATCATATTATCCTTAATATCAATCATCCATTTTGGTGGATTATGGTTTACACCTTATCAACATCCAAGTTCCATTGATATTAAGGATACATGAACCGATCGACCATGAATCAAGGGTTTGTTGCAAGTCACGAGCATGGAGTCTCGGTTAAGAACCACCCAAAGGGAGTGTACTAGGGTTTAAACCTGCTAAACATGTTCTACAAGAGGTTCCCATAGTCATCATCCCATCTTTCGAATATTATCGGAGAAACGACTACTCGTATTCCAAAAATATTCTCAAGAGAGACTCTTATGAGTGTAGTATCGCGTAACAATCGCATCAAATCTTACATTTGAACGACCTCCGCACTACATCCTAAAAATAGGCCAAGATGGGTTTGGTAAACTAAGGTCCTTGGCTTCTAAAGTCTATATTGGAAAGATTAATGTCTAACCACAACTTACTTGTGTGACATTATTGATCCCAACATGACCTCCACCAAGTGAATGGACTCGCAAGTCAACTTGCTAAGGAATAACTCCACACAAGTCGACGAGACTACGCCATTCTCCTATCCTAAGTGCACTCGAGTTCGGGTATAGAACTCATCTCACAAGGATCACCAAGCACACAAGCAATTAATATATCAAGCAATTCAATCATTACATACAATACAGTAATCCCAAATTGCACAAAAATATGTCATAAATAATATAATACAACAAGTGTGAAAAGTTGGCAAAACCCACTAGGGAGATAGATCCCTAGTGGAGTCGCCACTTTTATGTAGCGGTGTATTCGTTACCATTGGAGATATTGACTAAATCCAAGGTAAATCATACAAAGTCGAGTCGCCACCGCACTTCTATTTATCCAAAGGAATGGTTAGAAAGCGAACAAAAACCTAAAAAGTTTTACAAACAAAACTAGTAAAAGAAACAGAGATCTGGGTAAGGGGGTTGGTTATGCAATGGGAAGGTGTTACGCACCCAAAACATCCTAGGTACTCCTAGGGAGCCCTTTTCACGCTTGTTGCAAAGGTTATTGTTTTTGTGAAAATTTGTTTGTGCAAACATGATTGAAAAGATGAGAAGAGAATATACAAGTTTATTTACATTTTGTGTTTGGATGGATAAACCCATTGCCTACTGTCGCATACGCGAAAAACAACCGGCGGGAAAAGACACAGAGCCGCCACCGTGCGTTATTTATCCCAAAGGAGGGAAAGGAAACGCTCGAAGTAAACCTGAAAAAGGGAAAGGAACGGTCTTACGACCAGAGATTGCAAGGTACGGGAGTCGGTTACGCAAGGGGAAGGTATTAGCACCCCTCAAGTCCGTCGTACTCGACGGGATCCACGCTCAAAAAGAATAGAAAAAGGTTGCTGAATAACTGCTCAAAAACTGCACGCACTGGAGGAATAAAACGAGCAAAAGAAGACGGAGAAAGCGGACTCGGCAGGATGTCGCATCCTGGGCCTACGTAGTTTGTCAGACACAAACATCAGAGTCGACGTAGTTCGGGGAAATGGGAAACATGCTCGCTAGGATATCGCATCCTATGCATACGTATCTTCTCTAACCAGAGTAAGAATCAGAGCACTCGTAGCTCGGCTAACGCACACCGAAACAAAACACTGAAAGGAGACGCTGAGACGTCAAAACAAACGCACAACAGGAAACGGAATGCCAATACATGGACTTACATCCAACTCCTAACAAACAAACGCAAACAGGAAACAAACTGCCAATAAATGGGCTTACATCCGACTTCAAACACACACGAAAACAGGAAACAGAATGCCAATAAATGGGCTTACATCCGACTCCAAACGCACACAAGAAGGAAAAGGGGCCTCGATTGCAACGAGGGCAAAAGAAAAGGAAGGTCTCGATCGCAACGAGGGCGAGAGAAAAGAATCGCAACGAGGGCGAAAACCAGCAAGGATTAAATGTTAGTCGTCAGTCAAACTCGATAAGACATCGCATCTCGTGCCTACGTATCTCATCTGAACATGAGAATCAGAGTTGTCGTAGTTCGGCTAAACTATTTCTGTTTGTTTTGTGTTTTTTAGGTGAACGACGTTGCTACGCAATCTACCGGATGCTCGACCTTGGGAGACTTACTCGCCTGTAGTAGAAGGAGTCAACGTGTTCATAAGAGAAGATAAAGTTTGTTTGTGTTTTAGGAAGGCTCACGCAAGAAAGGAAGTCCTAGACGAAGGAACCGTGCTACCTTAATTGACATGCAAACGAGAGACTATACGAAGTCTAGCAAACCTATGGGGATACAATCACACCATGCAAAAACATACAACATGAAATAAACACACCAACAAGGGGCTCAAACATCCAAGGGTAAGGCTTTAGTCAAGGGGTCATATCAACCTTGACAAACAAGTCGGGCTTTAGTCAAGAGGGGTCATATCAACCTCGACAAACAAGCCAACTAGAAGGGTATCTGAGGGCTCTTAACCACTGACATTGACCGTCAGGGTGAGCAGATGAAAGGTAATGAGGATAAGACCTCATAGCTCTTAACCCGGGCCTGGGTGAGCTTGAATCAATGAAGACGTGGGGATCCAGAATGAGGGACCCTATTCCACATGATTGACTCTATACAAGATCTTGGGTTAGGTTCAAGAGCATTAACACGTAGTACGAGCATAATGAACGACTCAACGATTAACAGGGGATTGATTGCAAATCCCTTCTATCTATCAATTGCCTCTTCACTTAGGAAGACTTAAGTAACATGCCTCGACAAGATGGTCTTTAGCACAAACATAAACAAACACAGTCATTGCCTCTTAAGGAGGACTTCAGCCAAACGCCTGCCAAAAAGAAACGACAGGGCTTCCATACTACATGGAGAAAGAGAGGTTACCTAAGTGGTAAACCAACCACAATCAAAGCAAAGCTCAAGCAATGAGCTAAAAGCGACTAATATACCTGTAAGAAAGTCAAACAAGTCAATATCATATTCAGACAAACCAAACAGACAATCAACAGTGGTTCCTCAATATGTACACAATACAAGTCCTATGTGTAAACAACTCAAGTGAGTTCATCACCAAGGGACCTACAACACAACAAAGGTTAGTGGACAAAGCAAACTTGTATCTCAAGTAATGATATCACATGAACCACTAGAGCTAATTGCTTGAACCTGAAATATAAAGCTCAAAAGGTGAGTACAAACCACTAGTACCAAGACTAGGGTCAAAGGCAAAGCAAAAAGTCAAAACAACAGCCAATATTCCACATGAAGCACATTCAAGCATGTAAGAAAAAGTCCTAAAAAGAATTAAACTCAAATCATAAGGCAAAGTCCTCACATGAGCAAGATAAGGCAAAGGCACACAAGATGATCACATTTGGACATCTAACATAGAAAATCCACATTAAAACAGAAAAGCATCCAATGATCATGAACTTTTTTATGTGATATCAACATGTTAAACACAAGCATCATGCAAAAGATTAGGTCCAGAAGATAACAAATGACATGTGAATAAAAATGCACAAGAGCAACATCCAAATGTGTGACACAAATTGTCACACCATATACTCATGTGTCTAAAACAGTGATGGAGTGTGCTAAAAATGCCAAACAAAAGCTCAAAAATCATGCAACATGTTAGGATTCAGCATATCAAATTTCAAGGCAATTGGACAAACAATGAGCATTTCATAAAACAAATAGCACAACATGTCACATTTGCATCATGTTCAAATAGGCAATCACATTTAAAAATCCAGCAAGGCACAAATCATGAAATAAACATCAACAAATAATAGACATTCAAATGAATATGTGAAAAAAAGTTTGAATTAAATTGGATTAGTTTTCTATTTTTTATGATTTTTTCAATTTGCATGAAAATAATGAAATAAATGGAAAACATATGGAAATGATAATTGAAAATGAAATGGGAAACTGCATCAGTCATGTTTCGAACTCGGGACATGTGAGTCACAAAAGCGCTTGATGAAATTAAATCAAATGGAATGCATTAGGCCTGGCTCGAACCAAGGTCCTCTAGGCCACATGCACGCTGGAAAATAAAATGAAAAATAACACAAGCAAGGCTCGAACTCAGGAGCAACAGGTCCAAGTAGGCGCTTCACAAAACAATTGGAATTATTAAAAATCACACGCCAAGAATCGAACTGTGGTTTCAAGGCTTCAAGGCGCATCCAAAACGCCGTGTTTCAACCAAGAGAAAACAAATGAAATAAAAAAATGCATGGCAAGAGGAATCGAATTGGCGTGTGGTATGTTCATGCGCGCGCTACAGTGAAGCCCTAACATCTGAACCAGAGATCCTAGCACTATTCATGGCCGGTGGTTGACGGTGGTTTCCACCGTCTTCCTCAATGAACCGGCGGTGCTTACACGAAAAAAATTCCAGAAAACAACATGGCATATATCATTCGAAAGCTTGTTCGACGTACAACACGGATCTAACATTTGTTTGGCCTAATTATCAATGAATCGTGCGAATCGAACAAAAACATAATTGCAATCAAAACTTCAACTCAGCATAACTCACTCAATATCCAGCCAAAATCAATAATATTCATATGAGAATCATCAGTGAGACGAGATCTATCTAATCATGGCAATGAATTGGAGAAACGTGAGATTCGAATTTTCACCAACCTGTTATGCAGTGTGATGAAACAGTGGATTCAAGGCCTCAAATGATCCAGATCTCCTCTATCAACCTTGTGGTGAAGCTTTATGCACGAAATATAACTTGAAAAGGCTTGGATCTTGATTAATTTGAAGCTTCCATGTTCATCTTCATGTACTTGTTCAGCTCGATTCTTCACCAAAACCTTCAATCCAATGCTTGATTTGTACTCAATGATGCTCAATGAACACGATTATGCAAGAAAATTGATGTGTTATGTGAAGAATTTTGAAGTTTCAATTGAGAGAAAATTTGGAGGGAAAACCAATTTCTAGATCTAGAATGTGTAATCTGTGCAAAACAGTTAGAATTAAGCTTTTATATGCTGTGTTAATTACCATGCTAATCCAAATTAAGCTTGGCTAATGGAAACTTAATGAGAAAAGAGGTGTATGACCAATTTGGCAAATTCACCCTTGCATGGAAAAAATGCACGTGAACAGTGCCATATTATGATTCATATCCACTTAAAATCAGCTCATGAGCATAATTGGCTTGGAATTTTGTATGTATGATGCACCAAATTTGAATTAGGCAATTTCCCTCCAAAATGTTCATGCATGGCCAAATGATCATGTGATATTATTTCATGGAATGCAATGATGGATTTGGAAAATATTGGCCACAAGAAGCATATTGCAAAAAGAGTGACTCAAATTGGAGTTTTGGATCAAAAGTTATGGCATGTTGAACCTCCATGTACACTTTGCAATCATTGGACCATAACTTATCAACCATTCATCAGATGCTCATGATCTTGGACTTTTTGGAAATGGGAGAGAAATACCTTCAACTTTCATGTTGACCAAAATTTCATTTGAAGCTTCTTTGATGTTGGAAAGTCAAGTTGAATATGGTCTAAAACTTGCCATTTTTGGAAACTTGGAATTACATGTCACTTTCCATTTTGGGAAACTTTTGATTTGGCTTCAAATTCTTCAAGGTATGTGTTTGACATGATGAATAGGCCTTGTATGAACATGAATGAAGTGTCTCAAACCATTTATCCACCTTTTATCCCTCAGTTGACTGTACAGTTGACTTGTATGGGCCTCAGATGACCTGAAAATGCACTGATGACTTTGGACCTCTACCACTTGGCAAAGTTGCTTCAAAATGAACCTTGACTCATATAAGCTTTCTAGAATAATCATGTGGCCTTCATCTCAAGGAAAAACTTGCTCTTTTGCACTGAGGAATTCTCTTGATGCCAGTGCTGACTGCCAAGATGCAATGCAATATGTAATGTTAATGACCTAAAAAAATGAAATGAATGCATAAATGGGGAGGGAAAATTTGAGGTGCTACAGCTACCCCTATTCAATCAACTGGGAACCTGAACGGATGAAAGCAACGGCTATCAGACTTTCAAGGTAAACAGGGATTGAATACCAAAAGAACCGAAGAATTTGCACTCTGCAGGGGATAAAGCTAAGAAAGCGAGGCCATTTACCAGATGGCGGCTTCAAAACAAGACTTGATATGCACTTATATCAAGGAAAGCGAGGCCATTTACCAGATGGCGGCTTCAAGACGGATATCAATAGACATCGAGGCCATTTACCGATTGCGGCTGGGGAATAACATTGATATTTACCGATATCAACGAAAGCGAGGCCATTTACCGATGGCGGCTTTGAAATAACATTGATATTTACCGATATCAACGAAAGCGAGGCCATTTACTGATGGCGGCTTTGAAACAGATTGATAATTACCGATATCAAGGAAAGCGGGGTCATTTACCGATGGCGGCTTCCACTGGGGAGACTTGATATACACTGATATCCAGGAAAGCGAGGCCATTTACCGATGGCGGCTTTACTGGGGAGGAAGAAGATGTTTACAACTGAAACAAGACCAGTCATTTACCGATGACTCTACTGAGGAATTGATATTTATCAAAGAAAGGAACCACGACCAGACATTTACCGATGACTGGGAAGAAAGGATACATGACCAGACATTTACCGATGACTGGGAAAGAACTCGATGTTTATCGACATCGAAAGATCATGTTTAGAAGTGAAACAAGACCAGACATTTACCGATGACTGGGAAAGAACTCGATGTTTACCGACATCGAAAGATGATGTTTAGAAGTGAAACAAGACCAGACATTTACCGATGACTGGGAAAGAACTCGATGTTTACCGACATCGAAAGATGATGTTCAGAAGTGAAACAAGACCAGACATTTACCGATGACTGGGAAAGAACTCGATGTTTACCAACATCGAAAAATGATGTTTACCGACACCAAACAAGACGACCGATGTTTACTGACATTGAAAGATGATGTTTACCGACACCAAAAAGAAAGGACACACGCGGGTGTTGACATGACACTTACCGGTATCACAAGAATGACATCTACATATGTCAGAACAAGGCAGACACTTGCCGGGGTCTACACTGGGGAGAGAATCAAGCATTCCTTTCACGGACGGGTGAGGAAATAAACCTCTCTGGGGATTACCGATTCTGAATGCTGCCAAGAGCAACTGCTGCAAATGTGCCATACAAATGTTGAAAAATGATCCACTTCTGCTGGGGATTTCGATCCAATCTGGTTTAACACATGTATGCATATGTTTGAGTTTTCTATGGCGTAATGTTCCACACTGAATGGAAATGCTACGCGATTTGAGGATGCAAATGCAAATGATGATTACTATATGCAAGATGCAAAGGGAGGAAAACTCTTGCTGGGAAAGCACATGATCACTTTGCTGAGCCCACGACTCTGGTTCGATCTTCCAACTCTGTGGGGAGACACCACAATCCTGCTGAAGATACTCGCTGATCTGACATTCTCAGAATGGCAGAGAAACCAACTCAATTGGGGAGTCACTCGTTGGGAAAACACCAACTCTCGATCGTGCTGGGGAATAGCACTGCTGCTAGGGAAAGGATAACCCTCACTGGGGACGACCTCCACTGAACCCGATCCGCTTGGGGATTTCGCTGGGGAAAACAACGCACACCCGCTGGGGAGACAACAATCTTTAGACCTGCTAGGGAAAAACACTCTCAACCCTGCTGGGGATTTCAACGCTTCAGGCCTGCTGCTGAGGAACAAACTACCCACAGACACCTCCGCTGGGGAAATAGCCACCTTCAGACTCGCTGGGGAACTAACAGTCCTCAGACTTGCTGGGGAAACAACCCAACTTCTCACATACTGGCAGTGTTGAAACACCTTTGAACAAATTGTGGCTTACCTGCTTTAGCCAGCAATCAAAGATAGTAACCTGCAAAACAGCGAGACATACATGCCCCAGGGGATCGCAGGGACAAGATACACCCAAGTGTACTCAACATTCAAAATGATTTTCAAATGTTTTATCTTTCCGCACATTATTGTCTAGCCTTCATGTTTTAGATGCAATGTTTATCAAAAATTCGGACGTTTTTGCAAACAAAACAGTAAAATAAAAACAAGAGAGCAATTTGACTGAATAACGACTTTTATTGGTTGAAAATGGCCTATAAAGGCAAATACATCAGGAAGCAATTCCTAGGAAGAGGTAATTGCACCAAAAAAAGGAAATAAACTATCCTATTGGCAATGTGAACACGACATCCACTATTTTCCAATTCTGTTATGACTCGTATATCCTCAAATTCCCCCAAATTCCCTGCTTTCTGAGAAGAATGATTGGACTGGTCGCATCCTTCGAGATGATAGACACTGAAGCGCGATGGAGTACAGATAACTCAGACTGTAGTCTTCGCTCTAATCCCTCTTTTTCCTGGATCGCCTTTTCAAGTTTTCAATCCACTGGGATACCCATTTTTGCCTAAGCCGCCTTTTCAGGTTTTCGACTTACCGGGTGTACATATTTTTTCATTCTTTATCCCTAACTTTTGCCCGAATCTTTTTTTTCTTTTTTCTTGGTTCGCCGGGATGCCCTTTTTTGCCTGGACTCTTTTATTCTTTTCGTCCAGCGGGTCTCTTATACGAAGTATTTTTTGACTACATCTGAGTTCACAAGGGACGGAAAATCTTCACCATCCATAGTTGTAAGCATCAAGGCTCCACCAGAAAAGACCTTCTTAACAACATATGGACCTTCATAATTCGGAGTCCATTTGCCCCTGTTATTTGTACCGGGAGGAAAGATCCTCTTCAAAACCAAATCACCTGTCTGATAGCTTCGAGGACGCACTTTCTGATCAAAGGCCTTCTTCATCCTTCTCTGATATAGTTGCCCATGGCACACGGTTGCCAATCGCTTCTCCTCGATAAGGCTCAACTCATTGAACCTTGACCGGATCCATTCGGCTTCGTCTAGCTTTACATCTAACAGGACTCTTAGAGAAGGAATCTCCACTTCAACAGGTAGGACCGCTTCCATACCATACACAAGGGAGTAAGGGGTTGCCCCGGTCGACGTACGTACTGAGGTACGGTACCCATGCAAAGTGAAAGGCAACATCTCATGCCAATCCTTGTACGTAACGACCATCTTCTGCACAATCTTCTTAATGTTCTTGTTTGCCGCCTCTACAGCACCATTCATCTTTGGTTTGTAAGGAGAAGAATTGTGATGTTCGATCTTGAAATCTTTGCAGAGCTCTTTCATCATCTTGTTATTGAGATTCGAACCATTATCAGTGATGATTCTCTCAGGAACCCCATAACGACAGATAATTTCCTTCTTAAGGAATCGGGCAACCACTTGCTTGGTAACATTGGCATATGAAGCTGCTTCCACCCACTTAGTAAAGTAATCAATCGCAACCAGGATGAAGCGATGCCCATTAGAAGCAGTAGGTTCAATCTTTCCAATCATATCGATGCCCCACATCGCGAATGGCCAAGGAGAATTCATAACATTCAGAGGGTTTGGTGGTACATGCACCTTATCTGCATAAATCTGGCATTTATGGCACTTCCGAGCGTATTTGAAACAGTCAGATTCCATGGTTATCCAGTAATAACCGGCTCTTAACAACTTCTTGGCCATTGCATGACCACCAGCGTGGGTACCGAAAGACCCTTCGTGTACTTCTTGCATTAACATGTCTGCTTCGTGTCTATCCACGCATCTGAGCAGAACCATGTCAAAGTTCCTCTTGTACAACACATCATCCTGATTCAAATAAAAGCTTCCAGCTAGCCTTCTCAATGTTTTCTTGTCATTCTTTGACGCTCCTTCAGGATACTCCTGGCTTTTGACGAAATTCTTAATATCAAAGAACCACGGCTTCTCATCAACAACGGACTCGGCTGCAAACACATACGCAGGCCTCTCGAGTCGATTCACAGCAATGTGTGGCACGTGATTATGCCAATGGACTTTAATCATGGAAGACAAAGTGGCTAAGGCGTCAGCCATCTGATTTTCATCTCGGGGTACATGATACAACTTCACTATCTTGAAGAAAGTCAGGATCCTTCTGGTGTAGTCTCTGTAAAGAATCAAATGCGGCTGATGAGTATTCCAGTCTCCATTGACTCGGTTAATCACTAAAGCGGAATCTCCATAGATGTCCAGAGTTTTGATCCTTAGATCGATGGCTTCTTTAATCCCCATGATACAAGCCTCGTACTCAGCTTCATTGTTGGTCACTTCAAAAGTCAATCTGGCAGAAAAAGGTATGTGTGCACCTTTAGGATTGATGAGTACTGCCCCAACACCATTTCCATTCACATTAACCGCCCCATCAAACATCAGTGTCCACTTGTCATCAGGATCTGGTCCTTCCTCGACAAGAGGCTCTTCACAATCTTTCATCTTTAAGTACATGATGTCTTCATTAGGGAATTCAAACATCATCGGCTGATAAGCATCAATCGGTTGCTCGGCAAGGTAATCAGACAGAATACTACCCTTGATGGCCTTTTGCGACGTATACTGGATATCATACTCTGTTAGAATCATCTGCCAACGAGCCACTCGTCCGATGATAGCCGGCTTTTCAAAGATGTACTTTACTGGGTCCATCTTAGAAATCAACAAGGTAGTATGGTTCAACATATACTGTCTTAGTCGGCGAGCAGCCCATGCCAAAGCACAACAAGTTTTCTCGAGCAGCGAATATCTTGTTTCACAGTCGGTAAACTTTTTGCTAAGGTAGTATATTGCATGCTCTTTTTGACCAGACTCGTCATGTTGTCCCAATACACACCCCATCGAATTCTCTGTTACTGAAAGGTACATTATCAGAGGCCTCCCAGGAACTGGAGGTATAAGAATTGGAGGTTTCTGCAAATATTCTTTTATCTTATCAAAAGCCTTTTGACAGTCATTGTTCCACCTGATTGCTTGATCTTTTCTTAGCAATTTGAATATCGGTTCGCACGTAGCTGTTAGGTGAGATACGAACCGTGCAATGTAGTTCAACCTCCCTAAAAACCCACGAACCTGCTTTTCCGTTCTTGGTTCAGGCATTTCTTGAATAGCTTTTACTTTCGATGGATCAACCTCAATCCCTTTCTCACTGACAATGAAACCCAACAGCTTTCCGGATCTCACTCCAAACGTATACTTGTTTGGATTCAGCCTCAGTTTGAATTTTCTCAGCCTTTCAAACAATTTTTGCAAGTTTACCAAGTTCCCCTCTTCTGTCTGAGACTTCGCAATCATATCATCCACGTACACTTCAATTTCTTTGTGCATCATGTCATGAAAGAGAGTCGTCATAGCCCTCTGATAGGTAGCACCGGCATTCTTCAACCCGAATGACATCACCTTATAACAGAACATGCCCCAAGGTGTAATGAATGTCGTCTTTTCCATGTCTTCTGGCGCCATCTTGATCTGGTTATAGCCAGAGAATCCATCCATGAAAGAGAAAACCGAGGATTGAGCAGTGTTATCAACCAATACATCAATGTGAGGTAATGGGAAATCATCTTTCGGACTGACTCTGTTTAAATCTCGGTAATCGACACACATCCTGACTTTACCATCCTTCTTCGGCACGGGTACAATGTTGGCCACCCAAGGGGGATAGTTGGTAACTGCCAGAAAACCCGCATCCAACTGCTTCTGAACCTCCTCTTTGATCTTGACAGCCATATCGGGACTAGTTCTGCGAAGCTTCTGCTTTACCGAAGGACAATCTTCTCTGAGAGGTAGCCTGTGCACCACAATATATGTATCCAAACCAGGCATATCTTGATACGACCATGCGAATATCTCCACATATTCTCGCAACATTTCAATCAGCCCTCTCTTGACATTTTCCTTTAAAGCAGCCCCGATCTTGATCTCTTTCCTGGCGTCCTCAGTACCAAGGTTAACGATTTCCAACTCTTCCTGATGAGGTTGGATGACCCTTTCCTCCTGCTTCAATAATCTGGCTAATTCTTTGGGGAGTTCACAATCTTCTTCACTCTCCTCTTCGGCTTGGTAAATGGGATTATCAAAGTCATACTGAGCCATAACATAACTGTTTTTAATGGAATCTGTAAGATCAATTCTGCACGAACGATGTTTAATGCTTTGTTTTAGAAAGGAGTTCAAGAAAGTCACAAAAACAAAAAAACATTGCCATTTTTATTGTTTTGAAAATGAAAGTAAAAACAGAAGGACAATGAGCACAAATTTGTTTGCAAAACGTCCTTTATTAATGATAATCATTGAAAATCAAACATGATGTGGCCCTACAATGAAGCACTACGCCCCGGGCAGAGCGTAGGGCTTTTATGCAAAATGAAAAACAAAAGAAAATTACTCTGTCTAAAGAGTAACTTGGACTATTTCTTCGGTAGTCCAGTTATTGACCATCTCTCCTGGAGCACACGGGCGCACCCAATTGTCCAGATCACAATCACTATCGTCGTCTTCATCGCCTATTGCAAAGACATCACCATGATTCATCAATCCAGCGCTGGTGAAGGTACACGGCCCTTTCTGAATCTGAACACCCTGTTCTGATGACTGAAGAGGCTGATAACCGATGCCAAGTTTATCTTCCTTCACGGGCATGTCAATCATCTTGCCCTAGCCTTCCGCATTACCTGAAGTAATGACCTCTAGAGCTTGCTTATATGACGCAATCGAGGCACCTGGCTTCCTCTGTTCAACAAAAGCCACCTTCTCAATATCAATAGTCTCAAAAGCTTGGCACAGAGTTTCATGGATCTCGCCATCCATCTCCACATATTTGAAGAAGGATAGATGACTCACAAGAATGTCCTCTTCGCCACACACGGTTACAACCTGACCGTTCCACACATACTTCAGCTTTTGATGGAGAGTTGAAGAAACCGCCCCGGCCCCATGTATCCAGGGACGCCCCAACAGACAACTATATGTTGGTTGAATATCCATCACATAGAAGACAATATCAAACACTTCTGGGCCGATCTTTACAGGCAACGTGACTTCGCTGAAAACAGATCGCTTGGATCCACCGAAAGCACGGACAACAAGATCACTTGGGGTGAGGACAACCCCTTCAACATCAAGTTTAATCAAAGCCTTCTTGGGCAACACATTCAAGGAAGAACCAGTATCAACCAACACATGCGACAACACCGCGCCTTTACACTCCATCGTGATATGCAGGGCTCTATTATGATTGCGACCCTCAGGTGTCAAGTCTGAATCTGTGAACCCTAAACCATGTCTCGTGTTTACATTTGCAATAACACCTTCGAGCTGCTTAACCGAAATCTCTTGAGGCACGTAAGCCATATTCAACATTTTCAACAAGGCGTTACGGTGTGCCTCAGAACACATTAACAGGGAGAGAATAGAGATTTTCGACGGCGTCTGGTTCAGCTGATCCATAATCTTATAATCACTTTTCTTGATGATTTTCATGAACTCCTCTACATATTTCTCAAAAGACCCCTCAGGCACCTCCTTCTGCACTGGTTCTTCCTCAACCACAACTTGCTTCCCTTTTGCTTTCGCAAGAGCCTCAGCACTGCTATCCCTCAGAGTCTGTGGTGCAAATAAACGACCGCTTCTTGTAAACCCTCCGGGTCCTCCCACATTATCCACAGCCGGACTAACAGTTACGGGAGTTTTACCTGGCAAACCAATGGTCACTGGAGCCTGATTTACCGGTCTGATCTGATTCTCTGGCCTTCTGTTACTGCAAAAAGCGTTATCATACTGCCATGGAATTGCCCTACCATTCTCAAATGGTCTTCCACTAGAAGCAGCAATGGTGGTAGGAGCGCTGATAGTCACTGGAGCAGATATGGTCACCGGAGTGCCAATAGTCACCGGAGCATTAACATTTCTCGGAGCACGTCCCAGGCCTTCTGACGGTTTAAAGTAAATGGTAACCGTTGATACCTCTCCACGATCTTTCACCACCCGACCAAACTGTAAGCAACCCTCATCCATCAATCCCTGGATACCTCTTTTCAACTTCACACAGCCGTTCTCATGATTGTCACAATCTGAACAAGTCTCATCACAGCCCGGGAACACTCCCCCTTTCAGTAGATGCTTTTTTATCATAAACAACGAAGTCTGGACTTCATCAACACCGACTGCCAAGTCCAAAGCTTCCTCATCTTCCACACTGTTCACTCTAGGCCCACCATGTTGAGGCATAGGATTATTCACTACATTCGGAACAGGAGCAAAGTTAATTGCTTTGGCATCAATCAAGTCTTGAACCTTATGATGAAAAGCCCGACAGTTCTCAATGTGATGCCCTGGTGCACCGAAATGAAAATCACAACTGACATTAGCATCATACCCAGCCGGTATCTTCGTTATCGGAGCCATAGTACGAAGCTCAACAAACTTCAACCTGAGCAGTTCAGGAAGCAATTCAGCATAGGTCATTGGTAACGGATCAAAACGATGATCCGGCATTCTCTGTCTGGGTTGGAATGGGCGTTGCTGTTGTTGTTGTGGTTGTCCTCTTGGTTGTTGTTGTTGTTGAGGTTGGGGTGCTGGAATAGTCACGGCAGCAACCTGACGATACTGTTGTCCTCTGTTCATACTCCTCCGATGGTGTACAACATTTGCTTCACCCTCTCTCCTTCTGGGTGCCCCCGAAAATGGTTTCTTAGAACTGGAAGAGCTTGAAGAGCCAGGATCTTGGATCTTCCCTGCTTTGATAAGACTTTCGGTCCTCTCTCCGCAGATCACAACATCTGAAAAGCTACCGAATGGGCAACTTCCCATACGGTCCATGAACACACCCTGCAGGGTCCCAATGAACATGTCGGTCAATTCTCTCTCCAACATCGAAGGTTGCACTCTTGCAGCTAATTCACGCCACCTCTGGGCGTATTCTTTGAAGCTCTCACCAGTCTTCTGAAACAAGCTCTGCAGTTGGGTTCTTCTCGGAGCCATGTCCATGTTGTGCTTGTATTGTCTCAGAAAGGCTTCACCCAAATCTCTCCAGCTTCTAACGGATTCTCTCTTCAAGTCCATGTACCAGTCCAAAGACGCCCCAGACAAGCTGTCTTAGAAAAAGTATATCCACATCTTCTCATCATCAGTGTATGCGGAGATCTTTCTGTAATAAGCTTGCACATGAGTGCGAGGACAGGAAATGCCATTGTATTTATCAAAGGATGGCGCTTTGAATTTGTAAGGGATCCTCAATCCATCAACCAAACCCATATTGGTAACATCGAAGCCCAAAGAATTCTGACATTCCATGGCACAGATCTTTTCAGCCAGGGCATCAACTTTTCTATCCCTCTCTTCAGTCCTTCCTACTTCATCATCATCACTGAGGAGGGTGAACATATCTTCCTGTCTGTCAACCAACTGAGCAGGATGGCGGGCTGGAGCTCGGGCCACTCGAGCATTAGTAGTCTCATCAGTGATAGGTTGTCCGTTGATTCTGATACCCCTCAATTCTTCACCCACAACATAGTTATTGACAGGGATGGTGGCAGCAACAGTGTCATTAACAGGGGCTACTTCCGGCGAATTCCGACTGACAGGTGGAATTACAGCTTCTTGTCTCTGGGCCAAGGCTCGAAGTTCCTCTTGCCCTTGTACAACCCCTTGCATCATATTCATAAATTGGGCCATGTTGGCCCTCATCTCTGCTAACTCAGCCTGAACTTGATCCATGCTTCTCTGTTGATTCAGTCTTGTCGCGTACCGGTGCGGACGATGATCAGCAATCCTGCCTAGAACAGGAACCGAAATGAGAAATCTTATTCAATAATACCTGTAATGCAAGAATGATATGTGTATGATGCGCATGCTGTTTTATCATGAATGATCCTGAAAAAGGATATGTGTATGCGGGTTAACTCTTTTCCTTTTTTATGCACTATTATTTTTTAAAAATAAACATGCTATGATGCAAAATGATGAAGCCATGGCAGGTTAGCTGTGGATCACAAGGCATAGGTTCAGAACTTCGGCATCAGAACCCACGATCATCAACAGAGCAAGTCATCGTCTGAACAAGTACCAACAGATTCAACCCGGGGATCCGAAATAAACGGAGTCCGCTGATAAATACCACGGACAAACCTCCGGCGTCCAGAAATAAAGACCCATAAATCCAACTGAAACATAGTCACCATCACAGAACCACTGACAGAACCTGCATCTGTAGGAATCAAACCCTCCCCTCACAGGTGAATTCTAAAAGGTCATCCTAAGGCGGATAATGGTCTCGACAATTGGACAAGATACTCAACGGGTTTGCCCTTTCGGGTGTGCCGCTGCAGCTCTCATAAGATCGTCTAAACCAAAGATCCGGGAAAGAACGGTCACCGAAGTCAACAGCTCCAAAGAGATAAAACTCAACCATAGTGGAAACTCCACAAGGAAGAGCCCTCTCAGAAGAACCTCGTCCGGCTTGTGGTATGTCACGTCGCAACAATCATGTCAACCCAACATGTGAGGAACGTGAGACCACGCTAATCCTAGGTGTATACTCGGGCCTGGGTTTTAGCCCCACTCAGAACACCCACCCCAAATCAAAGGAACCAAACCTGTACAAAATCCAGCACAATGATAATATGATGCATGCAAACATATATGCAAATATATACAATCACAGCATAATAATCATAAATTCCATAAATAAAGCAGTAGAAGCAACCAAAACTATCCTAAAGAGCGCTAGGATTGACTTGCTTAGGGAAGATGGACCAGCAAGAGGTCAACTTCTTTAGTCCCCAGCAGAGTCGCCAGCTGTCGCATACGCGAAAAACAACCGGCGGGAAAAGACACAGAACTGCCACCGTGCGTTATTTATCCCAAATGAGGGAAAGGAAATGCTCGAAGTAAACCTGAAAAAGGGAAAGGAACAGTCTTATGACCAGAGATTGCAAGGTACGGGAGTCGGTTACGCAAGGGGAAGGTATTAGCACCCCTCAAGTCCGTCGTACTCGACGGGATCCACGCTCAAAAATAATAGAAAAAGGTTGCTGAATAACTGCTCAAAAACTGCACGCACTGGAGGAATAAAACGAGCGAAAGAAGACGGAGAAAGCGGACTCGGCAGGATGTCGCATCCTGGGCCTACGTAGTTTGTCAGACACAAACATCAGAGTCGACGTAGTTCGGGGAAATGGGAAACATGCTCGCTAGGATATCGCATCCTATGCATATGTATCTTCTCTAACCAGAGTAAGAATCAGAGCACTCGTAGCTCGGCTAACGCACGCCGAAACAAAACACTGAAAGGAGACGCTGAGACATCAAAACAAACGCACAACAGGAAACGGAATGCCAATACATGGACTTACATCCAAATCCGAACAAACAAACGCAAACAGGAAACAGACTGCCAATAAATGGGCTTACATCCGACTCCAAACACATACGAAAACAGGAAACAGAATGCCAATAAATGGGCTTACATCCGACTCCAAACGCACACAAGAAGGAAAAGGGGTCTCGATTGCAACGAGGGCAAGAGAAAAGGAAGGTCTCGATCGCAACGAGGGCGAGAGAAAAGAATCGCAACGAGGGTGAAAACCAGCAAGGATTAAATGTTAGTCGTCAGTCAAACTCGACAAGACATCGCATCTCGTGCCTACGTATCTCATCTGAACATGAGAATCAGAGTTGCCGTTGTTCGGCTAAACTATTTCTGTTTGTTTTGTGTTTTTTAGGTGAACGACGTTGCTACGCAATCTACCGGATGCTCGACCTTGGGAGACTTACTCGCCTGTAGTAGAAGGAGTCAACGTGTTCTTAAGAGAAGATAAATTTTGTTTGTGTTTTAGGAAGGCTCACGCAAGAAAGGAAGTCCTAGACGAAGGAACCGTGCTACCTTAATTGACATGCAAACGAGAGAGTATACGAAGTCTAGCAAACCTATGGGGATAGAATCACACCACGCAAAAACATACAACATGAAATAAACACACCAACAAGGGGCTCAAACATCCAAGGGTAAGGCTTTAGTCAAGGGGTCATATCAACCTCGACAAACAAGTCGGGCTTTAGTCAAGAGGGGTCATATCAACCTCGACAAACAAGCCAACTGGAAGGGTATCTGAGGGCTCTTAACCACTGACATTGACCGTCAGAGTGAGCAGATGAAAGGTAATGAGGATAAGACCTCATAGCTCTTAACCCAGGCCTGGGTGAGCTTGAATCAATGAAGACATGGGGATCCAGAATGAGGGACCCTATTCCACATGACTGACTCTATACAAGATCTTGGGTTAGGTTCAAGAGCATCAGCATGTAGTGCGAGCATAATGAACGACTCAACGATTAACAGGGGATTGATTGCAAATCCCTTCTATCTGTCAATTGCCTCTTCACTTAGGAGGACTTAAGTAACATGCCTCGACAAGGAGGTCTTTAGCACAAACATAAACAAACACAATCATTGCCTCTTAAGGAGGACTTCAGCCAAACGCCTGCCAAAAAGAAACGACAGGGCTTCCAGACTACATGGAGAAAGAGAGGTTACCTAAGTGGTAAACCAACCACAAGCAAAGCAAAGCTCAAGCAATGAGCTAAAAGCGACTAATGTACCTGTAAAGTCAAACAAGTCAATATCATATTCAGACAAACCAAACAGACAATCAACAGTGGTTCCTCAATATGTACACAATACAAGTCCTATGTGTAAACAACTCAAGTGAGTTCAGCACCAAGGGACCTACAACACAACAAAGGTTAGTGGACAAAGCAAACTTGTATCTCAAGTAATGATATCACATGAACCACTAGAGCTAATTGCTTGAACCTGAAATACAAAGCTCAAAAGGTGAGTACAAACCACTAGTACCAAGACTAGGGTCAAAGGCAAAGCAAAAAGTCAAAACAGCAGCCAATATTCCACATGAAGCACATTCAAGCATGTAAGAAAAAGTCCTAAAAAGAATTAAACTCAAATCATAAGGCAAAGTCCTCACATGAGCAAGATAAGGCAAAGGCACACAAGATGATCACATTTGGACATCAAACATAGAAAATCCACATTAAAACAGAAAAGCATCCAATGATCATGAACTTTTTTATGTGATATCAACATGTTAAACACAAGCATCATGCAAAAGATTAGGTCCAGAAGATAACAAATGACATGTGAATAAAAATGCACAAGAGCAACATCCAAATGTGTGACACAAATTGTCACACCATATACTCATGTGTCTAAAACAGTGATGGAGTGTGCTAAAAATGCCAAACAAAAGCTCAAAAACCATGCAACATGTTAGGATTCAACATATCAAATTTCAAGGCAATTGGACAAACAATGAGCATTTCATAAAACAAATAGCACAACATGTCACATTTGCATCATGTTCAAATAGGCAATCACATTTAAAAATCCAGCAAGGCACAAATCATGAAATAAACATCAACAAATAATAGACATTCAAATGAATATGTGAAAAAAAGTTTGAATTAAATTGGATTAGTTTTCTATTTTTTATGATTTTTTCAATTTGCATGAAAATAATGAAATAAATGGAAAACATATGGAAATGATAATTGAAAAGGAAATGGGAAACTGCATCAGTCATGTTTCGAACTCGGGACATGTGAGTCACAAAAGCGCTTGATGAAATTAAATCAAATGGAATGCACTAGGCCTGGCTCGAACCAAGGTCCTCTTGGCCACATGCACGCTGGCAAATAAAATGAAAAATAACACAAGCAAGGCTCGAACTCAGGAGCAACAGGTCCAAATAGGCGCTTCACAAAACAATTGGAATTATGAATAATCACATGCCAAGAATCGAACTGTGGTTTCAAGGCGCATCCAAAACGCCGCGTTTCAACCAGGAGAAAACAAATGAAATAAAAAAACGCATGGCAAGAGGAATCGAACTGGCATGTGGTATGTTCATGCGCGCGCTACAGTGAAGCCCTAACATCTGAACCAGAGATCCTAGCACTATTCATGGTCGGTGGTTGACGGTGGTTTCCACCGTCTTCCTCAATGAACCGGCGGCACTTACACGAAAAAAATTCCAGAAAACAGCATGGCATATATCATTCGAAAGCTTATTCAACGTACAACACGGATCTAACATTTGTTTGGCCTAATTATCAATGAATCGTGTGAATCAAACAGAAACATAATTGCAATCAAAACTTCAACTCAGCATAACTCACTCAATATCCAGCCAAAATCAATAATATTCATATGAGAATCATCAGTGAGACGAGATCTATCTAATCATGGCAATGAATTGGAGAAACGTGAGATTCGAATTTTCACCAACCTGTTATGCAGTGTGATGAAACAGTGGATTCAAGGCCTCAAATGATCCAGATCTCCTCTATCAACCTTGTGGTGAAGCTTTATGCACGAAATATAACTTGAAAAGGCTTGGATCTTGATTAATTTGAAGCTTCCATGTCATCTTCATGTACTTGTGCAACTCGATTCTTCACCAAAACCTTCAATCCAATGCTTGATTTGTACTCAATGATGCTCAATGAACACGATTATGCAAGAAAATTGATGTGTTATGTGAAGAATTTTGAAGTTTCAATTGAGAGAAAATTTGGAGGGAAAACCAATTTCTAGATCTAGAATGTGTAATCTGTGCAAAACAGTTAGAATTAAGCTTTTATATGCTGTGTTAATTACCATGCTAATCCAAATTAAGCTTGGCTAATAGAAACTTAATGAGAAAAGAGGTGTATGACCAATTTGGCAAATTCACCCTTGCATGGAAAAAATGCACGTGAACAGTGCCATATTATGATTCATATCCACTTAAAATCAGCTCATGAGCATAATTGGCTTGGAATTTTGTATGTATGATGCACCAAATTTGAATTAGGCAATTTTCCTCCAAAATGTTCATGCATGGCCAAATGATCATGTGATATTATTTCATGCAATGCAATGATGGATTTGGAAAATATTGGCCACAAGAAGCATATTGCAAAAAGAGTGACTCAAATTGGAGTTTTGGATCAAAAGTTATGGCATGTTGAACCTCCATGTACACTTTGCAATCATTGGACCATAACTTCTCAACCATTCATCAGATGCTCATGATCTTGGACTTTTTGGAAATGGGAGAGAAAGACCTTCAACTTTCATGTTGACCAAAATTTCATTTGAAGCTTCTTTGATGTTGGAAAGTCAAGTTGAATGTGGTCTAAAACTTGCCATTTTTGGAAATTTGGAATTACATGTCACTTTCCATTTTGGGAAACTTTTGATTTGGCTTCAAATTCTTCAAGGTATGTGTTTGACATGATGAATAGGCCTTGTATGAACATGAATGAAGTGTCTCAAACTATTTCTCCACCTCCTATCCCTCAGTTGACTGTACAGTTGACTTGTATGGGCCTCAGATGACCTGAAAATGCACTGATGACTTTGGACCTCTACCACTTGGCAAAGTTGCTTCAAAATGAACCTTGACTCATATAAGCTTTCTAGAATAATCATGTGGCCTTCATCTCAAGGAAAAACTTACTCTTTTGCACTGAGGAATTCTCTTGATGCCAGTGCTGACTGCCAAGATGCAATGCAATATGTAATGTTAATGACCAAAAAAAATGAAATGAATGCATGAATGGGGAGGGCAAATTTGAGGTGCTACACCTACGTACCCTCTTATAAAAAGATTAGGATCAAAACCTCGTAGTTCGGGTAAAAAATTTCAAAACAAATGAGTGGATTGATTGGTCCAAAAGCCTTAAGGTCTTTTGTTATCAAAGGGAGAAAACTCAACCTGAACAACCACAAGTCCACTATGTGAGGATAGCTTCAACATGCTAGTGAGGGGTTAACCCTATAATAAGCATGAAAGGCTCATTGTCCATCACTAAGGACAAAGGTGAGTAATATATCTACCACAAAGATAACTCAAACCTAATAGCTAAAGGTTATGAAAAATTTGATTAAGAAGTGATCATTGAAACCACAAAAAGAAACTTGAATGGGTTATATTTACCAATTAGACGTATGTACAAAAATGGTCAAAGTTGACTTAAAGATTCAATTCAAAATGAGTATTATGAAAAGAAAGTTTGAAAATCAAAAGCATAAGGCTTAGGTTTCTAATGTTGAAAACAAAGTCAAATGTTTGCATAAAAAGTTTTTTGGTTTGAGGTTAGGATGGAGAAATGAAGAAGAGAGGGTGAGAGGTAAGAAATGAAATCACACTAGGAGTTCCTCTCTTGAGATCATATAGATGATCCAAGTGGTTCCCATCCTTTGGAATAAGCAAGCACAAAGCATAAGCAATCAAACAAGTCTCAAAAGAGATCCTCAATAAAAGGAAACAGAATGCCAATATATGGACTTACACCCGACTCCTAACAACAAAAAGGAAACAGAATGCCAATACATGGACTTACACCCGACTCCTAACAACAAAAAGGAAACAGAATGCCAATACATGGACTTATATCTGACTCCCAACCACAACAAACAAACATCAAAAGAAAACACATCAAAAGTTCACAAGTAAACAATCACCACACACTATATACATACAAGAGGCTCAAACAATGGGTGGGCTTTAGTCAAGAGGGGTCATGTCAACCTCGACAAACAAGCCAAACTGTACCAGGGTAATCAATAGCTCTTAACCACTAACATTGAGAGTTAGGGTGAAGCTGATCAAAATGGAAATGAGGAGGAGACCTCATGCTCTTAACCCTGGCCAGGGTGAGCTCATGACAAAGAAAGCGTGGGGATCCACAAAGTGGGATCCTATTCCACTTGACAGACACTGGACAAAGATCTTGGGTACATGTTCAAAAGCATCAGCACGTAGTGCGAGCATAATGAACGACTCACTGAATAACGGGGGATTGGCTACCAATCCCTTTTATCCGTCAATTGCCTCAACTCTTGGAGGTCTTATCAAGTAGCACATGCCTCATCTTAGAGGTCTTTGGCACAATTGTAAACAAACACAAACAGAGCCTCTTAAGGAGGACTTGCCAGCAAAATGCCTGCCAAAAAGGTGACAGGACTTCCAGACTACATGAAGTAAGAAGATAACTACCTAAGTGGTCTATCAACCACAATCCAAAGCTCAAGCAAGAGCTAAAAGCAAGCAACTAATGTACCTGTACAAAAGCTAACCAGTTAATATTTCAGTCAGAAAACCAACAGACAAACAGTGAAACCATTCACAGTTACACAACTTTAATGAACAATGCCCAAGCATTCAAATGAACTCAAGAGCTCAAGCACATCAATTAGAACCTACAAAACAAGCATATGTTAGAATTCAAATCATTTGCATCTCACAAAGTGAGACCAAATCAACCATCAATGCTAAATGTCCAAACCTGAAACACAAAGCACAGTTAGTTTATGCACAAAACACTAGTACAAAGACTAAGTTCAAAACCAAACCAAATGATCAAAACATAACTCAATCTTCCACATAATGCACATTCAAACATGTCACAAAATGTCCTCAAAAGGACCAGCATCAATTCAATAAGCAAATATCTCAAATGGCTCATGTAATGCAATGATCACAAAATGTGCACAAAGGGAACTTCCAATTTAGAAAATTCAAATCAAAACAGAAATGCATGCAATGACCTTGAAATTTTTTATATGAGTTTCTCATGTCATGAATTATCATTATGCAAAAAATCAAATCCAGAAAAGTTCAAATGATAGGTGAACAAAAATTCACAAATGCAATGTCAAATATGTGACACAAATTGTCACATACATCTTCATGTGTCAAAAACAACGATCGCATATGAGAAAAAATCCAAACCAGTGATCAAAAAATCATATCATGAGTGAAGATTAGGCATGCAAAAAATGGGATCAATTGGATCAAAGATGAAGATTTCACAAAGCATTAAATGCAAGATATCAATATAGCATGGCATGGATCAAAAAATTCACACATTAAAAATCAGACATCAACAGTTCATGAAAATAATACTAAAAAAACTAGACATCCAAACAAATCTATGAAAAAAAAATTGGAGTTAATTTGGATCATTTTTCAATTTTTTATGATTTTTCAAAGATGAGCAAAACAAATGAAATAATAATAGAAAATATGGAGGGAAACAGTTATTTGAAATAAAGCCAGAATAAATCACAGCCATAGGATGAAGCGCGCAATCAAGATCTAAGGTCCACATTCAAAAGCCAAAACACACAGTTTCATTAATCTACATCAGCGTGCCACTCAGCAAGTCAAAGCAACGCGTGGCCAGGTCAAACAAACAGAGCCAATCATTCACACACATAAGTGCCTACATGGAAGCCAGCAAGCATAAATGAAACGATGTGTTTCATTAAATGATTTAGCACGCACACATCATCAGTCAACACACACATGGCATGGTCAAAGCATCAACAACTAATCAAACACACACGCGAGCAATACATGGCATCCACATGGCAAAAACCCTAGCAAATAACCAGACGCCGGAGTTGTAGCTCCGGTCGTCTTTTCCGGCCATCTCCGGCGGAGTCAACGATTTTTTTTCCAGAAATGAACAAATTATACATCAATCGAATCATCTTCTCATGTACATTCCAAATATCATATCAAATCATCCTAATTCCTCATATAATTTCCAGATCGAACGAAAACATATTTGAAATCAAAACTTGAAGTTCATCATACATATTCAATTCTAAGCCATTTTTAATTCTGAACACATGTACATACTCCACTAGTCAAGATCTACACATTTATATCAAGAAAACAGCAAAAGGAGAGGATCGATTTTTCATCACCTGGAAATGCAGGTTGCTGTTCACGCGTGTTCAAGCTCTCAAAAGCTCCAGATCTACTCCACTGAACTTGCTTTGAAGCTTTATGCACAAAGGATCACTTGAAACCACCTAGATCTACTTCAATTTTCAGGTTCCATCAACATGTTCATGTACATGAACTGCTTGAATTCTGGCTCAATTGATCAAAACAATGGTTGATTCTTGCTCAGAATTGCACGAGGATCATGAATCTACAAAAAATATTTGGTGTTTGTGTGGAGAAATTGAAGATTCGAAGAGAGAGAGAAAATGGGAGAATTCTTGAATTTTTGATCTGAAATTTTATGTTATGGTGATTATGGTTAGGGTTTGGTATTTATATGGCATGCTAATCACACTGAAATCCAAATTAGCCATTGTTTAATCATGATTAGTGAGAATTGGATCAATTTGCAAAAATGCAAAATTGGCTAGCATGGCCAAAACACACGTGCACATGCTCATGCAAGGCTTGGAAATCACCTAAAATCAACCAAGGATCAACATGGAATTGTTGTTTTGCTTGTATCATAAGCCAAATTTGAATTGTGAAAATTCCCTCCAAAATGATCACATGAGAAATGATGAGCATACACACTTTTCCCATGCATGGCAATGGTTCATTTGAAATGTCTTGAACATGAGGAGCATTTTACAAAAAGAATGGACCAAATTGGAGCTTTGTATCAAAAGTTAGGCCATTTTGAATTTCCATGCACACTTTGTGATCAAATGACCATAACTTCTCAACCATTCATCATATGGACATGAATTAGGAATTTTTGGAAAGGGGAAACAAAGATCTACAACTTTCATGTTCACCAAAAATCCATTTGAAACTTATTTGACATTGACAAGTCAAGTTGAATATGGACTAAAAACTTGCCAAATTTGGAAACTTTGAATTACAGGTCATTTTCCATTTTTAGTAACTTTTGTCATGACCTTTGAATCTTCAAGATGGATGATTAGAATGAAGAATAGGCCTCATTTGAACATGATTGAGGTGTTTCAACTCATTCCCCCACCTCATAGTCCTCAGTTGACTGCACAGTTGACTTTTTGGTCCTCAAATGACCTTGAAATGTCTGAATGAACTTGAGCCTTTACCACTTGATGAAATGGCTTCAAAATAAAACCCTGGCTCATGTAAGCTCTTTGTAATGATCATGTGGTCCTCATCTCAAGAAAAATACCTCATCTCTTGTACAAAGGATCTTCTTGAAGCTCTTGACCTGGTGCTTGCTTGAGCTACAAACAAAATGTTAATGACATATTTTTGTGCTTTTGGTTAGTAAATAAAAATGAGAAAAGCAATGATATAAAATTCAAGCATGCCTGGTGATCTCAAACCACTCACAGGAAATCCCTACCCAAAGGGAAAGGGAGCCAAGATGCTCAATGATCCTTGAGGCTATGCAATGCAATTCTATGATGCCATGAGGGATCTTAGGGACAAAATTGGGGTCTTACACATACACCTTCCTTCTCTTCCATTTTCCTACCACAACAACCATAGCCACCCTCTCCCAAGCTTTTTGCTTCATTCTCAAACCCAAACACAACAATAACCTAGTTTTGACACCATAATAACCTAGTTTTTGCTTCATTCTCAACCTTTTTGGTAATATTTTGGACTCAAACTCCTTAACATTTTTTGGTTTTGTTTTATGTTTAAAAATGAGTTTTTACTCTTGGGTTGTGTTTTGAGAGAGATTTGAGTCAACTTTGAGACAAGTGGTTTTTGTTGGGTTTACACCCTTTTGGGGATTTTTTGCTCTTACTACTTTTTATCCATCATTTTTAATCAAACTTTGTTTCTTGTTATCATTTACATTTATGTGGTTGATGAGTTCTATTAGATCATGACCATGGTTGTTTAGAGTTGATTAAATCTTCAATACTCCAAACCTATTAATGGTTGATCAATAGATCATTCATGATACTTTGAGGCATTGATAGATTGCCTCTATTTCAACCATGCTTGGATCATTTGATACATAGATGAAACCATTTCCTTTACATTTTTTTCTTGTTATCATTTAATATTTATTGTTGACTTGTTGTTCATTTATTCGGTTGATTAGTTCTATTAGATCATGACTATGGTTGTTTAGAGTTGATTAAATCTTCAATGTTTCAAACCTATTAATGGTTGATCAATAGATCATTCATGATACTTTAAGGCATTGATAGATTGCCTCTATTTCACCCATATTTGAGTCATTTGATGCATAGATGAAACCATATTCTCTATATTAACTTGCTAATCCATTTGCTTATTGTTATTCTACTAACTACTAACTACTAACATTTATATTATTGCACTTTAATTTCTTACAATTTATTTTATTGTTACTAACCATTAACTACTAACTTCTAACATTTACATTATTGCACTTTACTTCCTTGCAATTTATTTTATTGTTCATTTACATTCACTAACCATTATTATTGTGATATTACCATTCTTTATCTTGTGATTTACTTTTATGTCATTACCTTGTAATTTACATTCAAGTACTCATTATCATCATCATTGTATAAACTCATCATGCATGTTTATTTACTTGTTATTTATTTTATTGTCATCATACATTAAAAATAACAAAAACATGATAAAATGATAAAGACCAAAAATATTCACTCCACTCTTAATCAACTTGGACTTAGAGGATTTCGTCTTAGGACCTTTGCTTGGAAGTCTTCCTTTACTCTTTGTGACACTTTGTAAACACTTGGATTCTCACCCGTAACTTACATGCATGTTTGTAAGACCATTATCCTTTGTTTAGCTTAGGTCACTTTAGCACACAAAAGGCTTTCTCTTGGGCTACCTTACAATGAGACTCTTTATTTTCTTGTTGGTTATTTTGCATTCACGTTGCATAAGCTAAATCTCATAAGCAATCTCATTTTGAGACCATTTTCATAATTCAATTCATATGCACATGTAAATACAAACCTCGGTCAATATCGAGTGCGCCTTTTCCAAATCAATTCAAAACACCCTTGTAAGTCGATCGCTTTTAAAGCATCGCCATCAACCTCACATAGCTTACTCTTGGGCTTTCTTACAATGAGACTTTTTCGATTTTTATCGAGTAGAAGAGCAATACACTAAATAAATTCACTTCATTCAAAACACAAATCTAAAACCTCGATCCAACGTCAAGTATTTTCTCTCAAACTTAATTGAAACACCCCGATTAAATCAAAACATTTTTTACAATAAGTTGAATGAAAAAGGAGTTGACTTTGAGTTTTCAACTTTACTCCTCAATTGGACGAATACGAGTTCTCTTCCTCGGTCAGTCGAACAATTGACATTTTTCCACAAATACAACTTAATCAAATCGCTTTCTTAACTATACGAAAAGGGAGATGGTTTTGAGCTTTCAACTCCTCTTCTCAAATGCTTGGATATGAGTTGTCTTACTCAACTATTCAAGTACTTGTCGTTTATTATAAAGATACGTCAATCTTATACAACCTTATTTTCATAAATACTCAGATGAAACAGAGAGTGGTTTAGAGTTTTCTATTCCCTTTCTCGGTTATTAGGATACGAGTTGTCTTACTCGATTATCCGAGTATTCGTCATCCATTCAAAATACCTTAATTATTATCAAACCCTTTCTATAATTAAGGATGAAAAAGAAAGTGGATTAGAGTCTTCTATTCTCTTTCCCGACTATTGGGATACGAGTTGTCTTACTCGACTATCCGAGTAATCGTCATCCAACCAAAAACATCTCAACCAATCAAAACATCCAACATATTAATCCAACTTGTCACCCCCGTGTGACTGAAACTCTTTTAAAAAAGAACACCATTTAATCCTTTCTAATGCGCACAACAAACTAGTGCTTAAGCCTCCGCCGAGAGTAGACAAGCCAACGTTTAGCCTTTAGGATGCGATCCAAACAGTTGTTCATTAAAAAACACCAACCAACCGTAGTCCCCGAACTACGAATGCTCTGATTTCCTTATTTAAGGATACGTAGGCAGGAGATTGATGTATCTTCGCGATCACACTAATAAAAACCTCCATTTTCCCCTTTCTGAGGTTCCCATCCATATCTATAATCAACTCTAATATCTCGAAGAAAACAAACGAACATAAATTAACACTCAAAATGCAAAATAGAAGTAAAAGGTTCCCGTTGAGTACAACGGACGTAAGGGGTTCTAATACCTTCCCCTTACGTAATCCACTCCCGAACCCGAATATGGTTGCGATGACCATTATTCAATTTCCTAAAGGTTTTATCGATATTTTCCTGTCCCTTCGTTGGGATAAATAAAGTTCGGTGGCGACTCTGTTCGAACATAAATATTTTCCGCGATCATCATGAGGAATCGTATTTTTGGAGATGCGACAACATACATTTGAAAATTGATTCAACCGGTTTGCCTGTAGATCCGGAAAATTTATTTTGACGGATATTTTATGCATTATGCGGTATGGAATGCATGTTATGCTATGTAGAGGTGCAATAACTATGATGAATGTATTGGATCGAGATTCAGGGTCAAAATCGATGTGTGACAGTTGCAGCTATTTAGGTACCTTCAACCAGAGAATATGAAGTATGACACTCTTTATATGATCATAGTGGAAGATTATTAAATACTAAGAAGACCAGATTTTGATCCAGAATGCGTATGACATGATATGATGTGCTACACGTGTATGTGGGACTCTCTTTTTGAAAAGGGTTTGATATGCTTGGGATATGGTGAAGCCTAGCATGATTTTTTATGACGGATGATAAACAAATCTGTGGGGAATGGTGGAGATACGGTAGCGGTGATCCACAGGAAAATGTCAAGGACGAATGGGTGAAGTCTCACTGGGGATAACAAATTGTTGGGGAAAACACATTGGGGATTTACAAATGAGATTTTGGAAACAAGTTCATACATGACCTAAAAACACCAGAATATTCAAAGAATTTTCAACAACATGTTCAAACACTCGAGGCCGAAGATGGAGGAAAATGGTTACATGTAACACCCAAAAGAGAGGGAGTGGTTATCGGTGCAAGATGCATGACAATAAGACACTCCTAGCAGCTTATAGGGAAAAATTGAATTCACATCAGAATGAGAGGCATCCTGAGGATGTGCAGGTATGAGACTTCATGGTTTAAGGAAGGATTATAAGGATTAATTGGTACTACCTATACTAACAAGACGCATCTTCTTTTAGGTATCCCAACAGATAAGAACTCCATAGTTAATCATGCTTGAGTTGAAGTAGTATTTGTATGGGTTACCTTCTGGAAAGCTTCCCAAAAAGCATGTGAGTAAGGACAAAGCTTGCTGAAAAGATCTGTGTTGGTTTGTGGGGTCAGTCGGTAATCCTGAAAGCAGTTTGAGAAGATACACCTTTGACAAATGTTGATCAAGATGTTGTGATTAACTTTTTCAAAGTCACATTAGTTGTAGGTTTGGAGTCCCTAAGACCTTAACCATGGATCAAGGATCAATGTTTACTGGTCGAAAGAGTGTTGCATTTACTTCAGAGTTAGGAATTAAACTTCTAACTTCTACCCCTTACTATGTGCAAGCAAATGGTCAAGTTGAAGTTACGAGTAAGATCATAATTGGCATAATTAATAATCATGTGGGTCAAAAGCCAAAGAATTGGCATAAAATATTTGGAAAGTTATTTCTCCCATGGATCCGAAAGACAAAACATTAGGTAAATGGTCTCCAAACTAAGGAATTAGGAATTAGGACCTGACAGTCGAATGTTAAGAGTAAATGGAAACTATTTGAAAAAATAGAAGACTATGCTGCAAGAAACTCGAATAAAGGAATAATAATACGTGTAAAGACGTAATACTAAAATGGTGTTCATACAAAAATGTCAAACTAGCAATGTTATTACACACAAACCAAAGTAGATAACAAGTCAGATTGAAAATTACATTTAGAAAAAAGAATATTCAGTTTTAAATTTGTTGAGATGTGCCTTGGAGAACTTAAATCTTGTATCTAGTTTAGACTCTTTAGTCTGTAACAATTCAATCTCGTTGTCCAAACGAATAAAGGCTTCAGCATGTTGAAGACCAACGGTAGCCTCTTTATCAATGTTTTCTTTGGAGCAACTTGATGCAAAAAATTTCAGGTCGACTTTCTTTCATTTCAAATCTTTAATTTGCTTCGTCAGTTGCAAGATTTACTGGTCATAAGATGAGATTTGATCCTTGTTCTTTAGAGCCTGAGCCTTCAGTGCATCGACCCGTTGATTGGACAAGGTGCTTAAAGTCCATTCTTTTGATGAAGCTTCAGTATTCTAGTGGAGTTGGTTTATAGACGCTCGTTCTAGCCTTACGTTCCTCCAAGCATGGTCAAGAAAAGGGACAAAATCTAGAACGAGTTGAAGGAGTGGGTTAGGCAAAGCATAATCAACAAGTTGAAGATCTCCGAACATAATTAGACCCTTGAATCTTTACCAATCTTATTAAAGAATATATAGGATCTCTATCCTTGATAGCTATGATCTCTTCTGGACTAAGAAAAGTCTTAGAGGAAGATTTAGGAATAAAAAGTTGAACGCATGTAGCCATAGAATGGGAAGGATCTCTAATGCCCGTTGTTGGTTTGGCTTGCGTAACCTGTGATGGTGTCGCATGAGCAATGTTAGCCCCAGTATCCACTTAATTTTGGTCTTGTTGTGTTTGGTGGACAGGCTTTAGTTATTTTAAAGTGTTAATAAAGTTATCTGAATCCTCAAGATCTTGATACATTTTAGGGGACATACGCATAAAGCTCCTTTAACCAGAACCGAAATGTTGGTCATCTTCTTTAACTACAAGTTGCTCGACAACGACATTGTCGACTAAACTCATAGACTTTTTCAACTGAACCAATTGGGAGCTAATGCCTTGTGGAGTTGGCCGATTGATGTTGTAATGACGATTGGAAAAAGTATTTATGTCTTAGGCCATATGTTGCAGGACGCTGGGGGAAACTTGAGTTGGTGCAGATGCTACGGAAATGGGATGTTCCTTCAAAAATAAGAAATTAGTATTGTCACGAGACGTCATTCGAAGAAAGAATGAGACAACAATGTCCTCACTACCTTAACGATGAGTTTTGTATCACTTCTACCCTCATTATTAATGGTGATGACGCTTTCCTTTCTATGTTGTTGTGTCATCAAAGAAGCGGAGATTTTTTTCTTTGATTTCTTCTTTTTCTTCTTGGTGTGTTGGGATTCTAAAACGTCATCAGGAGACTTTTTCTTCTTGTCGTGACTAGGGCTTGCATCCGCTTTATCTACCAAGTTTTCCTGATCCTTAGCAGCGACACGCTTAGGAAACACTACACCATCAACACTATCATCAGTAGACTCGACCTCATGAGCGACAATAGTGGTGTCCCTCTTAGTCTTATTCTTTGGATCAGTAGTAGACACAATACTTCCCATTTTCCGACTCTGAGAAACGACGAAGAAAAATAAGGAAGGGAACCAATTTTTGATCAAAATGGAAGAACATGTCTACAAGATTTACCTGTTTGGGATCTTCTATCATATCAGTATTGTCAACCTCCTTAGGTGCTTCTGTTTGTTTTTGGGTTCTCGAGTAGCAATGTGCGTAGCTGAAATTTTTTTGATCAAAGTAAGTAAAAAGCATCATGGGAAATTTAAAATTCCCTAGAAATCTTGTTTGTCACCTGCTAAGACGGGTGAGAAAACTCGAATGTTTCAATATCGACATGAAGATGACCGCTATAATTATTCATGTGGTATTTAGTCGAGACCACTCTATGACGAGTTTTTTTTCTGCGCATTGTCTAAAGCTAATAAGGACCCACAAGGAAGCCAATCTAGAAATGATGGGAAAAAGGCCAAGTCAAGTTCACAGGTCGGCAAGGGTGGGAACTTAGAAAAATAAAAATTTAGAGAAAAAATTTATATATATCAATTACATAAGGTGGAATTTTCAAAGTAGGTAGTTGTTCAGTATTTTTTTTGTTTTAAATTAAAAGAGGCGTCATAGATGGTTCGACGAATATCACAAAGATTATAAACAACCTCAAAGTAATGTTGGAAAGGATGAATTTCTTTGATATATGTAACTATGCTCTTCGTGAACTGATTCTGCAAAAAGGAAAAAGCGTATGTCAGAAGTTGCATGATGATTGTTGATGCTACTGAATGGGCATGGTGATAATTCGACCACCACTCTTTGAATTCTGGTGTACAAAGATAGTTGACTTGAAATTTAAAGGGATTCAGATTGGTGGTGTCGATGGTAAGCAAATTCACTTGGGCTTGGTATTCTTCTTTTGTGTAGAGGGTGGTGGCTATAGAAATTTCTTTTTTGTGGAGAAAGAAAGACATATGCAAGAATTGACAGTGGCCAAAATTTTGAGCTGCCAGGTTAGGCTGATGGCTAACAAGGCCTAAACCTTTCTCTTCCACCAGAATCCTAGTTGACAAGATAGTAGATCGAAGAAATGTGGACCAGATGTCAAGGGCCTCAGACTGGTGATCAGAAGAAAGAGGAGGAAACTCTCTATTAAACCAGTCGGGACCATAATTTTGATTGACGAACGGAGCCATAAAAGGTTCAAAAATGTCACATTTTGCAAACACGATGACATACTTCTTGAAAGCATTAGTGATTGATAGATAAATATATTTTTGTGTTAACTAAGCAAGCCTTGTGGCTTCAACTCGCCTTCTTTTAACTTATTAAACCAAGTCATAAGGGATGGTACCTTTCAGGAAGGACTCAAATGTCGCATTAAGCCATAGTTGTAGAAGACACTAGGCTCATTAATATGGAACTTTTACTCAGGGTCATTGATAGATTTGAAGTCAAAGGCAGCAAGTCCAAGAGCTTCATAAAGAGATCCCAAGATTAGCTTGTTGAGAATTATGTTTCGCCCTTCATGAAGCTGAGTGGCCATATTTATGAAATTTTTGGTTACTTGCAAAGAACTAGAACCAAAAACAAAGAGAGATATCCAATAGGTTAAGAAGGAAATATACTCCTGGTAAGAGACTTCTTCGGAGCTAGTCTCATGAAAGTCTTTGACAAAATGTTTATAAGTTGTGAGGTCAAAGTCAAAAACTGGTTCAGTTTTAGTTATTAGAGTAGGGTAGAAAGTTTCTTCGGTAGGTAAAAAACCAGTTATTGAAGCTATGTCAAACAAGGTAGGAGTCACCATTCCACAACGAAGGTGAAATGTGTTAGTAGAACTCTCTAAGAAAATTAGAGTTGTGTTTATCTGAATCAAGTCATAAATTTCTTGGTCTTTCCAGAATTATGCTTTTTTCGTTGCCTCTTTATCTAACCATGCAGTGTAATCCTCAATCTTTGGAGAAGGAAAAGCATAGAATACTGTCATACGGTGAACTGGACTTTTTGTGTTTTGCTTTTTATCGCAATGTCGCGGTTAGCAAGAGTCGCCACCGACTTTTCTTTTATCCAATAAGGAAAGGTGGAAAAGAACAGGAAAGACCTTAATTTAGATTTTGGGTTCGGGAGGTACATTATACAAAGGGAAGGTGTTAGCACCCTTTGTATCCATGGTTATCCATGGGCTCTTAATTGCTCGATCACTTATATTATTTTTGTCTGAAAAAAAAAAGTGTTTGTGAATTGTTTAGAAAAATTGTTTTGAAAAGAGAATTTAACTTTGTAATGATTCTTGTATGAATGTATACAAAGTGGTTATCCCGTTTTAGTTTTGAAAATTGTTTAGAAAAATATAACTCGGTAATGATTCTAGTATGAATGTATACCAAGTGGTGATTTTCTAAAGGCATTTTGAAAGGTGTGAGGTGCGAAAAAAATGTTTTAAGTTGTGAGCCAGCAATTAAGAGTTATACCGACCCAAGGTCTTTACGGGCATTTCCTATCCTTATGAGGGTAAAACTGTCCTTATTATTGAGAAATAAGTAGTTTTATCCTTTGGATGTAAAAGGGTCATCGTAGGGTCATCGATTGGTCATTGAAGGCAACAGTTATGAGGATACCTTAGCATTCGAAGGGACTATCATCATTTAACCGTAGGCAACATCGGAGGGTCATCGAGGGACAAAGTTGTATATTCGAAGGCAACATCCGCGGGACTATAATTTATTTTATGATGATTTAACCGAAGGGTCTTTGCTAAGGGTATCCCCACGTTCGCGGGACATGACCGTAATATCGTAATCGTAAGGCAACAAAGAGAGGTCCAAGATCACTTATTCAAAGGCAAAGTTTTACAATTAATTATATAATTAGGATGAAACTCCACATTAAAATTATTAAAAATAATATATTAAAAAATTAATACATTAGAAATTAATACATTAAAAAATTAATTTAGGGGAAACTCCACAAGGGTATCCCACAAATAAAGTGGAATACCTAGCCAATAACCTTTTCCTGGGATATGTGAACCTTTACGAAACTCAAAAAAAGAAAAATGTCAGAACACCAAATCAGGGTGCAATCGAAGATTACACCGGAGAAATATCACAACAATAAATAGGATAGGATGAATAATGCATGGCTATGATAAAAAAAAAACAGAATAGAAAAGTCAGCTACTGTCTCGTTCGCCTCTGCCTTGCCTAGCGAAGGCCACGGATTTTGAATTTGAAAACAGCCCCATGTTAGGAACTTTGAATTTTATGGCATTTTATCACAGGAATAACATGGTCAAACATTCAGGGTATTCAGGCATATTTAAATTCCCATACGAAAGCAAATTATATATCAACATTTAATCATGATTATATATGTAGATATGGCCAATTGAAAGTATAAACAATAGAGATACGCAAAACCTGTTTGCCAATTCAAGGTTGAAGGGATTGACCACTTGTAGTATCGGAATAAGTTAGGCAGCGGGAATTGGACGGCGATGGCTTCGGTGCAGATGGGCTGCCTTCAGGGTTTCTTTACTCTGAATTCTCCGGGTAGGCAGGGTTCCTATGCCAAAGTTTCTATCCGTCCTTCTCTGTTCTCTTTCTTTCTTTTTCCTCAAGGTTTTGTTCCAAGGAAACCTCAGAGTGTTTTGCTTCTCTTCCTTCTTTCTCCAGTGAATCTCCCAGTGTAAACTCCAAGTCTCTCCAAGTGTCACTCCCCCTACTGAAACTTCAGTATTTATAGACTAATTTCGTGGGTAATGGGCTTGGAATGAGGGAGACCCAAGTCCAAAATAATTTGTTATATTTTATTTATTTATTTATTTTAATTATTTAATTAATTAATTAATTAATTAATTAATTAATTAATTAAAAAAAATTCTTTTTTTTTTTTTTTTTCGTTTTTTTTTTTTTTTTTTTTTTTTTTTTTTTTTTTTTTTTTTTTTAGGAAAAATGATGGGTAATTTTTGGGGTATGACAGCTGCCCCTGTTCAATATTCTTGAACCGAGAGAGTTAGGATGGCGTGTATGTCATTCGTGGTCTGGAGGTGGAAGATTATTGAACACTAGAATGCCCCAAAAATTTGCACTTGAGAATCGACAGTTGGTCTTGATGGAGATGGGCTTAAAGATGCCATCCGGGAGGTTTGATGACGAAAGCTTCAGATCGCGCCGTATATTAGGCCAATTTGAAGACATGGGTGCCACACTGGGTCGTACGTTAGACCGTATAATGAGTCATCCATTAGGCTGCCGACTTCGCTGGGGAGTCGGAGTGTGTCATACGCTGTTGGGGATAAAGGATCAGAATGGACCATACGCTAGATCGTATCTGAGTTGCAGAATGAGCCGTATGTTAGGCTGAATCTGACGACGAAAGGGGTAGTCGTACGTTAGACTACACTTCAGAAATGTACCGTATGTTAGGTAGGATCTGATGATGAAAGGGGTAGTCGTACGTTAGACTACACTTCAGAAATGTACCGTATGTTAGGTAGCATCTGAGGGGATGGACATCCGAACGGGTCGTACGTTAGACCGTCGCAGAATGAGTCGTCTGTTAGGCCGCATCTGATGATGAAAGCGGTAGTCGTACGCCAGACTACACTTCAGAAATGTACCGTACGTTAGGTAGCATCTGAGGGTTGTAAGATCCA
The DNA here is from genome assembly GCF_024323335.1 of Lathyrus oleraceus. NCBI lineage: Eukaryota > Viridiplantae > Streptophyta > Magnoliopsida > Fabales > Fabaceae > Lathyrus > Lathyrus oleraceus. The sequence continues at coordinate 341,010,058 of NC_066579.1, forward strand.
AACGGGTCGTACGTTAGACCGCGTTGGAGTTGCTGGAGTTCAGAATGGATCGTACGCTAGATCGTATCTGAGTTGCAGAATGAGCCGTACGTTAGGCTGTATCCGAAGAAGAAAGTAGTCGTACGCTAGACTACACCCCTGAATGTACCGTACGCTAGGCAGCATCTGAGGATTTGAAGGTCCAAATGGGTCGTACGTTAGACCGCATTGGAGTTGCTGAAGAAGTCATATGTTGGGCTGAATCAGAATGAACCGTACGTTAGGCTGTATCTGATAACCTGTATATGTTGTACTTGCAATAAATGTCTGGGATGGGCTTAAAGATGCCATCGTTAGGAGGATATCGAAGTGTTGTCAGAATGAATGTTCCCATGAACTGTATTTGAAATATGTATCTGAATCTTGAATGTGATTGATAAAGGTGTCTGTCTGAATGAACCTTTTATTTTGACTATATCAGGAGGATAAATAACCTGCAAAGAAAAGTTAGCTTCATGCTATGTCATGATGTATGAGATGTTTCGTGTTATGCTAAAATAAATGCGAATGTTGTATGCATGCGTATGCTGTGAAAGGATGTAATGAATGAGTTATGCGTATGAGAAGTTCTGCTTGGGGACTCTACTGGGGAAAATAAATCCCCATCTACTGATTTGAGACATTTGTGTCGATGACCCTTTCTCGGCTGGGGATGCTTGATTTCTGTCTGATGGTGGAAATATTCAACAGAGCCTGGCTGGGGATGGATGAGATGATCAATCTGTCTGGTGACGCCGACCTCTGTTGGGGAGTAACTGGCTGTGCCTGGGGATACTGCCATTTTTTGAGGAAAAAAAAGGCTTGCTGGGGAAGAGAATTGGTAGCGGATTCATTGGAAGCATGATTAGACCTTTTCCTTGATCCTGAAGTCGGGTAGTAATTGCTATTGCTATTCTATGCATGTATTTTGGTAAACATTTATCATATTCAAATGCACATATTAATTCAAATTAAATCAATGGACATTTACACAACCAAAACAGAAAAGTAAAAACAAAAGCATCTTTTTTTTGAAAGAGGGTTGTATTGATTTTGAAAGGAGGCCTATAAACAGGCAATTTGTGTACAAGGAGACAGAAATCCTAGTAAGAGGAAATTATCGAAAACAAAGAGAAAGCTATGTGGAAGAAGTCCTATTGATTTTAAGCCTACTACTGTCATTATGTCTTCGGGCATCTCATCCCTTGCTGTCGGATAGAAGTGATTGGCTTGGTCAGTCCCTCGAACTTGGATGAAAGTTGACTGAGAACGGGACATAGTCATACGCTTTAATCCCTAATTTTTGCCTGGACCGCCTTTTCAGGTTTTCAGTCCACCAGGATACCCTTTTTTGCCCAAGCCGCCTTTTCAGGTTTTCGACTTGCCGGGTGTACATTTTTTTTATATATCCCTAATTTTTGCCCGAACCCTTTTGGTTCGCCGGGATGCCCTTACTTTTGCCTAGATACGTCGATCTAGCGGGTCTCTTTTATGCGTAGTATTTTTTAACTATGTCCGCGTTCACGGGATGTGGGAAGTCTTCACCATCCATTGTAGCGAGTATCATGGCTCCACCTGAGAATACCTTCTTAACTACAAATGGCCCTTCGTATGTGGGAGTCCATTTGCCTCTGGGGTCAGTTTGTGGTAGGATGATGCGTTTGATTACCAAGTCGCCAATTTGATACACTTGTCTCTTGACCTTTTTGTTGAATGCCCTGGTCATGCGCTTCTGATATATCTGCCCGTGACATACAGCCGCAAGTCTCTTCTCATCCATCAAATTTATCTGATCGAGTCGAGTCTGAATCCATTCGTCCTCGTCTAAGCCCGCCTCTTTCATGATCCTTAGAGAGGGAATCTGAACTTCCACTGGTAAAACGGCTTCCATTCCGTAGACTAAAGAGAAAGGAGTTGCCCCTGTCGAAGTGCGGTAACCATGAAGAGCAAAAGGTAACATCTCCTGCCAGTCTTTGTATGTTACCGTCATCTTTTGTATAATCTTCTTGATACTCTTATTAGCAGCCTCCACGGCGCCGTTCATCTTTGGCCGGTACGGAGAAGAGTTATGGTGTTTTATTTTGAACTGCGTGCAGAGTTCAGTAATCAGCTTGTTGTTCAAATTAGTACCATTGTCAGTGATAACTCTTTCAGGAGACAGCGGGTTTCTCAAATAGATATTTGATAGAATCCATCTTAGAAGTCAATAAAGTGGTATGATTCAACATATACTGTCTTAGTCGGCGAGCAGCCCAAACCAAAGCACAGCAAGCTTTCTCGAGCTGTGAGTATCTTGTTTCACAGCCGGTACCTTTTGCTAAGGCAGTATATGGCATGCTCTTTTCGACCAAACTCGTCATGTTGCCCCAACACACACCTCATTGAATTTTCTAACGTGGTCAAATACATGATGAGAGGTCTTTCTTCAACTGGTGGTATCAGAATTGGAGGTTCTCGGAGATACTTCTTGATTTTGTCAAAAGCTTCTTGGCATTCATCATTCCATACCATCTCTTGATTTTGTCTCAGTAATTTGAAGATGGGTTTGCAGGTAGCAGTCAAGTGTGGAATGAATCGGGCAATGTAATTCGAGTGCCCCAAGAAACCTCTGACTTCTTTCTTGTTTATTTCAGTACCCAGATTTACAATTTCAATTGATTCCTCATGCGGCTGTATAGTCTTTTCTTCTTGCAGTAGTCGGGCAAGTTCTCCAGGGACTTCACAATCTTCCTCGCTTCCATCCTCGGCTTGGTAGATCGGATTTTCAAAGTCATAATGAACAGTAGCAGAGTCATTACCAACAGGATCCAGAGTGGATATGGATCGGCAAATTGTTACGTGAGTGTGTGCAAGAAACATAGCTTGTTTGAAAAATGACAGGAAAGATAAAGAGCGCAATATTTGAATGCAAAAAGTCCATTGATCTATTGAATATGAATATGCTTATGAAAATGACAAACCCCTAACAAATTAGCCATTGTGCCTCGGGCATAGACACAATGCTTTAAGAAGTTTGATTGTAAAAGAAAATTAAAATTTGCAATTCTAGAATAAACAATAACAATTACTCCTGACTAAAGGAAATCGGGATAATGTCTTCAGTCTTCCAATTGTTGAGTCCGTCACCAATTGTTGGGAAAATCCAGCTATCCAAGTCGCAATCACTATCAGCATCTTCCATAGCATTAATCTGATTTTTGACTATCTTTCCAGAGTTAAACCCCAGGCCAGCTTTATCAGACTTGTACGGTACATTGATCAGTTGACCCCAACCAGCACGATCACCATTTTCAATCGCGGCTTGAGCATCTTTCAGAGAGATCGTGACAGGGGGAGCACGAACAACCTTGGGCACAAGGGGAGTTGGCTTAAGGACAGGACTGGGTGGAGGAACCACTTCAAATGACTGAGAAGGAGTCTCAAAGAATTCACCATCCATCTCGACGTATTTGAAGGCTTGCACACTACTGACAATATACTCTTCTTCTCCACATACAGTGACAACCATGCCTGCTATTGGATACTTCAGCTTTTGATGAAGTGACGAAGCTACCGCACCTGCCCCATGGATCCAAGGGCGCCCCAACAAGCAGGAGTAGGCGGGACGAATGTCCATCACGTGAAAGGTAGTGTTGAAGACTTGAGGTCCTATCTTGATAGGGAGAACCACTTCACCATAGACAACACTCTTCGCACCATCGTAAGCATGCACCACAACATCACTAGGTTTCCGTTCAATGCCTTTGTAGTCAATTTTATCGAGTACAACTTTCGGGAGCACATTTAAGGAAGAGCCGTTGTCGATCAACACGTGAGCCAGGGTGGTCCCCTCACACTCGATGGAGATATGCAGAGCTTTATTGTGATTCTTTCCTGCTGGTGTCAGGTCAGCATCGGAAAAGCCTAGGCCATTGTCAACAGTCAAATTAGCAACATAATGTTCGAATTGATCGACGGATGTTTCTTGAGGCACATGAGCGGTCTTCAAGAATTTCATCAATGCATTGGCATGGGATTCAGAAGATAACAATAAAGACAACATTGAGATTTTAGACGGAGTATGCCCCAATTGTTCCACTACATCAAAATCGCTCTTACGGATGATTTTCAGCATCTCTTCCATTTCCTGTTTGGCAACATCTTCAGAAGTAACTTCGACCGATGTCTCTGACTGAGGAGGATTGACTGGTCTTTTTCCTCGAATTTCGGGAGCGGGAGGTGAGATTTCTGGGGAGTAGATCCTTCCACTTCGAGTAACTTTACTAGTCCCCACAATATCATTAGGATTAGCAGAACTACCAACTTGCTTTATGCCATGGATGTAAACGTCGCCTCCATAGTTCCACGGAATAGCTTTGCTGGAGGAATATGGCACGGGGCCAGGTGCGGTAATAATCAGGGGAGCCACTTTGGGCTCAGCGGTAATCTTCACAGGCACTCTAGTAGCGGTAATCTTCACTGGAGCTTTGGACCTAGCAATCACAGATACCTCTTCAATAGAGTTGTCCACCTTAGGAACCCTTTCAAATAGAATTGTACGATCATCCATCAGCCGTTGAATGCCGTTCTTCAACTTCAAACAATCATTGGGTCGGAGTACACAGAGATCGCAATCTTCAGCACAACCTGGAAATAAACCAGCTTGCAATAAATTCTTCTTAACGATCAGGAGAGGAGATGCTAAATCAGCAACGTCAGTAACGTGAGAATTGTCGTCCACAACATTAACATTCTGGTCATGATTAGGCATAGGTGCTGTGATGACATTGGGGGTCGCCGGAGGATCAAATTCAATTTCTCCAGCGTCGATCATATCCTGAATCTTGTTCTTCAACAACCAGCAATCATTCGTATCATGCCCGGGGCTATCGGAGTGATAGGCACACCTGGCGTTGGGATTATAACGAGGAGAAGTAGTGTTGGGATTTGCAGGAGGGCCTCTGAGGGTAATCAAATTGGCCTTTAACATACTCTGCAGTGCTTGGGTTAAAGTCATATTGATCTTGGTAAACTGTCTTCTCGACCTGTCTTGTCTGTGTTGGAAGTTCTGAGATGGCGGTGCGGCAATTGTAACTGCCCCAACAGTATGGTCACGATTCTTCTTGTTATGCTTCCTCTCACTGTACACAGCATTTGATTCATTCTTTCCCTGATAGGACTTTTTGGTGCTTGCAGAAGTAGCTGCCTGTATCTTTCCACTTCGAATGCCGCTTTCAACCCGTTCACCTGTCAAGATAAGTTCAGTGAAACCTGACGAGGAACTTCCCAGTAGATGGCTGTAGAATGGGCCAGTCAGCGTACCCATGAACATGTCCACTAACTCTCGATCAGTCATAGGGGGTTTGACTCTGCCAGCCAAATCTCTCCACTTTTGAGCATATTCTTTGAAACTTTCTTTAGAGCCCATAGTCATATTTTGTAGCTGTAGCCGAGTAGGCGCTAACTCAGAGTTATACTGGTAGTGCTTGTAGAAAGCTGTTGCTAAATCAGTCCATGTGCGGATGTTAGAGCTCTCAAGCTGATAATACCACTCTAACTGTGTGCCAGACAGACTCTCTTGGAAGAAATGGATCCACAGTTTCTTATCAGTAGTGTGCGGCTGAATCTTTCTCACATAAGCCCTTAGATGCATCTGAGGACAAGAGGCACCATCATACTTAGTGAAAATGGGAACCTTGAATTTGCGGGGAATGACCACATCAGAGACCAGACCCAAGTTTTCGAAATCCAGACCGGGCACTTTCTGCCCCTCCATAGCTAGCATACGTTCTTCCAGCAACTTGTACTTATCATCCTTCGGAGAGTACTGTTCATGTTCATAATCTTCATCGTCGTCCTCAGAATTGACGAGATTAGGATTCTCATCTTCCGAATCATTCTCGGTCTCTTCTTCTGAATCCTTCGGAATTCTAATCTTGACTCCTGTAACCTGTCCCTTAAGCCTTCTCCCCGGGTTGATGTAACCCACAGGTTTCTGGTCCTTCTTCTTCTCCATCAAAAAAGCTTTCAGTTCTTCCTGCCCCTTAGATAAGCTCAGCATCATTTCCTGGAATTGAGCATTCTGGGCCTGGAGATCTTTGACAGTTTGTTCGAGAGCCATTGTTCAATCTGTTTGAATCTGCTGGAATCTGTTTGATAGGAAAATCGTGAGAACACTGATCCTTTAGAATACCTGTTATGCGATGCAATGCAATGTATGAAATGTTTTCAAGGACTTTCGGGATTTAACTTTGCATAAACTAACAAAAAGAGCTTTTTTTCTTTCTTTTCTCTTTTGTTTTTGCTTTTGTTTTTGTTTTTTTTAGCAGAGTTAAATCCCTAAATCCTTGAAATGGTTAGTACAATGCCATGATGTTATGATGTTATGTTGTTAGATAAATAACAAGCACAAGCAAGTCACACAACAATCATTCCTAGGTTTTAAGGCTTGCGTGAGTTCCATAGGTAAATACCCTCCCCACTGAAGTTTGGTTGGTTCAACCTGTCTTAGAATAGTAACCGGGTTCTAGAAGGATCTCAAATCATTGACCTTTCCTTAAGTCCACTTCAGTGCAACACCAAGTGGTTGACCGAAGCTTCCCTAAAGTCCAATCTCAAAGAGTGTAGTATCGAGTCTCAACCAACTCCAGTCGGAACCGAAGCCAGTTATCTCACTACTTTCTAATGGCCAGGATGAGTCAATTAGGGTTCTAAAGGTCTGGTTAATGCTTTTATGACACCACGCGAATGCCAAATATTTCCTCAACTAACATGAGGAACATCAGGACATCCAAAGTGCCACATTAACCGTAGCCATCATTTTGACCATTCCAGTATACGCCGGACAGTCGCGATGATCTCTTGCTACTTACCTAAGGTACACTAGATCCGGGTGTAGGATCTTTCACTCAAGCATAACATACCCAAGCAATCCCTTAAAAATAAATCAGACAAATTGAATAAGTGATCTTGTTTTTAAGGTAACCTCTCTTTTTAAATATTTAAGCTCCCCAGCAGAGTCGCCAGTTCTGTCATACGGTGAACTGGACTTTTTGTGTTTTGCTTTTTATCGCAATGTCGCGGTTAGCAAGAGTCGCCACCGACTTTTCTTTTATCCAATAAGGAAAGGTGGAAAAGAACAGGAAAGACCTTAATTTAGATTTTGGGTTCGGGAGGTACATTATACAAAGGGAAGGTGTTAGCACCCTTTGTATCCATGGTTATCCATGGGCTCTTAATTGCTCGATCACTTATATTATTTTTGTCTGAAAAAAAAAAGTGTTTGTGAATTGTTTAGAAAAATTGTTTTGAAAAGAGAATTTAACTTTGTAATGATTCTTGTATGAATGTATACAAAGTGGTTATCCCGTTTTAGTTTTGAAAATTGTTTAGAAAAATATAACTCGGTAATGATTCTAGTATGAATGTATACCAAGTGGTGATTTTCTAAAGGCATTTTGAAAGGTGTGAGGTGCGAAAAAAATGTTTTAAGTTGTGAGCCAGCAATTAAGAGTTATACCGACCCAAGGTCTTTACGGGCATTTCCTATCCTTATGAGGGTAAAACTGTCCTTATTATTGAGAAATAAGTAGTTTTATCCTTTGGATGTAAAAGGGTCATCGTAGGGTCATCGATTGGTCATTGAAGGCAACAGTTATGAGGATACCTTAGCATTCGAAGGGACTATCATCATTTAACCGTAGGCAACATCGGAGGGTCATCGAGGGACAAAGTTGTATATTCGAAGGCAACATCCGCGGGACTATAATTTATTTTATGATGATTTAACCGAAGGGTCTTTGCTAAGGGTATCCCCACGTTCGCGGGACATGACCGTAATATCGTAATCGTAAGGCAACAAAGAGAGGTCCAAGATCACTTATTCAAAGGCAAAGTTTTACAATTAATTATATAATTAGGATGAAACTCCACATTAAAATTATTAAAAATAATATATTAAAAAATTAATACATTAGAAATTAATACATTAAAAAAATTAATTTAGGGGAAACTCCACAAGGGTATCCCACAAATAAAGTGGAATACCTAGCCAATAACCTTTTCCTGGGATATGTGAACCTTTACGAAACTCAAAAAAAGAAAAATGTCAGAACACCAAATCAGGGTGCAATCGAAGATTACACCGGAGAAATATCACAACAATAAATAGGATAGGATGAATAATGCATGGCTATGATAAAAAAAAAACAGAATAGAAAAGTCAGCTACTGTCTCGTTCGCCTCTGCCTTGCCTAGCGAAGGCCACGGATTTTGAATTTGAAAACAGCCCCATGTTAGGAACTTTGAATTTTATGGCATTTTATCACAGGAATAACATGGTCAAACATTCAGGGTATTCAGGCATATTTAAATTCCCATACGAAAGCAAATTATATATCAACATTTAATCATGATTATATATGTAGATATGGCCAATTGAAAGTATAAACAATAGAGATACGCAAAACCTGTTTGCCAATTCAAGGTTGAAGGGATTGACCACTTGTAGTATCGGAATAAGTTAGGCAGCGGGAATTGGACGGCGATGGCTTCGGTGCAGATGGGCTGCCTTCAGGGTTTCTTTACTCTGAATTCTCCGGGTAGGCAGGGTTCCTATGCCAAAGTTTCTATCCGTCCTTCTCTGTTCTCTTTCTTTCTTTTTCCTCAAGGTTTTGTTCCAAGGAAACCTCAGAGTGTTTTGCTTCTCTTCCTTCTTTCTCCAGTGAATCTCCCAGTGTAAACTCCAAGTCTCTCCAAGTGTCACTCCCCCTACTGAAACTTCAGTATTTATAGACTAATTTCGTGGGTAATGGGCTTGGAATGAGGGAGACCCAAGTCCAAAATAATTTGTTATATTTTATTTATTTATTTATTTTAATTATTTAATTAATTAATTAATTAATTAATTAATTAATTAATTAAAAAAAAAATCTTTTTTTTTTTTTTTCGTTTTTTTTTCGTTTTTTTTTTTTTTTTTTTTTTTTTAGGAAAAATGATGGGTAATTTTTGGGGTATGACAAATACGCTAGGATAACTCATGAACCTTAGTTCATAATCTTTGTCTTGAAAGATTCTAGGTTTGTGGCTACGGTGAGAAAGGAAGAACTTGCTCAAATGTTTAGGTTTTTTAGAGGCATTGGGAAAATAACCTAAGAAGGCATGAATAGTACCAGAAATGACCTAAGAAGCCCATATCATCGCCTTATCTTCTTCCATTGGTGCTTCTTGGACGTAGTTGCATTTACCAATAACAATAGAAGCACTGATGTCAAAGGCAAGAGGAACTGGAAGCATTAATGAGGATGAAGAGGCCATTTTGTTCTCAGAGAAAAATTGCTCAAGGTAAAAATGGTTTTTGGAAGTTCTGAGAGGGCTTAGAAGAAAAGAAGAGAAATAAAAAATGAAAACAAGGAAGTGTTTATAATGAAGAAACATTTTAGTTCTCCCCTAACTAAGTAGAACAAGTGGCACGTCCAAACCGCCAGATGGCATATTAAATTTGTTGGATAAAATGGAATTAGATGAATTTTTTAATATCATTTAGTTTAGTTGCTATTTAATAGCCTAGGAAATCGGAGCAAAGATGATATATTGCACGCACGTCTGTGATGTGGCTGTTTGGTAGAAAATGGTCATGATTACCATGACGTGTACAAGCTACTCTAAACATTGTTGAACAGTTACAAAAAAATATCACATTTCTTCCATCTGACACATACGATCAAAAGTGACATTTTTGGGAGGCATCTGTTAGTCTGGAAATTCTAGCAGGTGAAAAGTCAACAAAAAATACCAGTTAATTACGTTGAAAAATGCTAAGATTCAAGAAGTCTCAACTAAAGAGCTTTGACACATTAACTACGTCGACCGATAACGTTTCGACTAGCTTGTACGCATGGTTTGGATGAATCTCAAGAACAGATCCATAAGATTAGGATCACTCTCTCTATCAAACATGTCCAAAATCTCGAAAAGGACTTTCACAAAATGGTTGGAGTTCGACAAGATCACCAGTTTATCTAGGACTTAGCATATTTCGAAGTCTAAGAATCGGCTAAGCAAAGAGATTTTTTCGACAAGTACTATAGAGATGAATCAGAGATTATAAAAGGTATTCGGGAAGTTTGATATAATTATCAATGCAGTTATCAGCATGATACTTGGTTTTTCATCATTTTACCTTGGAAGACGTGTGTAATCAAGTTAGAGCATGAAAGTCTAAGTAGTGGGATATGTGTCAAGTTCTGGGATTCAACCATTGACGACGGTTTCTTTTATAATAGTATATAATACAGGCTTATGCATTGTAGTCGGGATCGTAAATTTTTGTCAACTCTCTATAGAACCAAAGTACCCAAGTCATAGAGTGAAACAGTTTGTGAGAAATGCGAGTCTGCGTCCACCATTTAAACTTTCTACAAATCTTTTGTATTCGAAGTATTTACATTAAATGTCATTTACTTCATTCACTTTCTTTGTCGTTTATTGTCTTTATCCAAAGTTTATCTTTTGCATTAAATATCATTATCCACGCACTTAAACCCAAAACACACACTTTCACTATAATTTTCATTCGCACATATTGTCTCTGAGATTTTTCGAGTTAATCTCTTAAGTGAATTAAACTCGTGATTGTTTACTAAAAATACCAATAAACAATAGCTTATAGCTTATAGTTTATAAGCTCATAAGACAATAAAAGATTTGTTTAGTAACAGTCTTTCATCACGGGTTTATAGCTAATTTTATTAGTTTATAGCTTATTTTTCAAACGATATTCCAAATAGCGTTTTAGCTTATAGCTTATAGCTTATAATTTTTTATTTCATTTTTGTCCTTATTATTTTAACTAAAACTCACTACTACCCTTTTTAACTTATTTTAGTTTAAAATAAAAAATTATATATTAAATATCTTTTATGTCATTTTAATTTATCTATTAATTGAATCGCTGATTTTATCAAACACTTCAATTAGTTTATCAACTATAAATCATCAATCATCAACTATAAACTATAAGTTATCAGTTATCCGTCGTAAACTATAAGTTATCAACTAACTTATCAATCAACAACTATTTTTACCCTACAAAGCTTAAGAGTGATTGATGGCAATTCGAACTTTTGATGCTGAAACAAGTTTTGAGATTTGAGCAATTTGATTGATTGATTTTGATGTGGAAGCAATTCGAATTTGATTTAAAACTATTTGAGCGATATGAATTATTAGAGTGATTTTAATTGAAATTGATCCCTTTAATTTATAAAATATTTGATTTTTATAATATCACAATTATCAATTTCAATATAAATCAATTGCGCATAGATTAAAAGAAAAAACAAAATTGAAAAGAAAAATAATAAATATTCGTAAAAACCAAAATCAAACAAAAAAACAATTACAGTAATTATAATAAATAAAAAGTTAGTATAATGGAGTAATTACATATTTAAAAGTTAAACTTAAAATAACACGTAACAAAAAAAAATATATTTAACCCCATAATATTCAACATGAAAATAGATTGACATCTTAAATTAACTAATAACAATAATATTTCAAAAAGAATGACATCAATGTTTTCTAATAATAGAAGTGACGGTAACAAAATCAGTTAAAGAAATAGAAATGCAAGAAGCTTTTTCCAAGAGATCTTAAAAAATGGAAATGGAAAATAGAATCAGTTTGGAATTTTGGAAGCAAATATTTTGTCCAACAAGAAGAAAACATGAGAAATGAAACCAAAACTTTGAACGGAAAAATGCCAATAAATATCACAAAGTTTTGAGACACATCATTATGGAAGCTGATCGAATCCAACAATTGCAGAATGAAGGACTAATTAGTTGCTTTTGGAACCGTGTGGATAATCCTGGTGCCATATGGAACTCAGAAAATGTCTTGATCTTTTACCTTCCAAGCCTAGTCCTACAAATATTACTCGTTGTTTTCGCAACTCGTTTAATGTTTTGGATCCTTAGACCCTTACATCAACCTCATTTTGTTGCTGAGCTTCTTGTAAGTCCATGTTTTTCTCTTTCTGCTTCTTTACCATACACATTCACATGTTTAGAAGACAAACCTCAGTGCGATAATTAGGTTATGTATTTGCTTATCATTTAGGGTTTGTATTTATCATGAAGAAATCCTGTTAAAACGTGTTAAACTATTCTGATGTATCATAGTTACATTTGCATGTTTATGATTTATCGGTTTAACGTGTAAACTATTCTAAATTCTAAATGTGTGTTCTTTTTTTTATAGGCCGGTTTCATGCTAAATATATATGTTCCAATACTGAATTCCACACTCTTTGGAATAGCACTTCAAATAAAAGGACTTCTTGGTTTTGCGTCTATAGCACAATTTGGTGTAATCTACTATGTGTTTGTAACTGGTTTAGAGATGAACTTAGACACAGTATCAAGAGCAAAACAAAAAGCATCAACTATTGCTATAGCTGGAACACTATTTCCAATGATAGTAGGGTTTGTGACATATATTATAGTTGGAAAAACATTAGTAAAAAACGGCGAATTCAATACAGTTTCAGCTTATTTCTTATGGTCGTTAACAATTAGTATGACAAGTTTTCCCGTGGTGGCAGACATTCTTTCAGCTCTTAAGATTCTCTATACAGGACTTGGTAGGGTTGCATTAACAGCTGCTACAATCAATGACTTTATCAATTGGGCAATGTTTATATTTCTTATACCGTTAATTGTTAACGGTAAAAGAGGAATATTATCGGTGTTATCGACTATAGTTTTCGTTCTTTTTTGTCATTATGTATTACGTCCTCCACTCAACAAAATTTTAATACGAAAAACGAATCAAAATGATTGGGACTTGTATGAGTTATCCTATGTGATAGTTGGTGTTGTTGCATGTGCAACTGTTACTGAATTTCTTGGTACACATTCTGTTGTTGGAGCATTGGTTTTCGGGTTGATTCTTCCGCGTGGAAAGTTTGCAGAAATGTTGATAGAACAATTGGATGGTATTGGATCGGGATATTTAGCACCGTTGTTTTTTGCGAGTATTGGTTTGAGAACTGATGTGCTTGCAGCTTTAAAGGGAAACTTTATTTTGGTTATTTTTATCATGATAATGATGATTTCAGCTAAGATCTTCAGTACTATAGTTGCTACTCATTTCTACGGAATGCCGGTTCGTGATAGTATCGCTCTTGGAATGCTTATGAATACGAAAGGGGTCTTATCTTTGATAATAGTCAACATTGGATGGGAAAGAAAGGTATTGATTTTGCATATATATGTTTGTTAATTCTTGTTACTTTCTTGATTATGATTTTTTGTTCTTCAGGTTATTAGCAAAGAGGCGTTTACAGTTATGGTTTTAAGCATATTTTTTATGACAGTTATAGTGGCACCTATTATCAATGCAATGTACAAACCAAGATTGACATATGAGCAAAACAAGTTAAGGACAATAGAGAATTTGAAAAGTGATTCTGAGATTAGAGTTATGGTTTGTGTACACAATGCTCGCCAAGCGAACGGAATGATCAATATTCTTGAAGCTTGTAATGGCGTAAATGTTTCTCATTTACGCGTCTTTGCGCTTCAACTTGTTGAACTCAAAGGACGTTCGGCTGCACTAATGGTTGCGCAATTAGACCAACAACAACAACAAAAGGAATCACAAATCCTCGACCAATCGTTGGAGACGGATAGCTACTCGTCCAACCATATCACGAATGTTTTTGAAGAATATTCGTCTAATAATGCGAACACTCTTGTGGAAAATCTTGTTGCTATGTCTTCTTATTCGACGATTCATAGAGACATATATAATTTAGCGTTGGAGAAAGAGGCGTCGTTGGTTTTACTCCCTTTTCATAAACAAAGCACTGTTGAAGGTTCTTTAGAGGTAGCTGAAGGTGCGGTTAAAGACATAAACCGAAACTTGATGCAAGACGTGCCTTGTTCGGTTGGAATCTTTGTTGATCGTGGACATCACGCAGCGCTGTCCAAGATCAAAATGCATGTTATTATGATTTTCATAGGTGGACCTGACGACAGAGAAGCCTTAGCTATTGCTTGGAGAATGTCGAAGCATCCGTGGACACGGCTTACCATGGTGAGGATATTTTTACGTGGTAAGGCAGCCGAAGTTGATTCGTCGGGGCATAATGAAGCACAAGGACTATTATCAGCGGTTTTAGATTCCGGAAAGCAAAAAGAGTTGGATGAAGAATACGTAGGTTCGTTTCGACTTAAAGCTGTTAACAATGAAGATACTATAACTTATGCCGAAAGAGAAGTGCATGCAGGTGAAGATATCCTTAAAGTGCTTAATGAATTGGACAAACTAGGTTGTGATCTATACATTTTAGGACATGGAAAAGGAAGAAACTCTATGGTTTTGTCGAATTTGTTTGAATGGGCTGATTGTCCTGAGCTTGGTGTTATTGGTGACATGTTGGCATCAGATAGTTTTGGTTCAAATTCTTCAATACTTGTTGTACAACAATATGGATTTGGAGGTGTAGAATTCAGTACTAGTCATTCATCCAACGAGGATCTTGAGTCACTTTCCCAAAGGTAGGTGATTGTTATCAGTTTGAGATTCGGGTTCGAATGTTTTTGGAAATGGAATCGATTTTGAATCTTGTTGCTCAAATATAGATCCGCGAAAACAAGAAAACACAGAGTTTGAATCTCGAGGGGAGGGGAATGTCATTGTAAGATATAATGACTAGATGATTCAAACAAACATTTTGATTTAGCTTCATAGAATTTATCATGTTGTATAGTTTTGTTATAGTTTCGATGTGCATTGTTGTACAATACTTAGAGGTTAACCTGATATATTTTCTTGAGAAATATGTGCACTCTTATCTATTTTTCTCTTATATACTTTTACTTAAACATAATTGCTTATTCACATTAAGTTTATATGTGTGTGTTAGAATTCCTCTTCATATAGCTTCTCTGTCACTTATTAATCTCCACCTCCACTTGCACATAAAAGCTACATTGAAAGCATATACAGTTTTGACTCCTATCCCTCTCTCCATTTTACTTTTGCAAACATCTATCGATTTTGCCCACTTTAACCCTTTCTTAGCCTCAGCCCTAAACCACAAAAAGTCCCTTTGGATCTTTGTAATTTCTGTCAGTCTTCTTTGGGCTAGGAAAGAATGATAACAGATAAATGGGGATGTTATTCAAAGTAGAGTTCAGTAAAATAATTCTCCCTCCAATTGATAGCAGTCTACCTTTTCAAGATGTCAATTTCCTTCTAAGCTTTTTCTACCATAACCCTCCAAGTTGAGATTCTTCTGGGATTTGATCCCACTACTATGCCTAAGAAGTTGAAAGGAATTGTGCTAAGTTACATGATAAAAACCGTGATGTGTGATGCTACCTCCATGAAATGAACTCTTGTGTTTAAACCATACAACTTACTTACTTTTATAGAAGTTGACTCTCAAGCCAAATACTAGCTCAAAGCCTGTCATAACTGTCTTGATGCACCATAAATTTTTCCAAGAGCCCTCCCCTACAAGAATTATGTTATCTGCAAATTGTAATAATTGATATTCCACTTCTTCAATAACTTTTAAACCCTTAGACTCTCCCATTTGTGATTCTTTCTTTACTAACACTACTAGCCCCTCATCTGCTATGGTGAATAAAAATGGGGACGTCGGATCCTTTGCCTCAAACCCTTGCTTCTTTATGAAGTTTTTGGTTGGACTACCATTCACTACTACATAAGTAGTTTAAAAAAGGCATGCCTCCCTCCACAACATCCACTTCTCTCCTAAGCCTAACCTTCTTATCATATACCTCAAATACTTCCAAGACATATAGTTGTAGTATTATATTTGTGAGCGTCCTACGTTAGGGTACCCTCACCCAAGAGCGGTACCGCCTAAACGATGATTGAAGGACTCGCTCTAGGCATTGACGACATGTGTAAAGTCATTAGTCAAAGGAGAGACAGTTCACCATTACTCCCGAAATGATAGGTGGTCAATAACTTCCCCCGATCTAGAGGGAGCATTATCATAACTCAGGACTACCCGAATCCTAAGCTCAAAAGGTTTTTATAAATGTCTCTCCCCAAATAGGGAAGAGGACAGAGCATAACTGAGTGTGATCACTCATCTCACACGCTTACAATAAGAACATTATCCATATATGACATTATCCATCTACAGAGGCTCTCACTTCACCTGAGCAGAACTCCTAAAACCACCACAAAATCTCACCGAACATGATTTTTCGCCATCGCGGAAAAGTCGTAACCAACATACAGCGTAATATACTTACTAATGTCTTTGAGTCCCCCTACCCTTACAGAAGGGACACACCTGTACTTTTTGACCTGTATAGTGGCCCTCACACTCACAGTGGAACTCCGGTAAAACTAACCTAAGTCATACCGTCTTCATCACCATCACCCTGCTCAATATTACCCTTCACTCTTACGCCTAGTATAACACCTTGAATTTTAAATTTAATAATTTTCAATGTTGTGTTGTTAGCGTGAAATTGGTGGAATTATTTGCAAGAATAAAGGGTGGATGAGGAATTAAAGGAGTTTGGAGTTAAAATAATAATTAAGAAAAATATAAGGGGAGGAAAAGCAACGTTAGAAGAAATAAGGGGATCAGTTGGATTTAAATAAAATAAACATATTTATATTCAAGTGAGTTAGGGTGAGAGAGGAAAAAGAGACAGAATAAGAAAAACTTTATTGTTACTGTGAGAGAAAAGAAGAGGAGGAAACCCTAACCATTATAAGTGCAAGAGAAGTTTCTCCATCATCAAAGTTTGGGTTTTTCGTATGTGTGTATAAATCGTGTTGTACGGACATTTTTTATTCATGATTTCGTAGGAGTGTAATGATTTGATGTAATTTTGATGTTTAAGTGATGAATATTAGAGGTTTTGAGGCTGAAATCGCACAAAATTGCAGAAAATTGCATAAGGGAAAATTGGGATTTGGGTGCCGCTATCGGCCGTAACAGTTGTTATGGGCGGCCATAGCAGCCCTCGTGTTTTTGTACCAGAGATGTAAAAATGGGGAACAAGGCATGTAAGCTATTACGGACCGTAATGGCTATTACGGGAGGTCATAATAGACCTCTAGTTTTTTGTACTGGATAGTTGGATTCTAGCGATTAATTTGAATTTTCACATTGATTTTGTTTACGGTATAATTTCAATATAGCCTTAAGTTAGAAGCGGAGATTATTAAGTGGAGAAGTGAGTAAATTAATCGATGGTCCTTCTAGGTTAATAAACATAAAAAAAAATAGAGTTACCATTACTAACATCGCAAACCTAGAGAACTTGAGTAAATAAGGGAATTTTTTTTTTAAATATTCAGAAATTTTAAAAAAATTTTAAAATTAACCATTTTTTCAAAATAATTACATAAATGGTCATTTTTGGCCAAAATTAACACCTAGGCGCCACCCTAGTTGGCGCCTACCCTTAATGGGTAGGACAAATCGCCACTAGGAGTGGCACCTACACCCATTCCATTTTTTTTTTTTTATATGTTTTTTTTTTAATTTTTTTAATTTATAAATTTATATTTTTTATTAATTATATTAATTTATATTAACACATATATATAAATAAAATTATTTACAAGATACATATATATATATATATATATATATATATATATATATATATATTAATTTATATATATTAATTTATATATATATATATATATATATATATATATATATATATATAATTTATATATATATTAATTTATATATATATATATATATATATATATATATATATATATATATTAATTTAATTTATAAGTAATTAATATTATTTGTAAATTTTTGGAAAAAAAATTAATTTATATACGTGTAAATAAATATTTATACACATGTAAATTAATATATATATATATATATATATATATATATATATATATATATATATATATATATATATATATATATATATATATATATATATATAAAGATATGATAGACAATATCTTTAAAGATAAAGATAAAGATATAAAGATAATAAACAGAAAATATTTTTATTTAAATAATAGACAAGACAAATATTACAAAGATATGATTAATCACATATGATGCGGTCCCTGGTACGATCCGCACGGGGGAGGTCTAATTACTCGCCTAGACGGTTCACGTGGTGGTGGTGCTTCCCTATTACCACCCCTTGCCCTAACGCGTCCCCTTGCCGTTTGCCGTTGTGGTTGGGTCGAAGTCCCTTCAGTGTTGTAGGAAAGACGGGTCCCCTCTGCCCCCTAAAAAGCTTTGTCTCGGTGGGACAAACTGATTACTGCTGGGTGCGCCCTCGAATTGTGGCCTTTGGTAGTTTAGGGTTGAATCGGGTTGGCCAAAGTACAATGTTTGTTGTGGTGTATAGTAGTCCTGTTGGTAGTCCTCTTGTATACCCGTGTCGGGGCTAGGTGGAGGACTGGAAGAGCTCGGGACATTGTCATGATGGAAGTGTTGGGATTGGTGGAAGTGGGGGGATTGATATTGTGGTAGGTGTTGGGACTGTTGATGGTGGTGGGAATGTTGAGTTTGTTGTTGGTAGTCTTCATGGTATTGGGGTTGAGTTTGTGGTATGTATTGTTGATTTGGTTGGGGGGTGGACATGTGTTGTGGTGGTTGTTGTTGGTAATATGGTGGTGGTGGTTGTTGTTGGTAATAAGGTGGTGGTGGTTGTTGTTGGTAAAATGGTGGTGGTGGTTGTTGTTGGTAATAAGGTGGTGGTTGTTGTTGTTGGGAATACTGTGGTGGTTGTTGTTGTTGGAAATATGGCTGTTGCATCCGGGGATCGTCCAAATAGAACGGGTCAGACACAATCATTTCTGGATTTGTATTTGCTCTATATCAATCCACATATTCCCTTGTCGGCTTCATTTCGTTGGGCGCCACCAGAAATTGTAGAACATAGTGGGCACGGTCTTTCCACATTTTACGAAACTCCTTAGCAAATTCCTTCCAATTTTGGGCATACCACTGGTGGCTGACTTTTTTTAGATGCCAAGGTTCCATAGACATTGGGGGGGCTGGGATTTCTTGATGCATTCTGAATTGAAGCTTGACACGGTCACTTTGGTGCATCTCCACAGTGGTGAACCGCATTATGGCCGTTTTTGCTGTCCAAACAGCTGCATCTTCGGGGTTGGGTTGATGTTCCAATCCCAAATATGGCCTCCAAATAAACTGCAAAGAAAAAAGTAAATATGTTATTTATCGAGAATGCATGATATTAATAAATCAGTTAGAAGCTGAGTGATTTAGTGGTAATACATCTTGTGCTCGGAGACGATCCAAGAGTTGACGATAAAATATAATTTTATTTTTGGGGGTAAGACTGTAATCCAGTCCGGTTGTAATGAACCTAAACAAAAAAAGATAAATAATATTATTTACAAATATTTATACAATAAATATACAAAATGAAATAACATCATAAATTTACCTAGTTGCGTAGGGGAAGGAGTAGACATTAGGATTTTCTGGGGCTAGCCTCGGCAATCTCCACCACCCCCATGTTTGGAGCAAAAAAGCACATCCAGAAAATGTACAGTGCTCATTTTGTGCGTTTTTACACAAAGAGCTATATAGGAATGCTAATACTGCAGAACCCCAACTATATGTGCTTATTCTATCAATGTCCCCGAGCAAACTCAGGTACATAAAGATTATGCTATTTCCCGTCCCTTCGGGAAATAGCAAGTTCCCAAACAATAGCATAATGTAAACCCGGGTTTTTATGACTTTTTCTTGTTCGGAGGATTCCTCAGTCAAAGTTATGGAGTCGTGGTACAATTGTAGGCTAGATAATTTAATACCCTGACCCCTTGCTTTGGCAGACCCCTCACCCTCGACCAGATCTACCCCCAACATTTGAACACATATTTGGTTAGGCTGTTGAACATTTTCGGTGACAGGCTTACCATCTATTCTAAGACCCAAAAGCATGTACACGTCCTCTAATGTGACGGTACATTCACCAGTTGGTAGGTGAAAAGTGTGTGTCTCAGGTCTCCAACGTTCACACAGAGCCAAAATGAATTTGACATCAATTGTGGCATTTACGACATGCATAACATGACCGAAACCCGCACGCTGTATGTAAGGTACGCACCATGGGTCTGGATAAGGCATTGGGTGTGAATGTTGACGAAATTTCTTGGGATCCTTTAAAAACAAACAATATAAACAATCATTAGATTGGACTTTTAAAAAACTAATTACAAACATACGAAAGAGGCAATGTTCAAGAAAAACTTACGAATGAGGCAATGTTTGCCCTAGTGCCTCTGTGTTCTTGGCCCATGGTAAGAAGAGACATGATTGCAATGTAGAACGAAGCTTGGTGGATGAGAAGTTTCGCCGGAGTTCTCTGAATAAAAGTGTTAGTGGTTGATGAAAACTTGCAAGAATGACCCTCTATTTATACTCGTTTTCAAGTAGACTGAATATGCAAAAATGTGACAAGTGTAAGGCATGCGTGGTAGTGTTGGCATGCATTGGTGCAGACTAGGTGGGAGTTGTCTTGTCTTGGGGAAGACTTGGTGGAATCTGATGATGCAAAGGTGTGACACGTGTAAGGCATGCGTGGGAATCTTGCAGAATAGGTGCAGGCTAGGTGGTAGTGTTGGCATGCATTGGTGCAGACTAGGTGGGAGTTGTCTTGTCTTGGGGAAGACTTGGTGGAATCTGATGATGCAAAGGTGTGACACGTGTAAGGCATGCGTGGGAATCTTGCAGAATAGGTGCAGGCTAGGTGGTAGTGTTGGCATGCATTGGTGCAGACTAGGTGGGAGTTGTCTTGTCTTGGGGAAGACTCCATCTATTCTGATGATGCAAAGGTGTGACACGTGGAAGCAAAGCGTGAGAATATTATTTAAAATAAATAATCAGGTTGTTTAAAATAAATAATTAAGCTTAAATAAAATTGAATAAAAGAGGTTGTTTTAAATAATCAGGCATGCGTGGGAATATTATTTAAAATAATTAATCAGGTTGTTTGAACACATAATGGAAAAAAGAGGTAGTTTAGTATTGGAAGTGTGATATTCAGTATTGAAAGTTCAAGAAGTTTAAGTTTTTGGTGGAAGCAAAGCTAAAGCTGAGACTAAGTTCAGACTATGTGGAGAATACATTTGATGGATAGGCAGTACACGTGGCAAAATTATTACATGCATGCAGCTCCACGTTGCCTGCAAGTTCTTGCATGCTTTACACGTGTCCAAGTTTTGCATGCGTTGCTCTTGGGGAAGGCTTGGTTGAAGACATGCATGCAAAGATGTGTCGGAATCTTGCAGTATAAATATTCACACACATTTTCACAAAGGTATTCACAATATCTTCACAGCAATCTTCACAAAACCTTCACAATATCATCACAAAACCTTCACAATATCATCACAAAACCTTCACAAAACCTTCACAATATCATCACAAAACCTTCACAAAACCTTCACAAAACCATCACAATATCTTCACAAAACCTTCACAAAACATGGCATCTTCATCGCAATACAAAATCAAAGCTCACGTCAATGGTGAGACTTATGAATGTGATATGTCTGGCTTCCTATTTAGAAACACCGAATGCACTCGTTTTTGTCTAAATAGAGAAGCTGACTTCTCTTATCTGAAAAGGAAGATTGAGTCCAAACTAAGACAACCCGTGTCCCAAATTTTTTATCAACAACCTTTTTTTTCAGAAAACAACTCTGTCAAGTTTTATAAGTCATTGATTCAAAATGACATGGAGACAAAATACATGTTTCGTAACCATGAGTATTCTGGTTACGAATACATAGTGTTGTATATTGTGTTGGAACAATTTCAACCAACTCAGAATATTCAGTCACAGGTTATTGATCCTGTGATTGATGACGAACAAGATGTTGAGCACCACGTTGAAGACGATGTGGTTGATGATGCTGAAGACGTGGTTGATGACTTGGTGAACCGTGATTCTGAAGACGAAGACCAAGTTCAAATACCTATAGCGCAACGCTACTCACCGCCTGCGCACTTCACAACACTTAACTTGGGCGAGGATGAGCCCTCATCAGATATGTTCTACAACCCATATATGAGGTCTGATGAGGACTTAAAGAAGGGTGACCAATTTCGGACCAAGGAAGAGTGTCTGTTAGCAATAAAGAACTGGCACTTGAAAAACTGTGTTGACTACGATGTTATCAAATCAAATCCGGAAAGATACGTTATTGTATGCAAAAATCCGGAGTGTGGGTATAGGTTGATGGCATCGTACAAGAAGAAACATAATGCGTGGGTGATAGGGTCCATTTCTCAAGCTCACATTTGCGTCAACACCAACATGGCACAGGATCATCGCAAACTTAGCCATGATATGATCTGCCATTCCATATTACCTCTAGTTGAGGCTGACCCGTCACTGAAGGTCAAAACAATTATCTCCCATTGTGTGGCTGTTTTCAAATATACACCGTCATACAGAAAGGCTTGGTTAGCGAAAACCAAGGCAATTGAACTGGTATACGGTAACTGGGAGGAGTCATACAAACAACTACCACGCTACCTGGCTGCACTACGATTGTATTCACCTGGGAAGGTTTCTATAATGGAGACCTTGCCGGCACAATCCTCTGACGGAACTCGTCTAAAAGGTAATGGAATATTCCATAGACTTTTCTGGGCATTCCGTCCCTGCATCATCGGTTTCACATTCTGCAAACCACTTGTTCAAGTCGATGGAACTTGGCTGTATGGGAAATACAAAGGATCGTTACTGATGGCGGTCGCACAAGATGGCAATTCTAATATTTTCCCAATAGCCTTTGCATTGGTTGAAGGAGAAACGGCTGCTGCTTGGAGTTTCTTCCTTAAGAATCTCCGAACGCACGTGACTCCACAAGCTGGCATCTGTGTGATTTCTGACAGGCACGCTTCAATAGACAGTGCATACAATAATCCAGCAAATGGTTGGCATGACCCCCCGTCTACCCATGTCTACTGCATCAGGCATATTGCTCAAAATTTTATGCGGGAGTTCAAGGATAACTTCTTGAAGCAACATTTGATAAACGCGGGGTATGCATTAAACCAACCTGGATTCCAATACTACCGCCGGGAAATAGTGTTGGCAAATTCTGATGCAGGGAGGTGGATTGATAATATCGACAGAGCGAAGTGGACTAGATCATACGACGATGGGGTGAGGTGGGGCCACATGACAACAAATCTTGTGGAATCAATGAACGGCGTCTTTAAGGGCATACGTAACCTCCCGGTAACCGCATTGGTGAGTGCGACCTATTTTCGGATGGCAACGTTGTTCGTAACAAGAGGCAGGCGCTGGCATGAAGTGTTGCAGACGAGTCAGGTATATAGTGATGCCTGCATGAAGTTTGTGAGGCAGGAATCTGCCAAAGCCAGCAGCCATCGGGTTACGGAATTCGACCGCCATGGCCACACTTTTAGTGTCAAGGAAACAATTGACCACAACCAAGGGCTGCCCAGACAAGAGTATAGGGTCCTAATACCAGACCGTTGGTGCGACTGTGGTCAATTTCAGGCCTATCGTATGCCTTGTTCCCATGTCATTGCAGCGTGTTCACACAGCCACTTCGATGCATTATCGCTAGTGTCTCCCATCTACAAAGTTGCAACATTGCTCAATGTATACGACAATCCCTTTCCGGTGGTAGCATTGGAGGCGTATTGGCCAGAGTATGACGGGGAAATTGTTTGGCACAACGAATCGATGCGGCGGAATAAAAGTGGTCGCCCAAATAGCAGGCGCATTAGAACTGAAATGGACGTCGCAGAGAAAATACAGAGGAAGTGTAGCATATGTAGACAACTAGGGCATAATAAGAACAAATGTCCATATCGTGGATCTACTTCCACAACTTAGTTTTCATATTCATAAATCTGTGTACCAATGTTATTTATCATTAAAGTTTACTTTTTATTCCAAATAGAAGATGACACTTGAACAACAAACACAAACATCTAACATTACAACACCAATTACCTGAGAAACAAAAACAAACACTGGAACAAAAACAAGTACTAAAACAAGAACAAGTACTAGAACAATAACAAATACAACAACAACATGACAGACAACCATTAAAATCTAAGAAATTACAACAGTTAACACTATATCGTCTGATCCATGCATCATTTGGATGCAATCAATGTCGCTTTCAACTTCAACCCACCAACGTATTGTTTCTCCAGTTTCAAATGAGAACCTTGTTCTAAGCCTCTGAATCCTTCTAATGACTTCACCAGGTTTGTAATCTCCCTCTAACCAAGACATCAAGGACCTTTTTAGTTGGTCCAACGAACGGATGTTCCAAAATTTCATCTCCATTGGGGGTTTCAAAGGCGAAAAAATAACATGCCCATCCCTTTTTAAGATTACTTGTTCAGGATCCGGGCGCCTTGATGATGTTCGCTGCCATGACGACGGTCTTGGAGATGCCATGAACTCAACTTGATAGAGAAAGTGATAAGAAATAGTGGTGAAGAAAATGCAAGGAAATAACACTTTATTTATAGGAAAAGATCAGGGTTGTACACCAATCTACTTAACCCTAATTAGGGTTTCAATTAGGTCATAACTAACAAACTCTGATTATAACCGATCAATAAACCCTAATTATAATTGATAAATTAACCTTAACATGATTAACCCTAATTCTCCCAACAATTTATAAATAAATAATATTTACTTATAAATTAAATTAATATATATATATAAACTTTTATATATATATATATATATATATATATATATATATATATATATATATATATATATATATATATATATATATATATATATATCTTGTAAATAAATATTTATATATATTAATTTACATGTGTATAATATTAATTGTTTATAAATTAAATTAATATATATATATATATATATAAATTAATATATATATATCTTATAAATAATTTTATTTATATATTTGTGTTAATATAAATTAATATAATTTATAAAAAATATAAATTTATCAAATATCAAATATTTTAAAAAAAAAAATTAAAAAAAAAAACATATAAAAAAAAAATTAAAAAAATGGAATGGGTGTAGGCGCCACTCCTAGTGGCGACTTGCCCTACCCATTAAGGGTAAGCGCCAACTAGGGTGGCGCCTATGTAGTAACTTAGGGCAAAATTTGCCCATTTGTGTAATATTTTTGAAAAAATGGTTAATTTTGAAATTTT
Source organism: Lathyrus oleraceus (assembly GCF_024323335.1). Classification (NCBI taxonomy): domain Eukaryota; kingdom Viridiplantae; phylum Streptophyta; class Magnoliopsida; order Fabales; family Fabaceae; genus Lathyrus; species Lathyrus oleraceus. The sequence goes on from NC_066579.1 coordinate 341,035,304, forward strand.
TTTTAAATTTCTGGATATTTAAAAAAAAAATTCTAAATAAGGAGTATTAACTTGTAAGAACGTGAGTAATGAGTAGAAGATGTTATTGATTAGAGTTACGAGTTAGGAGATGAGTCCAAGTGTGAATGATGAATTTGATGTACTTGATTATAAAATTTTGAGGAATATCCATTAATTGATGAATATTTATATTTTGTGTTTACGTCCGTAAGGGTAATTTGTTAAGATGGGTTCATGAGGACCGACGGTGATGGGTGTCGGTCCAACGATGTAGGACTTCACTCTACTGTTATGATTAGTAATTGAATACTGGAGTAGGAGGTTCATATGGAGGTTGTTTGCATTTGTTTGATCATGCATCATGTATATTAGAATTTAGGCTAGGACTTCGATCTGACGAGGATGGACTTCGGTACAAAGATGATGGATTTCTTCCTGACGATGATGGATTTTGGTCTGACGATATAGGACTTCAATCCAATGTTGTAGGATTGTATGCATGCATGAGAGTAGAGGAGTTAAGCATAGTGTTACATCATTCAATGGATTATGTTATTGAATGTGGTGTTTGAATGGGTATTACAAAAATGTATATGTTATTCGTATGATAATATCTTGTATTGTGGTTATGACTAAATGTGTAAGATGTGATACCTCTGCTATTATTATGCCAATGGTAATTATCATACATATTCTCACCCTTTTGATGTTTCTATGTGTTAAAAATCTGAGGTTATACAACTGACTTTTAGATCGACTTCGAGGAGTGATCCAACTTCTAATATAATATGTTTGTTTATTTTCATGTTATTTCAAGTTTTGTCAAACCTCAACTTTGACTAATAGTTGTAGTTACCAATGCGAGAGTAAAAATTTAAAGTTACCAATTCAAATTTGAAAGAACATAATCAATATCGGACTTAAAAATTTAAGTAAGTGTTATGCGAAAGTAACTATTTTTAAATTAAAAAATAATAATTATTTTCAAAAAAGGATTTTAAGGTCATAAACGCACTCATGAAAGTGGACGTTTATGCACTTAAAATCCGGTATTATACAATGTGAAAACCGGTAATACTCTTAAACTTATTTTTCACTTTAAACAATTTTTTTGATAATTAAAAGTAATTAATTTTCAAAAATAGAAATTTTGTACTTTAATAAGCGAAAACGGAAATATAGATTTTAAGCTAAAACTCGGTTTCGGTTACGCGAAAGCGAAAAAATATCTTTAAATTAATTATTTTTCTTAAGATAAAATACTATTTCAATTTAATCAGTAATTAATAAGACTTTAAGAATATCATTGGTCGATAGAGAGTCGCATTTCAGTCCAACTTTGATTGATTTATCTAAATTAGTTTATTTTAGTTATTTTGCACCCTCAACTATTATCAATACCCTTAGATTTACATAGTAACAATAGATATTCTTTCATGTTACTACGATATTTTTTGTGCACTTACGAAGCTGTCAAGAATATAGTTTGGCACAACAAAAATATGCAAAAGAAGAAAAAGGACCGCCCTAACAACACGCGTATTAGAACCGCGAAATAGATTTGGCTGACGAAATGGTTAGATTATGTGGTATATGTCAACGGTCTGGACACACACGGACACGGTGTCCCAATCTTGGAACAAGCTCCACAACATAATTCATGTATACATTCTTGATATGTAATTTATTTTTTGTAATCAAATTTTTTTAATATTGAATACAACTTTTGGTTACAACAAAACCAACACAAACACGCCTAAAACAACAACACGAAGAACAAATAAAAGGACTTAACACTTAAAACATATTTAAGAAATTACAATCATCAAAACAATATCACTTGGTTTGTACATCATAACACAAATATCATTGCTAGTTTTAATTGACTCCCACACATGTTGTGTTTTATTATCCCCACTCGCAATGTTGAACACCGAAACAAATCTATTAATTCTTCTAATTTTTCATTGTCTTTAATCTCTCGATCTAACCAACGAATCAAACTCTTCTGCTCGAAAGTATGATTGTTCAAGAGTTGTATCTTCAACGGAGGCTTAAGAATCGAATAACAAACATATTCATCTCTTTTAATAATCATGTTAGAAAATTTAAAGAAAAATTTAAGAATGAAAAATAAAGATATGTGAAAATGATGGAGAATGAATAACCTATTTATAAAAATAGGAATACACATAGACGTCACACTCATTGACTGACGTCCCATATTTGCCCCACAACTTGTTGGTGCATGCGTTAGTGTGTGTGATGCATGAGTATGTTGGTGCATGCGTTAGTGTGTGTGATGCATGAGTATTTTTTTAACATAAAAATCATAGTGTATATGGCGTCACCCACTCTTTATTGTAATTTTTATTTATTTAAAATATAAGTATTTTAGTTAATTGTATAGAAAGATAGTTACTCTAGCATTTTAATTGGAAAATATGATTATTTGAAAGAAAAAAAAATCCAAATTACTAGTAATAGCATGGCCATGTGAAATAATGGAAGTGATAATTATTACTATTACTATTATTTCTTATGTAAAAAGAAACATCTAAATCCAATACCGCGTAAAAACCCACGGTTCCCCAAAGAAACAATTATCGTTCCAAATCCAAAAAGCACCCTCCAGTCAGAGTCACCGTCAAACTCCCCATACCCAATCCAATCGCGTTCACACTACCTCACACGCTTCCTAATCCCTTTTCCTTATAAATCTCCCAAACTTTCATCATTCAAACTTCAACCATTCTAATCTATCTCACCGTCCACGTTCAAATCCAAATTCAATGGAAATCGGCACTCATCTTCCATTTCTCACTCAAGAAGACTATAATAGCCTCTTCCAAGACATCATCACCAACAACCCCAACAACAACAACAACATGAAGAAACGTAATGCCAAAGACAACCACGAACCCAACCAAGAAAGACAACACAAACAACAAAAGCAAAACAACAACACGAACAACATTAAAGACATCCTAGCTTCACTACTTCTCCTAGAACAAGAAGAAACCAATGAACAACAAAATCGGTTACTCGATTCACAACAACACAAAGCCATGTTCAATTCCAACTTCAAAAACCAAACCCAAACCATGAACAATTACATGGAACAACTTCAAAGCCATTACACCGAATTAGATCAATCCCATCACACCAAATCCAAAACAACCCGTCTCACTGCTATCGCAGCTGCTTCCTCCATCGCATCCGGTTCAGACCAACCCGGTTCAACCCAAACCGGTTCAGATTCAAAAGAAATTAACCACCCGCATCAACGGAGGCTTTGGGTAAAAGACCGGTCTAACAACTGGTGGGAGAATTGCAACCGTGAAAACTTCCCGGAAGACGAATTCCGACGATGCTTCCGAATGAGTAAATCCACATTCAACATGATCTGCAACGAACTCGACTCATCAGTCACGAAGAAAAACACAACACTCCGCGAAGCTATTCCGGTTCGCCAGCGAGTCGCGGTTTGCTTATACCGCCTCGCAACCGGTGACCCGCTCCGGCTCGTTTCAAAGAAATTCGGTTTAGGAATATCCACGTGTCATAAACTCGTGTTAGAAGTTTGTTCAGCTATTAGAACTGTTCTAATGCCGAAGTTTCTCCGTTGGCCAGACGAAGAAACAATGCAGAAAACAAAAAGAGACTTCGAGGGTATTTTCGGTATTCCGAATGTAGGTGGCACAATGTACACCACTCATATTCCTATTATTGCACCTAAAGTGAACGTTGCTTTGTATTACAACAAGAAACACACTGAAAGGAACCAAAAAACGAGTTATTCGATAACGGTTCAAGGAGTGGTTAACTCGAAAGGGGTTTTTAATGATGTGTGTATTGGTTGGCCCGGTTCAATGCCAGATAGTGAAGTGTTGGAAAAAAGTGCTTTATATGAGAGAGCTAAAAGAGGTAACTTGAAAGATATATGGATAGTTGGAAATTCGGGTTATCCAGTTTTGGATTGGGTTTTGGTGCCTTATAAGCATAAGAATCTGACGTGGACACAACATGGGTTTAATGAGAAAATAGAGGAAATTGAGAGAGTTGGTAAGGAAGCGTTTGGGAGATTGAAAGGGAGGTGGGGATGTTTGCAGAAGAGGACAGAGATTAAGTTACAAGATTTGCCTATTGTTCTTGGGGCATGTTGTGTTCTTCATAATGTTTGTGAGATTATGAATGAAGAAATGGATGATGAGTGGAAATTTGATGTTTTTGATGATGAAAACGTTGTTGAAGATGGTGTTTGCTCGGTTAGTTCGTTGAAAGCTAGAGATCAAATTGCGCATTATTTGTTGCATCATGGTCGTGCTGGGACTACTTTTTTGTAGCTTTTTTTTTGTATTTTATTAATTTGTATTAGTTAATGGATTTTTGTTTAGCAAAAGGATTAAATTAAATTATTAATTAATTAATTAATTAATGGATATATAGTTGGTGACAATTGTTTATGGTAACGCGTTGTTTCTTTTTTCGCAAGTTTGGAGGTGTAAAATGTGACAGTAGTAGAACAAGTACGTGTTCTTCTTTGCTTCCCAACGTCTGACCCAAAAAAGATTCGATTTTGCTTTTTGACTTTTTTTACTTTCTTGTCAGTATGTGGGGACTTGGAGTCACCGTGTCTGGCTCTTATAGTAACATGTGCAAAGGCAGTGGAGTAGTATAAAAACTAGAATGAAATTAACTTGCATTTAAATTTAATATGCTTTTGAGTCATGTCCAAAATCATACTAAGCTGGCCAATTCATTTCTCTCTCTATAAAATGCTTTTTTAAATAAGCACAAATAATAAATTTTACAATGATAAATTAAAACACAGAAAATTTACTAAATCTTTTGTAATTTAATGAATTAATTATTGTATTAAATATTTTTAATTAAATGTAGAGTATATTATTAACACTAGCATTAAGTAATTTAAAATTTATTACTTCTATTTATAATAGTGATAAGATTTTAGAATAATTTTTAATATTTTTTAAAGTTATTATTTTATAAATTTGTTTATATTACGACATTATATATATATATATATATATATATATATATATATATATATATATATATATATATATATATATATATATATATATATATATATAAAGAGAGAGAGAGAGATATTAAATGATGAACCAATAGTTTATATATTCATCTATTTCAAGTTAGAACTACCTCTGGGTCGGTCGAAGGTTCGATAAGATCAAACCCGCTCATCTCCTTAGTTTCATTGAGTTCAAGGTATAAATACAATTTAAAGAGGGTTTCAAGTACACAATTTTCTAATCTCCATTTTCAGTATATTCTTCTTGAACCTTGAACTGACTTGGCACGACGACTATGCAGCCTAACCGCGATCCTCGCAGTCGAGAGCTACAATTCCTCCAAGAAATTTGCAGAACAGCGGAAGAAAGGACTTTAGATCCAGATCTAGGATTATGTCATGGTTTGAAGACGGTCTTCATGAAAGCTGAGCAGAAGTCTTGTGATCCACCGTCTGACATTGATAATGTGAGCGTTGTGACAACAAGAAATGATAAATTTGATGAAGTAGTCGAGGAGATGGGTGAAGAAAAAGATCAATTGATCGAAATGGATCTTGAGATCAAAGAAAATGGTAAATTTTGATGTCATTTGATTTTGATATATATATATATATATATATATATATATATATATATATATATATATATATATATATATATATAATGTCGTAATATAAACAAATTTATAAAATAATAACTTTAAAAAATATTAAAAATTATTCTAAAATCTTATCACTATTATAAGTAGAAATAATAAATTTTAAATTATTTAATGCTAGTGTTAAATATATATAATGTGAGCGTTGTGACAACAAGAAATGATAAATTTGATGAAGTAGTCGAGGAGATGGGTGAAGAGGAAGATCAATTGATCGAAGTGGATCTTGAGATCAAAGAAAATGGTAAATTTTGAAAGTCGGTAACACATTATTTTACTTGTTTTGTTGTTCTGTTTAGTAAATTAGATGTTTGCATTTTTATTTCAGTTTGTTGATTATCTTTGGTTTGCGTCATTATACTCCATTTTATGTGTCTTTGTGGTAGTTTTACAGGTTTCAGGTGTAAGCAAGAATTCTGAAGGACTCGCCAAGCGAATCAGACGTTCCGGGCTCATCGGAAGAGGAAATTTGATGATACAGTAGCCCTGACACGGTCACCCGTGTTTCCCAACACGGGCCGTGTTAGGAGAAGAAGGGTCGGAGATTAGAATGAATGACCAAAGGTTTCCCTCTGAGGTCTTAGGAGGAAACAACCTTAAGATCCGGTAATTGAACATTTTGAATTGTTTAAGGAGATATACATTCAAGGTCATTACAGGAGATAATCATACACCATCCTTGACATATTATTATAAACTGTGAAAAGATTTATTCTGTTTTATTTTCTCATTCCCTTATACAATGACTTTTTATAAAACCCCAACTATTTGTTTTGTTCAGTTAAGTCACAATTTAAACTTGTATTGTTGTGCAATCCTCGAGATCGATCTTTGGGAAACATCCCTATTATTACTATATTGGCAAAATAATACACTTGTTATTTTCCCGATCAAGTTTTTGGCGTCGTTGCCAGGGATTGCCAAATATAAAGTTTAAATTATTTCAATTGAAATTTTGTTGCTCTGCAACTAAAATTTATTTTCCGTTATTTTACTAATTTATTTCGATTAATATCAACTAGTTTGTGTCTAATATTTGTATGCGAGGTAAGGCCTCAGCTGATTTTCCTTTTGACGCAGAAATCGAAAGAACTTTGCGGGCAAGACTCAGACAAGCTCGATTGGCAAGACTGAAATCAGACGAAGAACAACCTTCCATTCATCCAGGTTCAGAGAAAGAGATCGAAACAATGGCGGAGAATCCACTGCCACCAGAAAGACTGTTGGGTGACTATGGAGGTGCAAATGCACCAACCGGTAGATTAACAATTGTCAACCAAGCAGTGAACGTGGCTAATTTCCAGTTACATCCTAGTAATATTAATCAGCTTGAAAGGAAGCATTTCATTGGAAAGGTAAGTGAAGATGCAAACACGCATTTGCAGAGGTTTCTGACCATGAGCAACACTCTAAAAATTGATGGTCACACCGAAGAAGCTAATAAGTTGAGAATGTTCCCGTTCACCTTAGCGGAAGAAGTCGAAGAATGGTGATATTCTCTACCTGCCAGTAGCATCACATCTTGGGAAGAGATGGAAAAAGCCTTCCTGAATGAGTATTTTCCAGCGTCGGTTTTCTCTGCGGAAGAGGTATGAAATTCTGAATTTTAAGCAGAAGGACGAGGAGACTTTGGGAGACGCCTACAAGAGATTCAAGAGAGTCTTGGTCGCCTGCCCAACTCATAATATGGATCCAACCTAACAAATGCAGATGTTTGTGAATGGTCTCAAAATAAAGACCAAACAGTTGATTGATACCGCAGTCGGTGGCTCTACTAATTTCTCAACAACCATTGGTATCAAGAAGATCATTGAAGCTATTGCTTCTAATGAGAACTTGGAGTTGTACGACAGATGTCAAAGTAAACCAGAAGGGGTTATCGATTTAAAACTGGAAACCAGTAAAATCCGTATCGAAGATACTATAGCTTCTGAAGTTGAGAAGAAGCTGAAGGCGATGAATATAAGTACCCAATAGGTGGCACAGGTCCAACCGGCTCCTACCGTCTATTGTGAAATTTGTAATGGTCCGCACCAAATAGTGTATTATTTTGCAACTCCTCAACAAGTGGAGGAAATCAAATTTTTGAAGTAGAATAATACTTATTCCAACACGTACAATCCGGGTTGGAAGAATCATCCCAACTTCTCATGGAAAGACCAGAAAGGGAACGCTCCTCAACACAGTCAATACCAAACTCAATATCAACAACAGCAACAACAACCAGCCCATAAGAAAGTTGATTGGGAGATTGCCATTGAAAGAATGGCAGCTCATAATATTCAATTCCAAGAAGAAACCCGAAACAATCAGAAAAACACCACAACATCCATAAAAAATCTTGAAGTCCAGATGGGTCAAATAGCACATCAATTAGCCTCGAGTTCTCAAGCATAAGGTGCTCTACCTAGTGCAACTGTGACAAATCCTAGAGAGCATAATAACGTGAGCGTTGTGATAACAAGAAATGGTAAATTTGATGAAGTAGTCGAGGAGATGGGTGAAGAGGAAAATCAATTGATCGAAGTGGATCTTGAGATCAAAGAAAATGGTAAATTTTGATGTCATTTGATTTTGCTATATACATACTGTAACACCTCAAAATTTGCCCTGCCCTCCTCTCTTGGGACTAAGCTTAACATTGTGTATATCATTTTAGGTCATTAGGCATTTCATATTGCATATCATGTGGTTACATTGTGCAAGCTATCCTCTCAAGTCTTGATCAGAAGATGAGGAAGTCAAAGTGCAAGCCTAGGGTTTATTGACTGATCATGGGCCATCTGAGGATTGGGCTGTGAATTAGGGTTTTATGATTCTCAATGGATGTTGGTATTCATCTTGATTGCAATGATACATCATCATCATCATGGTTTGATTTCATCAAGTGTTGGATCAGATTCATTGAGATTAGGGTTTTGACCACTGGTCAACCCTAATCAGTTGCATTGGGCCAATCAGGGCATAATCAGGAGATGGGGTCTATGATGGCTATGGGGTTCATTTTATGATTATATGGTGCTTATTGAGGCTAGGGTTTCACCCTTTGGCCATTTCATCAGAAGATTGGAGCTCAGATTGATCTATGCATTGCCAGATTCATCTATCAGATGAGAAAGTCAACTGTGGTCAACTGTCCATGATCTGATGGATTTGGAGGTGGAAATGAGTTGGATACACTTCATTCATGTTGGAACAAGTGTTATATGACATCTCAAAGCTTAAAAATGAAGGAGATCAAGTCAGGACAAAAACTGCCAAAAATAGAAAGTGACTTGTAATTGAAGTTTCCAAAAATGGAAAGTTTTTGACCTCAAAGCCACGTGTCCAAGGAAGCTTCAAATGAAAAATTTGTTCAACATGAAAGTTGTAGATCTTGTTCTCACCTTTCCAAAAAGTCCAAGAACTTGAAAATCCCATGTATGGTTGGAAAATTATGGCTCAGTGAATTTCAAAAATGACCCATAATCAGGAGGCCATAACTTCCACATGGTTTGTCCAAATTGCAAGTTCTTTATATGCACAAACTCCATTTGACATGTACTTTCAGGGTGCATAATTGGATTTTTTCAAAAGTGGTCAATGCAAAAAGTCAAATTTCAACTGGACAGTTAAAATGGACACATAACCATTCACATGTGATTTTCTAAAATACACATCCAATGAGAGTGAAACAAGTTGCAATGGCTCATGACAGGTATTTGGAAGTTGTATGAGCTGTCCATGAGGTGGCAATGAGCTGGCTTTGGAAAGTACCATTTTGCCCTTACTTGAAAATTAGCCATTTCACTAATCAAATGCATTTGGTTAATTAACATGTTTAAGCTTGGATTAAGGTGGCATATATATTCTTAATCACATTATAATCATAACAGAATATCACACTTCCCAAAATCAGATCTGAAAACCTCTTCATTCTCTCAAATTCCTTCAAGAACACAAAACCTAAAAATCCATCAAACTTCATCCATTCTTGCTCAATCTTCGAATTTCTTTTTGCATCAATCTCCTTTCATCATCATCACCAACTGTTTGTGGAGTTTGGATTGGAAAAGGCTTTGAATCGTGACTGCACACACAAGCATCATCAATGGCAAATCGAGTTTTCGAGCATTAGAAGCAACATCAAGTGAATTCAAGCACATCATTCACCTTCCTGAGGACTCTACTTCAACTGTTTGAGGCCAACACGTGCAAGAAACTCCAGTTCTAACACTGCCATTCCAGGTTTTGCATTTTTTCGAATCTCAAGATATGCTTAATGTTTATGTGCGTTTGGAAGCTCGTGCCATGTAGAATTCAGTGATATGTTTAGTTTTGACTATAGTGAACCGTAGGTTAAGATATCTGGATTGGAAGTTTCGAACCAAAACCCTAACGTGATCGATTCAGGAGATTTAGGAACAGTTAGGTCGAATTAGGTTCATATTCGTGATCCACGTAGTTAGACGATTCCAACGAGTATCTGTTTGCTCATTTTGGTGTGGGTTCGTTGTTCATCAAGTTCATGAGTTTTCTGGAAAATCTGAGCGAAAGTGATGATGGAAAGTGTGTTTGATCCTTCATTCCGTTTGAATTTTCAAATAAGGCGTTTACCGCCCCCGCCTGCAACTATTTACAACTCTGCCACTGTGAATTTTTAATTAATTAATTTAATTCATAAAAATTGTAAAAAATTCTTAAACATGTTAAAAAATTCATAAAAAATGGATAAAAAATCAGAAAAATGTGAGAATTTTTGTGTTGACTTTCTTTTTGACTGTAGAATTTATTTGACCTATTGGTGGAAGTTGTGCATGGTGGAAATTGTGTTTGACTTAGGGTTGTTTAACATGTGTGCCATTTTGATACATTGTGCCATTTTGATTGTGAAATGCTCATAGTATAAAAGAAATTCTTGAAAAATTTTGTGGTAATTGTAGACTGGTTGATGATGATTTACATGTACATTTTGTGAATTTTTGATTCCTGGTGATTGAGTTATGAATTTTGGAATCTAGGTGTGACAATTTGTGTCACACCTCATTGTGTCAACTTTCTGGATTTATTTGAATGACTTAGGCTTGTTAGAATGATATGAAATTTTGCATGGATGTTCATTAACATGTTAAGATGCTATGTGAATTTTTGTGGAATTTTATGTGGCATTTTCAATTTGATTGCTATTTTTCATCTCTGTTGGTTGATTATACAAGTTCATGTGACACATGTTGGTAGATTTAATGTGAAATGCTCATATGGTATTGAATGATCATGAAATTTGGTATGATAGTTGTAGACACATGAGGTGACATCCCTGTTGTGGTCCCACTCATTTCTTTATTGTTTTCATGGACTTATGAATTTTTGAAGTGGCTGCATGTGTTGATGTTGTGATTTGGAGCATGTAATTGTGTCTGTTTTTGTTGATTTTCATTGACATGGTTCCATTTGTCCAATTAAGCTAAAATTTGACATGCTAGACCTTGAACATGTGCTGTTTAGGTATAATTTATTTGGGGATTTTTGGAACTGTTTTGATATGGAATTGAATGCAATAGTTCTGTTTGGATGTTTGGTGCTTCATTTGAACTAGTTTGAATTGTTTTGTGCATAAAAGGAACATGATGAATGATATGGACATGGGACTAATTGTGTTGGCTCTTGTTTGACATTAATTTGACTTTGGTTAGAGATCCCTTGCTGTTTAGACATTTTTGTCACCTTTGGACCCTAGGCTTGGCCTAGTGGTCTAGTTTCTAACATTTGATTGATTTTTCAGGATGAAAAGGTGCAATGTGTGTGGAGAATGATCCAAGTCAATTCAATTGATGTTGTTTGATGTTTGTACACTAACATAACTTTGTTTTGTAGGTTGTGAAGTTTGGGCTTGAGCTCATAGCTTGCCTTTGTTGTGCATTAGTTTGTATAGTCTGACTGATTAATACTTGCTGTTTATTTTTGTCTGTCTGAGTACTAACTGTGTTTGACTGTTTCCAGGTACTTTTAGTTGCTCAGTTCCTTGTGAACTTTTGCTTTGCTTTGCTTAAGCAACTTGCATCGAGGTATAACTTCCTAACTTCATGTAGTCTGGAGACCCGGTCTGTTATTTGGCCGGGCAAATAAATGTCTGAAGTCCTCCTTAAGAGGCGATGATTGTGATTGTTTAATATTGTGCCTAAGCAGGTAAAGTCCTTAATCAAGGCAATTGGTGGAAGGTAGGGATATGCAATCTATCCCCCACTATTCAGTTGAGTCTTCTCCTTGCTCCCATTACATGGTTGTAGCATTGAGATCACAAGCCCAAGATCTTGTGCAGTGCACATTGTGTCAGAGTCTCTGAGTATAGAAGGGTTCCCCTATTCTGGACCCATGCTCATTTGTCAGAAGCTCTCCCTGGTCAGGGATAAGAGCTGTGAGGTCTGATCCTCACCTCACCTCTCATCTGCTTCACCTTAGCCTCGTAATGGCAAGGTTAAGAGCAAACACAGCCTGTACAGATGACTTGCTGAGGCAGTCAAACCTATTGTGTGAGCCACTTGTTTGGTTATAGTGCGTGCTATGTGGATATCTGTTTGAGATGCTTGTTCTCATTGGATGTATGCTTGAATTATTCTGTATGCTTGTGTGCTTGCTTCTTTCCTGGATAGGAGTAGTTTGCTTATGCAAGTAGGATAGAAAACCGAACTTAGGGTAAACGATGCATGACAACACTAGGCTCGAGTCCAGCTCCCTAGTAGTGTGTCTTTCCCTGGTTTCTGGCTAGCAATTCAGTCCCTTTCAGGGGAACTACATCGCCCTGATCCTCGTTCCAGACGAGGTATGTAGGCAGGGGGTCGTGCGAGACCTCTCCGGGCAACCTTTTTCTTTTTTTGCGTGTGTTTACTTGTTATCTGATTGTGTGTTTGGCTCGGATGCCGACGTAAGTCCAGTAATTGGCAGTCGGGCTCCATGTTTGCCCTTTTGAGTGCGTTTTGGTTCGGATGCTGACGTAATTCCATCAAGTGGTTGTCGGGCTCCGTGTTTGCCACCCTTGCTTGTTTGTATGTTTTGTGTTGTTTGGCGTGCGTAAGCCGAACTACAGTGGCTCTGATTCTCGTTCCAGACGAGATATGTAGGCATAGGATGCGATGTCCTATCGAGCTCCCTTCTCTTAACCCCACCTGCGTTCCCTGTGTGTGTGTGTGATGTTTAGCAACCTTTTCTTTTCTTAGAACGTGGATCCCGTCGAGTACGACGGACGTGAGGGGTGCTAATACCTTCCCCTTGCGTAACCGACTCCCTTACCCTTTCTCTCTGGTCGCGAGACCATTTCCTTTCCAGGTTTCTCTGAGCGTTTCCTTTCCCTATCTTGGGATAAATAACGCGCAGTGGCGGCTCTGTGTGTGTTTTGTTTTGAGCTTCGCCGGTTGATTTTTCGCAGGATGCGACAGCTGGCGACTCTGCTGGGGACACAGGATGTTGACCTGTGCTGGTCCATCGTCCCTAAGCGAGTCTCTTCTAGCGTTCTAGGATTAGTTTAAGTTGCTTGAGTGTGTTATTTATTGCATTTATTATTCTAACCCTCCATATTTGCATTAAATATTTGCATGCATCATACTATCATGTTGTTGCCGTCCTCTATGCAGGTGGTTCCTCTGTTTGGGGTGGGTGTTCTGAGTGGGGCTAAAACCCAGGCCCGAGTGTACACCTAGGATTAGCGTGGTCTCACGTCGCTCATGTGTCGGTTGGGCATATTGTTGCGACGTGACATACCACAAGCCGGACGAGGTTCATCTGAGAAGTGCTCTTCCAGTGGGGTTTTCCACTTTGGTTGGGTTATCTCTATTGAGCTGTTGACTCTGGTGACCGATCATTTCCCGGATCTTTGGTTTAGGCGATCTTAAGGGAGCTACAATGGCACACCCGAAAGGGCAAACCCATTGAGTATCTCCGCCCGATTGTCGAGACTATTATCCGCCTTAGGGTGACCTGATTAGAATTTACCTGTGAGGGGAGGGTGATTCTTTCAGACGCATGTTCAGATGGTGACTCAGATGGTGACTAATTGTTCCGTGGATCAGAGTCATATTTATCAGTCGGATTTATGGTCATTTATTGTCGAGACGCCGGAGTGCTGTCCGTGGTATTCATCAGTGGGGATCCGTTTATTTCAGGATTCCCCGGGCCGAGATATTTATCAGTGGGGATCCGTTTATTTCAGGATTCCCCGGGCCGATTCAGATGGTTTTGGGTATCTGCGCAGAGATGGTTTGATGATGGTGATGGTGATGATGATGATGTATCTTTCTTCCGTTTATTTCGGAACCATTGAGTCGGATTTATGGTTAATCAGACTTCAGATGGTTGTGATCAGTTCAGAAATCAGAGCTGTGATTCAGAGCAACAGATGATCAGATGACTTGGAGGGTGGCCCAGTGCATTGCATACATCTGCATCATTCTCATTTTGCATTCATCTGCATCGAACCTACGTCTAGCCATATGGGGAGTATTATTGATTGAGAATCTGGTTGAGAGACATCTTGAATTTCAGAATGTGGATGTCAAAATGTTATCTGTCTCGATGAAACCAGGATCAAAGGACAGAAGCTCCCTCATATGGATAGACGTCGCATTCATGCATATTAACCTGTTTGCTGTTTTGCAGGAATCATTGCTCGTGCTCGTAGAACTGTGCCTTTGCGCTCAACACGCCCACACAGATATTATACCAGACGCAATACTCCGAGACTGATGGATCTCCCAAACACAGATATCCTCGAGCTGAAGGACAAGATGACTGAGCTGATCAACATCATGCAGGGTTTTGCAGTTGGTCAGAAAGCTCTGGCTGATAAGGTCGAGAAGCTCGAGCGAGTTTCAGCTGCTAACAGTATTGTTAACCTGGATGGTGTCTCCAACCAGGGGCTGGGTGGATCCAGAGACGGTGGAAAAAGAGAAACCGTAGGTATGGTGAACAACAATGCTGGTTTTGGTACTGCTGGTGGTGAGCCTGGGCCCGGTCTGGGGCAGAATATGAAGGACGGTCTGTTGCCTCCATTCTACGGGTTTGACGATGACAGGGAGGAGGACCGAGAAGCTGATCAATTCTCCATGCACAATGAGCCATTCGGTCAATATGGTGTCCAGCCACAGAGCAAAGAAATTCAGTTGCTGGCAGAGAAGGTAAAGGCTCTGGAAAGCCATGCTACTCCGGGGTTTGTCAACATGTCCAACATGGGGCTGGTCGAGGGGGTTGTGATCCCACAAAAGTTCAAGGCGCCCAGTTTTGACAGATATAACGGGAGTTCTTGCCCAGAGACGCACTTACAAGCTTTTGTCCGTAAGATCTCTGCATACACGGCCGATCAGAAGCTATGGATGTACTTTTTCCAGGACAGCCTGTCCGGAGGCTCCCTGGAATGGTATACCAAGCTCAAATCTTCTGACGTTAAGAACTGGCAGGATCTGGGAGATGCGTTCTTTAAACAGTATCAGTTCAACGCTGATATCGCTCCGAGTCGTACCCAGCTGCAGGGTATGTCTCAGAAGTCAAGTGAGGGGTTTAAAGAATATGCACAACGGTGGAGGGAGTTGGCTGCCAGAGTTCAACCTCCGTTGGTGGATCGGGAGATGTCGGATCTATTCATGGGTACCCTGCAAGGGGTTTTCGCTGAAAGGATGGTTGGATGCCCGGTTGCCAACTTTGCTGACATTGTGGTGGCAGGAGAAAGAATTGAAAGTTGGCTGAAAATGGGGAAGATCCAAGGTGGTAATGCTTCGTCATCAGCATCGAAGAAGCCATTCGGGAATGGTCAGCGCAAGAATGAGGGTGAATCAAGTGCTGTGTATGCCCAAAGAGGACACGGTAGGGATCGTTACTACCAGCACACTGCTGCTGTAACCATCCCTGCTGGTAATCAGTCAGTACGACAGCAACGTCAATCACCTCAACAGAGAGCTGGGTACCAGGTGAAAGGAAAAGGGATTGATCGCTATTTTGACAAGCCGCCCGTGACATATTCTGTTCTGTTCAAAAAGTTGATGGATCTGGGGTTGGTGCAGCCGAGGGCGATGGTTCCGATGAGAACAGATCAGAGGCCTCCTAACTATGATGAGAACGCCCAGTGTGAATTTCATTTTGGAACATCGGGGCATAACATTGAGGGCTGTAGAGCATTCAAGAATGTTGTCCAGGATCTGGTAGACTCCAAGGCAATCAACTTTGCGCCGTCTCCAAATGTGAATGCTAATCCCATGCCGGCACATGGTCAGACAATGGTGAGTGCAATTGCTGAAGATTCGGATCACGCCTGTGGGATGGGTGAAGAGACTGATGGTAACTGCAAGTTTGATGGTTGGATAAAGCCGTGCGTACCAGGAAGCTGGAAGGCTTAAAAAGGGATCAGCACCGACACTCATCTGGAAGAGTAATATTTCTGTTTTCGGTTTTATTTGCATGAAAGCCATACGTGTTGCCCGACACGTAATGGTTCATTGTAAGGGCCACCTCATGTTTAAATTTGCACATTCTGCATCATTAATGAATGGATGTTTTTCAGTCAAAAAGCGGTGTTCCCTGTTTTTCATTTATTTTTGCAGTTTAAAAACAAATAAAAATGGCAATGTTTATTTTCATTTTTCCTTTTTGATTTGTCTCGTCCCAAATTCAAAAATAATTCTCCGGATCTCATTGATAACAATTTGGTTACACCTCATATGACTTCGACAAACCGAGCAATCATGCCGAAGAAGAAGGCGAAGAAGATTGTGATCTGCTGGAATTAACCTGGATGTTAAAACCAGAGGAGAAGGTGATTCAGCCGCATAAAGAGCGGATTGAGATTGTTATTCCGAGCACCGCCGAGGTCAGGAAAGAAGAAAAAATTGGAGCCGCTTCAGAGGCGAATCGAGAGCAGAATGGTAGCCTTGTTGAAAGAGCATGTGGATGCCTTCACCTGGTCGTGTCAGGATATGCCAGGGCGGATACCAATGTCGTTGTGTACAAGCTACCATGGAAAGGAGATTGTCCTCTAAAGAAGCGAAACGCCGGTGCTACTTGTCAGAAAGCCATGGTGACTTTGTTTCATGATGTGATTCATCATGAAGTTGAATGTTATGCTATGACATGATAGCAAAGTCCCAAACAGAAGAGGGGCATCTGGCAAATCTGGCCAAGTCGTTTGACTGGTTGAGATAATTCAAACTGAGGTTGAATTCGAGTGAGTGCACTATCAGAGTGCGATCCGGTAAGATGTTAGGGGTTCATCATAAGTGGAAAAGAGGAATCGAGGTTGATCCTGCTAAAAAAAAAATAAAAAGAGAAATGCCTGAACCGATAAAAAAAAGAAAAAGAGAGTTTCGTGGTTTCTTAGAAAGATTGAACTACCTGTCATGGTTCACATCTCATCTAACAGCCACGTGGGAACCCATTCAAGAAAAGATCAAACGGTCAGGTGAAATAATGATTGCCAAGGGGCATTGAAAGAACAAAAGGATAAGTTGCAGAAAGCCTCTGATTCTGATGCCTCCCTATGGAAAGAGACTGTTAATCTGGTACTTGACGGTCTTCGAGGGGTCTACGAGGTGTATTGGGTCAGCATGACGAGTCTTGTCGAAAAGAGCATGCAATTTACCTTAGCAAAAAGTTTATCGACTGTGAAACAATACATTCACTGTTCGAGAAAACTTGTCGTACTTTGGCATAGGCTGCTCGCCGACAGAGACAGTATATGCTGGTTCATACCACTTCGTGGATTTCCAAAAAGGATCTGATCAAGTACGGGTTTGAGAATCCAGCATTGACCGGACAGGTTGCGAGAGTGCAAAAGAATGTTGACTGATTTGTGATGCTCTCAGAAAGCAATCAAGGAGTGTATTGCCTGATTACATCGCTCCGCAACCCATTGAGGATTATCAACCAATGAGGTTTGAGTTCCCTGATGAGGACATCTCGAGGTACTCCAATCGAAAGATTGAGAGTAACCGATCCCGGAGGAGGGGCCTGACCCCGAATCCGAACGGATTCTGATGTCTGATGGGGAGGTTAAGGTGAATGAGCTTTTGGTTGCCCGGATAACGCTTGAAGGCACCGACGGTGTGAGTGAGTATGAAACCGTATCCTGAGTATCGGACGTCGGTGCGTACATCTACTGGGGCAACGCCTTTCTCATTGGTATATGGAATGGAGGCTGTATTACCGGTTGAGGTTCAGATTCCCTCTTTGAGAGTCCTGATGGATGTGAAATTGCAAGAGGCTGAATGGGTAAGGACCCGGTATGAAGAGTTAAGCCTGATCGAGGAAAAGAGGCTAGCAGCCATCTGTCATGGGCAGTTGTATCAGCAACGGATGAAGCGTGCTTTTGACAAGAAGGTGCGACCTCGGGTGTATCACGTAGGTGATATGGTGCTGAAAAGGATCCTTCCTCCTCAAAACGATCGAAGGGGCAAATGGACGCCGAATTATGAAGGTCCATTCGTGGTCAAGAAGGTTTTCTCTGGTGGAGCCTTGTTGCTAACGACCATGGATGGCGAGGATTTTCCATCTCCTGTGAATGCGGACGCAGTTAAAAAATACTTCGTATGAAAAGACCCGCTGGACGAAAAGAATAAAATAGTCCAGGCAAAAATGGGCATCCCGGCGAACCGAAAACAGAAAAAGGTTCGGGCAAAAATTAGGGATAAAATGAAAAACTGTACACCCGGCAAGTCGAAAACCTGGAAAGGCGACTTGGGCAAAAAGGGGTATCCCGGTGGACTGAAAACCCGAAAGGGCGGTCCAAGCAAAAGAGGGATTGAAACGAACAACTGCGTCCGGCATGATCGTTTGCGCTTTGGTTAAAGCATCATGGATAATACCCAGTAGGGATCAATCAGAAGCGTCTTGTTCAGAAGGCAGAAAGCCAGGAGAGTCTGAGGACATATGGGGTGTAACCGAGTTGAAACTCGATGAGATCACGGGTTTCACATTGCCATTAGGATAGATTTTTCCTTTTGTGCGCAATTACCTCTTTTCAGGAATTGCTTCCTTTGTATTGCTCAATTTGAGCCACACTTTTTCAATCAATAAAATGCATGTTCAGTCAAATAATTTTGTTTTTGTTTTTCATTACCGCTTTGATTGCAAAAACATCCAGATATTTTTGATAAAGAATTTTGCATTTTTATACATACAAGTTCCTTCCAATGCATGTTTATAAGATTGAAAGCTTGAAATCTTATTTGGAAGGATGAGTGACCCAAGTGTTGAAATCTTGACACGCCTGGGGCACGGTTTTATCTGACGATCTGTTTTGCAGGTGCTGTTAGATATTTTCACTCACTTGCAGGTTGTGATGTGGAAGCTGGTGGAAAGCAAATCCCCAGGGAGTTCGCTCAGGGACGGATATATGAAGAATGACGAAGACGTTGAGACGTACGACGATCCTTGAATGATAATCAAGAAGACTCTTCAAATTCGGAAGATTGGAAAGTCTGTAGAAATTCCCCGCAGAGTCTGACCAGAAACGAATGAGAATGAAGAAGGGACGAGG
This sequence comes from Lathyrus oleraceus, assembly GCF_024323335.1. NCBI lineage: Eukaryota > Viridiplantae > Streptophyta > Magnoliopsida > Fabales > Fabaceae > Lathyrus > Lathyrus oleraceus. Next base: position 341,054,511 of record NC_066579.1, read on the forward strand.
GGAGACGTTGAGACGGTCGACGCCCTTTGGAATTAATCAAGAAGACTCTTCAAAGTCGGAAGATTGAAAAGTTTGTGTAAATCCCAGGAGTACGTTTCTCGTCGAGCACGGAGCGACTTGGAATACAAGATGATGGAGCAGAAAAGGTCCAGACGAGTCTGGGAATTCTCAAAAGTGGAAAGCTGATACGAGATGGGGAGGTGGATACCGTGGTTCGATGAGTCGACGGGTGTTGTACCAACTATTCTCATTTCCCAGCTAGGTCCCCAAGCAGAATTAGAGGACCAACTCCCTTGCAAATCCAAGGTCTGTGGATTTCTCCAGCCGAGTCAAGATGGTTAGCCCCGGCAGGTTTACAATGGCATTTCCTCAGCAGCCAGACCAGAAGGTTGCTGTTCCCCGAGTGGAGCGGGTTTCAATGAAATATATCTCCAGCAGTGTTCATCCTACCAGTGGATTGGACAAGTTCCCGTAGCGGACGGATGTTTGCATGCTCAGCTGAGTTGATCCTACCTATGGATTGCATGGGTTGTTCCCAGCGGAATAATAGGCATTTCCCTAGCAGGGTCAGGAGGGTTGCCCAGCAGGTGATAGAGTGATGCGTCCCCAGTTGAGCCTGGAGATTGCTATTTTCCCCAACGGAGTATCTGTGAGCATTTCCCCAGTGAAGTCAGCAGGTATCTGTGAGGGTTTTCCCGAAGCGGAGTCAGGATTGATATTCCCCAGCAAGTCAAGAGCTATTGTATCCCCACAGAGCGTTGGTGGTGTTTATCCCCAGCGGTTTCTCGAGTAGGATTGGGTGCAAAGGAGGTTTCCCCAGCAAGGGTTGCCTATTTCCCAGCAGCAGTGCTTATTCCCCAGCAGGGTGGAGATTGGAGAATTGACGAGTTCCTCAGCAGAGTATCTCGTGCTCCCCAGAAGAGTCCCTTGAGGGGGATACTTTTTATGCATTCATCATGTAGAGTAAGCATAGCATATTGCATAGAAAAATAATAAAGCGCGTAGCATTTCCATAATTATGGAGCATTACGCAGAAAAATCAATCATGCATCATATTGCACGCATAAGCTAGTCTCAAGCTGTGGTTACTGTTTGAGAGGTGGTTTGGCCCGAAGAGCAAGGTGTCACTCCGAGGAGTTCAGAATCTTGGGTTAATCAGAGATATTCCCCAGTAGTGCGATACTGGAGGAGATTTGTTTTTCCGTCGGACAAAGATGGAAAGGTTACGCGATCAGCGCGATTCAAGCCATGGCTACCGCTTGGGATTTGGTTTTGCCGGACAGTGAAGACGATACTCCGAGGAGTTCAGCATTGTGAGTTTGGAGCAACAGTATTTCCCAGTCATCAGTAAGTGTCTGGTCGAGTTTTCTTTGATGTCCTGTAAAACATCATCGTTCGATGTCCAGTCAACGTCAAGTTATTTCCCAGTCATTGTTTAATGTCTGGTCGATCATTGTGTGATGCCTGTAAACATCATTGTTTGATGCCTGTCCACATCATTGTTAGATGTCCTGTCCACATCATTGTTAGATGTCCTGTAAACATCATTGTTTGATGCCTGTAAACATCATAGTTCGATGTCCTGTCAACATCATAGTTCGATGTCCTGTCAACATCATTGTTCGATGTCCTGTCAACATCATTGTTTGATGCCTGTAAACATCATTGTCCGATGCCTGTAAACATCGAGTTTTCTCCCAGTCATTGTTTAATGTTTGGTCGAGTTTTCTTTGGTGTCTGTAAACATCATCGTTCGATGTCCAGTAAACGTCGAGTTTTCTCCCAGTCATTGTTTAATGTCTGGTCGAGTTTCTTTGGTGTCAGGTAAACATCATTGTTCGATGTCCAGTAAACGTCGAGTTTCTTCCCAGTCATCAGTCAGTGTCTGGTTGAAAGTGTTACTCTGAGGAGTTTGGTATCATGGTGTCAGATCAGCAATGTTCCCCAGTAGTGCGATATTGGAGGAAATGTTTCCGTCGGACAGAGATGGAAATAAAATCAGAAGACGTTACGCGATCAGCGCGATTTCCGGGGTTCAAATGGAGAAAAGGAAATGCTGAGGCATTTTTCTGGGGTTCAAATGGAGATTGGAGTTGAAGATTGTATCCGGGATGAGGTCCTCAGGATTATCTTCTGTTCATGTGTCACCTTAGACTCTGGCTGAGGCCAATGGAGGTCGTTATAGGTGTCTTCTGAGGAAGAGATACACATGCTACCTTCCTTTTGTGAAGGTATACCCTCTGACATGTCGCCCTCAGAGTGGTTTGGTGTTATTTCTGACGTTGCCAGCGGAATTATCACGGAGAAAAGAAGATGCTGAGGCATTTTCTGGGGTTCAAATGGAGAAAAGAAATGCTGAGGCATGTTCTGGGGTTCAAATGGAGAAAAGGAGATGTTGCGGCATTTTCTGGAGAACGGGGTTCATATTGGCGATCGTGAGTTATCGTCCGGCGACTGGGGTTCAAACTGGAGATTGGGGTTCATTATTTTGGCAAAAAGGAGTGCTGAGGCATTTTCTGGGGTTCAAATGCGGTGATCCGAGGATCATTTGCGCCAGAGAAAATTTTGGGGTCCAAGAAAATAAAAAATAGAGGAAATTTTGGGGTTCAAGAAAAGCAGAAAAAAAATAGTAATCCCGAGCGGATGTGTGGTGTTCAAGCCATGGTTATCCCTGCGTTACCATTTATTTTGGTATCCAGGTCGACGTTCAGAGATTGTTTCTTCGCCGATTCTGACAGGCGTTGTTAATTATTTTTCCCATCAGAGTGCAAATTGTTCGTCTGTTCTTGGTATTCAATCACTCTTCATCCTGATCATCCGAACGCCGAGGCTATTTCGTATCGACAGGTTCACAGTGGATTGAATAGGGGCAGCTGTAACACCTCAAAATTTGCCCTGCCCTCCTCTCTTGGGACTAAGCTTAACATTGTGTATATCATTTTAGGTCATTAGGCATTTCATATTGCATATCATGTGGTTACATTGTGCAAGCTATCCTCTCAAGTCTTGATCAGAAGATGAGGAAGTCAAAGTGCAAGCCTAGGGTTTATTGACTGATCATGGGCCATCTGAGGATTGGGCTGTGAATTAGGGTTTTATGATTCTCAATGGATGTTGGTATTCATCTTGATTGCAATGATACATCATCATCATCATGGTTTGATTTCATCAAGTGTTGGATCAGATTCATTGAGATTAGGGTTTTGACCACTGGTCAACCCTAATCAGTTGCATTGGGCCAATCAGGGCATAATCAGGAGATGGGGTCTATGATGGCTATGGGGTTCATTTTATGATTATATGGTGCTTATTGAGGCTAGGGTTTCACCCTTTGGCCATTTCATCAGAAGATTGGAGCTCAGATTGATCTATGCATTGCCAGATTCATCTATCAGATGAGAAAGTCAACTGTGGTCAACTGTCCATGATCTGATGGATTTGGAGGTGGAAATGAGTTGGATACACTTCATTCATGTTGGAACAAGTGTTATATGACATCTCAAAGCTTAAAAATGAAGGAGATCAAGTCAGGACAAAAACTGCCAAAAATAGAAAGTGACTTGTAATTGAAGTTTCCAAAAATGGAAAGTTTTTGACCTCAAAGCCACGTGTCCAAGGAAGCTTCAAATGAAAAATTTGTTCAACATGAAAGTTGTAGATCTTGTTCTCACCTTTCCAAAAAGTCCAAGAACTTGAAAATCCCATGTATGGTTGGAAAATTATGGCTCAGTGAATTTCAAAAATGACCCATAATCAGGAGGCCATAACTTCCACATGGTTTGTCCAAATTGCAAGTTCTTTATATGCACAAACTCCATTTGACATGTACTTTCAGGGTGCATAATTGGATTTTTTCAAAAGTGGTCAATGCAAAAAGTCAAATTTCAACTGGACAGTTAAAATGGACACATAACCATTCACATGTGATTTTCTAAAATACACATCCAATGAGAGTGAAACAAGTTGCAATGGCTCATGACAGGTATTTGGAAGTTGTATGAGCTGTCCATGAGGTGGCAATGAGCTGGCTTTGGAAAGTACCATTTTGCCCTTACTTGAAAATTAGCCATTTCACTAATCAAATGCATTTGGTTAATTAACATGTTTAAGCTTGGATTAAGGTGGCATATATATTCTTAATCACATTATAATCATAACAGAATATCACACTTCCCAAAATCAGATCTGAAAACCTCTTCATTCTCTCAAATTCCTTCAAGAACACAAAACCTAAAAATCCATCAAACTTCATCCATTCTTGCTCAATCTTCGAATTTCTTTTTGCATCAATCTCCTTTCATCATCATCACCAACTGTTTGTGGAGTTTGGATTGGAAAAGGCTTTGAATCGTGACTGCACACACAAGCATCATCAATGGCAAATCGAGTTTTCGAGCATTAGAAGCAACATCAAGTGAATTCAAGCACATCATTCACCTTCCTGAGGACTCTACTTCAACTGTTTGAGGCCAACACGTGCAAGAAACTCCAGTTCTAACACTGCCATTCCAGGTTTTGCATTTTTTCGAATCTCAAGATATGCTTAATGTTTATGTGCGTTTGGAAGCTCGTGCCATGTAGAATTCAGTGATATGTTTAGTTTTGACTATAGTGAACCGTAGGTTAAGATATCTGGATTGGAAGTTTCGAACCAAAACCCTAACGTGATCGATTCAGGAGATTTAGGAACAGTTAGGTCGAATTAGGTTCATATTCGTGATCCACGTAGTTAGACGATTCCAACGAGTATCTGTTTGCTCATTTTGGTGTGGGTTCGTTGTTCATCAAGTTCATGAGTTTTCTGGAAAATCTGAGCGAAAGTGATGATGGAAAGTGTGTTTGATCCTTCATTCCGTTTGAATTTTCAAATAAGGCGTTTACCGCCCCCGCCTGCAACTATTTACAACTCTGCCACTGTGAATTTTTAATTAATTAATTTAATTCATAAAAATTGTAAAAAATTCTTAAACATGTTAAAAAATTCATAAAAAATGGATAAAAAATCAGAAAAATGTGAGAATTTTTGTGTTGACTTTCTTTTTGACTGTAGAATTTATTTGACCTATTGGTGGAAGTTGTGCATGGTGGAAATTGTGTTTGACTTAGGGTTGTTTAACATGTGTGCCATTTTGATACATTGTGCCATTTTGATTGTGAAATGCTCATAGTATAAAAGAAATTCTTGAAAATTTTTGTGGTAATTGTAGACTGGTTGATGATGATTTACATGTACATTTTGTGAATTTTTGATTCCTGGTGATTGAGTTATGAATTTTGGAATCTAGGTGTGACAATTTGTGTCACACCTCATTGTGTCAACTTGCTGGATTTATTTGAATGACTTAGGCTTGTTAGAATGATATGAAATTTTGCATGGATGTTCATTAACATGTTAAGATGCTATGTGAATTTTTGTGGAATTTTATGTGGCATTTTCAATTTGATTGCTATTTTTCATCTCTGTTGGTTGATTATACAAGTTCATGTGACACATGTTGGTAGATTTAATGTGAAATGCTCATATGGTATTGAATGATCATGAAATTTGGTATGATAGTTGTAGACACATGAGGTGACATCCCTGTTGTGGTCCCACTCATTTCTTTATTGTTTTCATGGACTTATGAATTTTTGAAGTGGCTGCATGTGTTGATGTTGTGATTTGGAGCATGTAATTGTGTCTGTTTTTGTTGATTTTCATTGACATGGTTCCATTTGTCCAACTAAGCTAAAATTTGACATGCTAGACCTTGAACATGTGCTGTTTAGGTATAATTTATTTGGGGATTTTTGGAACTGTTTTGATATGGAATTGAATGCAATAGTTCTGTTTGGATGTTTGGTGCTTCATTTGAACTAGTTTGAATTGTTTTGTGCATAAAAGGAACATGATGAATGATATGGACATGGGACTAATTGTGTTGGCTCTTGTTTGACATTAATTTGACTTTGGTTAGAGATCCCTTGCTGTTTAGACATTTTTGTCACCTTTGGACCCTAGGCTTGGCCTAGTGGTCTAGTTTCTAACATTTGATTGATTTTTCAGGATGAAAAGGTGCAATGTGTGTGGAGAATGATCCAAGTCAATTCAATTGATGTTGTTTGATGTTTGTACACTAACATAACTTTGTTTTGTAGGTTGTGAAGTTTGGGCTTGAGCTCATAGCTTGCCTTTGTTGTGCATTAGTTTGTATAGTCTGACTGATTAATACTTGCTGTTTATTTTTGTCTGTCTGAGTACTAACTGTGTTTGACTGTTTCCAGGTACTTTTAGTTGCTCAGTTCCTTGTGAACTTTTGCTTTGCTTTGCTTAAGCAACTTGCATCGAGGTATAACTTCCTAACTTCATGTAGTCTGGAGACCCGGTCTGTTATTTGGCCGGGCAAATAAATGTCTGAAGTCCTCCTTAAGAGGCGATGATTGTGATTGTTTAATATTGTGCCTAAGCAGGTAAAGTCCTTAATCAAGGCAATTGGTGGAAGGTAGGGATATGCAATCTATCCCCCACTATTCAGTTGAGTCTTCTCCTTGCTCCCATTACATGGTTGTAGCATTGAGATCACAAGCCCAAGATCTTGTGCAGTGCACATTGTGTCAGAGTCTCTGAGTATAGAAGGGTTCCCCTATTCTGGACCCATGCTCATTTGTCAGAAGCTCTCCCTGGTCAGGGATAAGAGCTGTGAGGTCTGATCCTCACCTCACCTCTCATCTGCTTCACCTTAGCCTCGTAATGGCAAGGTTAAGAGCAAACACAGCCTGTACAGATGACTTGCTGAGGCAGTCAAACCTATTGTGTGAGCCACTTGTTTGGTTATAGTGCGTGCTATGTGGATATCTGTTTGAGATGCTTGTTCTCATTGGATGTATGCTTGAATTATTCTGTATGCTTGTGTGCTTGCTTCTTTCCTGGATAGGAGTAGTTTGCTTATGCAAGTAGGATAGAAAACCGAACTTAGGGTAAACGATGCATGACAACACTAGGCTCGAGTCCAGCTCCCTAGTAGTGTGTCTTTCCCTGGTTTCTGGCTAGCAATTCAGTCCCTTTCAGGGGAACTACATCGCCCTGATCCTCGTTCCAGACGAGGTATGTAGGCAGGGGGTCGTGCGAGACCTCTCCGGGCAACCTTTTTCTTTTTTTGCGTGTGTTTACTTGTTATCTGATTGTGTGTTTGGCTCGGATGCCGACGTAAGTCCAGTAATTGGCAGTCGGGCTCCATGTTTGCCCTTTTGAGTGCGTTTTGGTTCGGATGCTGACGTAATTCCATCAAGTGGTTGTCGGGCTCCGTGTTTGCCACCCTTGCTTGTTTGTATGTTTTGTGTTGTTTGGCGTGCGTAAGCCGAACTACAGTGGCTCTGATTCTCGTTCCAGACGAGATATGTAGGCATAGGATGCGATGTCCTATCGAGCTCCCTTCTCTTAACCCCACCTGCGTTCCCTGTGTGTGTGTGTGATGTTTAGCAACCTTTTCTTTTCTTAGAACGTGGATCCCGTCGAGTACGACGGACGTGAGGGGTGCTAATACCTTCCCCTTGCGTAACCGACTCCCTTACCCTTTCTCTCTGGTCGCGAGACCATTTCCTTTCCAGGTTTCTCTGAGCGTTTCCTTTCCCTATCTTGGGATAAATAACGCGCAGTGGCGGCTCTGTGTGTGTTTTGTTTTGAGCTTCGCCGGTTGATTTTTCGCAGGATGCGACACATACACATACACATACACACACACACACGCGCGCGCACACACACACACACACACACACACACACACACACACACATATATATATATATATATATATATATATATATATATATATATATATAAAATAGAGATTAAATGATGAACCAATAGTTTATATATTCATCTATTTCAAGTTAGAACTACCTCTCACCTAATATAAGTAGTTTCAAATTTTTACAAGTTCTTTGTAAGTAAGTTACTATTAAGAAAGGAATAGAGACTCTGTGTAAATAAGTTGCATTTATTTAAAGATAATAGAGGTATAATTTAATTACAAGTATTTTATAAGATTTCTATTTAGTTATGATTTAATTCTCAGAAATTTGAGATTGTTCTGGGTCGGTCGAAGGCTCGATAAGATCAGACCCGCTCATCTCGTTAGTTTCATTGAGTTCAAGCTATAAATACAATTTAAAGAGGGTTTCAGGTACACAATTTTCTAATCTCCATTTTCATTATATTCTTCTTGAACCTTGAACTGACTTGGCACAACGACTATGCAGCCTAACCGCGATCCTCGCAGTCGAGAGCTACAATTCCTGTAAGAAATTTGCGGAACAGCGGAAGAAAGGACTTTAGATCCAAATCTAGGATTGTGCCAGGGTTTGAAGACGGTCTTCATGAAAGCTGAAAAGAAGTCTTGTGATCCACCATCTGACATGTCGACATCTGGGCCTCCGCTGCCACCAGAAGGATCAAAGGGGAAACAAACGACAAATATGGCAAGTTCGTAGTTAATGGCGATTGAATATCGCAAGTTCATAGTTAACGTTGGACGTCAATCAAATACATGGGTGCATCCAGCAAATACCATGGGATTTCCGTTGGGTGCACTAGAGTTTCTGAAAGTCCAGTCACATTATCATATGGTATAGTTTTCTTATTTGAATGTTTTTGCCAATTTGAGTGTATATGTTTATTCACATGCATATTTGTAATTTGCTTATCATTCAGTATTCGCGTGTTTGTATTTTATTTGTATTTAAGTTATATTGTATCCTTTGATTTTATTTCTCGTGTATTTCTAGAACAACTTCTTGAGTGTTAATCAATATCAGATTCACTTATTTTTGTTCCACTGTGTTCTAGTGCAATTTGTTCTTATTTTGAGGGAAACTAGAGAAAGTAAGTTGATCAATCTTGTAGTGATTCTTAGTTGATCAAGCTCATAATATCCATTAAGAACCAAGACAAATTTATCTATAAATTAGAGAGAACCTTGTGTGTTTGTTCTTCTTTCACCTACACCTAATTCCTTAACTAATACCTGGTGAATTAGAGTGTTTGTGAGATTCATTGGCACTATTTATCATATTCATCCTTAGTTAATTTCCATTATTGTGGACCGTCATCTCTAAAGATTGAGTGTTGAGGGAGAGTAGTGGTACATTAGGCTATCTAATGTTTTTATATGAAGTTTGATGTTTGTAACAGGCGCATGTATCATTTCTTGAATGCAATTTGGTTTTTATTAATATCTATCAAGAAGAGAGTTTCACTATGCTTCATGGAAGGCTTTGGCGAAGCCTAATACAGACTGCTCGTAAGGTGGATTTAGAAGATGTCCAACTTAGGTGAGATTGTAGAAAGGTTTGCCGCAGACAAAGTTGGGAGTTGTTCAATCAACACTTAACTATAGCAGTCACTCAGACAAGAAATCAATGGGATTAAGAGGATTGCCACACACAAATACTTGGAACATAATTATTATGGATAATAAGGTTATTGGATCAAGATCTTTGGGGATCTTACTTTTTTAGCAGTTTGAGTGTCTGCTGTGAGTGCAACTTCTATTAGATGTGTTTTGTATGATGTCAAAACTAGGATACTTTAGCGTAAATGTATATTGGATGGTATCCTCTGAAACTCTATATGCATCTTAGCATTAGGAAGCATAAAAGTATTTGGAAACAATGTGGGAAAGGTATAATGCATCAAACATGCATGAAAAATCATTTTTTGTGAAAAATAGCAGTACATGTCGACACATAGAATTATAGGTCGACCTATGGAAAACAAATTGGCTATAGGTCGACAAATAGAACTACATGCCGACCTATGGAAAAAATTTCTTGGCTATATGTTGACATATGAAGTCTATAGGTTGACATGTATGTTGCTTTATTAAAGCTTGTGGCCTTTATTTCATGTGTCGAGTCTTCAGGTCGACACATAGGGAGCATATAACTATCATAGGTCAACACATGACCTTGGACAGGTCGACCTATGCATCGAATATGTCAACACATAACCTGTATAGGTCGACCTACCCATTATTTTTCTTCAAAAATTCATATTTTTTTATCCTCCTTTGCATTTCCTTTTATGCTAAATCACCCATGCATATAAATACTCCATACATGCATCATTCTCTAGTAAGGATTCTAGAGTGAGTAAAACCTACATGAATCCAGGATTCGAAAGCATCTCATCATCTTCAATTCAATCTATGTATACATACAATCAAACTACATGTAATTATTTTTTGATTGGGTGTCATCTAGATTAGGATTGATAATGTCCAATTAGGTTTGTGTATCGAGAATATTGGGTTGAGATCTTTGAGGGATTCAAATAAGAAAATCGGTTTAGGGTTTTCTTTCAAGATCTTTAGGGTTTGAAGATTTTTGCCAAGATTGTGCAATTCGGATCCGATCGAGTGAAAGCCTTGAAACTAGGTGTGTCGACAAGGGAGTAGCGTGAAACGTGGATTGTGTTGACAAATCTTAGGTTCAACAAGTGTATGCTCGAGATTAACTCAGTCGGGTGAAATCCTTGAGACAAGAAGGTCATGCAAGGAAGTAGCAACAACAGGTGAATTGAAGCGGCATTGTCGGTGACTTGATCAATCTTTGATCAAGGTTTTTGGAGGTGCTAGAGTCAAGAATGAACTTAGGGTTTATGGTATTTGATTTCTCACCCCTTGTATTCATACATTTGCAAAGCAAGATTTATTATATTAATATCTCAATTCGAATTCGAATTGAGGACATACGTACCCATAGTGAGGTCGATTGAGGAACTGCCTAAACAAATCCTTGCGTACTCTCTCTCCCTCTATCTCATTTATTTTTCAGTTCACAAATTGTTGATTACTTTGATATCTTGATCAAAATTGTTTGGATAATAACTTTTGAATTCTTTGTTAACTTGTGTTGTTGTAGTAATCACATACCATTTGGTAGTGATTGGTTTTTGAGAGCTACAAACATTATACCAATATCCAAACTTTGTTGATTGCACGTAAAGTGTTTGACAAATTGTGTCAACTAGTCTTTCGTGTGTTGTTGTCATTGAAGATAGATCATTACTATAGTAGAGTATTCAGTTTAGGGCTTGAAGTGTTGATAAGTCCTTTTGCTTGGAGTGTAAAAGTTCAAGTGTGGGGGAATTTGATCAGTGCATTTTCATGCACATTCTTTAACTATTATATTACGAAAATTCTACAGTGTCTTTTGTTATTTCTACTATTTTGGTGTGTTTCCTAAGCTTAGTTTATGTTTACCTTTATTTTAATTTCGTATTGTATTTTTTGAATAAAAAGTTATTTACCACTTCTCGCTGTGCAGGTGATAACTTGGGCTACAAGAATCAGATTGACATGTTTCAATATGAGTTGGAAATTTGAGAGGATAAACTACAAGTTTCATGTTGGAGTCAAAAGTTGATTCAGAGTGTAGAAGGGTTGAATAATTCGTTTTAGTTCTAGACTTGAGAAAATAATTAGTTTTTGGGCCGATTTTTTATGTTTTCCGACCCGGTTAGGATTAAAACCTGAATTCCTTGTTTTCTTTAACCTAGTCAGCGCTGCTGTTGTTCATGCATCATATTTTACTATTCACTAAAATTAGCTTTGTAAGGTTTCATGGAGAACTAATTCCAAAGGCGAGTTCTACTGATTACGAATTCTATTGAACTTTGAGGTTATAATAATTTTAATCCAACTTTTATTTTGTTCGATTTTATTATGTGATTCTTGTAATGCTTAATTCGATTTTCATATTTCATATTTCATATTAATATTATTCGATAGATGTGTGTTCCTAATTTTAATCGTGTGTTAACTTAGCTTCTTTGTTAGCTTCACCTAATCTTTAACCGTGTGCTTAATGCAGTAATCATGAATATAATTCTTATAGTATCGTTCACGCTTGTTGATTGGCACTATGATCGAATAGGAATTGAGAATCCACTTATGGGATTGGAGTTATAATAACTAGTGATAAGTCGGAACCCGAATCAATTAATTAGCCACTTTAGCTTATTCTAAATCAATTATGTAAGATATTAAATCAAACTCTAGTATGGTCGAAGGGTAGCTTCTTGGTTCGACAATTCGACAGGACCTTAGCATGTCGTTGAAGTCTATTCACATGTTGTAGTTGAAATATGCTAGGATTGTTAGCATGTCAAATTGGGCCTGTTTGTTATGCCCAATTGTTTAAGTTAGTTTGTTCTCTAAGTTAGCTTGTGTAATGGGCATGTGTGTAAAAGTCCATTAGTTTAGTGTGTTAGTTTTCTTATAAATAGCATACTAGTCTCTCATCATTGTATAACATAAATCCTAATTAGGGTGAGAGAGGTTATTTTCTACTCTGTAACACTTGTAATTTTCTTCCTAGGAGAAATCAAAGAATAACAGTTTATAACCAATTTCATTGTGTTCTTCTTGCTTCCCTCTTTTCTACCCTTGTGGGTTTCTTGTCAATCAAGGAACCGACTATACTTTATTATTACATCATCATTTTCACAACAAATTGGTGCGGTGAGCATGGATAAGATGTCGTCAACAAAATGTGAGATTGAAAAGTTCACCGGAGTGAAGGATTTCGGTATGTGGCGCTTGAAGATGAAAGCCCTATTGGTTCAGCAAGGTTGTTTAGAAGCGTTAAAGGAAGTTGAAGCAATGGGTGTTGCGTTAACAGACAAAGAAAAAATGACTATGGTAGAGAAAGCCTATAATGTCATCTTATTGAGCCTTGGTGATAAGGTTCTTTGACAAGTTTCGAAGGAGACGACGGCGTTGGGGTTATGGGTGAAACTCGAAAGTTTGTACATGACCAAATCGTTGGTCAATTGCCTCTACCTTAAGCAAGCTTTGTATTCATTCAAGACGAATGAAGATAAAGTTTTGGCTGAGTAGTTGGATATGTTCAACAAGCTGATTCTTGATCTTGAAAATATTGATGTCAAGATCGAGGATGAAGATTAAGAGGTGTTGTTGTTGTTGTGTGTTTTACCCAGATCACATGCTCACTTCAAAGAAACTCTCTTGTACGGAAGAGACTCTTTGACCTTTGAAGAAGTTCAATCAGCCTTGTATTCTAAGGATTTGAACGAACGAAAAGAGAACAAGCCATCTTCGATTGGTGAAAGCCTGTCGGTTAAGGCGAAATTCACAAATAGAGATGTCAAGTTCGACAAGAAGAAGGGTAAAAGTCAACATAAGTCGTATAGTGGTGATGCATTTGGTATTCGATGTTATCACTCTAAGAAGGAGGGTCATATAAGAAAAGTGTGCCCTGAACGACTAAATAGTAGATTATGGAAACACATTCATTGTTCAAGATGATTTCGACTCATATGATGTTCTTGTTGGTTCAAGTTGCGACTCAAGTAAAGAGTAAATTATGGATTTAGGTTGTACTTGGCACATGACTCCAAACAAAAACTTGTTCGAGGAACTATGTGATCAAGATGGTGGATATGTATTCCTTGGAAACAATAAAGCTTGTAAGATTGCAAGTGTCGGATCTGTGAGATTCAAGCTCCATGACAAGTCAATAAGGCTATTGATTGAAGTCAGGTATGTACCTAATTTGAAGAGAAATTTGAGTTCTCTTGATGAATTCGACAAGAAAGGATATGTTTTCCAAAGAGAGAAAAGTATTCTAAAAGTCATGAAGGGGTCAAAGGAAGTCTTAAGAGACATAAAGAAATAAGGCTTGTAAACCCTTGAGGCCGAAGTTGTTAGTGGTTGTGCAGATGTTGCATCCACGAAACCTTTGTCCAAGACAAAACTTTGGCACATGAGATTGGCCCATGTCAGTGAAAGGGGTCTGGTCGAATTGGGGAAACAAAATCTACTTGGTGGAGACAAAGTCGAAAAGCTGAAGCTTTGTGAACCCTATGTACTTGGAAAATCTTGCAGAGTGAAGTTCAATAAAGGCAAATAAAGAACACATGGATCCCTTGATTATATCCATGTTGATCTTTAGGGGCCTGCAAGGTGCCCATCACATTCAGGAGCAAGGTATTTTCTATCCATAGCTGATGATTATTCCAGAAAGTTATGGGTATTCATCTAGAACACTAAGGATGAAACTTTTGAGAACTTCAAAAGTTGGAAGACTTTGGTCGAAAATCAGACTGGCAGAAAGGTCAAGAGGTTGAGAACCAACAATGGCCTTGAATTTTGTAATGAGGCATTCGACAATTTTTGTGCAGCCCCTGGTATTACAAAGCACAAAACTACTGCAAGTACTCCCCAACAAAATGGTTTGGCTGAAAGGTTTAATCAAACCATTTTGGAAAGAGTTAGATGCATGTTGACTAGTGTTGGGTTAAAGAAGGTGTTTTGGGCAGAGACTGTTTCAACAGCAACGTATATGATAAACAGATGTCCTTCGAATGCGTTAAATATGAAGACACCTGAAGAAGTTTGGTCGGGACACCCACCAGATCTCGACAAACTTAGAGTATTTGGCTGCATAGCCTATGCTCACATTAGGCAAGACAAGGTCGAACCTAGAGCTCTGAGATGCATGTTCATGGGATACCCCGGAGGATTCAAATCTTATAAAATATGGTTCCTAGAGCCATGTCACATGAGGTGTATCACTAGTCGAGATGTAGTTTTTAATGAAGTTGAGATGGATTTCAAGAAAACTGATGACGTTAATCAAAGTGCACAGATATTTGAAGAAGAGTTGGAACATGAAGAGATTCCTGTTGAGGTAGAGCATGTCGATGTTGAATTGCGTATCCCATATCAAATCGAAGAAGAAGCATAAGATGTTGAAGATACTAAGGAAGTTGAAGAAAATATTGATGACTACCTGTTGGCAAGATATAGTCTGAGAAGAGTCATTAAGCCACCTCAAAGACTTGGGTATGCAGATCTCATAGTTTATGCCTTAATCTCTGCAAGTGAGGTAGATAAAGATCCTAGAAAATATAAGGAAGTTATGAGGAGTCGAAATAATACTGAATAACTAAAGTCCATGAGTGATGACATGAAGTCTCTTCATGATAACCACACTTTGGAACTGATCAAGAAACTTGTTGGAGCCAAGTTAGCCAACTGTAAGTGGATTTTCAAAGTTAAGGAAGGACTCGAAGGAGTGACGTCGAAGAGATATAAGGCAAGATCAGTCGTAAGGGGTTTCACTCAAAAAGAAGGTGTCGACTTCAATGATGTGTTCTCTCTTGTTATGAAGCACAAGTCCATTCGAATGTTACTTACCATGTTGGCACATTTCGACCTAGAATTGCAACAAATGGGTGTGAAGATTGCTTTCTTGTAGGGATATCTAGATGAAACAATCCTGATGAGGCAACTTGAAGGGTATACAGAAAAGGGAAAGGAAGATCATGTGTGTAAGCTGAATAGATCTTTATATGGACTGAAACAATCTCATCAACAGTGGAATATGAGATTCGACAAGTTCATGGCATACATAGGTTTCATTAGAAGTCAATTCAACCACTATGTTTACTTCAGATTTCGACCTGGAAATTCATTTGTTATTTTGTTGCTTTATGTGGATGATATTCTCATAGCAAGTAACAATGTCGAGGATATAATGAAGGTGAAGGCTAAACTCAATAAGGAGTTCGATATGAAGGATCTAGGAGCTGCATCCAGGATTATTGGGATTGACATCCAAAGAGACAGAAAGCAGACGAAATTATGCTTATTTCAATAGGCATACCTATGGAAGATTCTCGACAAGTTTGGTATGTCGAATTAAAAGAGTGTTGTGACTCCGACAAAACCTTAATTCAAGCTGAGTACTTATTAGTGTCATAGTACCAAGGTAGAAAGAGCTTATATGAATAGTATCCCATATGCTAACATAGTAGTTTCTTTGATGTATGTTATGGTTTGTACTAGACCTGACATAACATATGCGGTAAGTCTTGTAAGCAGGTAAATGAAGAATCCTAGAAAGGCTCACTAGCAAGCATTAAAATGGATTCTAAGGTACATAAATGGGTCTCTGAACAGACTCCTGACTTATGGTGGAGCATGTGGTGAAAATAGTATAGTAAAAATCGAAAGGTATGTCGACTCTGATTATGCAGGTTGTATGGATTCCAGAAAATCTATTGCTGGATATATGTTCATTGTGTTTGGCACAATAATCAGTTAGAAAGCAACACTTTAGAAGGTTGTTGTCGTATCAACCACTAAAGCAGAATATATCGCCCTTACTGAAGTTGTGAAAGAAGCATTATGGCTTGAAGGTTTTGCTAAGGAGCTGTAGCGATAAATTCATGATCATCAAGCTATGGGTAAGCTAGAGATCAAATAACAAGAGTCGACACCGCGCTTTTATTGTTTCCAAGGGAAAAGGGAAAAAGTACAAACAAAACCAAAAAGTAAGAAGTTTTCAAATCAAAACTAATAAAATTTCAGAGATTACAAGTAAGGGGGTTGGTTACACAGAGGGAAGGTGTTAGCACCCAAAGTGTCCTAGGTACTCCTAGGGAGCTCTTTTTGTGTGCATATGTATTTGGTACAAAATGATGTTTACAAACAAATAGAGTGGGGGGATGAGAAAAGAATTCATTAATTATATTTTTGTGTTTGACAAGACCTTCGGACTTGTGCATACGTACCAACATAAAAATGAGGGATCAAAACCTCGTAGTTCGTGATATAAATTTCAAAGTGGATGCATTGCTTTTAACAAAAATTAAGTTTGACAGGCACAAAAGCCTAAAATGATTTGAATGAGTTAGTTCTTTTGGATTTTCTGAAAGTTTAAGTCAAGTATAGTTAAGTTTATTTACACATTTGATTTAAGAAAGAAATTTGAAAATGCAATGGCATAAGGCCAAAGTTTCTATCTTTTTACAAGGTGGTCAAAGTTTAGAACAAAATAAGTTCAATCAAAGAAGATTTTGAAAAGGGAGAGAGAGATTTTGAAATTAAAGAAATGGGGAGAAGATGAAGAGACTAATCCCATGCACAAAATTAAAAGTTAAGAGTTGAAAAGATCTGACCAATGGGTAGAAATCCAATAGACAAGAATGTCAATAGAAACCCATAATTTCCTTGGACATTTAGAATCAAGCAACACACAAATGCACAATTATATTATCTTGAAGAGCAAAGGCATCAAATAAAGATAGCCACATCCAAGCTTAGCCACTCCATGATCTTCTTCAAATTAGCCCATGTAACAGATGAATTCCACAAGTCATAGGTTCAAAATAATAGCTTCACAATGATCATGTCGCAGATGAACTCGGAGGGATCTTGAATGATGTATCAGATGAAGTTCAAATTGTAAGCACTTGGTTTCATAATAGGTTGGCATTGGCCAAGTCCTTTAGCATAGGAATGTTGCCTAAGTTCTAAGTCCATTTGTCCAAGATCAAGCCAACAGTCCATACAAAATTTTTTTTATGGTTTTTGTTGTTATTATGTACATTAATGGTCAAGGACCACACAAACAAGCAAAGTATACACAAACAAAGATATATCACACAATATGGTCCAAATGGACAAAGTGAAAATTGCATTAACATAAACAATTAGAATGGTATGAATAATGGCAAATGAATAAAGGCTAAAATTAAATGACATTAAAGCAAATGGCTTGAAATTAAAAGTTAGTTGTTAATGAGTTAGAAGTTAGTATTGTTTTGCTTTTGCTTTTCATTTTTTAAGTCATTTTTTGGAGAACACTCAACCCACTTATCACGAGCATGGATCCTTGAGCCAAGACATCTTCCAAAGGAAGGAAAAAAGGCCAAGTTTCCATACAATACCATGAAAGAGGGGAGACTTACAATCGCACTAACTAGAATGTTATGCCTTTTATGTCACAAATTTAGCGCTATGTTAAGCAATCGTAATTGGACTTATGTAGAAGCCACAACTATTTGAGGTCGGGCAATAGAATTTTGGTGTTAATGCATGTTAGAGACATAGTATAATTGAGTGTGCTCATGAAACATACCACACACAAAAAGAATATGCAAAAGAGGTGGGTTAATCTCATCCATACTTATGTTGATTTTTCAATCAACTAGCCTTAGGACTTTGAGATATCATAGGCCAGATGAAATGGATGCATAAAGAAGGGGAATGAGATGAAGAGGGAGGGGAATGGATCAAAACTCAAATTGGTCAAAGAAGGACTTTTACCAAATTAATATCATCCATTCATTTTGGGAGATGGAATGTACATTCCATTAATCCCCCAAATCCAATGATATTAACTTGACAAAGTCAAATCAACCTTGACCAAGGCCCAACAGCAAGAGTCAAACTCAAACAAGTCATCACAATTGGTCAACACAATTAATTGGCATTTATTCAAATTAAAAATACTAAAATAAGGTATTTAAATTAAATATGGTTTGTCAAATTCCTAAAACCTCATCAAAACACCAAAGAAATGTCCATGAGATTTATCATAGGTCAAACAAGGTTAAATGACCTTGGAGAAAATATTTCAGAATTTTTAAAGACTTAAAAGTATTTTTAAACAATTAAAAATAAACACAAAATCAATTAAATCGTGAAAAATATTAATAATGATCCAAAAAATAGTTTTAATTCAGAATATGAAAGAGGAAATTATTTGAAATTTTTTGGTGAAACTCTCATATTTTTTGGATTAATATTAAAATTAATATGAATTAATGAAAATAAAAGGAATAAAACAAAAATCATAAAATATGAAAAAACGTGAGCCACTTGATCTCCCTCATTAATTGAGGTGGCAAATCAAGTGGCATAAAACACGCGTTCCACCAAACACATGAGTCAGCGCGCTGCATGGATGGTAATCACAATGGACGCGTGAGATTAAAACATTTTGAAATGATCATGTGGCTCAGAACCTGTCCAGCACACCACCGGCGTTGGACCTCCGGTCACCTTCTCAGGCGAGGCTCACCGAACTGGTTCAGTCATCACTATCACATAAATGAAAAAGGAGGACATGATCTGAAAGAAAAAATGGCGTAGAACACGAATCTGACCTCAATTTTAACTAACTCCACATATATAAAAAGATATAGGAGTTGAATTTTGAGGTGTGTCAATTGAGTTGCTTAAATTTGACCTCTAAGCAACTAAATCTTCTTGCCTACATTGGTAGGACTTCAGACAACCAAAGATCCAAGAGAATTGAGTGAGAATCGAAGAGATGAAATTTTCTGAAAATTACCTTCAATGCTATGTAGAACTTGATGTTGCTTGCTCCAAACACAATCTGATCACACTTGAGAAGCTAGCAGGAAGTGATTAAAGAGGTTGCAAGGCTTTGGATCTTGGAGTTCTTGAATCTCCAACAGTTGAGATTCAAACTCAAATTTCAAATTGAAATTTCTCAGGTTTTCCTTTAGAATGTGAGGGTTTCAATTGGGGGCAAAGCTGGCGCGCAAAGTTGGCATGCAAGGTGTGATTCAAATGAGCACATAGGTCATGTATTTATAGCATGAATGAATGATATTTGCACACTTCAAAAATCTGTCCAAAATTAGCAATGTTGATGGCACGAATGCATGGGCATGTACAAGCCCATGGTGCAATGCAAAAAGGTCCAAAATGATTCCAATTGAGGTATGAATGAAGCTTGAATGGCAAGGCATTGTGAACTGAAGTTTATGCAATTGATTCTTTCCAATGATGCAACCCTGTTAAACCCATGCGCAGACCTAGCAAACCTCATCCAAAATACATGAACTTGGGTTCTTTGGAAAGCTTGGGTCAAGGGGAACAAGTTTAATGTTCAACACTTTTTCATTTGGAGCATGGAACATGGAGAATTTTGAGGTGGAAGTTTGGAAATTTCAACATGTTGAAATTTTTTCTAAGTGTCAAGCCATATATCTCAATATTTCACCTTGCCTAACTTTTTATGTGAGCTTCAAATGAGAAAAGTGGCTTCATAAAAATTGTACCTCTTTCAAATACCTTAAAAATGGTTACCAATTTCATGTCATTTGGATTTGGAATGATAGAGTTATTCATTTTTGAAGTTTGGAAAAATCACTTGTTCAATGGTATAGGTCAAAAATGACCTATAACGTAACCTCATATCACATGCTCATAAAAGTTGAATTAGATCTCACTCCAAACATCAAAGTTAAAGTAGACATATTGAATTTGATTGTGCAACTTGGAAATATTTCATCTCATAAAAATTGAGCAAGTTATGGCCTTGGGAAGTTGACTTTCAAATTAGGGTTTAGACAAAATGACCTATAATGTTTCAACATAGAAAATGATTTTGCAAGCAAAACTAGCTCTAGGTCTAAACATTAAAGTTGTTTGGAATGTCATTTATAGTAAATTTTCTCTTGGAATAATAATTTTAATATGGTGAAAATTGTAGGAGATAGAGTCTAGGGAGACCCAGTTTTGATCAGATGAATTCATCTGGCCAACCACCATCAACCAACTTGCTAACCTTCAATTCTCTTGACTTTCTTGGCTCATGGTAGATCATATATGCATAAGATGATGAATTTTTAAGTGTCCCTTGAGAAATTTGATCAATTGGTGAGATGGCTTATTGGAGAAGTTACTTAAGATACCAAGTCAAACTAGGGTTTCCAAGGCAAATCACCTCTAAACTCTTGAAGAAAACTTGATCAATATAACATATAGTAATAAATGGAACTCATATATGATGATCATAACCATTCTTGGATCAATTTAATGGTTGTGCTTTTTGTCATGAGGGTCTCAACCCATATATATGAATTTGGTAAATCAATGGAGATCATGCCCTACCTACAAAAGGAGTTAGGCAAATGCAAAAGACATATTTTTGGTATTTTGGTTAGTAAAATGATAATATACAAGTATGATACAATCACATAGTGCTTGGTGATCTCTCCCAAAACAAACCCAATAAAAGAGGGGTAAGGAGGATGCTAAGGTATGATCCCAATGCTAATGCTTATGATGAAATTGCATGAGGAATCTTAGGGTCAAAATTGGGATCTTACAGGAGCTGAAACTTCAAGGTTGAGTTATCACTATTAAATGTGATAGTCAAAGTGTTATACACCTGTCGAAAAATTCATCATATCATGAATGAACCAACACATCGATATGAGGCTGCATTTCGTTCGAGGGGTAATCGAGCATGGAGAAGTTCAAGTGCTGAAGGTTTTGACATATCACAATGTTGTTGATATGATCACCAAGACATTACCAAGTTGCAAGTTTTTCCATTGTATGCAATTGATAAATCTACATGAAGAAAGGTAGTTTGTTCCCTTGATGTTATAGAGTTTATTTCAAGGTGGAGATTTATGAGATATTGGATCGAACTCTAGTCTGGTCGAAGGATAACTTCTTGGTTCGACAATTCGACATGACCTTAGCATGTCGTTGAAGTCTATTCACAAGTTATAGTCGAAATATGCTAGGATTGTTAGCATGTCGAATTGGGCTTGTTTGTTATGCCCAATTGTTTAAGTTAGTTTGTTCTCTAAGTTAGCTTGTGCAATGGACCTGTGTGTAAAAATCCATTAATTTAGCATGTTAGTTTTCTTATAAATAGCATACCAGTCTCTCATTATTGTATAACGTAAATCATAATTAGGGTGAGCGAGGTTATTTGCTACTCTGTAACACTTGTAATCTTGTTCCTAAGAGAAAGTAAAAAATATTAGTTTATAACCAATTTCATTGTGTTCTTCTTGCTTCCCTCTTTTCTACCCTTGTGGATTGCTTGTCGATCAAGGAACTGATTATACTTTATTATTCTTGCATCATTTTTTACAATAAATTACTTTTTATCGTTACCTTAATTGAAACCTAAACCCCCTCTTTGTTACGATCATTTGGTTAAAAAACATTCAAGAGTCCTTGCGATACGACTCGAGTGTCGCTTCCCAAAACTAAAATATTTAATTATTCGTTTTTGACCCGTGCTAAAAAATGCAATAGAAAAGGAATTATAAATTTTTAATAAAATCAATACACAATTTAAAAAAAAACAATTTTATATTTAACTCTTAACTTGTAGTTTTGGGACACAAGTTAGCATTTTTTTAATTTAATGTAAAAATATAAAATCTACTCAACAATCTTTATAGATATTTAATGAACTAAGTAGTTGAATAAATATTTTTTTTGGAATTAAAGGAAGAGTTTATTAATAACACTAGAATATAAATAATTTTAAGAATGAACATCTTTTTTTCTCCTCATAAAAATTACACAATCCAAATTAATCACCTATAAAAAAAATGATCCAATTTAATCCCTAAAATTTAATAGTTATATTAGTCTCTCTTAATATTTTTTTTCAAATCGAGTTTTTTCCTAATTTTAAACCGTGATTGTATTGCCACGTTGGATATTATTTTTTATTTTTTATTTCTTAAATACTAAATTTATCCACCTCTCTTGAAAAATATGTCAACATGTCATGGTCAATTATGTTGAAACTTGTGGTGACGAGGTCGATTATTCCACTTTTTATGATTGAAATCAATGAACCAATCTTTTTCTTTTTAGTTTTCAAAGTGATGATTTTCTCCCTCTTATTTATACATTTCAATGGCCCATCATGATATAAAAAATCAATTAAATAAAAATTAGAAATAATATAAAACACAAACAAAAAATAAATGGTAAAGTTTGAATTATACTTATCATTCATAAAAATGTTGAAGTGAGGGGGAAGAAATGAAGAAGGAGTTTGTAGTTTAAAGGAGTTCCGTATTTAGTATCTAAATGTTTAAGAAAAAACACTCACCAAGATAACATTCTTGTAAATTTAAAAGATTTATGAAAAATCCTAAAAGAGAGAAAAGACAGCAACCTTAATTAGAGGTCAATACCTCATAGTAAGATAGATGTCAAACCCACGTACCAAAATATATGGGTGAGTGTATGGAGAATTGTTTTGCATAGAAACACATATATATTTATATTTTTAAAAACAACAATAAAGTGTTGCTACTTTAAACTAAAATTTTAAATTTATTTTAATTGAAATCATATAGTGATGGTGATAATGAAGAAGAGAAAAAAAATTAGTTTAATTTTTAATCTATAAAAAAATTATGATTAATTATTAATAAAGTTACATGTTATTATGTTAGTTTTTATCTTTAAAAAATAGAAAGTAGAAAAGCAATAACCCAATAGAATACAAAACATTCGCCATGTAGCATGCCGTCAGTCAGGTCACAATCGTACTAACTCTCTTAGTGTTGGTACGAGCACAACCAGATAAATTCACATGTATCTCTGTTGCAATATATAAAAAATTAAATTTATTTCATATTATAAGTTTGTGAGGAAATACCATTACATAGACAACAACTCAAACAACTAAACCAATTAAAATACAATAACTAAGCGGTTACAACCATCAAAACAATTTTGAGCATGTAATGCATCATCCTATGAACGTCTCGGTCAGTCTTAATATTCACTCATTCACGCACTTCTCCATTTTGGTTCAACGTGGACACAAGTCATTGGATTCTTCTAATCCTTTCACCGTATCCAATTTCTCCGTCTAACCAACTGTTCGTCTGATTAAGACGTTCAAACGAATCTATATTCCAAAGTCGAATCTTTATCGAAGACGCAACGGCGGAAAAGATTCAATCGACATTTCACTTGTGAATGTATTCAGACATGGTTAAAACTCACAAAATTGAAGGAGAGTGAAATTGAATGAAAGAAAATGTGGTTCTAGGGTAAGAGATGTGTGAAAAATATTAAATGCATGGTGAGGTATTTATAGAGGAGCGAGAAAATACATGCGCCAAAGGGCTAGGCGCCTGACATGGAAAAACATGTAGGCTCCAGATCAATTGACGCCACCTAATGGCCCCTAATGCATGCGCCAACTCACTTGGCGCCAGCATGCAATGCTTGCAAAGCATGCGCCAGTGATGCTAGCACCTCCTCCTCATGCATAATGGATGCGGCAGCTCATCTGGCACATCTGTGTAAAAATGTGATTATTTTGGAAATTTTTTTGAAATTACGATTATTTTGAATTTTTTTTAAATAGTGGTTATTTTTAAAAAAAATCCACAAGTTAACATTTTTTTTAATTTAATGTAAAAATGTAAAATTAACTCAATAATCTTTATAGATATTTAATGAATTAAATAGTTGAATAAATATTTTTCTGGGATTTAAATGAAGAGTATATTAATAACACTAGGATTAAATAATTTTAAGAGTGAAAATCTGTTTTTCTTCTCATAAAGATTACAGAACCCAAAGTAACCTATAAAAAAAGGATCCGATTTAATAGTCATAATAGTCTCTCTTAATATGTTTTTCAAATCGGGTTTTTTCCTAATTTTAAACCGTGATTGTATTGTCACGTTGGATATTATTTTTTATTTTTCATTTCTTAAATACTAAATTTATCCACCTCTCTTGAAAAATTTGTCAATATGTCATGGTCAATTATGTTAAAACTTGTGGTGGCGAGGTTGGTTATTCCAATTTTTTTATTGAAATCAATGAACCAATTTTTTTTAGAGTTTTCAAAGTGATGATTTTCTCCCTCTTATTTATACATTTCAATGGCCCATCATGATACTAAAAAATCAATTAAATAAAAATTAGAAATAATATAAAACACAAATAAAAAATAAATGGTAAAGTTTGAATTATACTTATCATTAATAAAAATGCTGAAGTGAGGGGGAAGAAATGAAGAATGAGTTTGTAGTTTAAAGGAGTTCCGTATTTAGTATCTAAATGTTAAAGAAAAAACACTCACCAAGATAACATTCTTGTAAATTTGAAAGATTTTTGAAAGATCCTAAAAGTGAGAAAAGACAACAACCTTAATTAGAGGTCAATACCTCATAGTAAGATAGAGGTCAAGCCAACATACCAAAATATATGGGTGAGTGTATGGAGATTTTTTTTTCATAGAAACACATATATATTTATATTCAGGGTCGGCCCTGTGCAAGTGCAGCACGTGCTACAGCACAGGGCCCCAAATTTTAGAGGGCCCCAAATTTTCAAGTTTTCAAAAAAAATTCATAAATATTAATAAAAGTATATAAAATATTATTAAAAAAACTCAATAATTGAAAGAAATGTTAGTATAAAAACTCAATACATACAAAAATCAAGATTGATCAAAACTTAAAATAATTATAATTAAATTTATTTTTAATTAATATATAATTGTATTTTTGATATTTTTTTTAATTATTATAATTGTATTTTTAAAAAAAATTGGGTCCATTTTTAAAATTAGAACGGGGTCTCCGATATGATTGGGTCGACCCTGTTTATATTTTTAAAAACAATAATAAAGTGTTGCTACTTTAAACTAAAATTTTAAATTTATTTTAATTGAAATCATATAGTGATGGTAATAATGAAGAAGAGAAAAAAAAATATTTTAATTTTTAATCTATAAAAAAATTATGATTAATTATTAATAAAGTTACATGTTATTATGTTAGTTTTTATCTAAAAAAAGAAAGTAGAAAAGCAATAACCCAAGAGAATACAAAACATTCGCCATGTAGCATGTCGTCAGCCAGATCACAATCGTACTAATTATCCTAGTGTTGTTACGAGCACAACCAGATAAAATCACATGTATATCTGTTGTAATATATGAAAAATTAAATTTATTTCATATTATAAGTTTGTGAGAAAATACCATTACATAGACAACAACACAAACAACTAAAACAATTAAAATACAATAACTAAGCAATTACAACCATTAAAATAATTTTGAACATGTAATGCATCATCCTATCAACGTCTCGGTCAGTCTTAATATCCATCCATTCACGCACTTCTCCATTTTGATTGAATGTGGACACAAGTCATTGGATTCTTCTAATCCTTTCACCATCTAACCAACTGTCTGTCCGATTAAGACGTTCAAACGAATCTATATTCCAAAGTCGAATCTTTATCGAAGACGCAACGACGGAAAAGATTCAATCGACATTTCGCTTGTGAATGTATTCAAACATGGTTAAAAATCACAAACTTGAAGGAGAGTGAAGTTGAATGAAAGAAAATGTGGTTCTAGGGTAAGAGATGTGTGAAAAATATTAAATGCAGGGTGAGGTATTTATAGAGGAGCAAGAAAATGCATGCGCCAAAGGGCTAGGCGCCTAACATGGCAAACATATAGGTGCCAGATAAATTGACGCCACCTAATGGCCCCTAATGCATGCGCCAAATCACTTGGCGCCAACATTCAATGCTTGCAAAGCATGCGCCAGTGATGTTGGCGCCTCCTCCTCATGCATAATAGACGCGCTAGTTCCTCTGATGCATCTGTGTAAAAATGTGATTATTTTGGAAAAAAAATTGAAATAATGATTATTTTGGAATTTTTTAAATAGTGGTTATTTTAAAAAAAAATCCACAGGTTAACATTTTTTTTAATTTAATGTAAAAATGTAAAATTAACTCAACAATCTTTATAGATATTTGATGAATTAAATAGTTAAATAAATATATTTTTGGGGAATTAAATGAAGAGTATATTAATAATACTAGGATTAAATATTTTAAGAGTGAAAATATGATTTGCTCCTAGATTCCAGAACCCAAAGTAACCACCTATAAAAAAAAGGATCAGATTTAATAGTCATAATAGTCTCTCTTAATATGTTTTTCAAATCGGGTTTTTTCCTAATTTTAAACCGTGATTGTATTGTCACGTTGGATATTATTTTTTATTTTTCATTTCTTAAATACTAAATTTATCCACCTCTCTTGAAAAATTTGTCAATATGTCATGGTCAATTATGTTAAAACTTGTGGTGGCGAGGTTGGTTATTCCAATTTTTTTATTGAAATCAATGAACCAATTTTTTTTAGAGTTTTCAAAGTGATGATTTTCTCCCTCTTATTTATACATTTCAATGGCCCATCATGATACTAAAAAATCAATTAAATAAAAATTAGAAATAATATAAAACACAAATAAAAAATAAATGGTAAAGTTTGAATTATACTTATCATTAATAAAAATGCTGAAGTGAGGGGGAAGAAATGAAGAATGAGTTTGTAGTTTAAAGGAGTTCCGTATTTAGTATCTAAATGTTAAAGAAAAAACACTCAGCAAGATAACATTCTTGTAAATTTAAAAGATTTATGAAAGATCCTAAAAGATCCTAAAAGTGAGAAAAGACAACAACCTTAATTAGAGGCCAATACCTCATAGTAAGATAGAGGTCAAGCCAACATACCAAAATATATGGGTGAGTGTATGGAGATTTTTTTTCATAGAAACACATATATATTTATATTTTTAAAAACAACAATAAAGTATTGCTACTTTAAACTAAAATTTTAAATTTATTTTAATTGAAATCATATAGTGATGGTAATAATGAAGAAGAGAAAAAAAAATATTTTAATTTTTAATCTATAAAAAAATTATGATTAATTATTTATAAAGTTACATGTTATTATGTTAGTTTTTATCTTTAAAAAATTAGAAAGTAGAAAAAGCAATAACCCAAGAGAATACAAAACATTCGTCATGTAGCATACCGTCAGCTAGGTCACAATCATACTAACTGTCTTAGTGTTGGCACGAGCACAACGAGATAAATTCACATGTATCTTTGTTGTAATATAAAAAAAAAAAATTATTTCATATTATAAGTTTGTGAGGAAATACCATTACATAGACAACAACACAAACAACCAAAACAATTAAAATACAATAACTAAGCGATTACAACCATCAAAACAATTTTGAGCATGTAATGCATCATCTTATGAACGTCTCGGTCAGACTTAATATCCAATCATTTACGCACTTCTTCATTTTTGTTGAACATGGACACAAGCCATTGGATTCTTCTAATCCTTTCACCATCTCCAATTTCTCCATCTAACCGACTGTTCGTCCGATTAAGACACTCAAACGAATTTATATTTCAAAGTCGAATCTTTATCGAAGACACAACGGTGGAAAAGATTAAATCGACATTTCGCTTTTGAATGTATTCAGACATGGTTAAAACTCATAAACTTGAAGGAGAGTGAAGTTGAATGAAAGAAAATGTGGTTCTAGAGTAACAGATGTGTGAAAAATATTGAATGCAGGGCAAGATATTTATAGATGAGCGAGAAAATGCATGCGCCAAAGGGCTAGGCGTCTGACATGACAAAACATGTAGGCGCCAGATGAATTGACGCCACCTAATGGCCCCTAATGCATGCGCCAACTCACTTGGCGCCAACATGCAATGCTTGCAAAGCATGCGCTAGTGATGATGGTGCCTCCTCCTCATGCATAATGGGTGCGCCAGTTCATCTGCCGCATCTGTGTAAAAATGTGATTATTTTGGAAAAAAATTTAAAATAATGATTATTTTGAAAAAAAATTAAAATTATGGTTATTTTAAAAAAAATTCCACAAGTTAACATTTTTTTAATTTAATGTAAAAATGTAAAATTAACTCAACAATCTTTATAGATATTTAATGAATTAAATAGTTGAATAAATATTTTTTTGTGAATTAAATGAAGAGTATATTAATAACCCTAGGATTAAATAATTTTATGATTGAAAATCTGTTTTGCTCCTCATAAAAATTACAGAACCCAAAGTAACCACATGTAAAAAAAAGGATCTGATTTAATAGTCATAACAGTCTCTCTTAATATGTTTTTCAAATCGGGTTTTTTCCTAATTTTAAACCGTGATTGTATTGCCACGTTGGATATTATTTTTTATTTTTTATTTCTTAAATACTAAATTTATCAACCTCTCTTGAAAATTTTGTCAATATGTCATGGTCAATTATGTTGAAACTTGTGGTGGCGAGGTCGATTATTCCAATAATTTTATTGAAATCAATGAACCAATTTTTTTAGAGTTTTCAAAGTGATGATTTTCTCCCTCTTATTTATACATTTCAATGGTCCATCACGATACTACAAAATCAATTAAATAAAAATTAGAAATAATATAAAACACAAATAAAAAATAAATGGTAAAGTTTGAATTATACTTATCATGCTGAAGTGAGGGAAAGAAGGAGTTTGTAGTTTAAAGGAGTTTAGTATTTTAGTATCTAAATGTTTAAAAAAAATAGGCACCAAGATAATATTCTCGTTAATTTGAAAGATTTCTAAAAGATTCTAAAAGTAAGAAAATACCGCAATTTTAATTAGAGGCCAAGACCTCGTAGTAAGAAACCTACGTACCAAAATATATGGGTGAGGGAGAAATTTTTGCATAGAAACGCATATATATATATATATATATATATATATATATATATATATATATATATATATATATATATATATATATATATATATATATATATATATATATATATATATATATAAAACTAAAATTTTAAATTTATTTTAATTGAAATCATAGAGTGGTGGTAATAATGAAGGAGTGAGAAAATTTTATTTTAATTTTTAATCTATAAAATAATTATGATTAATTATTTGCAAAATTACATATTATATTAGTTTTTATCTTAAAAAATTTAGAAAGTAGAAAAGCAATAACCAAAGAGAATACAAACATTTGTCATGTAGCATGGTAAAAAGAGAAAAAAAGGCAACTCATAAAGAAAAATAACTCATTT
Organism: Lathyrus oleraceus; assembly: GCF_024323335.1. Taxonomy (NCBI): domain Eukaryota; kingdom Viridiplantae; phylum Streptophyta; class Magnoliopsida; order Fabales; family Fabaceae; genus Lathyrus; species Lathyrus oleraceus. Next base: position 341,084,047 of record NC_066579.1, read on the forward strand.
TTTTAATTATCATTTCTGTTACGACACATAGTAGTGGACAAAATCCACTTCTAATATTGATACTTTGTTGGGAACAAATATGATTATTAAAGATAAATAAAATATCCAAAATATTAAAGAGGTTAATTATTATGTATTGTCAGTGTAAAAAGATTTATACTGTGGATTCATCATTATCATTCATTTGGATTATTTTATAAATTTTTAGAATAAAAGTCAAATTTATTTTAATATTCAATATTTAAAATTAACTGAGGACGACTGTCAGTGTATTTCAATTAAATCTAATACTAAGTGTATTTCAATTAAATCTAATACTAAATGCTACTAAGATCAAAATCAAAATTATACTATAATATATTGTGTTGATATTGTCTTTGTTTAGTTAGATCCTCCATTGACCAAATAAAGCTTGTTTCTAATTTCAAAAAATCAACAACAACATTCTTTTATTTTTCTTCCTATTCTTCTTCATGATGATTGATTGATTGATTGGCAATATCAATATAAATATCTTTCAAATAAAAATCAACCATTTAGACAAGTCAAATAAACATGGTACGGATGTTCCCACAAAGGGTGAAAAAAAATCTCGGAATCGTCGACCTTAAACACCGTACGATTACAGTGGGACCCAACCGACCATCCTTCAACACTTGTCTCACATGGCTCCTTTCCTTTCCCTTCCTCTGTATTTTTTTAGAAGACTCTCCTTCTTCTCTTGTTTTTTTGTCTCCTTCGTTTCAAAAGAGAGAAAAAAAAGAGAAGGGGTTTTGGTTTTCGGTATGGAGGATCTCATGGTGAAGGAGGAAATAGTTGAGGCCATAAATGGAGAAGAGGAACAAGACCAACAGCATGAGGAGGTGGGTGCCATTGCTGGTGGTGAAGAGGATGAGGCTGTTTCCACCTTGACTATGGAAAGGGTTGCTGCAGCTAAGAAATTCATTGAGAATCATTATAGGTCTCAGATGAAACACATCCAAGAACGCAAGGAAAGGTACATTTCGTTTGGTTCGGATCTATTTGTTTTGCCTTGCATGTGTTTGATCAATGGCTTCTTAAAACTTTGTCAGAGACATTTGTTGTTATTAACATTTATTCATTTTTTAAAATTATTACTGGTATCGAATGTGAAACTTTATTTTTTCAGAGATTATTTTCTTTTTGTGAAAATGCTATTGCATTCTATGGTGGGAGTTAACAATGTTTTTGATATTTGCAGGCGTTCGGAGCTGCAAAAGGAGTTAGAGTCGTCTCATGTACCAGAAGAGGAACAAATCAATTTAATTAAGGATTTAGAGAGCAAGGAGACTGAGTTTATGCGGTTGAAAAGACATAAAATATGTGTTGAAGATTTTGATCTTTTAACCATTATTGGTAGGGGAGCCTTTGGTGAGGTACTGATATTCGTATGTTTTCTCTGGTTTCACAATTTGATTATATTTTTGATAGCTTAAATGGTAAAATTGTGTGACATCTTATACCGTGTGATTTCATAGGTAAGACTCTGTCGCGAGAAGAAATCGGGTAATATATATGCGATGAAAAAGTTGAAAAAGTCCGAAATGCTCAGCAGGGGACAGGTGAATTTTCAGAATTTCATTAACACTACGAATGTTTGTTCTTTGCATAATGATTTTAATTTACAGTCATGTGAGCCTTGGTATCACAGAAAATTGCAGCGCAGTTGCAATTTCTAAAATCTTTATATTGTGGCAGCAATTGCAGTTGCGGCCTGCAATTTAGAATTATATAATCCGTTGTTTGACTTATTATCATCGATAAAGTAAATTTCTCTGGTATATTTTTTCATTCTCCGCATCACAATTCAATTTTTTTGTTAATCCATTGGGTTTGTTTTCCATCATAGGTTGAGCATGTTAGAGCTGAAAGGAATGTTCTTGCGGAAGTTGTGAATGACTTCATTGTGAAACTTTATTACTCATTTCAAGATCCTGAATTCTTATATCTTATAATGGAATATTTACCTGGTGGCGATATAATGACTTTGTTGATGAGGGAAGAAACTTTGACAGAAAGTGTGGCTAGGTTTTACATCGCCCAAACCGTTTTAGCCATAGAGTCTATTCATAAACACAACTACATTCATCGGTTGGTATCGTTGCATTTTAAAATCTACTTTCGTCTTGTTATTATAAACCATGTTTTGCAGTTATAAGTTTCTTCATGTTTCCTCAGGGATATAAAACCTGACAACCTTCTGTTAGACAAATGTGGTCACATGAAACTGTCGGATTTCGGTCTTTGCAAACCACTTGACTGCTCAAATCTATCATCTATAAGTGAAAGTGAAATATTGGATGATGATAACTTGAATGATACAATGGACGTTGATGGAAATTGCCCAAATAACAGAAATGGTAGGCGTTGGAAAAGCCCGCTCGAGCAACTTCAGCATTGGCAAATGAATAGGAGGAAGTTGGTAAATGCTTTATGCTATTGCATTTTTCTTTTGGTCTTTCTTTTCTATTTCACATCTTTTTGTGGTGCAATCATTTCAGCACAGCTTATGCTTCTAAACTTTGTACTGTTTCGTTCGATTAATGTATTTTTTTGGCTTATAAAAGAAAAAGTTAATTTTGATCTATTTTTTTACCACTTTGAACATGTTTTCATTTTCGTGCATGAAAATTCTTCTCTAGCTTATCTATTCATTTCGTGGCAGGCATTTTCTACTGTTGGAACTCCAGACTATATTGCTCCCGAAGTGTTATTGAAAAAGGGTTATGGTGTGGAGTGCGACTGGTTTGTTGATATTCTTTCTCATTTGCAACTCCGATAAGTGTTAAGGAAATATTTGAAACTCCGATAAGTATTCTTGACTTGCTGCAGGTGGTCTCTTGGGGCTATTATGTATGAGATGCTTGTCGGTTATCCTCCATTTTACTCTGATGATCCTGTAACAACATGCCGAAAGGTTTTGAATACTTTTTCCTTATTCTTCCGTCCTTAAGCATTTCTTTGCGGCCCTATGAATATATGTTATAGACGATGATTCCCAATAGCCTTGTAGTTATTTTTCCTGGTGACGAGTGTCTACAGATTGTGCACTGGAAAAATCACTTAAAGTTTCCGGACGAGGCAAGACTGACCCCCGAAGCAAAAGATCTGATATGCAAGTTGCTTTGTGGTGTTCCGCATAGGCTTGGTACCAGAGGAGCAGCTGAAATTAAAGTGTGTAAGATGTGGTTTTCTTTCTCTCTTTTCCCACTTTCACCGGACTAGTATTAAATCACGTTATTCCCTGATAACATTATCGCATCTTAATTGACAGGATCATCCTTGGTTCAGAGATATCTTATGGGACAGGCTCTATGGAACTGAGGCAGCATTTAAACCGCGGGTCTTTGGGGAGCTTGACACTCAGAATTTTATGAAATTCGATGAGGTAATAGGATATTAAGAAATAGGTGCATGGATTTTCATATCTTTTGCTTTAACTCGGTTCAAATAATTTTTAATTGGTCGATTTTGTGACATTTATTGTAATGGTCTTGATAGGTTGAACTGCCAAAGCCAACTCGAACAGGATCCGGACCCATCAGAAAGGTAAAACTCTATTTACTTGCAGGAAAAATATAAACTATTACTATAATCGTTGGATCCCTCATCTTTAAATCTGTAACTACTTGAATCCAAATCCATGTATGGTGTAAGTTGATTGATTTTGTAGTATACTAAAAATTTGCATGCAGACGCTCTTAACTACTCAAGATCTCAGTTTCGTTGGCTATACATATAAGAATTTTGCCGCTGTCAAGGGGAAGCGTCATTCTATTGGTATTTTTTTCTTGGCGCCACATATATTCAACGAAAATACTTAGATTTTTTAGTTTTACATTACATGATGATGCCTTATAGCTAATCATATTCTACCACATTTTTCTTTCGGACTTGATAATACAGAAAAGGAAAGCCTGTCGCCGCGGTCATCAATCGACTCCACACACAGTAATAAAACATAAAAAACTTTGATAACTACTTCTATGTTTATTTCGTTATGTGATTCTAACGGATGCATTTGATTATAGGTGATTCTGCAGTAAACTATTCCAACTGATACAAAATGGATACCACAAAAGCATAGGTGGTTGCACCCTACTAGGGTGCTTGTGAAAAGTTACCTAACCTTATTTTTTCATGTACATTATTACCTTCTTGAGTAGCGAATAGATGAAGATGCGCCTTCGTTGATGATGGTGTCTTTTGCCTTACTTTCAGTGCTAACAACAGACACATATCATGCGTAATAGGTGTGCAGGGATTGATATGTATTGATATGTATGTAACTTTAGGAATGGTTCACTTGTTGTAACTCTATTTTTATCTCCTTAGCACTAAGACTCCTGAAAAAGGTTGTGTCAGTGTTTGTGTCCGAAATTGAAATTGATACTGATATTTGTGATTATATTTGTTTATTTATTTTTTAAAATTATTTCTGGTGTCAATGTATGAGTACTATATTTCATTTATCAGTGATTCATTGAACTCTATCTATATTATTGTGACATGTGTAATCTTGACATAATGACAAAATTGGTATCAATAGCAACTTTGTTTAGATTCTGATATGAAGTTGATTAGATGCTTCAAATTATATTTACTAGGTGAAAAGATACTCATTGTATATTTCTTAGAAAAAGTACTCTCTCTAATCCTATTTGTAAGAAAAAAATGATTTTTTAATTTATTGAATAATTAATATATTTGATCCATAATATAGTTCAGATATATTATTGATTATTCAATAAACATAAAAATAAAATCTTACAGCGATAATAGTTTTTATAATTTTTTTTTATGATCCTTTGTTATTTATAATTATATTATTATTTCTTCTTAAAATAATATAGTATTATATTGACACTTTTTTTTCAATTTTTAAGTAATGCGATAAAAAAAGTTGTAAGACCTAATTTAATCTCTATAAAAATTTAAAACAATTTTTAGTCTTAAAAAGTTGACTTATTCACTATCTATAACATCCTAAACATCCTAAATGGATAATTAGATCTTTGTCAATAAATATAAATATCAAATTTAGTCTATAATAATAACTAAAAAGGATTAAAAAAATGTCTCCATGTGAGACTAAGGGTTTGTTTGAATTAGTTTTTAAAAACTGTTTTTTAATTTTTAAAAACTTAAAAACAAAAAACTTGTTTGAGTGACTTATTTTAAAAAATACTTTTGCAAAACTATTTTTAATTTTTTAATTTTCAAAACTAAAAAACCAAAACAATATAAATATGTTTTTGCTTTTCATTTTTCAGTTTTGTTTTCAAGAATGAATAAAAAAACACAGAAAAATATGCCACTTTTTACTAATGGCACAAATATAATTATATAAAACTTGTGTACAATTAGATTGATAAATTATATTCTACTTTTTCTTTTACTACCAACCACCAGTTTATACTTTATATACATATATAATAAAATATATAATAAAATATATGATATATTATAGATTAGCTTTAATTATTTATGATTTATAAGATTGTACTTTTCTTAACTTCTTTTTGTTGTATAATATATTACAAATTAACTCATTATATTAAATATTTTATAATTGATTAAATTTATAAATAACTTTAATGTAAATATTTTTTATATTATCAATCAATCTACATTATTAAAAATATTTAATTATATAATAAACATCTTTGATTAGATATAAATTTTTCTTTAACTCTATACTCTATAAATAAAAAATTATTCGTTAGGAACTAAATGGTCATAAAATTATTTCTGATTTTTTGTTATTTAATATAATCAAACTTAAAAATTAAATTATCAAAGAATTTTATCATCTTTATATTTTTAAAACAGTTTAAAAAAATTAAATAATAAAATATATTTTCTCACTCCTAAAAACAGATTTCAAGAAATTGATTATCAAACAACTTTTTTCTCATTTTCATTTTTAAAACAATTTTTTAAAACAGATCTACAAAACAGATTTTAAGAAATGGTGATAAATGAAAATACTTTTAAGCCCTAATTTGAACCGTTTTTAAAAATTACTTTATCAAACAAGCCCTAATTTTTCTATTTTCTCTTTTTGAATGGTGATAAATGTTGTTTTTATTTTCTCATTTTCAAATTTTTATCCAAAACATTATCATCACTAATATAATACTTTTATCCCCGAAAATATAAGTAATACTAACTTATAATCCATAACATTAATAAATTATGGGTAATGCTAACTTGTGCCCCTAGGGCACAAGTTAAGAAAGTCACTTATAGAAAATTTGTATTGGAAAAAATAATTAAAAAATTAATTTTATACTTTTACTAAAATCAATACACAATTTCTAAGATAATGTTTCTTCATTTGGTTCTTAACTTGTGTCCTAGGGAGACAAGTTAGCATTACCCATAAATTATAAATAATTATATATGTATAACTTAAACTAGTGCAGACATATATAAAACAATATACGTAAGTTCTAGAAGATAATAGTTTTGGTACTTGTTGTTTTGTGTCGGTCAAATGTATAATTGCATACTGTCCCGCACCAGCTATAGGCTAATAACACAAGATCGACTTATCCAACGTATTCCATTAAACCTAAGGTATACATGCCTTCACAAAGAGTTTTCAGGTGTATAATCTATAATCTTCACTTTTACTATGATTATCTTGAGCCCTAAATTGACTTGAGCGTTGGAGTTCTAACCATGCAAGTGCCCTTTTTTGATTCATCATATTAGAGATTAGCAACATGAATTCAAGATCGACATCGATTAACTACGTTGATTCAAGATCAACACATATGTTTCAATAAACATTGTGATCGCAACCTCTGATTCACGGTGTTGTATCACTGAGCGGTATCGGAAGCTTCTCTTTGTCGTAGTTTCTGCAATCTTCTCCATTTCTAGTTCTACAGCGGAACATTGATGTCATCAGTGGGAATCAACTTCCGATTCCTACAATTTCCACGAGATCAAGTTCAATTTTTTCAAATCTGAATCTGAAAATGTATTAGGTGAAAAAATTGAGGTTCCACGGAGTCAATACTTCAGATCTACAGCGTTGGAATCCACAAATTCCGATCCAGCTCCGATCAAACGCTAACATTGATGTTGAGTCACCGGGGAAGGACGCCCGCAGATATACACAGACCTAGAACTAGGACCACCGGGTTCTGACTAGTTAATTTTGATTTGAGTTCAAACCGACCAAGAATTTTAATATCCAACTCCAGTCGAAATCCACAGATGAGCTTATGGGAATCCATATTCAAATATTGCTCAGGTCTGGGCGATAATAGAAGAAATAATGTCTAAAAGAAACTGTCGCGCAGAGACCGTCTTGACCAATCTCAGTAAGATATCACATCATCATAAATACCCCTTATCGACTACATCATCACCGCATAGAATAAAGTTATGGATTTTATCGATATTCGGTGCATAGAGGCGGAAAATCAGGGGACCAAGCCCCGTTCCTAACACCGACATGCAAGCTACAGATCAGACGTGTTCCGAAGGAAGGACACGACATGTGACCTTAGAAATGACTTTTAAATATGTGAAGTGAAGCAAAGCCAAACGCCCCGGCGGGTTCTGGGTAGAGTGAGGTATAATCCATGAAACATTCAATTAGAATGGTCGATGAAGATTTCTATGGCAATAGAAGGGAATGAACAGGTTAGGATGCATCCTCCCCAGTCTTCAAAACCGACTGAGCATATGGGACATCCCGAAGAAGATCCAAATCCAGAAATCTAATGATTACGGTAAATATGATTGTGTGTATCTAATGAAACACAAATCTTAATCTTTTGAAAAGTTCAAAGAGTTCAAAAATGTAGAAAACTAACTAGGCAAAAATATTAAAATTATTCGATCAGATCGAGGTGGTGAATATTTAATCTTATAGTTTGATGACCATCTAAAAGAGTGTGGGGTTTTATCCTAACTAACTCCTATTTAAACACCATAACGGAATGATGTATCTGAGAGAAGAAAGTGAACCTTGTTAGACATTCTTAACTTCTTTACTTCGTCAGTATGACCATCAATTTTCAACGTAGTATTTGTTGGTGTAAGCCGTAGAGGCCAATACTTTTGATACTTGTATCGAATTATTTATTAATAATAAAAGATTTTTTCTTTATTATGTTTGTTTAATAAAGTCCCTAGAATAGCTTTTGTCCTTATGTTTAATGTGACTTAATCATGAGATCCCATTAAACATAAGGACACTTTTCTTAAAGTATCTGTAGTCGAGCTTTGTTGTGAAGTGGGATAACATTAAAGCATTAAGACTATTATGTATATAGACTGATGATCACATCTCATGGATCATGGATAAGGAGTTATCAAGTCTTAAACATAAGTATGAATATTGAGAGTAATATTTATACTGGATTGACCCGCTATGAGAATACTATATAGAATGTTATGCTAAGTGTCATAAGTTATTCTCATGGTGATAATGGTGTATATCACCCTTTGATCTGAAACCACTATGTACCCTAGATGTAGAGTCGAGTGTCTTATTATTGATCAAACATTGTCCGTAACTGGATGACCATAAAGACAGTTGATGGGTACTCCACGAAGCATGCTGAGGGACATGAGTGACCTAGATGGAATTTGCCCATCCTGCGTAACAGGATAAATGTCTACGGGCTCAATATTGAACTAGACAAGGATGACACAGTCTATGCCTTGTGTTCAATATAGACATAAAGGCAAAAGGGTAATTATACACATAAGTATTATCACAAAAGGATTTGTCAGATCACATGACATTTTTGTGTCTTGGGTAGCAGTGATGTGTTGCTAGATATCGCTCACTGTTTATTATGTTAAATACGTGATTTAATATAATTACCAATGCCGCGAAAACCTACAGGGTCACACACAAAAGGACGGATTAATGAGAGATAGAGTAACTAAGGAACACCGTAAGGTACGGTGCACTTAAATGAATTGTAGAACATCGTAAGGTACGGTGTACTTAAGTAGAATACGAAATATAATAAGGTACCACGCGTTTAAGTGATTTTGGCATATTATAAGATATGGGCCACATACACTTAAGTGGACTTTTTACCTTGCAGCTCACACAAGTGGCTCTATAAATAGAACCCTTGTGCAGAAGCATTTCTGCAATTGTAATTTTGTTTCTCTCTCTCTCTCACACACACACACACACACTCAAAGCCTTCATTCGTAGCAGCTAGCACTCATATTGAAGGAATCCGTTCGTATGGACTGAGTAGAGCCAACAAGAGGTAACGATTCTATCACTGATCATGCCCATTCGTAAGGATCACTAAAGGAGAAATTTTGTTAATTCCGTTGCGTTTTGGATCGCTATTCTCCTTCAGTACTCATGGTCAGAAATCTCTGCAAGTGCTTGCTTGCATCTTCATTTACCTTTTCGATGAAATATTTTCTTTCAAGTTAATTGATTGTGTTAGGATGCAGTTGAAAATTAGTCACATTCATCGGTTGGTTGACAATTGTTAATCTACCATCTGGTGAATTTGCGCATCCATAATCACCAAGGAGTCTCTCTGGAGGTGGAGGTGGAACTAGAGGAACTTCAGCCATAGTTTCTTTTTTTGAATCTGAGTGATCAGGGGGAACTTCTTCTTTGGAATTCAATCTAGCGTGTTTGAGTCTTCGGTGAAGGGTTCTCTCGATTTCTGCATCAAAAAGAAATTCAACTGAGGACTCTCCTCACATACACAGATTAGTGAATAAAATTATATAAATGACAGAAAAATAATTTTATTGCAGATCAACAAAATTTTAATTGACTAAAAGTAAACTCTATATTTTGGCAGTTCCCCGACAACGGCGCCAAAAACTTGATCGGAAAAATAGCAAGTGTACTATTTTGCCTTTTGTAGTAATAAAGGGAAAATTCCCCGAATGTCGATCTCAATGACTGCAAGTTAATATCGAGTTCAAATCATCGTTTAATTAAACAAAAACTAGTTTGGGGGTTTTAGATTTAGATTTATAAAAATAAAGGCAAAGGAAATTAATACTGTAAAATAAGGGTTTGCAAGGGAAGATGAACAATGTCAGGGAAGGTGTATAATTTGTCTCTGTAACAACTCTGAGTCACTATTGCATCAACAAATATCAATTACTACCAGTTCTCAAGGGTATTTTCTCCCAAGTTCTTGGTGAGAAAATCTTTAATCATCTCATCCTAATTTTTATCTCCATAGGAAATTATCGGTGAAATTAAGCCTTATTATATCAAGAATGCTCTAGTTCATACAGGGAATATTTGGTCCTAGGTGATATCTATTGCAGAGTAATCTTATCTAAACTTTACCAATAGCGGTCATGCCTAATTGATAATCATACAACAATCTCAATTGGTCTGAAAGAGAAAGCATTAAACACATAGATTACCGTAATTATGAAAACTAATATTATCAATGCAATCGTAAACTCAAAGTCATTACAGATCTAAATCAGGGAAACCCCCTAGCATTGGGGGTTTAGCTACTCATATTGTTCAAAACAGATTCAAGATATAAAAAAATACACATTACAAGTAATTTGGATGACTTGGATCTTCAATTGCTTCCGCTCATGAAAATCTTCCGCTCTTCGAATTCCTTGATCTCTGTAATTCTCGATCGTCTGAAAATTCTATGTGCTTTGTTTTCTCCTTGTTCCAAAGTGTCTTCTTCTCCCGTAAAAACTCTCCTACAACAGTGAAAATCCCTTTGCAATGGTTGGAAATCCCAAAACGTCCTTGCTGCTCAAGCCCAGGTAAAAAGCTCAAAAATTAGAAGATTTTACGCATGGGATGACACGGATGGCCGTGTCAGTTCCCTGCCTTATCCTTCTCTCTAGATTCGTCCCAGGTGACCTGACACGGGTTGTGTCAGCTGACATTGGTGACCGTGTCAGGCCCTTGTGTTGGCCATTTCTTGTACTTGATTTGCCTTCATCCTGACACAGTCCATGTCAGGTGACACGGGTGGCCGTGTCAGGCCTCCTGTACTGACAAATCTTCTTTCCTTGAACGTCGGAACCTTCCACTTTCTTGCATTGAGTCCGTTGGATCTTCTACGTGGACCTGGATGGCATAAATACAGACAACCAAAGCATAAAATCCCAAAAACACAAAATAAAACTAAAAATTGATAAAATACTAAAATAACTTACGGAAATGAAAACTAACTTAAAAGGTATCATAATACGCACAAAGTATTCCATAATCCTTGGTTTCTTGTAGAATAAGTAATGAAAACATAGTGAAAATAGTGACTCGTCACTAATGATGAAGATATCACAGTCCAAATACCACAAAATTTGTTGATTAGTATCTTTGGTGATTCACTTAGCATGTATCCAGATCTAATGCATAACATCAGTGATCCATCATTTTTATTTTTAGAATAGAACTATATTGGCTCCTAAGAGTGAAATTATGGATGTCATAAAGACTACATGTTGGATCTAATATCTGGTAAAAAAAAAACTTATTTGAGTTATGACTCTCCATTCAATGTCAGATCAAATGTTGACATGTCAGGTGATGTATACTCTCCTAAATTTTTAAACATCGTTGTTTCTTCTGGACTTTCAAATCACAAATTAAGATTGAAAGTTGGAGTCTCGATCATGCTATTTAGAAATATAGACCCGTCTTTAGGATTGTGCAATGGCACCCGGTTGATGATTACAAAAATGGAAAGGCGTGTGCTTGAAGGAAAAATTATATCTGATAGTAATATTGGTGAGAAATTTGTATGACAAAGTTATCACTGACTCCTTCAAATAAAAGACTTCCTTTCAATTTTCAGATTGATTGTTTCATTCGCTATGACTATCAACAAGAGTCAAGGTCAGTCACTCAAACATGTTGGAGTGTATCTGACCCAATAAATTTTCTCTCCTAGACAAGTATATGTTGCACTATCTAGAGTTACTTCAAGGTTGGACTTAAAGATACTAAAGATACTAATAAGTGACTATGAAAGTGAAGACGATAAATTTATTGGAAATATCATTGAGGAATATATCATGTGCATCTGTAATGTGCAGGTATCAATCAGAATATAAATTTATTGGAAATATCATTGAGGAAATCGCTAAGACGATCAATGGCACTCGTTTACATGTTGCTGATAACTCTGTTGCGCTACGGTCTGTAGTATTAAAAGAGACAAACATTTGTTGGTTATTCATGAGATTCTAAGTTTATATGACGTTAAACAGTTAAACCGTGAAAAACCTCTTGGCATGCTTTTAGAAACAATAAAATCAATCCATGTTATGGCGATATTCAAACCGTGCAGTTTCTTATGCAAATGGCCTTCCATTGGCTTTGGAAATGATAACGATTTGGAATTGAAAGGGCACTGATACAATTGAAGTCATAATCATCAACTTGTGCAATGACAAAGAAGTTCCGCGGAGTGGAAAAGCCTTCAAGAAGATGAAAAACCTGAAAATTCTTTCTATAGAAGCGCCCGACTTCCATAGATATAAGTTGCCATTTTCAATTGGAAATCTTGTCGGGATTCGACGATTATTCTTGACAGAATGCAAGAGGCTAACTCAGGTAGTAAATTGCCTAGACTTGAGATAGTGACAGCTTATGATTGTAGAGGATTTAAATTGTTTGAGGATAAAGAAAAAGTGAGTTCAGAAGTAGTTCCAAAAGCCATGCATGTTTATAATGAAGGAAGAAAAATCTTGCTTGATGCGTATTCTCTTAACATCTGCCCGAATAATACCATAGAAGTGCATAGTCCTTCGCTCGTCGGTGATGATTTAGAATTGGTGTTTAAAGGGATTCGCGACGGGGGAGCTAACTTGTATCAGCACCGAAGAAAAGAATCGTCATTATGTTTTTGGTTTCGAAAGAAATTTCCTCGGATGTCTC